>NC_087445.1:49237964-49862964 GCF_036321535.1 Camelus dromedarius
CCAGTGACCAGGATCGCCCTGCTTTGATAGGCTCCCCACACCTCCCAGTGGGAGCCAGGACCCCAGGACCTGTTCTCATTGTTCCACACAAATGTACCAACACTTTCCAAGAGCAGGGTGTGCTGAGCATTGGCAGGAGTGGAGTGAGCCGAAGGCAGCTTCTCCCAGATGCAGACCCCAGCCACAGCCAAGTAGGGTCAACAGGGCCACAGGAAGGCCCAGAGAAGGGCTATGGGGAACTAGGGGACAGAAAGAGTGCCCCCACCTTCCTGGGTGGTGATACTGGACATGACCCTTGGAGAACAGAGAAGACCTGGGGGCAAAACATTGGGGAAAGGGTGCCCTGAGATGAGGAGACAATAAGAAGCAAAGTCTGGAGGCAGGAAAGATGGGCTGTGTCTGAGTAATAGCAAGCAGAGCGTATGTTTGGTTGAAGGGGGAGGTGAGGCTGGAGAGTCAACAGGGCCAGGGGGCAAAGGGCTTAAGGTCAGGCCAAGGGGGCTTGATTGTGTAGGCAGAAAAGAGCCAAAGGCCTGGAGCTGGGCTCAGAGAGAGGGCATAGCTGGGGTGAAGCTCTCCTCCTAATACCTGCCCACACCCTCTCATGGGTTGATGCACAGCACCCTCCCAGGTTCTGAAAGCCCCAACTATAAATCCTTTAGCCCCAAGATCAAACCTCTCCATAGTAGCTTTAGCAGCAACTTTAGGGTCAAGAGAGGCTCCTTTTTAGGTTTCTCTACACAATTGCCCTCCATTGTGGAGAAACAACACCAAGATGGAGTGGGAATGGTGGAGGAGATGAAGGCTAAACAGAGGAAGAAGGCCACCGGCAAAGTGGCACGCTAAATAACCAGAAAGCGCCCTGCTACAAAGCACCCAGAAATGCTGAGTGGTATTTGTTTTAGTCATTTGAAATCTATAGGACATGTCACAGGAAAGTAAGGGTATTTCCAAGATCAAAACAAAGGGAGAGCTGAAAACCAGAGCTGGCAGGGGCACGCAGCAGTCTTACAGAGCTGTCAGGTAGCAGCAGAACTGGGGACTTGCCTTCTCAGCAGGAGGGAAGGTTGGTAACGACTGTGCTAGAAGGGTCCCTGGGAATCTCACTCTGTGTGTGCTTCTAAGCTCCTGGCTGCCCTCTGCTTACAGTGCTTGGAAAAGTCAGGAAAGTCTTTTCTGGGGAGACAAGTGGTATGGTGGGAAGAACCTGGACCTGGCTCTGCCTCTAACCTTCTATGTTACTTCTTCCCTTCTCTAAGCCTCAAGTATATTTAAATGGAAATGATGCTGCCACAACTGACCTCACAGGGTTACTGGGAAAAATTCATTCATTCAACAACTCTGTATTGAGCAGGGAGTGTGAAGTGAGCAAGATAAAATCCCTGCCTTCAAGTAATTCACATTCTAAAGAGCAAACAGAGAACATAGAAGACAATATGGAAATGAATTTGTGGAGACAGGCTAGAAAGAGAGGATGGAGCACTCCCCAGCCTTGGCCAGGAGGGTTGGTGGGCCCTGAGACAGGTGGTGTCTGGGCTGGACCATGAAGGACGAGTAGGAGTTGCTCAGAAGGTATGGAGGGCATCCCAGGCATGAACAAAGCCCGAAGTCTGAAGCAGTGGCACTTACAGGGAACTACATACAGCACAGTGTTACCGGGGCATAAGGTGCAGCTAGGGTAGTGAGAGAAAAGGGCTAAGGGAGACACAGCTCACATGGCTGGAAGACAAGGCCTTGGATAGGCTCAAATAAAGCTTATGTGAATTCTAGACAAACTCCTTGCTCCTTACAATAATTCATAATCCTCTTCCCACAGCCATGACACCTAGGGCTATCATCACGTAGGAGTCATGCTACTCCTTCGGGTTAGGCTGGGTTCCCTAGAAAGCAGAGTATGAGTCAGGGGCTTCTGGGCTACTCCTTTATTAGTGATCAGGAGTGAGGGACAAGGAGAGTGAAGCAGGAAGGAGGCAGGGCGTGTGTTATGGAGCTGGCCAGTGCTAACTGCACCTCATCATTCGATCTCATGGAAATGTCCCCATGTAATTTGCAGCTCAGGTAGAGTGACCAACTGTTCTGGTTTTCAGAGGTCTGAGGGATTTCCCAGGACATGGGACTTTCAGTGCTAAAACTTGGAAGGTTCCAGGCAAACCAGGAGTTTACCTAGTCTCAGGACTGTCTTCAGAAGGAGAAGGGGAAGAATTTATCCACCAGCTCCCTTTCTCAGAAAGCGAAGTCTCTCCTATGGAGTGTCAATTACCACTCCCTCCTTATTTCTGGGTTGCATATGTATGGGCATCAAATTGACAAGAAGGTCAATGGGGAAACCTGAGGGTGGGAGGAGAGAGACAAGCAACATGGGCCTGGATGAGACACCACCAGGTTGAATCTATATGAAATTGGTACAAAGCGGGTAACTGTAGCAGCCACTGGAATAAGAGACAGTGAGGCCAAGAGGATCTGAAGTGGGGCATCCTCTGCCTCTAACTTAGAAGTGTTAGTCCTGGGCAATCTCCTACCTCCACTTCATGAGCTCTTGATAATCAGCATGCATGCGATAATCAGCTTGGTGTCTTGGTGTCCTACCCCATGTCCATCATGAATACAGCAGATAAATGCTTTTAAGTTACAAAAATCCTATATATCAACTAAAGATAGAGAGGGAAAGGTATCTCAAGATTGTAAAGAGTTACAGGTCATCACTAGGTGGACATCTTTAATAGATATGAAAACACAGATGACAAAAAGTTGCGACAGGATCTAATCCAGAAAGCAATGGGGGTGAAACATTAACCAGAGTCACTCTGAATCTAGATCCCTCACCACTTAAGCATGGAGTTTATTAGTGCTCTTCTAATTCAGTTTGAAGCCATTGAGTGCTCTTGTCACGGTACTCCATTGCCTCCTCAGCATATAGGCAGTAGCTAAAATCACAGAAGTGGATGAGATTGCCCAAAGAAAGTCTGTAGAGTGAAAAGATCTGTAAGACAATAATGGATCCTGAAGAATGCTAATATTTAAAGAAAGAACAGAAGAGGAGGAGCCCAAAAAGGAGGCAAGAGTAGAAAATTGTGTGTGTGTGTATGTGTAGCAATGGAGTAGTACCCAAAGGAGAGACTCCTCAACTGTCCAATACAGCATAGAGGTTGAGTCAGATAAGGACTGGAAAGTTTCTAATGGGTTTGGCTATCAGGGGTTCTTGGTGTCCTTAAGAGCACCTAGGGTGGGGGCAGGAGGCAGAATACAGTGAGTTGAAGAGTAAATAGGCAGTAATGAAGTAGAAATGGTAATTTTAGACCACTCTTTGAAGAAATTTGGTAAGACTGGTAAACCAGTTGAAAGGCAGACACAGGAAAGAAAGGAGATAATTGTTGGAATAAATTCCTGGAGTGAACTGATGAGGTCCAGAGCATAGGTGGCCATACTGGCCTTGAGAAGAATGACAGACACCCTGAGGATGAGATAAAGGGAGTGATGTTGGATTTGAGGGTAGGAAGGTGGGAAGGCAGGAGTGGTCACACTTGATGGTCTCAATTTCTCCATGAAGTAGGGCACACGGAGTAGGGTGTCAGAAACTAAAAATGGAATATGAATAGTTGTTGAAAGAAGTGGGAAAGGATTAACAAGTGTCACTAAGAGCCTGGCTGAGAAATGAAAACTTTGTACTTGTTGCTATATGTTTTCATTCATTCATTTGTTCATTCATCCATTTTGGGTCACATCAATGATTGTTGGTTTGCACTGGGAACATTACCCAATGATCTCATTTTGGTCATATAGATACATGGCAGTCTCATGAAGCTTAGAATTCCAAACTGCCATCAAGGATCATAACTCTATCATGGCCACACCAACTGAATGATCTCATCTCCCATCACCGCTTCCACTACTGGGTGGATGCTGAAGACTTCAAATTTATAACCCCAGTCCAAACTTTTCTCTGGGCTTTAGAACAGCATATACCCAACATCAACATACTCAAATTCACATTCCTGATCTTCACCCCTAAACCTGCTCCAGCAGGAGAGTGGATCTCCCCAATCTGTGTATATAGTGTCAGGTTACCTTTTCAATATCTACTTCTGCTTGGTTCTAAAAATGCCATCTCCAAATGTTTCCTTTTGAGGTCAGGATTCATGACTTTCAGGGGCTATGCATGGCCCTGTCCACTTGAAGAGAAAAATGAAATGTTTATAATGTGACTTCTAGACTCCACCAGCCTGCACATTCACACCATGACTCCAACTGACCAACACCCAGCACTGAAGATTCCTCCTGATATAGCCCAGCCACCAGCTCAGGGATCCTATCAAAGAATTAATGTCAATACTTGAGATCTTGAACAGAACAAACAGATCTAAACTCAAATCATCATCTTATCTTAGCCAACTGTGTCCAACCTCCCAAAGCCAAACTGCAGATACAACTCTACTACTGTAAAGCAAATTAGACCACAGATCAGCTGGAACAACAAAGGGATTTCATTCTCTTTGCCAGCTCAGATGGATTAGTGATGGCTGCCGGAAGTGCAAGGGATTGTGGAACCCCCACCAGGCTTATCAGGGGAAAGTTGCTGACTGATTGGCCATGTCTGTCACTGGGACAGGCACGAGATGAGGAAGTAACACCAGTTATAGGAGAACTTCACATGTGAAAAGTCCTCAATAACTACAAGCCTCACACTAGACCACAATAAAAGTCTTCCAAATCTTCACACTGGTTAGAGTTGATGTTGGCTTAGATAAAGGTAGTAACAGTGATGATGCGCTTAATAGTAATAGTAATAGTGATGATGTACTTAATATGAGGTCGGATGTTTCTGAGTCAAGTTCTAAAAGGTGCACAGAGCTGGAGACAAGAGTTTTGGGAGATACTGCTACACAGAGTGTATTGAAAGTTTTGGACCAGAGGAGATTACCAACAGAGAAGCAGCTAGAGAAGATCTATGACCAAATGTCAAGCACTCTGACATCTGGAAGTCAAGCAGCAAATGAGGCCACCAGCTAAGGAGATCACAAAGGGGCAGCCAGAAGCATGATATTCCAGAAGCCAAGCGAAGAAAGAAGGGAGTGGTGTCCTGCATCAAGTGCTGCTGAGAGATCAGTAAGGACAGAGAAGTGACTCCTGGGGGTTACTGGTGTTCTCATCAAAAACAGTCTCAGTGGACTGGAGAGAAGAGAAGTCCAATCAGAGGGCTGAGCAGAACACAGGAGGTGAGAAAGGAGAGACAAGTGACAAGTCCATGGAAAAGGCTGCCATGAGGGACAGTAGGGAGATAGGACATCAGCTGCAGGAAGATGTGGGGTAAAGGAAAGACTGCAGACAGTGGAGATAATGTAACAGGTATGCATTTTGTGGGAATGATCTGACTGGAGAGAAAGAAACTGGGGATACAGCAGAGATGGGAGAACTGAAAAATCAAGAGGCTAGGCGATTCAGCTCACAGGTGAAAGGGGTATCTCTTGGTAAAAGTAGGGACACTTCATTCACAGTAATATTAAGGCAGACAGGAAAGAGGAACACAAATTCAGACAGATTGGGAGATGTGGTGGGAAGATAAGGACGTTCTTTTATAACTGTTTTGTATTTTGTCAATGAAATAGGAAATGAGGTCATCAGATGAGGATGAGGGAGGGGTGTGGAGTGGAAGGCCCCTCCTGAGAGGCCCTCCCAATGAGTGAGGGAGGAAGGAGGTAAAGATGTGAAACAATTGTGTTTGGGAGTAGGAAGTAAACATCTAGAGAAGGGTGGTAGGATTGCTAATCAGGATTGAGTGCTCATTTGAGATTTGTGGTCATGAATTTAAAGCAAGAACAGTTGGTCTGGGTATATGTTTTCTCCCATTATGTTTACCTTCTTGAGTTCAGGTACGTAGTAGGAAGACATGAAGCTTTAAGCAGAGAGCAAATATGAAGGAAGAAACATAAATAAAACTACACCAAGGCATATCATAATCAAATTGCTCAAAACAAATGACAAGGAGAAAATCTCAAAAGCAGTCTGAGAAAAAGACAAATTATACACAGTGGGGAAAAGATAAAGATGACGGCAGATCTGTTGTTGAAAGCAATGCAAGCTAGAAGACAGTACAGCAAAATCTTTAACATATGAAAGAAAACACTGGCAACCTAGAATTCTATACTCAGTGAAATTATCTTTCAAAAACAAAGGCAACACAATGAGGTATCATTTCACACCCATTAGGATGGCTTCTGGCCAAAAAAAAAAAAAAAGGAAAATAACTAGTGTTCATGAGGATATGGAGAAATCAGAACCTTGATGCCTTGCTGGTAGGAATGTAAAATGATACAACCACTGTGGAAAACTGTTTAATGGTTCCTCAAAAAAGTAAACAAAATTATCATATGAGCTAGTAGTTCCACTCCCATGTATATATCTAAAACAACCGAAAACAGATGTTCAAACAAAAAACTATACACAGTACCTATAGTCAACAATGTACTGTACACTTAAAAATTTGTTAAGAAGGTAGATCTCATGTTAGTTGTTCTTACCACAAAATAACATTAAAAATTTTTTAAAACCTATACACATACAGGTATATATAGAATAGATAAACAAGCTTATACTGTATAGCACAGTGAAATATATTCAAGATCTTGCAGTAGCTCATGGTGAAAAAGAATATGAAAATGAATATATTTATATTCATGTAAGACTGAAAAACTGTGCTGTACACAAGAAATTGACACAATATTGTAAACTGACTATAACTCAATAAAAAAAAACTATACACAAATGTTCATAGCAGCACTATTCACAATAACACAAAAGTAGAAAAAATTCAAATGTCCATTAACTGATAAATGGATAAACAAAATGTGGTATATCCATACAATGGAATATCATTCAGACACAAAAAGGAATGAAGTACTGACACACGCTACAACATAACGAACTTCAAAAACATGCTAAGTGAAAGAAGCCAGTCAAGAAGGACTACATGTTATATTATTCCATATTCCGTTATGAAATACCCAGAATAGGCAGATCTATAGAGACAATAAACAGATTAGTAGTTGCCTGCACTAGGGGAAGGGAGAAAAGAGAGTTACTTCTTAATGAATAAGAAGTTTCCTTTTGGGGTGATGAAAATATTCTTCAACCACATTGGTAATGGTTCACAATACTGTGAATATACTACATGCTGCTGAATTGCACACTTTAAAATAGTTAAAATGGTAAATTTTATGTTTTGTGTATTTTATC
This sequence comes from Camelus dromedarius, assembly GCF_036321535.1. NCBI lineage: Eukaryota > Metazoa > Chordata > Mammalia > Artiodactyla > Camelidae > Camelus > Camelus dromedarius. The sequence continues at coordinate 49,245,195 of NC_087445.1, forward strand.
ATAATTTAAAAAACCACAATGAGATACACTGCATGCCTATTAAAATGATTAAAGTTAAGAAAGACTAAAGGACAAATCATACCAAGTGTTGGTAAGGATGTGGAGGAACCAGAACTCTCCGTATATCTCTGGTGGGAATGCATGCTATAATCACTTTGGAAAACAGTTCAGCAGTTTCTTAGAAAATTCAACATACACCAACTGTCACATGATCCAGTCATTCCTTTCCTAAGAATCCCAAGAGAAACGGAAGCACAGGTTCATACGAAGACTTGTACACAAATGTTCATTGTAATTTTATTCTAATAGCCAAAAACTGGAAATAGCCAAAGTCCATCAATAGAAGATGGATAAACAAACTGTGGTATATCCATACAATGAAATACTACTCAGTAATATAAAAAGAATGAGTTATTGACACATTCAACAATCTGGAAGAATCTCAAAAGAATTATACTAAATTATAAGCAGCCAGGCAAAAATGAGCATATATTGTATGATTCCATTTATATAAAGTTCTAGAAAATGCAAATTAATAGTGACAAAGGCAGATCAGTGGTTGCCTGGTGACTAGGTGATGGGGTGGGCTTGGAGGGGAGGGACAGGAGAGAAGGATTTCAAAAGGACAAAAGGAAACTTTTCAGGGTAAGGGACATATTTACTATCATGACTGGAGTAATGGCTTCACAGATATATACATATGTCCATACCTATCAAATTATACACTTTAAATATGAGGTTTATTGTATTTCAATTATGCCTCAGTGAAGCTCTTAAAACATTTTTTAAGTATATGTGATAAGATAAAACAGAAACAGACTCACAGACATAGAAAACAAACTTACAGTTACCGGGGGAAAAGGGAGGGGGGATGGATAAAATGGGAGTTCAGGATTTGCAGATACTAACTACTATATATAAAATAGATAAACAGTAGGGTCCTACTGCATAGCATAGGAAATTAAATTCAGTATCTTGTAATAGCTTATAATGAAAAGGAGTAAAGATATATGTGTGTATATATATATATATATATATATATATATATATATATATAAAAACTGAATCACTATGTTATATGCTAGAAATTAACATAACATTGTGAACCGACTATACTTCAATAAGAAAAAAGAAGTATATGTGATAAGAGACGTTTAGGGAAGAAAATATAAATCAAACATATTTTCTACTAGATTGTGCAGTTATAAATTTGTCTTTAAAAACTTTAAATCTTGTTCCAAAACGTGAAAGTTATGTTTAAAAAACTGACAAAGCACTCAATGTGTTACATCAATTGCTCTATCAATGACTGTATTAGTTGGAATAGGCTAAATTAAGCTATAGTAACAAACAGCCTAAATTAATACCACTGAGGTTTATTTCTCACTGGCTCTGCACATCCATAACAGTTGATAGGGGGTCATGTTCATGATAGTCTCCCTGATACCCAAGCCAGGAAAGCTCCAACATCCTGGAATGTGGCCTCCTTGGTCAATGCAGCCAGAGAAGAGAGGACTAAAGAGTCAAGCACCCGCAACTCAATACTCCAGCCCACAGGTGATGAACACCTTATCTAATCACACGTATTGGCCCAAAATAGTCACGTGACCATATTTTATTTCAAGAAACAGGATTGCATGACATAGAGAATTGGATATGGGTGAATATTAATAATCTACCACAATTACCCATGACACAAAATTATTCCCATACCAACAAATGACAAAAGAATTAAAACAGAATATTCCTAAAGAATGTGAAATGTCTGTGAGTCAGAGGTTCTACCCAGAAAAGGCGGGAAAACTGTAACTCCATTCACACTTGGAAGTCCTCTGTTCTCTCAAACTCTCTCCTGAACGGAGAGCCACAATTACAGATAACTCAGGGACAGCTGGGCGGCAACTCCATTTGACTTTTAAAAGTCTCTTAGATGCCTAGAAATCAACTCTTTTACACTTGCTATGCATACCATTAAACACCTCCATCACTCACTCATCCTGTAGCTGCCCCTTATGCCCAATTGTTAAAGAAACCCATCAGGTGGGGCCTACCCTCAAGAGGTCTAAACAAGGAGCTATGGGAACACAGAAGAAGGAGCAATAAAATTTTTTAAAATGTTTTAAACTCTGAAACCTAGCACCCTTTTTTCTACTTTTGTGATACAACTTTGGGTCCCCATCTTGCCAACTCTGCTGCTCACTAGCTCCATGGCCATGGGCAAATCCCTTCACCTCTCCGAGGCTCAGTTTCCTCACCTGTAAAAAGGGAATGGTGAGGCTTACCTCCCAGGATTGCTGTGAGAACAAGAATGAGATCATGTCTGTGGAATTGCTTTGTAAACTGTAAAGTTTTGTGTCAGTCCAACTTATCACCACCATCACCCTCATCACGGCTGTCTTGCACTGTCTAGAAGGGGAGCCCCAGGGTTGGGGAAGGCCCAGAGGAGAGAGGGGCTCCCAGCCTGATCCTGGAGTCAGGGCCTCTCTCTAATTAACTCTTCCTGGCAAAACTGCCTTGCTGGACATGTTTGCCTACCATTGAAAAGCTAGGTGAGGCTTCCAGGGGCCGCCCACTGGCCCTGACACACGGGGGAGGAATGATGATTCACCAGCCCTCTAACAGCCTTGCTGACAGGCCTCTTGGCCCAGCCTCTGGCAGAGGGCTGGCAAGGGTGCAGTGGGGCCATTAGGTTAAGAATAGAAAGAAAGATGGAAAGAGGGAGAGGAAGAAAAAGGAGAGATAAAGGCAAAGAAAAAAGAGGACAAAAAGAGAAAGAAAAAAAGGGGTGGGGGGAGGGAGGAAAAGAAAGAAAGAAAGGAAGGAAGGAAGGATTGATGGATGGATGGATGTGATTACCAGGGGCCGGGGGGTTGGTGAGGGGAGGAAATGAGGAGTTGTTATTCAATAGGTATAGAGTTTCAGTTTTGCAAGATGAAATAGTTCTGGAGATTGGTTGCACAACAACGTGAATGTCCTTAACACTACTGGCTGTACACTTTAAAATGGTTAAGATGGTAAACGTTGTATTAGATGCTTTTTGCCAGTTAAAAATAGAAATAAAAATTATTTTTAAAATAAAAAAATTACTTCTTGGGGGAGGGTATAGCTCAAGTGGTAGAGCACATGCTTAGCATGCAGGAGGTCCTGGATTCATTCCCCAGTACCTCCTCTAAAACTAAGTAAATAAACCTAATTACCGCCCCCTCCTAAAACAAACAAACATATTTATAAAATTATTAGAAGAAATGAAAAAGGGAGGAAGAAGTAGGGAGGAAGGAGGGAGTAGAGGGAGTGAAGGGAGGAAGAAAACGAGAGGCAGAAAGGGAGGAGAAAGGAGAAGGGAAGGAGGGAAGGAAGAAGAGAGAGGGAGAGAAAGGAAGAGAAGGATGGAAGGAAGAAGGAAAGGAAAAAGGAAGGAAGAGGAAGGGAGAAGGGAGGAAGAGGGAGGAATGACAAGGAGATAAAGGAAAATAAGAGAGGAAGAAGGGAAGAAAGGGAAGAAATGGAGATGAAAAGACTGTCTTTCAGGGACTACCTGGCAGTGCACGCGCGGCCCCGCCGGGATTTCTCCCCCTAGGTTCCCCCGAGGGCCGGGCAGAAGCCTCGGGTTTGGGGCGGCTTGCGTGACGTCACTGCGCCGCGCCGCCTCCCAGCCTTAGGGCCCCTCGGCCCCTCGTTGTGCAATCGTGTGCGGACCTGGTGGCTGGCCCCACCGGCTGGTACCGCTCTCCTTGGGTGGCTGAGAGTTCCCGGCCTTTGGCTTTCTGCCCGGCCAGCCCCGGCGGCGGCGGCGGCAGCGGCGGGAGGGCGATAATTGCCCAGAGACGCAGCACTTATCCCGGCCGGTTGTGCAAGGAGCGCGGGAGGCAGGGCCCCGGGCGGCGGCTCTCACGCCTCAGCGGCCAGGCATGCGCGCGGGGGCGAAGGGAGACCGGGGGTCCCAGGGAGTGCTTTGGGGTGTTCCCGCTGGAGACACCACCACACCCCTCCTCCGAAAAGAGACGCCGCGGGATCGCACGATCGTTCCTGGAGATTGGGTACATCTGGGTTCCCAACTAGGCTCTGCCACCTGCCACAATGTGTGATCTCGGACAAATCAGTTCGCTTCTGGGCCCCAGGCTCCTCTGTGCGCTAGTAGTGAAATCACTGCCTCTTCCTGTGGTTGTGAGGATTAGAAATAATGTAGGTGATGCCTTGAGCAGTGCCAGGCACACACTGGGTACTCGGTGAGTGATGGCCATTGATTATTTCTCTTACCACCCACCCGAGGAGCACACGCTAAAATTCTATGTGCTAAGCACTAACGCCTGGCCCACACGCTACCTAGTTTTGTCTGCCACTGACTTGCTGGATGACCTTGGGAAATTTGCCTACCCTCTCTGGACTTCAGTTTCCTTTTTCGAAATGGCGTGGTGAAGGTCCCCACTTCACCAGTCTGTTGGGAGGATTAAATGAAGTGACCCTTGAGAAGGTGTGAGGGCCATACCTGTATCAGAGTCTGCCAGCCCCTGTCCTTGAAAACAGGCATATGACAACAGGCACTCGAGATTTTCTTCTCACTTTTCTAGCTACTCCTTCCCAGTCTCTGTGCAGGCTCCTCCTCCCTTACACATCCTTTAGAAGTTGGTGTGTCCTGGGGTTCTCAGGCATCCCTCTGTTCCTTGGTGAGGAGTGACTTGGTGACTGCATCCTCTCCAAGACTTCAGGTCCCAGGAGCCAAGTGCAGGCCAGACCTCTCTTCTATGGATCCAGATATTTACATGACACCTCCATTTGGATGGGTGTCACAGGAACCTCATGTTCAACATGTTCCAAGTTGTTCTTACCCCAAATCATAGGGCAGTGTCTGGGTTCTCCTTTCTCCCTAGGTCAGAGAGAAACCTGAGAGCTATTCTTGAGGCTTCCCGTCCTCCTACTATCCAATTACTTTTACCTGTCTTTCCTACCTCTTTAATGTCCCTTCAGTCTATTTTCCATTCCTACTGTCACTATCCAAGTCTTGGCCAGTGTTATATTGCTGGCTTGGGGGACTGCAACAGACTACTAACTTGTCACTCCGTCTCCAGTCTTGCCCCCAATCTATTCTCTACACTGAAGACAAAGTGACTTTCCTAAAATACAAATCTTACTGTGTCACTCCACATGTTACTTGCTTTCCAGACTCTAACCACATTGAACTCATCTCTGTTCTCATAGTGCCATGCCTCTGGGCCTTCTCACATGCTATTCCCTTTGTCTGGAACACTTATATTCTTTCTTTGGCTCACTCTTATTTGTCCTACAGATCTCCTTTGCATAGCTTCCACTGCCCTTCCCAGCCCTTAACTACCTTAGACACCCCTCCTATTTGCTCTTAAAGTGGGAATCCATGATCTCTTATCTCATGGTGAATTCATTTTGATACAAAATTTCTAGAAAGCAAAAGGAAGTGTGTATCAAAAGCCTTTAATACATCCATATTCTTCAACCCAGCAATTCTTCTTTTGAGAAATTTAAGAAAACCTGAAAGATGTACTCAGATACTTAAGGACACTGATGCTCATCAGAGTGAAAAATGGAAACAACCAAAAGATCCAAAAAGGGATTGGTTAAATAAATATTACACCCACTGATTACCCCCCCCCCAAATAAGTTAAAAATATTACACCCATACTATGGAATACTTTTCAGCCATTAAAAATGTAGGAATATATGTAATATAAGGGAAAATTGTTCACAATATAATGTTATGTGGGCAAAACAGGTTGCAAAATGCTAGGTATGTACTGTATGAATCTAATTTTTAATTAAAATTTACATAGAAAAAAGTATCAGGAAATAGATAAGCCAAAATATTAATAGTGATCATCTCTAAGTGATGATATTATGGGAGATTTTCATTTAGCTTATCCATGTTTTCTCCTGTAATCCTGTATTTGCTCTCTAATTATGTGATTTTAAAAATGAAATAAATGTTGGTTGACTGGATATTTTTATCCAGAGGCCTGAGTCAACCTGGCTGGAATAGTTGGGCCTCCTGGAGTTCCGTGCCAGCTTGAGAGGGGAGGGGCCTAAACACCAGAACAAAATGCCTCTCACCTATACCAAATTCAAATACATAGCAATGCCAGTGGGAAGGAAAAACACAGTTGCTCTTTAAGTAGTAATGGCTAGAGGAATTGTCATTCATTGAAGAAGTTGGCTTGGGAATTTCTATACTGGTAATATTCCCTGAGACCTTGGAGATCTTCAAATTCCACCTCCTCATCTTGGAACTGGGGAACTAGAAAACCAGAGGTGACTGGTGACTTTCCAAACCTTCCAGATCACATAGGCAGAGGAATATGTTTCCTCACTCCCTGGTCCCCGCTCATTCGAACATACATTCCCACCCAACCTTTGCAGTTGACCCCAAGACTCCCTACACACACACACACACACAAACACACACACACACACACACACAACACATAGGCAACCTGCTAGATTTCCATCCAAAGTCCATACATCCAGAAAGCAGACCACCCTGTATTCACTTAATATTTTATGATGGAGATCTCTCATACTAATCTTTGAGAAGTTAATCCACCTAACTGCCCCACCAAGCTCTGTTCTAAAGCATATCCAACTCTGTAACTACTACATTCCAAACTCCACTGTTTTCTGTAGAGAGCTTCCTCTGTACCAAGCACTTTCTGTAAGATGTTCTCTCTCTTTTTTTTTTTTTTTGTATTTTTTATCTTATTCTCCCAACAGCACTACAATATAGGGATTACTGTCCTTTTACCCTGTGAGGAAACTGCAATTCAATGGGGTTAAATAACTTTCTTAAGGTCACAGCCATAAGTGCTACAGTCAGCTTTTAAACTCCTATTCTTGGTAGACCCCGCCCTGTAAACCAGTGTGGACCTGTTTCCCTGGTCTACACCGCCATGCCAGAGCAGATGTCCCTTTTTGTAGTCTGCTGAGAGGCATTTTTGGAACTCACAGAAAATTAGAGCTAAAGAGACCTTGGAGGGCCTCCTTTTACATTTTGTTCCACTCTTCAAACTGTTGTACAAAGTGGTTAAACTATGAACTGTGGACAAAGGACCTGAACTTAAACCCTGGCTCTGCCACTCACTGTGTGACTTTGGGCAAGTAACTTAACCTCTCTGTGCTTCAGGTTTCTCAACTGCAGAGATAATACTATTTAATTTATAGATTTGTTACAAGGATTAAATGAATTAAACATGAAAATACTTAAAACAGTGCTTGGCATATGGTAAGCGCTCCATAAATGGAGAGCTTTTATCATCATCATCACTATACTATTATTACTGCTACTAAGACTTTATGATGTACTAGGTATGATACACAGAACAGTGATTGGGAAAACAAAGATGACATAGACACTGTCCCCTCCTCAGGAAACTCATGGTATGGGAAGAGTGCAGAAACCATATATAATTAAAATATAGTAATGTGGTGAATTCAATAACACAGATTTGTGTGGACACTCTGAGAGTGGGTGTGACTTGTCCAAGGGAGCAGCAAAGTTAGAACTTGAGCTTAGGTATTGTGAGCCTCCTTCTAAGCCCACGTCAACTGGCACTTTGCCCACATCCCATAAAGGTGTGACCCAAAGTCTTTCCACGTGGCACCAAAAAGAGACTCCTAAGGCCACGGCTGCCTCAGCTGAAGATGTTACTAACATGTAGAGATAGTCAATAAACATTTGCTGAATGAGTCAATGAGTCAAAGGCGTTGGTGAGAAGACAGCCAACTTTCCCCTCGGCTCTCACCTCCTCAACCTGCAGGCATGAGGCAGTGGCACAGGGCAAAGCAGAGGTGAGCCCTGGGGGACAGGTGGTTACCCTCTCTTCATCCTCAAATGGTGGGTAATTGGGGCACCACCATTCACTGGCTCCTCCTTTGCCACAGCTGTTTCTGAAATTTTTAGCACATTCAATTTAATCACTTCCACTATTCTGTTATTTGTATGTGCCCAACTCTGCAGAGAGGAAGGTGAATCAGCCCCAATCCCTGCCCTCAGGGAGCTTGAATTCCAGTAGAAGAAATTAATCATGACAAATTGCTCAGGGCCTCAAGAAAGGGACAGAACAAAGACAGCCGGAATCCAGATAATAAGAACTCAAAGGGATAATGTGACAGTCTGAATAATGGCCCCCAGAGAGGTCCACGTGCCAATCCTGGGAACTGTGAATATTATTTTATGTGGCAAAGAGTCTTTGCAGATGTGATTAAACTAACGATCTTGAGATAGGGAGATCCAGATGGGTTGGCCCTAAACGTAATCACAAGTATCTTTATAAGAGGGAGGAAGAGGGAGATTTGACTACAGACAAGAAGTGAGGATGAAAGCAAAACAGAATGATTCCAGGAAGGGGCCATGAGCAAGGGATTGTAGGTCACCTCCAGAAGCAAGAAAATAAACAGAAATGGATTCTCCCTGGGAGCCTCCTAAAGGAACCAGCCCTGCTGATACCTTGAAATTAATCCAATGAAACTGTTTCTGACTTCTGGCCTCCAGAACTATAAGGCAATAAATCTGTGTTGTTTTAAGCCACAGGTCTGTGGTGATTTGAAGGAATGGTATGAGGAGTGATGTGTAGGCGATTTTACTAATGCTCACCGTTATTTGGTTCTCCTCTCCTTCTGTGGGAGACTACACTCCTGCCTTCTTGCAGTAAGGTGGCACCATGTGACCACTTCTGGCCAATGAAATGTGAGCAGTGAAAACCCCTGTGGAACTTGGCCTACAGGACCACTGATTCACATGTGCCTGTGAGCAAATCGCAAGCTCGCTCAGACTCAGTGACACGATGAACTTCTCCAATGTCACTTCCAATACTCACTCTCCAGGACTCTGAACATCATGTGCCAAAATGGACAGTAAACAAGAGAAGAGGAAAGAAGAGCTTTAAAAGGGATGATGGGGACAGTGTGAAACACACGGGATACATGTGATTTGGGTTCCCCAGAGCCCATGTACACACCAGCAAAGGAGGCACTGGGATGAACTTAGTTATAATAAATAACTAATTTAATTAATTATGGCAAATGATACTAGGCTTCCATCTAAAGTTTCTTTTTAGAGTAAATTTATGTTTTTAAAAAAGTGAATTGATTTAAAGAACAAATATTGATTAAGGTGGCTTGTGGATATGGCACAAATTGTAAAGGAGGAATCAAAAGACTAAAATCCAGCAACTTCCCTAGAACAACAGAAGGAACACGGGCTTTGGAATCAGACGAGGAAGGGGTTAAATCCAGTTCCACCACTTGCTGGCAGTGTGACCTCAGTCATCTAAGGCTCTTTGGGATGATTTCCTTCTTATTTTTTTAATGGGCATCATTATTCCTACTTCACAGGGTAGATAGGAGCATTAGGACTTCCTTTCACCATTGCTAACATTGTATCCTTCATTCTTATTGTTACCTCTGGGTCTTGATCCAGTTTGTAAATTCGGAGTCAAATCCAACCCACATTCCCAGAAGGCCTGGCCAGGCTCTGAGGAGGCAGAGCCCAGTTGGGCCAGCTCAACTCAGTCCCACCTCGAGCCCAGTCGAGGAGCTCCCTGCCAAGTGAAGCAACTGACAGATTCAGAGAACCACAGTCCACAGCCTCAGTGTCACAGGAGATAGATACAGTGGAGGCACTGAGGTGGCTCCAAGGAGAGCCACGCACGGTGCCAGAGAAGAGTCTTGAGCCATGAATAAGACTTCAACGGGCAGATGTGGGGAGGGAATGTGTACTAGATAGCCTCACTTCTTCTAGATAGCTTCTCTCTGAGGAGCCTCAGTTTCCTCTTTTGTAAAATACAAATAAAACCACTTACCTTTTGCCTGCTACTGTGAGGATTAAGTGGGATAAAGCAAGGGAAGCACCTACCACAGCATCTGGTTCATACTAGGCACTGAATAAACGGAGGCAATTACTTTACTATTATGTTGGATAATAAAGCCTTAGTGGGTGGCCCTCTTCCATAATGGAATTATCTTCTTCTTCCCTGTGACTCACCTCCAAGGGCTGGCCCAGGGTCTGGGATGTCCCAGGCTCCCAGGCAGGTTGGAACTACCAAGCTCCCTAGAGTAAGGCCTTTATTCAGAAGAGATCAGCGCCCAGGAGCTCTCACCTCATCTCACATTCCCATTTTGCAAAAACAGACCCCTGGTCCCCACGAGAACAAACACGATTTCTCCCCTCGTGTCAGAGCTGCACCTCAAGTCCAACTTTCTACCATCTCAGAAGAGAAAGACCATGCCTCTGAGTCACCCAGGTCCTACCAGCCTCATCCTCAAGAACCTGCTATGCAGGAGGCCAGAGAGACCTTTTAGGAAGAAGCAGGAGCATGGACTGCTGGAGACCTGGCTTTAAATTCACCCAGTTGCTGTCTGAACCAGGGTCACAGCCCTTTCCCCACTCTAGGCCTCAGTGTTCTGAGACTGTGTGCGACAGGCTGAAACTCCCACTGGTGGTTGACTATCAAAAACCTTCGGGATTTAAAAAAACAAAAACACAAAACACAAAAACCACCGGGATATCACAGACCCATCAGTGCAGACATTTGCAGGGTCCTGGTGGTCCCTCTCTGGGATAGGCATGAACCTTTTGCTTGTGGGGGAGGTATAAAATGTGCAGTGTGTGCAGTATGTGTTTCCCAAAGTGAACACAGGTCAACTGCACATCACCCTGCCCTCTCCCTCCTCCTCTCAAGGGCCCAGCACTGTGTCTGATACATACTGGCTCCACCTCAAGGTCCAATTTGTGTTCTGCAAGTTCCTCTTTCTAAGAAAGGTCCATACTCCCAAGAAGAGGCAGGAACCTCATGATTTTTTTAAAGCTTAATTGAAGTATAATTTATACACCATAAAATTCACCTATTTTAAGTGCACAATTCAATGACATATATTTACAGAGCTGTGCAACCCCACCACCAGAGTCCAGTTGGAGAACATTTCTATCATCCCCCTAATTTCCTCCACACTCATCACTCCCCTTTCCCATTCCCATCCCCAGCCTCAGTCAACCACTGATCTGCCTTCTGTTTCTGTAGATTGGCTTTTCCTGGACCTTTCATATAAATGGAATCATGCGATATGTGGTCTTTTGTGTCTGGCTTCTTTCACTTAGCATAATTTTTTTTGTTGGAAATTCATCTGTATTGTGGCATGTGTCAGTACCCCATTCCTTATCTCAGTCATTTCACACACCTGGTACCCTACCAGTGCCCAGCACGTGGTAGTTACTCAGAAAGGGGCTGAGGAATCTCACATAGGGACCAAAGGCCCTTCCAAAATGAGAGCAGCTACCTGCCAAAGAAATGCCAGTCAATCCCCAATGGACAAGGCACTGCTCCCCAGGCCCACTGATGATGACATGAATACAGTTATCTGTTTCCAAACTCAGGATTGTACACCAGTTGAACAGGCATGCCCTCACGTTCAGAGGTGTGCTGCAGCATCCATCCACTTATGCTGAATTCGCCCTTATTCCCTCCTCATCCTATCTCTGAACACCCAGGTGACTCACTGCTCTGCAATTAACTCTCCTTCAATGCTGAATTGCCTGAACTAGTCGGAGAAGAATGACATTTCAAATACAACTAGTCTCCAACTATTACTGTAGAATTGTCTATCTCTCCCTTTAAGTCTCTCAATTTTTGCTTTATATATTTTGGGACTTGATTTCCAGGTGTGTGTATGTTTATAATTTTTACATACCTTAATACTTATTGATGGATTGAACTTTTATCAATGTATATTGTCCTTTTTTTCTTGTTTTTTTTTAACATTTTTTACTGATTTATAATGTTCTTCTTTGTCTCTCGTAAACTTTTTTACTTACAATCTATTTTTTCTCCAAAAGCAAAGGCAACAGAAGCAAAAATAGCAAGTGAGACTATATCAAACTTCCTAAGTTTCTGAACAGCAAAGGAAATAACCAATAAAATGAAAAAGCAACCTATGGAGTGGGAAAAAATATTTGCAAACCATGTATCTGATAAGGAGTTAATCTCCAAAATATATAAGGAACTCATTCAACTCAATAGGACAGAAACAAATAACCTGATTTTTTATTTTTTTAATTTAATTTTTGATAGTTTTCATGCTTACTTTTTTAACAGTTTTTAATAGATTTATTTATTTTATTTTTAATTTATTTTTGAAGGGGGAGAGGTAATTAGATTTCTTTATTTATTTACTTATTTTTTTAATGGAGGTACTGGGGATTGAACCCAGGACCTAACGCATGCTAAGCATGCGCTCTACCTCTGAGCTATACCTTCCCTCCATAACCTGATTTTTTCAATGGGCAAAGGACCTAAAAAGATATTTTTCTGAAGAATATATACAGCCAACAGACACATGGAAGGATGCTCAATATCACTAATCAACAGGGAAATGCAAATCAAAACCACAATAAGATACCATCTCACAACCGTTAGGATGGCTATTATCAAAAAGACAAGAGATAACAAGCATTGATGAGGATGTAGGGAAAAGGGAACCCTTGTGCCCTGTTGGTAGGACAGTAAATTTGTGCAGCCACTATGAAAAACAGTATGGAGGTTCCTTAAAACATTAAAAGTAGAACTACCATATGATCCAGCAATTCCACTTCTGGGTGTATATTTGAAGGAAATAAAGTCACTACCTCACAGAGATATCTGCACTCCAGTGTTCACTGCAGCATTATTCACAATAGCCAAAGTATGAAAACAACCTAAGTGTCCATCAACAGATGAATTGTTAAAGAAAATGTGGCATACACATGCAATGGCATATTATAATATTATTCAGCCTTAAAAAAAAAAAGGAAATCCTGCCATTTGCAACAGCATGGATAAACCTGAAGAACATTATGCTAAGTGAAATAAGCCAGACACAGAAAAACAAACTTCACATGATCTCACTTACACATGGAATCTAAAAAACAAACAAAAAAATTGGAACTCCTAGCAACAGAGAGTAAAATAGTGGTTGCCAGAGGCTGGAGAATGCAGAAAAGGAGAGATATTCATCTAAGGGTACAAACTTTCAGTTATAGATGAATAACTTCTGGAAATCTATCATACAGTATAGTGACTGCAGTTAATAATAACATATTATATACTTGAATTTTGCTAAGAGAGTAAATCCCAAGTGTTCTCACCACACACACAAAAAGGTAACTATGGGAAATGTAGATATGTTAATTAGTTTGATTGTGGTAATCATTTCACAATATATACGTATATCACAAAGTCACATTATGCACTCCAGTGTTCACAGCAGCGCTATTTACAATAGCCAAGACATGGAAGCAATTCAAATGTCCATCGACAGATGAATGGATAAAGTTGTGATATATTTATACAATGGAATACTACTCAGCCATAAAAAAGAATGAAATAATGCCATTTGCAGCAACATGGATGGACCTAGAGATTATCATGAGGTAAGTCAGACAGGAAAAGAAAAATACCATATGATATCAATTATAAGCGGAATCTGAAAAGAGGAGACAAACATTTACAAAACAGAAACAGACTCACAGACATAGAAAACAAACTTATGGTTACCAAAGGGGAAAGTGGGAAGGAATAAATTTGGAGTATGGGATTAATAGTTATACACTATTATATATAAAATACATAAACAATAAGGATTTACTGTGTAGCACAGGGAACTATATTCAATATCTTGTAATAACCTGTAATGGAAAAGAATTTGAAATATATATATATAAATAAAACTGAGTCTATTTGCTGTACACCTGAAACTAACACAATATTGTAAATCAACTATATTTCAATTTTTAAAATCATGTTACATACCTTAAATATATATAATGTCTATTTGTCAAAAATAGGTAAAAATATATTTTAAGTCCATTTTGTCTGATAATGACAAAATGTCTTTTGTCTTTTGCTCATTATTTGCATAAAATATCTAGGTTAAAAGCACCAAAAGCCCATCTCTGCAGACAATAGCTAAACTTCTGGTATCCAGAGTGATGTTCCAGATCTCCATGAGTCTTGGTTCTGTGACTGTTAAGAAGTTGTCTGTTTCCCTTTCCTATGAATCCTCACAACAGTCCATTAGCAAAGCAATAATCTAAACTCTTCTTACTGTGTGAAGTGGTTGAATTATCAAAGAGCCTAGTAATAGAGATAAGAAAAACAAAACAAAAAAATTATAAGATAGGAGGGAATGCATCCCATAAAGATGTATATCACTCATGTAAGATGCTATGGAAGACTTTCAACTCAATGATTCATTCACTCCTTCATTTCACAGCCCCTGAGCACCTATTCCGTTCCACAGCCTGAGCTGGACATAGCACTGAGGCAGTAATGGCCCCTGTGTTCTAGGACTCAGGATGATGTAGGCAAGCAGGGCCGTTTTAAGATACTCATGACTTATACCTAAGTTTCCAAATCTTTGAAGTGTGGATAACAGCACAACCTCATAGGACCGGTGAATGGTTAAATTAATTTAAAATGAAATCATCATCATCATCATCATCATCATCATCATTATCATCATTACCCACCTTAATTATTTTTTTCTCTGGAAGCTGTATCCCACCAGTTAAAATTAAAAAATTTTTTACTGTAAAAACAATTTTTAGGGTAAACATTTTTACCATAAAAGCATTTTACTGTAAAGTACGTAATTTGTCTTTAGAGCCTATAATTAATTTCATATTTATTTTTAAGTTTGGGAGCCAATTATACTTTTTGAAAGCTCTTAAAAAGCTCATAAGACCATCCCCCTGGACTAAGTGGATAAAGTGGCTCTGCCCAGAGTGACCACGTAGGGCTGCACAGGTGGGGTATTTTGTTTTTGTTTTTGTTTTTGTTTTTGTTTTGTTTTTTTAGAGATAGGACCTGCTACCAATACCAATATGATTTTATTGGAATATGGAATATAAACATGTTCTCAAACAACCTAAACTTATAAAAATATATGGCATTATTAAATAGTTAATAAAGAAATCCTAAAGTGTGATGGGGTGGTAGACACCTTGACCTCTAGCCAAGGTGTGTGAGGTCCCCACAGCTGTGGCATGGCTCTGCAGCTGGGATCAGGGGATTGCTTGCAAACCATGTTGATGACAAGTCCTGAGAGTGAAATCAGCCTTATTTTTTATTTCCTTAAACAAAATTTAGCTTCCTTTGTAACATGAAGGCTAGCATAATGGATCCCAAGCTTTGATACTTGCCCCAGGAGCTCCACTCCCTTCCCCAAGCCCCTCACATGTTACCCTCTCTGGTCACTTGGGTTATCAGGTGGCCTTGCCCACACAACTCCAGTGCCTGCATATGAGAAAGACTTATCTTTGCCAACACATTCATGTGTTATGTACCAGAGCTTAAAAATGCAGATTACCCTGATTACAGTGAGAAACTGTTTCTCATGGGGCTAAAAAGGAATAAAGGGTGGGAAGGGAATGCTTTTTTTCACCCAGTAGGTCTTTCTTGAATACTTTCTAATAGGACTTCTTTCCTCCCTCTCTGATTTCCTTGAAGACTGACTTTCCAGCTTTAGCTATGGTTGTGAACAAAAAGTCTTTGTTTCAGAGATATGCATAAATAAGTGCACACACAGGGATGTGCTGGGAAATAGTGAGGTTTTCCTTACAAGGCTGGAAAAAAAAAGCTACATGAAAAAAAATAGCAACAAGATTTTGCAGTTAGGCAAATCAACGAAGGTTATGGTGAGCTCCAAGTTATGCACTTAGCATCCAACTTTTGATGAGACAGATGGACCTGTTCATGACATCACAAGGTTTAAAGTGATGCCTCCTGACATCAAAGGGGACTCATGGGAGTGACTGCAGTTTTTTCCCAAATGAATACACTTGGAAGAAAACTGCAGGGATGAGGTACATTTCCTAGAGAGCTCACGTCATTAAAAAAAAAATACATAAAACATGAATTTGTAAAAGAGCTTTAAAAAGAAAAACACTGTCCCTGTTTTAGTATCTCCTTTTCATAAATGAGGCTGGTGTGTCAGAATAGACTGCTGACGTTTTACTAAAACTTGAGCCTGAATCTCACCAAAGGAAACCCAGACCACAGTGGAATAGACAGGAAGTCAGATATTCAGAGATTGTTGACTGAACGGGTTAATTCAACAGTGGTCTCCTGTTAAATAAAGGTAAATGTGCAACAACTCCGAGTCTCTCATCTCCACGCATTCCAAAGGGAGAGGCCCTCAGATCCTCAGCTACGTGCATCGTCAGGCTACCAGAACAACTCCCTGTAGACTAGTACTGGGGAGTTTCTTTCCTTTTGACAGACTTTTAGGTCTTCACTCTTCTTTGCGTGTAGAAGGAATGGCTAGAATTTCTTCTTATCACACTGTAGTTTTCCTTCAAGATTTGTGTTTGGTTGGTTGGTTTCACTGGCAAGCGTCAATGCCGCATTACCCGTCGCTTTCCAGTCTTCATCGGGCCGCCGTGAGACCACTGGAAAGTACAGCGTTATCTGCACAAGGCTGGGACGGCTCCTTCACCACGGGGCAGAAGTACGGGTGCTCCATGGCCTCTTTGGCAGTTGGTCTCTGTTGATGGTCATATCGCAGAAGTTTGTCCAGAAGACCTCTAGGGCCTTCGGGCTGACGAGATGCCTGTTCTCACTATGGATAAAGTTTTCCCAACGCTTCTGTGAATGTTGTACCAGAATATCGCTGAAGTGCGGATCTAGGCCTGTGTGATACTTCTTCAGATACCCATTCAGCTCGTCTGTACCCAGAACCTCGGCAACGCGAACAAGCTGGTCATAGTTATCCTGTCCGTGAAAGAAGGGCTTCTTTCGAAAGATCACACTCGCTAACATGCAGCCCAAACTCCACATGTCCAAGCTATAATCATACACCTGATAGTCCACAAGGAGCTCTGGTCCCTTGAAGTACCTCGAGGCTATGCGGACATTGTACTCGAGTTGGGGGACAGAACTCTGCCAGACTCCAGTATATCAGTCGCAGCTTTTTCTGTGGATGATCTGTCATGACATTGCGAGGTATCACCACCCTGGGCATGAGGTCCTTGATGCGGCAGTAATGCAGAGCTTTAAGTAGTCTGTACATATAAAACCGGATATCAAAGTCTGTCAGGGTCTGGTACAGTTGCTTAAAATCTGTGTTATTGATGTATTCAAATACCAAAGCTGGTGTCTTTGACACAGGGTCCTTCACAGTGTCAACCAGCTTAATGATAATTTGTTCCACAACGAAGGTTCTCCAGAATCTTAACCTCTTGTTTCATCTTCTTTTTCTTCACTGGCTTGAGAATTTTTACAAACACTGTCTCATTGTTGGTGATGTTAATGGCCTCAAATACTTCACCATACTTTCCCCGACCAAGTTTTCGAACAAGTCAGTAATCGTCTTGATCAACCCCAGCTCGGGGCGTGAGCCTCAGCGTCCCAGAACTCGCGGCTCCTCAGGCCGTTCCCCGCGGCGTAGACCCGGGCCCTGCTGCGCGCGGCCGGGCCGGGCACGGCGGGCGGGACACGGGGCGCCGCGGGGCGCAGAGGGCGGCGGCGGGCAGAGGAGGCGGCGGGCAGCGGGCCGCCGCAGTAGGAGGAGGAGCGCGGCGCTGGGCGGTCGAGCGAGGCCGAGCCCGCGGGGGCGGACGGGCTCGGGGCGCGGGGGGCGCCGGCCGAGACTGCCCGGCCCTGGAGCGGCCGGCCGGGCGGCGGGGCGGGCGGCGCTCGCGCTCCGCGACGGCCTCCGCTCTGCTCGCGGTCCGGAGGCGGCGGCGGCGGCGGCACCAGCAGCGGCAGCCGCCGGCCGGGAAAGGGGCAGCGGCGGCGGTGGCGAAGATGCACAGGTGGTTTTTACTACACAACTCTAAGGAAGACCAGTCTCGTAGACTATGAGGTGAATGTCCCCATCCCGTCCCCAGAGATGTGTACTGCTGCAGCCCCGACCCTGCAGGTGAGGAAATCAAGGATTGCCAGCCAGCGCAATAAAGATCACTTTCGGTTGGGAGAAAAGAGAAGGCTTTATGGAGGCTCTTCTTTTGAGGCAAGTCATAAATAGCAGACAGACTTCGGTGCACAAAGATGCTGTGAGAAGGGCAATCCAGGCAGAAGGCACAGAAGAGCAAAGGCAAGGCGTACTTCTGTGGAGAGTGAGTAGTTATGTTTGGTTGGAGGAAAAGATGTGTGAAGGGTGGAAGAAGGAAATACGTTTGGGGAGAGAGAAGGGAGCCAAGCTTCAAACTTTAAACTTTGTTGTGTGGGCAATAAGGAGTCATTACATGTTTCTGAGGCGAGAAGTGTCATAATCAGGGCTGCGCTTTAGGAAAGTTCCTCTGGCAGCTGGTGTGAGGGGTGGGCTGGAGCAGGCAGAGGCTGGAGATAGGAGGCCAATAAGAGGGTGGTTACAATTCTGGAAGCTAGAAGTCCAAAATCAAGGTGTTGGTAGGGTCACGCTCCCTTCAGAGGCTTTAGGGAAATTTGAATCCATTCCTGGCCTCTTCTGCTGGCTATAGGCATTCCTTGGCTTGTGGGGGCTCACTCCAATCTCTGCCTCCATCTTCACATGGCCTTCCCCTCATCTCTTCATGACTCTCCTTTGTGTGTCTTCCATAAGGACATTTGTCATTGGATTTAGGGCCCCCCAGATCTCCCAGATTGTGTTAATTACATCTGCAAAGACTCTTATTCCAAATAAGGTCACAATCACAAGCTTCAGGGGTTGGGACACAGACATATCTTTTGGGGGCTCCCTTTCAATCCACTACACAACTGTTGGCAAGAATGTGGAAAAATGAGAACCCTCATACACTGCTGGTGGGAATGTAAGATGATACAGCAACTTTGGGAAACAGTCTGGTAGTTTCTCAAATGGTAACACAGAGTTACCATATGATTCAGCAATCCCACTCCTAGGTATATACCTGAGAAAAATGAAAACATACGTCCACACAAAAACCTGTATATGAATGTTCATAGCAGCCTTATTCCTATTAGCCAAAAAGTGGAAACAACCCAAATATCCATCAACTAATGGTCCATTCAGAATCAATAAAATCTGGTAAATCCAAACAATAGGATATTATTCAGCAATAAAAAAGAATTAAGTACTGATTCATGGTACAACGTGGATGAACCTTGAAAACATCACATTACGCTGAGTGAAAGGAGCCATTCACAACAGGCCACATACTGTATGATTGCAATTCTACAAAATGTCCAGATTAGAAAAATCTATACAGACAGAAGGTAGAGTAGTGATCGTCCAAGCCGAGGGGTGGGGGTGTGGAGGAAGAGGATGGGGCTGGGGGAGAAATGAGGAGAGACTACTAATATGTATAGGGCTTGGGGGAAGTGATAAGAAATGTTCTAAAACTGATTACAGTGATGGTTGCCCAACCCTATGAATATAATGAAAAACACTGAATTGTGCCTGAAATGAGTGAATCATGATACATGAATTACATCTCAGTAAAGCTGTTATTTTAAAAAGATAAATGTGGAGCACTGCATAAACCTCCTGGAAGCTCCTCAATACACTTGAGTTACCCTCCCATCAGTTCTGCCTTCCTGTGAATACCTGACAGGGGCCCATTACAGCAACCCCACCTGGACATGAAGGTTGTAAGTTGTAGACACCTTCAGATTAGCTGGACACAGTCACTCAGGCACAATCAAATATTTCCTGAGTGCCAGCTATACAGAGGTGGCTGCAAGACTGCCGAAGAGCCAGAGATGAATTGCGAGCGCACCTCGCGCCCTCAAGGTGCTCTTTCACAGAATGAGAAAGGGTGTGGTCTTTGCCTTCGGGCTCCTCCAACATTGCCTTAATTAACCCCTCTCCCCTCCTCCTCTCCCTCCATGTTCTGTAAGATTTTCTCACAGAAAACTGCAGTAATTATCCATGTATTTACCACCATCACCACCCCCTTTTCTTTCAAAGGGAAGCATATTTAACCTTAGCAGATTTCCCAGACTCATTTGCCTGCAGAACACCTAACAAAAGTTCTTGCCCAACCCCCCTCACTTTACAGATGGGGAAATGATACCCTGCAGGGGTGGGGGAAAATCCTGTTCACAGTCACAGAGCAGAACATCGGGGCAGAAACCAGAAGCACACCCCAGGCTCTTGATTCCCACCCAAAGCTCTTCTTCCTTTAACAAGACACTGATGACACAGGCATCTTGTCAGTTGAGATACAAGCATCTCTGATGACCTCTGTGCTCCTCAGTGTGACAGTGAGAAAGGGAACATGGAGGAGTGGTTAAGAGCATGGATCCCAGAGCCAGGCTGCCTAGGTTGAAGTCCTGGCTCCCCCACCAGCTGGGAGCCCTTGAGACAGTTAACTGAATGTCGTTGTGCCCTGATATCCTCATCTTCAATATGGGGAAGGCAAGACGAGTACCTACCTCACAAGGTTGTGAGGATTACATGATTTAACGGGCATAAAGTAATGCACATAATGCCTCAAAGTATGTCTGGAAAAAGGGAATTCTGACACATGCTACAACACGGATGAACCTTGAGGACATTATACTAAGTGAAATAAGCCAGTCACAAAAAGACAAATACTATATGATTCCACTTATATGAGATACCTAGAGAAGTCAAAATCACAGAAGCAGAAAGGAGAAGGGTGGTTGCCAAAGCCTGGGAGGAGGGGAGAATGATGAGTCCTTGTTTAATGGGCACAGAGTTTCAGTGTTGGGAGATGAAAAACTTCCAGAGATACATTGCACAATAATGTGAATATACTTAATACTACTGAACTGTACACAATTTAAGATGGTAAATTTTATGTTATGTGGAGGATTTTGTTACCAAAATAAATAAATTTTTAAAAAATGTATTTCTGGCACTCAGGGAAATTGCAGTCACTTACTATCCAGTTCTGTCACGGTTTTGTAAGTAGAGTGACAGGGGAGCCAGCCAACTTTCACCCTTGGTAGCTGTTTTAGGTCCCCTGGAGGCAGAGTGTCCTCATATAGAAGTTCTTCCTTCTCTACCAGGACTTGAACTCAGAATGACTGCAACCCAGCAGTGAAACAAGGTGTCGTAACTCCTGGCATGCTCCATCCCGGAGGGCTCCCCTCTGAGGCTTCTTCTAGCTGTAAATTCCTCCAAGATTCCATCTTCCTCATCCTTCAGAGCTGAGGCCAAAGCTCTGCCCACAGAAGTCTTCCTCCACCTCCTGGCAGGCAGCTGACACCGGTTCTCTTGCTTCTGAAATAGCTGACAATCTCTCTGTGGGAGTAGAGTCCTGGTTTTACACTCCAACAGTGTGTGGGCTCCTGAGGGCAGGATGCAATCCCACAAGCAGAAGTGCTTAGCATGTTGGATGCACGTCTGAATGGATGAGTTGAACTTTCCTGGAGCTTCCGGGTCCACAAAGACTTCCTCCACAGTAACAGCTCCCTTTCACTTCATGCATTTGCAACCGAGTCCTCCCTCTGAAAGGACTGAGGACTCCCTGCCTTATATAACTGACAGATGTGTCCGAGGCTCCTCTCCACCCAAGACCATGAACTCCCTGAAGGAACAGACCAGGTCTGAGCCACCTTTATATCCAGAGTATTTATCACAAAATTTTACACAGGGTCGAGATGAAAACATGTTGAATTAAATTTGTTTTGCTATTTAAAAAAAAAAGCTTTATGTTCCAAAATATTAACCACAGAATTATTTATGCTAGAGAAAAATCCAAAATAACCGAAATACCCAACAATAAGAAAATAACAAACTTAATTATAGTGAAGCTTGATGAAACATTTTGTAGCCATTGAAAATAGTAAATATGAACAAGGAGTAACAAGAGAGAAAACTTTCGTGAGATGAAGTTAAGCAGAGAAAGTGGGTCATGAAATGTGTACACACTCTGACTACAGCTGTAATTGACAACATGTACTAAGTGCCAAGTATTTATAAACACTTCCCACCTACTTCTTACAACTCTTTGGGTTGGGTTTTACAATCCCACTTTCACAGAGAAGAAAACGGAGGTTTGTAGAGGTTAAGTGCCATGCTCAAGGTCTCACGGTTGGTAAGACATTCAGGCACAACCCAGACCCGGGTGGTCTATGCTGGTCCCTAAGTCCAAGCTCTTTACCACTTCGTTATACTGCCTTCCAGCAAAACCAACTCTGTAAGTATGGTAGTATTCTTGGAGAAGTGAAAGCTCAAAGTTCAGGCGGTAGGTTATGAGTATAATATTAATAATATTATTCAACATTATTTGAATAGTAATTTTAAAACATTTTAAGGATAAGAAACAGGATGTCAATGACAGAATTTCCTCAGAGCAGCAAGGTGGAAGAATATCTGGCGACAGGATATGCAGCTTAAAAAGCACCTGAGAGCTGGTTAGATTGATGGGGAAGCTCCTTTACTGGGCAGGGAAGCATGATTTGTGCAATTCAGGGAGGCCAGCACAGGGCACCAAAACTTGGGAAACACTTGGCAGATGAATATTTCTTGAATATTTAATGAACGAACGGGTGAGTGCCCCTGAGAGCTGCTTAGGAGGCTACTGACGCTAACTGCTGGGAGAAGGGATGGACTGGTTCCTGGGACAGAGTGTATGAGTCCTAGGAGTGTGTGTACCTGTGTGTGCGTGAGCACGTGCCTGTGTGTAGGTGGGACTTGGAAGGCAGAAGGAAGATGCAGGAGCCTTTGAGAGGCTGGGATTTGGTCCTTCTCTCACCTCTGACCTCTCTCAGCTAATGGTATGGATCTCAGCCTGAGATCACCAGTAAGCCTGTGGAGTGGAGTGTTCAGCCATCCATCCTGGCTGCCCTCCCCACCCCCGCCAGGCTCCACATCATTTCCACCCATTCCAACCTCAGTGTTCAGTCTTCTCTCCCTTTGCCTGAAAGCTCTGGGCTTCCTGCAGACATATCATGTCTGCTAGCTGCTTTATCTCCATTATCTCATTTCATCACTCCAGCAACACTGCATGTAGGTTCCATGATTATTCCCTGAGGTATAATGGTAAATACATATTTGGTCTTTCCCTCCAATTCCTGGCACAGAACTCCATTCCTGAGTGATAGGGGTGACAGGAGTGTCTTTTGTTATTCATGATAAGCTTCTTTCAACCATACCAAGTGAAGGCTAATGAGGTCACTCTTGAGACCTCCATATAGCTTCAAGATGGGGACTGTTTACCCAAAAGACCAAGACCTGATTAAAGGGTTGGAACTTTCAGCCCTACCTTCCCACCCCTGACCTAGGTGGGTGGTGGCGGGGAGATAGGCTGGAGATTGAGTTCAATCACCACTGGCCAATGATTTAATCAATCATGTATACTGAAGACTCTGTTTAAAAACAAAACTAAACTAAAAACTGGGCTCAGACTGCTTCTGAGTTGAGGAACACAACAAGGTGCTTGGATGGCGGTGCACTCCAACTCCATGGGGACAGAATGTCCTTCACTCAGGACTCTTAGATTTCATCCTATGAGCCTCCTCATCTGGCTGTTCACTTATATCCTTCATAATGAACTGCAATAGTAAGTTTATTATTATAAAACTCTCCGGAGTTTTGTGAGTTATTCTAGCAAATTATTGAACCTGAGGAATGGGGTTGTGGGAAGCCCTGACTTTATAGCCAAGTCTGGCAGAAGTGCAGGTAACCTGGGGACCCAATGGTTGTGAAGTGAGTCCAGCCTTGTGGGACTGAGCCTTTAACCTGTGAAGTCTGACACTAGCTCTGGGCAGTCAGTATTAGAACTGAATTGGATTGCAGGACATTTAGTTGGTGTCAGAGAGCTGGAGAAGTGATGGATGTTGGGAAAGACATCACATATTTGGTGTCAGGGGAAGAAGAAAAACCCCTCATTCCCACTTTGCAGATGAGGACCCTCTGCTGCAGGACTGGGCTGAAATCCTAAATTTGCTATTAACTCCCTCACCTTCCACATGGGATTAAGGAACCCCACTCCCTTCTTTCATGAGTGCCTTCAAGAAGCCATTGAGATGATGAATGTGGAAGCACTTTGTACACCAGGGAGATAAGAATTAGAGAACAAAAGGGTCTGATGTGGGTTCAAATCCCAGCTTCATTGCTCATTTCCTGGGTGATCATGAAGAGTTAACCTCTCTGGACTTATTTTCCCACCTACAAATGAGAGAAATAGCACTGACCAGTGAGGATTTAATTATTTAGACATCAGATGTCAGGCATTTCACACACACCCTGACACAGGAAGCTCTAGTAAACAGGAGCTCTTAATAATAGCAGAATAAAATCCAGGAGCTCACTAACCATTGCTTTTTGGGTTTTTTTAACCAAAAGGCAGGAAGACATAGTGTCAAAGCCAGATTGATATCAGGGAATGTGATTTACATGGAAATAAGAAAGTTCTGAATATACAAAACAAGCCAAGCCAGGTGCGAAAATAAGGTCCTGAAGCTCTCGTATTTTCAGAAGCCATTTGCCTGCCATTCTTGTTCCATTTCCCTAGCTCCCTGTGGGGATGGGTTTTTTTTAAATAACTTGACTGCTGATCTGCAAACAAATCCTCATTCAAGGTGATCAACTAGTGCCCTCCATTCCACTTCATTCATCCAATTATCTGTCCATTTAGCAAACATTTCCGCAGCTCCTGCTCTGGGCCAGGCACTGCAGTGAGTGCTGGTGACACAGTGGTGAACCCAGACCCATTTCCTGGCATCAAGGAACTGCTAGTCTAGTCCAGAAAACAGACAAATCAGGCACCTGGTACAGGGAAGGGACAGCTTCTCTGAAGAGGTGGCACATGAGGAGCCACCCGGTGAAAGGCTGGGGGAGAGAGGTCAAGGCAGGGCAGGACCAGGTAAGAGAAAAGCCAGAGAGATGTTTGGAAAAAAGGGCAAGTAAGGAGGTGTGGTGGAGGAGGAGCCCAGAGAGATGCGAAGAGCCCTGATCTTGAAGGATGGAACTGGAACTTTGAACCAGATTAAACATCCGCTTGAGGTAGGAAACGTGGGCAAGGACAGGGAGTGGGGAAGAGTCACCATGGCCACCCAGGAGGGTTTTTATTTGTTTTATTTTTAGTCCTGGGGCTTCAAAGGGACTAGATTCTGAACTTGGCTCCATACTAACTTCTTGTTTGATCTTGGCAAGCCACTGACTCTCTCTAAGCCTCATATTTTTAATTTTTAAAATTTTCTTTCTTTATTTTTTAAAAATCATTCTTTTCTTTTTTTCCCCAGTTTTATTGAGATATCATTGACATACAACACTGTGTACTTTTTTAATGGAGGTACTGGGGATTGAACCCAATACCTTGCGCTTGCTAGGCACACACTCTACCACTGAGCTATGTGCTCCCCACCAAGCCTAATTTTTTTTAAATTGAAGTATAGTTGATTTACAATGTTGTGTTAGGTTCAGGTGTATAGCAAAGTAAATCAGTTATATTTATTTCTTTTTCTAGGTGCCTCGTTAGCGCCGTAGGTAGCACATCAGTCTCGTATTTTTTTTTTCTTTTTCAAATCTTTTCCAATATAGGTTATTATGAGATACCGAATATAGTTCCCTGTGCTATACATTAGGTCTATGTTGTTCATTTTATATATAGTATTATGTATCTGTTAATCCCAAACTCCTGATTTATCCCTTCCCCCATTCCCCTTTTGGTAACGATAAGATTGTTTTCTATGTCTGTGAGTCTTATTTCTGTTTTGTAAATAAGTTCAACTGTGTCATTTTTTTTAGATTCCACATATAAGATAGCATATGATATTTGTCTTTCTCTGTCTGAATTAATCACTTAGTATGATAGCGTCTAAGTTCATCCATGTTGCTGCAAATGGCGTTATTTCACTCTTTTTTTATGTCTAAGACTCATTTTTATCAACTCTGAGGCTGAGAGAGGGAAGGAGATAAATTCAAGATTATGTAACTTGAACCCTAAATCCGGGCTCAAGTTTGATGACCAGTACATCAAACTGGTCTGTGATATCTGATTCTGGGGAGAACAGTGCATATAAAATTGAAGATCATTGAAAGGACTTTGGATAAATTGTGCAAATAAAATAAATAGTGTGAGTATGAGTAGGACTGTGGCTAAGGTTAGTGTCTGTGGCAGTAAGGCATAGAGCCTAAGGGTTTATAAATTCAAAACCAGGATAGATGCATTTGAATGAGATTGGTATGTGAGGCTACCCTAACAAAATCAAACACAGCAGGCACTCACAGACTCTTACCACATGACCCAGCAATCATGCTCCTTGGTATTTACCTAAATGAGATGAAACATTATGTTCACATTAAACCCTATATACAAATATTTACAGAAACCTTATTCATAATTGACAAAATTTGGAAGCAACCAAGATGTCTTTCATTAGGTAAATGGATAAATAAACTGTGGTACCTCTACACAATGAAATATCATGCAGTGCTAAAAAGAAATGAACCATTAAGCCATGAAAAGACAAGGAGGAACCTTAAATTCATATTACTAAGTGAAGAAAGCCAATCTGAAAAGACTCCATATTGCATGATCCCAGCTATATGACTTTTTTTTTTTTTTTTTTTTTTGCAGGGGGAGGTAATCAGGTTTATTTAGTTAGTTAGTTTTTTGATGGAGGTGCTGGGGATTGAACCCAGGACCTCGTGCATGCTAAGCATGTGCTCTGCCACTTGAGCTTTACCCTCCCCCCCAACTATATGACATTCTTGAAAAGGCAAACCTATGGAGACAGTAAAAAGATCAGTGGAGGTAAAAAGATAGTTACCAGGGATTTGGAGGCAGGAAGTATAAATAGGTGGAGCACAGGGGATTTTTTATGGTAGTGAAACTATTCTGTACTATAATGATGAATGTGTGTCCTTATACATTTGTCAAAACCTCTAGAATGTTAACACAAAGCATGATTCCCTAATGTAAACTATGGTCTCGGTTGATAATGATGTGTCAATGTTGGCTCATCAGCTGTAACAAATATACCACCACTCCAGCTAGGGACGTAGACAGTGGGGGAGGCTGGAAGGATGGGTTCGGGGTGAACGTAGGAACTCTCTGTATTTTTCCACTTAGTTTACTGTGAATCTAAAATGGCTTCAAAAAATAAAATCTATTAATTTTTTAAAGTGACAAGAAGAAATATAAAACCAAGTAGTCCTATGATTAGATACATTGAATTAAGTGTTGAAAATACTTCAACAAAAAGAGCAACAAATCCAGAAGATTTGAATAA
Source organism: Camelus dromedarius (assembly GCF_036321535.1). NCBI lineage: Eukaryota > Metazoa > Chordata > Mammalia > Artiodactyla > Camelidae > Camelus > Camelus dromedarius. The sequence continues at coordinate 49,272,335 of NC_087445.1, forward strand.
CAAATTCTATCAAACATTGAAGAAAAAATAATTCTAATAGAAAATAGGGACCATTTCCTAATTATTTTATAATTATACCACTACTGGATTTGAAAACTTGAAAATAACATTAGAGGAAAGGATACTTCAGACCAACCTTATACATGAGCTAGTTGCAAAACCTCCAAACAAAGTATTAGCAAACAAAATCCAGCAATATATAAAAATGACAATACATTATGTTCCGATTAAGGTTTATCCCCCAAATGCAAGGTGCTTAGCATTTTTGAAAATCAGATTAACTTTAACAGATTTAAGAGTGTAGTTATCTCAACAGATGGAGAAAAGGCATCTGAAAAATCAACATCCAACTCATAACAAAATTTCCTAAAATCTAGGTATAGAGGGAAAGTTCTTAAACTGATAAGTGTACCCAAAAAAGTACAGCAAAATATAATATTTAATTGTGAAACATTAAAACATTCTTTTAAGATAAAGATCAAAATAAGGATGTCAAGTTCCGTCATTTCCAGTCATCATTGCATTGAAAGCAATAAGGCAAAAAAATAAGAAAGAAAAAGTTCATATATATATATATATATATATATGAAATAAAAGTGTCATTACTCACAGTTAATATGATTTTTTATATTGAAAACCCAAAGAAATTTGTGATAAATTATTAGATTTTTTTAAGAGAGCTGAGCCAGTTACCAGATACAAAATCAATGTGAAAAAAATCAGTTGTATTTGCACCTATCAACAACAAACAAGTAGATAAGCAATTTAAGAACAGCTAACATTTTTTAAGTCAGACAGAGAAAGGCAAATTTATGATCTCATTCATATGTAGAATCTAAAAAAGCTAAACTCATAGAAACAGTGAATAGATTGATGGATGCCAGGGGCTTAGGGGTGGGAGAAATGAGGAAATGTTGGTCAAAGGGTACAAACTTCCAGTTATAAAAGGAATGAATTCTGGGGATCTAATCTACAGCATGGTGACCATAGTTAACAACACTGTACTGTATACTTGTAAGTTGCTAAGAGAGTAGATCTTAAATGTTCCCACCACACACACAACAAAAAATAGTAATTATGTGAAGTGAAGGATGTTAACTGCCTTTATTGTGGTAAACATCTTGCAATATATACGTGTATCAAATTATCATGTTGTACACCTTAAACTTACACAATGTTGTATGTCAATTATACTTCCATAAAGGTTGGAGGGGGAGAGAAGAACAGATAACATTTCCAATTTCATCCAAAAGAAGTACAAAGTGTTGGGAATAATTTTAATAAGATGTACAAGACCTTTATGGAGAAAAATAGAAAACTTTATTGATGAACATTAAGGAAAACCTAATTGAAATGATATGTAATTGAAATGATACATAAATCGTATTTATAAATTAGAAGACTTAATATCTATAAACTTCTAGTTCTAGTCACCAATGTATGGGAAGTAAAGAAAATAGAGAAGCATGTTAAACTACACCATAAAAATACAATCTAAAATGTGGAAAACTCCATAAGGCCAACAACCTAGTTTTTTCAAAAAATAATTCCAAGGAAAAAATAAAAGCTGGGGTGGGAATTTATACATTAAATGACACTCAAGACCAATCACAACCAACCCCAAGGCTTCTCACTGCAATAAAAAATTTTTTAATCCCAAACAAAATGTAAAAATAAAATAGTGGGGGAGGGCATTCTCAAGTGGCAGAGCGCATGCTTAGCATGCACAAGGTCCTGGGTTCAATCCCCAGTACCCCCTCTAAAAAATAAAGAAACCTAACTACTTCCCCCCACAACAGAAAAGTAAAATAAATAAATAAATAAAACAATTATATTTATGAGACAACTGGAAGTCTAAACCTTCTCATTTAACTATCAAGTTGCCCTTGATGGTATTAAGGAATTAATGTGGTTTTTCTCTTTGGGGTTTTTTGGGGTATGACATTGATATTGGGGTTTTATCTCTTAAAGATATATATTGAATTACAGGTGAATTTATATGATGTCTGGGATATTTTGAAAATAATACAACAGTAGGGGAAGATGGAAATATGGATGGGACAGAAGCTGAACACAACTGATGGCTGCTGGAGCTGGGCAGCCAATGAGTACATGTGGGTACATCATATTTTTTGTTTTGTATGTGCTCAATTTTTTAGATTTTTAAATTAAATAATATATATAAAGTGTGTATAAAATTTTGCTAATTCATTTGCAGATTCAATACAATCCAAATGCAAATCCCAACAAGAGACTGTTTAAATAAATATAACACATATATGTTTATAAAATACTGCACAGTCTTTAAAATGATGCTCTTGAAAAATATTTAAGTACATTGAAAGTTGTTTGTGCATGTTAAAGGCAGAATTTGGGGTTAAAAGGCAGATTATACAGCATTATGTGTAGTAGATGGCCATTTATGTAAAAAATGGACCAGAACTGAGATAAGAAATTTCTGCAGGAGGTTAAGTATTGCAGAAATTAATTTAGGTGAATAGTTTTTAACCTTCACTATGCATCAGAATCACCTATGAGAACTTAAAAAATATGCAGATGCCCAGGTCTCACACCAAAGTTTCCATTTCAACTGGTCTGAAATGGGGCCAGCCATCGTTAGATTTCAAAATTTCAGCGGGTGATTCTAACGTGCAGGACTGAGAGCCAATGATCTACATTTACAAAGAGAAGCAGAAAGATGGATAGAGAGTAGGAAGACAGATTAGATATACAGGTAGATAATTCATAGATTTTTGATTGATAGATGACGAGTAGACAGGTAAATGATAGGTGGGTTAGATAGTAAATCAAAGTCTGAAGAAAGGGAGGAGGGGATGGGGGAAAGAGAGGGAGAAGAAAGGAGGGAATTTGTAATGACACAGCAGATCAGAAATGAGCCACAACTCAATACCTAATTGAACAAAAAAGAGAATGAAACAAAAGTGAACACTAAAAAATACAATAAAACAAAAAGTGAACGTGTCTAGCTGATACAATGAAATGTATAAGTTGACTATTCTTTTATTTATTATATTTACTTAAAATCCATACCCCCTACTTTTCAAGGATATCAGTGATATCTTAAAAGTTAAAGAATGGAAGAATGGAGAATGACAGCTTAATGAGTGAGCAGTTTCCCTTGGGGGTGATGAAATGTTCTGTAACCAGAGATGATTGCACAGCATTGTGAATGTACTAAATGTCACTAATGGTAAATTTTATGTTATGTGGATAAAAAATACATTAAACGAAGATTGATTAAAGACTAAGGTTAGAGCCAGTTTAAAAGTGCAGAGGATGTTACCAGGCAATTGGGATGAGTTAATTATTGCCTCCAGTACAAAATTTGTTCCAAGTCTCCTAGCAGTTGAGGCAAAAAAGAAATCTGGCAGGTTATCGGGTTCTTTGTATATATTGAGGGCCCTTCGCATATCAGGGGCTACCTCTTGTTTCATTTTGACCCTTGCTGTACCACATGCCTAGCGAGCGCAGGAGGGAAAGTGGGAGCCCTTTGGAACGTTTGACTCAGCTGAGAAAGGAGGATTTGCCTTGGCTGGGAGAGGCAAGTCAGAGCTCAGCTCCTTCCCCTCAGAGCCTGTCATCAAACCGCTCTTAAGAATAGCAGCTCCTGCCATTGCGTGGCCCCGGCCTCGGCTGGTGGGTCTGAATGGCTGTTTGTTCAGCCTGAGCCGCGCAGAATCAGCCCTGACAGTGATGGCCCAGTAGGTATTATGTAAGGGGACCCAGCTTACCTGCCCTAAGACAGACAAAGCAGATAGTTTGACAGGCAAAACAGAGCCAGCCTCTTTACTCCCAGGCAGCCAAGGGGCTATTCAAAGCCTGGACCTGGAAGATTTTCATGAGGTGCTGACATACGAAACCGGAATGCAGAAGGAACAAGGCAGAACTGGCACCACATGCAGTCAGGCATGGCAGGTGTCTCCAGCATCCAAACCGGGCCTTCTGGAGCTTTGACTAGGCTCCACCCATGAGAGAGAGAGAGAGGGTGCTTTGGGAGAGAGGGCCCCAACTTTCAGGCCTGAGCCTTCGGCAAACCTCAACTTTACCACCACCCTTATTGTTGTCCAACTGAGGAAAACCTTTCCAGGCCTTTCTTGTGGCGAACAGGACGTGGGTGCAGAGAGCCGGGAGTACTTGCTCCTCGTTACTTGCCAAGCTGCGCACGTCAGGGGCTGGCAGAGGCAGCAAAGGAACAGGTACTGAGTGCCCGCTGCACACCAGGTGCTATGCAGGGGCTCCACCCTCAGGCACTGGTTTCACCCTCACAAGCACCCCACAAGGTAAGTACCCCATTATCTCTATTTTGCACATGAGAAAACAGGCTCCAAAGAGGAACTTGCCCAAAGTTATACAACTGGGAAATGGCAGACCCAGCATTTGAACACAGGTCTCCTTGGCCCCCAAACCCATGCTGTTTCTACCTAAATGGAGCCAGTTCACAAGACCCACAGCTCCTGGAATCACACTCTGTTTTCAAAGTGGCTTTGGCGCTTTCTCGCTCTGTGACCCAGGTGGGTATTCATTCCCCCTTCTCAAGGCCTCAACGTCCCCATCAGTAGTGCGAGGTACTTGTGAGCACTGAATGGATCAGGCAGGTGAGGATGCCTAGATGTCCACCAGTGTAGGTCATCACTGCTGAGCTGCACACTTTTTGACTGCTCTCAAAAGCCACTCCCACCCTCAAAGGAGATCACCAGACCTATATAGATAACACTTTCTCCGGTCCTCTCTCAGGATTCTGAAAGAACATTCTCTGCCCAGTGTCATGAGCAACATGAGAGAAGAATTGCACCCGACTTGTCTACTCACAAAATATCAACACAGAGCCCAGCATTTACTCGTGACTCAATAAATGCTGTTGAATGAACGAAAACATGAATGCGTGGTTTGCCACGAGACGTACCATGTGTTGTGTTGGAAAGAGCTGGGCATCAGAGCACGTGGTTCTGGCTTTGCCACTAACTCACTGTGTGGTTTTTAGCCACTCACTGGCCCCCTCTGGACCTCAATGACCCTATTTATAAAATGAGGGAGGAGAACTAGGTACTCTCTAGCAGCCCGTGTCAGCTCTGATTCTGTAGGGACGGGGGAAAGAAAGATCTCACCCTCTGCAGTGATCTTCCCCTCTCCATGGAAAGCTAAAGCTATATCATAGCCACGTTTGAGAATAGCCCAGGACATTCTAAATAAACGGTGGGGTGGGGTGGGGTCGGGGGGGAGGTGGGTATAGCTCAGTGGTAGAGCCCAGGCTTAGCATGCATGAAGTCCTAAGTTCAATCCCCAGTACTTCCATTAAAAAATAACGGTGAAAATTTTATGCCATGTGAGTTATATCTCAATAAAGCTATTATTTTTTAAAAATTAAATTAAAAATAAACAAGCTGGGTGCAAAGCTGTGTACATTGTGTCTTACAGTCTGAGCTCTTTCTCCTTGACTCAAGTGGGATATATGAGTCAGAGAATAAAGTCAACATTCAGATCTAAGGGAAGACGTTATAATCAAGAATGTTTCAAGCCAGTTGCGCCTGTGGTTGCCCACCATGATAAGCAACATCAACAAAGGGAGCCACCAACTAAAAGATAGGACATTACACCTGGTCAAGAGAAAAAGGATGAAGGAGCATCTGCAGTTCAAGGAGCAGTTCAAGAGCCTGCCCTGGAAGCTAATCAACAGGAACTGGCTCAGCCAGGGACTGGGCGTGAGCGTGGAGTTGGTCCTGATGTCACGGGGAAGACACTACCAAATCCAGAGCCCATTAAAACGCCAGAAGCAGGTGAAGGGCAACCACAGGTTTAAACGAAGACAAGCTGTAACCATGCAGGCTGTTCATGTGTTGGAAACGTGACTGTTAAAATTCTCTCAATAAAGTTTTGCAGTTTTATCCAAAAATAAATAAATGAATGGCAGATCTGTAACCCTGATTCAATCAGAAGCAGACAAGCAACATTCTCAACAGTCAAATTCTTCAGTCTGTGAAACAGAGACTTGCTCACGTGTGCAGCGTACTTTATAGTTTGCAAAACACTTCCCCTCCTTTCTCTCATTCAAACCTCAGCACAGCCTTATGAAGAGGACAGGACAGATGTCATTTCCCCATTTACTGACTTGCCCCATGGGGCTTATGGAGGGGAAAAAAAGTACAGATGAGATGTGGACTCAGAACCAACTCCTGACTCCAAATTCTGCCTCCTTCCCTTTACACAGCTCACTTGTACACAGGCAGTGAGGAGATGAACTCATTCTACCAAAACCAGATTTGGAGGGTCACAAGTTTACCATCTGGGTGGAAAACTGCCCAGCACAATGGAGCATTTTAAAGTCAAATTTGGGGCAGAAGGGTGCAGTGCACTGATACCAGGTGGGCTTGTAGCCATGGAGAGTCAGCTGTACGGGAAGGAGGAGTCCAAGCCCATGTCCAGGCATCGTACGCCAGCTCCTTGCAGCAGCTGGGAAGTTGATCTGCATGCAATCTCTGAACATTGAGATACGGAAATACTGTGATGCCCCATAGACAAATAACCACTCCCTGAGGCCCCATCCCCACCCCTACCCATGCCCCTAGCTGTCCTGGTTCTCTCAGCCCTTCCCCAGGATCCCCTGGAAAGCCCCCAAGATTCTGCAACTAAAGGGTTAAAGTCTGAAACAGCAGGGGAGCAGGGTACTGTCCTACCAGGCTTCCATTCTAATTGGGCATTTATTCCAACACATACTATCTGATTGGTCAACACCCTTGACTTACTGGTTTGGTTTTTTTAACCAAAAAAAAAAAAAGGCTTTATTGAGGTATAATAGATACATAAAAAACTACATATATTTAATGCGTATGTCTTGATGAGTTTGGATATTGCTTATACCTATGATACTATCACCTCAATCAAGGTAACAGACATATCTATTACCTCAAAAAGATTCATTGTGTCCCGTTTTGTGTGTGTTATAAGAACACTTAGCATGAGATCTACCCTCCTAACAAATTTTTAAGTGCACAACACCTTATTGTTAACTATAGGCACAATGACTTACGGGAGATCTCTATAACTTATTCACGTTGTATAACTGTAACTTTATATTCATTGAACAACATACTGTTTGTTAAATATGTTTATTATTATTCCATCTGGCTAGCGAGATTGTAGAGAATCTCTTAGAGCTTTTCGATTGTTCTGAGTGTGATGATAATTTTCTTAACAGCTAAAAATTCCACAGTTCTCACAACAGGCACACATACATGTAGGGTAGCCACATTTTTTTAGTAAATCCTGAGTGATAAATTTCATGTCCAGAAAATGACCAAAACTTCAGTGACATCTTTAAATGAATTTGCATTTTATTTATGACCCAACTTAACACAGACTTAAAAAGTAGTCATACATAATATATGTGAGCCCTATGAATGACTCAATCAATAGACAATGCCTAGTGCTCATGAGCACTGGAGGATACTTTGTGGTCGTCTCTTCTGTGGGGGTAAGAACAACTACCAATCTAGCCAACCAAATCTCCCCCCTCCATTTGATAGCTGGAAAAACTGAGGCTGGACCTCCTCAAACCCACTGTTGGGCTGCATCTTGCAGGCATGCAAGCCCTGTACTTGTTCAGCCTCAAGACCGAAGAAAGAACCCAGAGACACAATGGTTTCTTGGACAGGGGATCTTACAAAAGGTTCCTGGGGTGACACCCTACCATGGATGTGGACAGCAGACGGCAGGCAGGACACGGCAGCAGTCCTCTTCACTGCCTCTGGGAGAGGGAGGTTACTAGTTATAGAGAGAACTGACATCAGGTTGGCTCATTGGTTACCAGGGAAACAGGCAGAGGAACACGCCCCTTACTGCCACTTTGACAAACTGTCCTAGTGGAGACATCTGATCTAAAGATTAGAACAATCACCACCTAGAGCCCGGGGCAAGTACCTAGGTATTTACTGATTAGGCACTATGATTAAGAGGGCAGGTCAGTCATGTGAGTAGATGTAGGTAAAGCAGGGACTAGCAGGTGAGGTACAGAGAGCAAGAGGACAGCCATCTTGGGTGGCTGGGTCATACACTCACTCACCACTTGGAGCTAAAACTTGAAGCAGCTTCGCATCCAAGATTTATTGTGTCCAGGGGTGTTGAATTAGGGGGTGCTGACTGGGCAGAAGACATCCCAAGCTGGGCCCCCAGTGACCCTCCCGTTATAAGGCAGATATCATTCATGGAGGTAGCCAGCAAAGACCTACTGTCTTTTCACTGATTGAGGTCAATCAGCTTTACAGCAGCCACTCAAGCCTATTAGACTAGGGGAAGCGGCCCCAGAAGCAAAGGACACTGTGAGGCAAGGTTAGAAGTGTAATAACATGGGAATATACTAAGGTACTACAATGAAAGTCTATGGGCTTTGACAGGAAACAGGGGGCTTCAAATCCATCTCAGGTATACGGCCTTGGCCACGTTTTACTGAACTTTTCAGATCTCAGTTTCTAAATCTGTAAAATGGGACTGTTCTGGGGATTGATTAAATGGACTAACATACGTATAACTCCTATTCAAAGCCTGATACAGGTATATTGCTCAACAAATTTTCAGCTTCCCAGAATCATCAGGAAAATACAAACCCCTCCATCCAGCAGGAAAACTACAGTCTGACAATTCTGTCCACTTTTCCAATCCTTTGTTCTTTCATTTTTTCTTCTCTCCAATTTTCCCACATCTAGCACTACTCCAAAGCAACTTTAAGCTCAGTTCTGCTAACTATACCAGGCTAAGCCATACCCAGATTCCTGACCCACAGAAACAGTGAGATGATAAATGTTTGCTGTTTTAAGCCACTAATTTTGTGGCTTACAGCAATAGATTATAAACATAATATCAGTCATGAGGGAAATGCAAATTAAAGCTACCATGAGATACCACTATATAAAAAGGGTAAAATTTAAAAGGCTGCACTAATCAAGTTTTGGTGAGGAGGTGGAGCAATCAAAACTCTCATCTACTGCTAGTAGAAATAAAAGAAATACAGCCATTTTGTGAAAACAGTTTGGTAACTTCTTAAACATTTAAACATATGCCTACAATCTGACCCAGATATACCTCTCCTGGATATCTACTGAAGAGAAATGAGAACAGAGCCATGCAAGACTTGTACAGGACTATTTAAGGCAGCTTGTATGTAAGAGCCAAAAATGAAAACAACCCAAATGTCTATCAACAAGTGAATGGATAGCGGGAAGGATGTTGCTCAAGTGGTAGAGCACATGCTTAGCATGCAGGAGGTCCTGGGTTCAATATCCAGAAATTCCTCTAAGAATAAATAAATAAATAAACCTAATTACCTCTCCCCACCAGAAAGAAAAACTAAAAAAACAAAAGCAAAAACAAGTGAATGGATAAAGAAACTATGGTATATCCATATATCCAGAATACTACTTAGAAAAAAAAAAGGGGAATTGACTATTGATACCACAACATAGATTAGTATCAAAAATAGTTATGCTGGATGAAAACAGTTAGGCAAGAATAAATACACTGTTATTCCATTTATATAAAATTCCATAAAATGCAAACTAGTCTATAGTGACATCAATAGATCAGTAATTGCCTACAGATACTGCAGGGTGGGGACTGTAGGGGCAGAGGGATAGATGAATCAATCACAAGGGGCATGAGGAAACTTTGAAGAGTGATAGATATGTTAATTATCTTGATTGTGGTGAGTTGCAAGAGGTCCTTGGAGACAATTTGGTAGCACTATATTAAGAAACAAAAATGTTCCTGGCCCCATAAATCTCTTAGGAATTTGTCTTAAGAAGGGTTCAAAAGAAACACAAAGCACTTTATACAAACACACAGCAGCATCACCTATATCAAAGATATTGGAAATTACCTAATTGCCCAGCTACTGTGAAAGGGTTAAATCAACACTACACCATTTTATTCCCAATTACAGATGAAAAATGGGAGGTAAGATGCAACACATAGTTATGTTTACAAAATAATGCAAATGCACTGTGTATAAAGACAATGGAATTGTACATACACTATGGTTACACCATGTAAACGTACATGTGTATGCAAAAGAACACAAAGGAGGAAAAAAAACAGAACATAGAAAACCCTAGTAGATGAATGATAGGTAATTGGCATGCGGGTGACTTTTTTCTTCCTGTTGTCTCCTGTCATGTTATGATGTTTTCATGACAGTTTTTCAAATGTCTTCTTGTTGGTTTTGGCTCGGTCTCCCTACCTGGTGATTATTCTGAGCCTTGCGTCTGTCAGCTACCAGCATCAGCACCTCAGCGTGGTCAGCCACTAGCCCAATCGGCTTGTCTTCTATGCCTTCTTCTAAATCACTGACAAAATGCTGAACAGAGCTAAGGTATGGTGTGAAGGACACACTCTTCCCTTTCATCATTGTTAGTCTGCTTAGGTTATTTCAATTCCATAAATGACAGAAAGCCACTTCCCAAGGAAGGAGTACTAGGAGGCGGTAAGCAAAGCAAACCTGGAGAAGGAGGTTGAGCTGCTTACCTGAGCTCGGACTGTCTTACTCACTCACTGGGTAAAGCTAATGTCAATCATCTCTGGCCAGCAAATGCCCTGACAATCAGAGGCAGCGCCACAAACTACGTGCAGGAAATAGTAGCCTGTCTATGAGAAAGTTAGAACTTGGGGGGAAAAAGTGATAGAAGCCTGTAGATAGAAGCTATTGTATTATCCCACTGACCCAGAGCTAATTTCTAATAGTCCATCTGGTCCCACCACCTGGGGCCAGTTTGGCCCGGCCAGGGCTCGAGGAAGACAAAGAGCCACATACAACACCCACTAAGGTGAGGTCCCCTAACGGGATCCCAGGAGCAGTCTCTCACCTCTTCCCTATGCCAGGAGTATGTCTAAACCCAGTCAGGAAGGTAAGCCCAGATCCCCTACTCAGCCCCATGGCCTCTGCAGTCCTACCCTACTGGGTAGTAAGTGTATGGATGGCTTCAAGACTGAAGAATATGCTTCTGAATATGCCCAGCTCAACGCTGAAGCTTTCTCCAAACCTCCTGCAAAAAGGCTGGGCCAGATCTGCCTGGACAGAAACCAGGTGCAAAGTCCTAAGTTTCCAGGACACCTGGGAGAGAGGCTGCCCCTGAGAGACTGTCAGACTGCAGCCTAGCAGCGCCAAGTTAGCCAGACTGCCTCTAAGATGGCCCCAGGATCGTCCCAGTGGCCTCCATACCTGAACCTAGCATAGAAGATGCTGTTCTGAGTCTGAACCTTCCCTCAGGCCTGGTCTGCCACCTGTGAGACCCCTGCTTCCGGGCTCTTTTGCAGCTGCCCACCTGCCTAGATGGCATATCAAGTCATCATGCCTTCCAGATCCAGTGCTCTGCCTGTTCTCCTGGATGTGCCCCAATGCCCAGTTAGTAACAGGCCTGAGACTTGCCCCCAGGTCTCCTGATATGTTAGTGAATTTATTGTATGTAAAGTGCTTAAAACAGTGTCTACACATAGAAGAGTTTTACATGTGTTTGCAGTTAATATAAGCAACCATCACAACTATCTTATGACATTAGTATTATCCCCATTTTATAGATAGAAAAGCTGAGATTCAGAGTGAATTTAAGTGGCTGAAGGTTGCACAGCTGGGAAGAACTAGAGACAGGAAATGACCCAGAACTGGATGATTCTCAGTAACTGGCTCTCACAGCAGGGCCACATTGTTCCTTGGGCCAGGCCCTGTGCTGGTGACCTAGGTGCCCAGTTGCAGGAAGCCACACTTCCTGCCATCAAGGAGCGCCCAGAGAAGAACAGAGACAGTCACATAACCAAATTACTACATCACAAAAATGTGTGACAAGTGCTAAAATCCAAACTTGCTGGGGCAGGCCCAAAGAGGGAGTGTTTGACTTACTCAGGCAGATCAGGGAAGACTTCCCAGAAGAGGAGACATTTGAGCTGAGGTGGGAGGGGGACCAGCTATTCTAGGCTGAGGGTAAGAACTTATGCAAGAGAACTGGAGAAGATTTGGTGGGGAGTCCTCTGAAGCTGGGAACAGGGAAGACCAAGGTGGCGGGGAGGTGCTCCATTGTGCAGGGAGGGCCCTGAACTGCCCTGGAGTTAGGGGAGCCACTGAGGGCCTTTGAACAGCCAAGCAGCCCAGTTTGTGCAGAGACAGACAGCAGGAGGGCCCTGCTGGGGAAGACTGATTGGACCCTTAGATTTGTCCAGAAGGCTGGCGTGTGTAACCCTGTGCTCCCCTCTCCCTGAGGCAGGCTCAGCAGAGCTGAGGTAGCTGAGGGCTCCAGAGGTACCTGGGCAGAAAGACTGAAGATCAGGACTTACACCTGCTCCAGCATCCTCCTGCGTGAACGTGTGTCTGTCCCAGTCCTGCCATTGTCGGCACCATCCTCTGGGAGGGAAGAGGCTGGTATAGGCAGCCTGATGACCCTGGCAAGAATGTGTGGGCTTTCTTTGTGAATGACTCGGGAACATGTGCCCAGAAAGGGAAGATACATACAGGCTGATTCATACAAAGAGACAAAAGGACAGTGGACGAGACAGAAAGATACACATTCAGAGGCTTCGAGACAGAAAAAGAGAGCCAGAAAAGCCAGAAGGTAAGTGGCCAGAGGAGAGGTGGGCTGCCCATGCGTGTGTCTGAGGACAAGTGTGGCGCTGTGGGCACTGAGCAACCAGCCAGCTGGGCTTGGTACCTGCCTGAGGCAGCAGGAACTCTATCAAGCTCTAACTACCCCGTCCCCACTCCTACCCCCACCCCAGGAGCCCGGACTGAGCTTTGGGGCAAGCCGCCCTGCTGGCCACGGTGCCAGCCAGAAGAGGCAGCAAGGATTCGAATCAGAAGCCTGGGGCTCCGGGCTGAGCCTGGCCAACCAGGCTAGTGCATTTTGGCCCTTTTAAGATTGTCTTGCAAACCATGAACTCTGTTGCCCAAATGAAGAGTCACGGTGTTTTGCACAAATTCCGGGCTTCTCGGAGTCCCAAAGCCCTGGATAGAGCTCGGAAAAGCCAAGAAATCCGGAGGGCTCCTACAATCCCAGACGGTGGCTCCTGTGCCGCAGGTGTTAGAATCTAATCGAGGTTCACCTGCTGGCCTCGCTGAAAATTCCTGGGTCCAGCCCTCACCACCTCTGCTGGGGGCCAAGTCTTTCCCGGGAGAGCCCACCGCCACAGCCCAGCTCTCTCCTACCCGGTGGCCTGGGTAGGTCTGAGCATTTCTCGGCTCAGAATGCTCGCTGAGCGCCAGAGAAAACGTGGAGGAGCTAACCTGGGGGCGGGGGCAAAGTTGAGGTCCGGGCTCAGGCTCAGCTCCATCCAGGACTCAGTGTGCGGGGTGGGACAAGTCTCCGTCCTCTCCGAGTTGGCTTGCCTTTTTCACCGCAGCCACTGGAGCTCCTGGAGGTTGCAGCCGATTCCTGAACTCCCCATTCTGGGGACCAGAGGGCAGGGTTGGGAGACGGCTCCGGCTCCAAGGCAGGTACTGGGAGTAAACTGGAGGTGAGCCAGGAGGCTGCTGGCAGGGTGCAAGCTAAGCAGCGTGATGGGAAGAAGAAGGCTCCCCTCTCTGGGTTCCAGTTTCTCAGCCGGGTCCTGGGGTGATGATAATTCTCTATTCACAGTGTTTAACTGAACCAATGGCAAGAAAGCGCTAATAGCTGCATTGCCCTGACCAAGCTCGGAGGTCCCCATACCTCAGTAGGAACAGAAAAAGTCTACATCCACGCAGACCTCGAAAACTGGAATCACCATTTAACATACACAAACACACATACACACTCACATACTCCCTGCTAGACGGGCAGAAAACATTTTACTTTAATCAACCGCTACTTCTTTGAGAAGGTAAGACTTGAATTTTGATGAATGTCCACCCATGAGTGGGAAAGACTTGAATTTTCCCCCGCAGCTTGTCTTTTTTTTCACAACAAAGTTTCACCCTGAAAACAACTTAAAAGACAAAAAAACGATCACAGGTTGGCGATGTGCTCCACTCCATCCTCTCTACTCCCTGGAATAGGGAGGACAGGTAGGGAGTCCTCCACTTCACAGATGGGGAAACTGGGGCCTAAGAAGGGCAGCAGATGGCTCAAAGCTGCTGGGCCAGTAATGAGCTAGCTATAATCAGAGCTCTCACTCCGTGCCACTGCTGTGACCATTGGCTTGGCTGAGTGTGACAAAGGACCCACCCCCTTTGTGGTACTCTGAGGCCATATAGCCCACTAACCTGATTGTCCCAGAGTAACCCACACAGAGGTCAATATGTTCCCCCTGTACTGAGATTCTTGGATCTGATTTGCAAGCATCTGAGCCTGGGGTTTCCATTGTCACCCTGTAAGGAGACTGGCCCAGGCCAGGCCATTAAGCACAAGTGAGGCTCTGAGAACTCAGGAAAAGACAGAGGGGCCAGAACACCTGAGTTTCCCTCTCAGTGTAGAATCTCCTCTGCAAGACTTTAAGCAAGTCCCTTCAGCAGTCTGAGCCTAGTTTCCTTCCTGGAAATTCCAGTTAGAATTTCCAAGATTTCCTTAAGGGGTATGTGTGTTGGAGGGAGGGGGAGGAGTTACTTCTGCATTTGCATGAAGGGGCATCTGGGTCAAGGGATATGGAGGAATTTTCCAGGACTCCCTGGATCCCCTCCTTTATATTTACAAAACCCTCCAAGGACACTTCAAAACTCAGTAAAATAGTTGAGGAAGGTCTGCCAGCATTTTCTACAGATCATCAGCACTCCTCCCCTCATCCCCCACAAAAAACTGAACATAAAATAGCCTGTGAGGGGGCAGGTTTTTCCAAAAAGTCACGGAGGATACACGCAGGGCTGAAGGCAGGCACAACACCAGCCCACCCCTGCTGGAACAGAAGAATCATCCAAGGAACTGGAACCCACTCCGTAGCTTTCAAATGGTTCTCAGTGGGGTCTGTTACCCTATATACATTAAGGAGCACTGAAGCAGAGAAGGGGGAAGACTGGACAAGAGAAAATCAGGGAAGTGGTCTGGCACTGGGGGGATCTCTATGTATAGTTTTGATCCAAATGGGTAAAACGTCCCAGTTAACTCAAATCATTTAATTCAAATTTTACATCATAGATTCACAGAACTTTGAAATGTATTATTAAAATAAAACATGGAATAGAATTTTTAGGATCCTTTGTTCATGAAAATCTTAGACTCATGATCTTTTTATTGACATATAGTTGATATATAATGTGTTAGTTTCAGGCATACAGTTATATATATACAAATATATGATCATGCTCTTTATAACGCTAATCTCAGTATGCTAAGACTTAGTCTGATGCACAGGTACACCTCAGTAGCTGCAAAGTTTCAAAAAAGGAATCAGATTTCTAAAAGAATGGGTCCACAGACACAAAACAATGAAGCTCAAAATATCCTGAGACATGGAATTTAAAAGTAGAGAGTCATAAAGTCATTAAAGCATATGGTTACAAATATTATAAGAATTATTAGAATTAGATTATTTATATTATTGAATAGTGGATCTAATACCTATGTTTTGGAATTAAAGAAGACAAGAGTCATGGATTTTTAGGACCCAAATCTTCCAATCAGACATTCCTAGACTGAAATTCAAATTAAGTAATGTATACCTTAGAGCTGCAAAAATGTCTAAAACCTAGAGAAGCTGCAACTCCCAATAGTGGCATCATAGTTTCTAGCACAAAAATCTTGTTCCTAGTATCTAAAAATATGAGGAATACGCTTTTACACTTTGACTAGATGCTTAAAGTCGCAGGAACATAATCAGTGAAATAATTTGATGTCTGGTCATGGAATCCTAGAATTACAGAATCACGTTCTTTGATTTACGGATTCACATTAGGATAGTGGTCCCCAAATCTAATATCTGGAAACCCGAACCTTGGAAATAGAGAACCACAAAATCCAGTATTAAAAGACTGCTATAAAATCCAGTTCAAATTTTAAACTTATTTCCCTTTGAAAAAAAGTAACAGGAAGAAACCTGGGTTTTCGCATCTTCATTACTTCGGAAGAAGGAAGCTGGGAGTTTCGTTGAGCGAGTGAAAAGCCCTCAGCCCTCGGGATAAGTGCTCGAATCCGCTGAGGAATGTCTTCATGCAAACTGTTCAACTGCTTCCACACTCAGGTCGGCGGAGCGAGGACCTGGACTTTTTGCCTCTTTTTTCCAAAGGCAGTTGCCCAATACTTGGCGAGGCTGAGCCTGCCCGGAGCTCACCGCCAGGAAGAACGCGACTAAAACCCCTGAAGGCCAGCCGCCCGCGCTCTTGCGCCTCGCTCCGCCCTGCCCTGCACTCGCAGCCCCGCGGAAAGCTGGGTCTTGGCCGGAGCCTCTGGAGTCGGCATCAAGGCCCGAAATCCTAAGGGTAGAAGGGGCCCCCGAGATCCGCACATGCTCTCCTGCCCCCGATTCACAGAGGAGAAAATTGAGGGCTTGCAACTGTGAAGGGACAGGTCCAAGGCCTCCCCGCGAATGACTACAAAGCGAACCCAGACCTGCGGGGCCGCCGCCGCAAGCAGTCTCGTGGGAGGCCGGAATATGGCCTTAGGGGGCTGGCAGGAAAGGAACTCGGACAATCGCGGAGCGAACCGGTCGCGTCTGCCCGCCCCTTCCCCGGCAGACGCGCTCACCCAGCGCACCACCCCCCGGCACTCATCTCTCTCAGCCTTCACGCCCCACCAGGGGAAGAGCCTGCTAGGCTGCCCCCGGAGGTTTTGGGAGCCACCTGGAGCCCTCCCTGGCCTGAGCAAACTGGAGAAGTTTACCGAGAGAGGGCAGAAGCCTAGCCTTCATCCTCTCTAAGCTGTGCGCTACTCCGCATCATATAGAGGGGTCCCGAGTTACTCAAAGATAGACGATTAGAGGTGGGCGGGCAGCCTCTCCCTAAGTATCAGCAATGGAAGGACACTTGAGATGCAAAACCTCGGTACAGTCGAGGAACCTGGGAGCCAAAGAGGGAAAATAACTGCCCTTGGCACATGGCGGGGAAATGCAGTCCTAACAGACGCAGGCTGGTGTGAGGCTTGGCTAAGCCGCGAAGTCGCGGTGGAGCCGTGGCAAGCCACCTCCTCTATCAGACCTAGGAATCATCTGAAAGATGAAGGACTGGATGGGGATTGGCCAGGGAAGATCTGACTTTAGGTTTGAAAATCATCCTCGAAAGACTTTGGGAGTCAGTCACCTGGAACATCTTCTCCCCTCCTCGTCCCCCGCCCTCAAGAACCGAGCGCTCCCTCAGCCAATTATCACCCTCTCGGACCAAAAAAGTGAAGTGAGCCCCTCCTTTCACCTGAGGGTCCTAGCCTTCTGTAGATTCTGGTAAAGTCCAGAAGCGCTGAATTCGGGCGCCAAGGTCTCCAGAGACAGTCCCTGGCCTCTCCCGACCTCAGTCTCCCCGTCGGTGCGCAGAGACGACCTACCCGAGAGATCTCCAAGCGCCCTCCACGCTCGGACGGTGTGGTGCTCCCGCCTCGCCTCCACAGCTGCTCCTACCTGGGGAGGTGCGCCAGGGCCCTGGGGGCGGGCAGTCAGGGGGTGGGAGGGGAACCGGCACCGCCCCAAGCTTCCTGGTGCCTTTAAGGAGGAGAAGCCTGCAGAGGGAGGAGCCGGTCCTGGTATGTGCAGGGGAGCACCTCGCCAGCGGTCCTGGCGGCTGGGGGCCAACGCCGAGGAGAGGAACAGTCGCCAGCCGTCCCGCCTGGCCCGCGCCGCGACCTCGCAGCTGGCGCCTCGCCTCCTTGCCCTCCGCGCCTTTCACAGCCCCGGCCGCAGGGGCGCAGCCTGGGCAGCCTCCACCAGAATGCCCCCACGGCTGCAGTAACTGCCCTCGCTTCAGGCCTTGGGGCCCGCAGCCTCCTCTGCGCGCACGGCTTCGACGGTTATCCTCAGATCAGCTGGAAGCCCAGACCAGCTGCAAGCGCCCCAGCTCCAGGATCAATTCCGGGCCCCTTGACCACCTGGCAATCGTGCGCAAAAGACCCTTCGGCCCGCGACGGGAGCCTAGTCCCGGTCCAAACGTCACGTCGCTGTCGGCGCCTGGCCTCGAGCTCCAGAACACGAGCAGAGCCGTCGGTGAGCGGTGATACTCCTGAGCCTGTGTCTGCACTGAGCCAGCCCGGAAACCGCGGGCGCCAAGCCTCCAGAGCGTCCCTGGGAGGGAAGCTGTGCTCCCGGTGCCAGTTGCGAGGACCCCCAAGCTCTCCGCAGACGGGCCCACGGTCCGTTCTGGTGATCCTCCGTCCCAAGCCCGGCAGCTCCCAGGCCCGCCCCCGCACCTCGACAGCAGCGGACAGCGGGGACACGCGACGGCTGCGCCATGACGGCCGAGAGCGGGCCGCCACCGCCGCCGCCGCAGCCGGAGGCGCTGGCGGCCGTGAAGGAGGAGAGCGGTGAGGCAGGGCCCGGGGTCCCGGCGGAGGCTGCGGGTCGCGGCGCGGGCGGGCGGAGACGGAAGCGCCCCCTGCAGCGCGGAAAGCCGCCCTACAGCTACATTGCGCTCATTGCCATGGCCATCGCGCACGCGCCGGAGCGCCGCCTCACGCTGGGCGGCATCTACAAGTTTATCACCGAGCGTTTCCCCTTCTACCGTGACAACCCCAAAAAGTGGCAGAACAGCATCCGCCACAATCTCACGCTCAACGACTGCTTCCTCAAGATCCCGCGCGAGGCCGGCCGCCCGGGCAAGGGCAACTACTGGGCACTCGACCCCAATGCCGAGGACATGTTCGAGAGCGGCAGCTTCCTGCGCCGCCGAAAGCGCTTCAAGCGCTCCGACCTCTCCACTTACCCCGCATACATGCAAGACGCGGCCGCTGCCGCCGCCGCCGCCGCCGCCGCCGCCGCCGCTGCCGCCATCTTCCCGGGCGCGGTGCCCGCTGCGCGACCGCCTTACCCGGGCGCCGTCTATGCAGGCTATGCCCCGCCATCGCTCGCTGCGGCGCCCCCGGTCTACTACCCCGCTGCGTCGCCAGGCCCGTGCCGTGTCTTCGGCCTGGTGCCAGAGCGGTCACTCAGTCCAGAACTAGGCCCCGCGCCGTCAGGGCCAGCGGGTTCCTGCGCCTTTGCTTCGACCGGCGCCTCTGCCACGACCACCGGCTATCAGCCCGCCGGCTGCGCAGGCGCCCGACCTGCCAACCCCTCCGCCTATGCGGCTGCCTACTCCAGCCCTGACGGCGCGTACCCGCAAGGGGCGGGCAGCGCCCTCTTCGCAGCGGCTGGCCGGTTGGCCGGGCCCGCCTCTCCCGCAACTGGTGGCAGCAGTGGCGGCGTCGAGACCGCAGTGGACTTCTATGGGCGCACATCGCCTGGCCAGTTCGGAGCGCTGGGGCCCTGCTACAATCCTGGTGGGCAGCTCGGAGCGGGCAGTGGAGGTACCTACCATGCTCGCCATGCGGCCGCCTATCCTGGCGGAGTAGATCGGTTCGTGTCCGCCATGTGAGCCGAGCATAAGGGCGAAAATTCATAGATACCTCGACTGTCCTTATGAACTAAGTATCCGCGAAACCTGAGGACGGGACTAAAGAGAAGACCCAATTGAAAGCCACAAGGGAGGGACCGAGCCGGCAGGACAGGCGCAGCCTCCTCGTGCACCGTGTACACACTGGTACGCTTTGAAAATGGGAAGAGGTGACGAGAGGCATCCGCGGCCCACGGACTGGGACAGTGGACCCTCACTGAGGCGAAGCTCCAAAGGACGTGCCTTTCTGACATTCTATTAGGAAGGGTCCTTGGCTATAAAGCGGGCGCTATGTAGTGTCTACATCAGAGTCTGGGGTCTCCGAATTGTGGGGAATAACATGACTTCACTCTTCCCTGTACTTCAGGAAATTCGGGTCCTTTCACACAGTTGGGACTCTTGTGCTTTTGACTACTTACGACAATAAAAGACTCCAATAGCGCCTTCCTACTTAAGGTGAGGAGGACAAATCTGCAAAACAAGTAGCTGGGTTTTTTTAATGGGAAAAAAAAAATCTCTATGCTTCGCTTGACCAGGGGCTGGTTTTCCCTGCCTCTGAGAACCGCAGACCTGGCTCCGAGTCTGAACTGTACCCCAGCTCCACAATGTCACCCACTCCCATCACTCACACCCCCAGTTTCCCCATCTGTTAAACCAGAGGGCTGCAGAATTCGATGGTCCCGCATATGATCTTTAAGTGCCCATCATCATTGTTGCTGCCCTGCATATTTGGCAGCATGGGTGGGTCACCCAGAGCCTAATCGTATTCCAGGGAATGAGGACAGAGCTTATGGCAAACATCTAACTTAAAGTCTCTGGATTAGCTCCAAACACCGGTTATATCGTAATTTCTTGACTCTTTTGAGCATGATGTGCTGATCATTCGGCAGCTGTTACTGCTGGTTCACAAATGCAGTTTTCCAATGAGGCATATAGGAATACATTTGTCCATTGCCCACTCTTTCTTTTCATCAACAGCCCCAGACCCAATGGGTGAACTAAAATTCAAAGAGACGACAGGACTCAGGGGAGCCTGTTGGTAACAGCTTTCAGTATGTCAGGCTGGCTCTTCCATCCCTGGCACCCTCTGAGGTACCTTAGCAGCCTCTGTGCAAAAAGAAAAGAGAAAAATTAATTGGGGTGGTCAGTTAAGTAAGCTTTAGAAAGAAACTAGTGTTTAAATTTGTTTTGTATCCATTTGTTTGTTTCAAGCAGCAAGCTGACCAAAATCGGGGGAAAAAATCCAACCACTATCACACCTTTCTTTTGAGAAATCTTGTAAGTTTTGATTCTGGGGCTAAATTTTCCAGCATTAAATATTTCAGAGGCTTAGTGTGCAGCTTTCAGATAAACCTGAGTGTACAGATGAACTGTTTTAATAAAAATCTTGAGTAAGTGAGTTCTGGCAAGAGAAATGCAACCTCTTTGCTAAGGAAGGGTGGGGGGGTGAGAAAGAAGACTGAAAACCATTGGTAATTTTTAATTTCGGGGACTGCTCTATCCTGTTCATAAAGACATGTGAATGTGATTCAGTCCAGACGGGTATTTGTCTAAACCAGTGCTGCCAAACAGAAATATGATGCAAGCAGTTTATGTAATTTAAATTTTTTTCCAGTAGCCTCATTAATAAAATAAAAAGAAATCAGGTGAGATTAACTAATAATATATTGTATTTAACCCAATATATCCAGACTATCATTTAAACATATAACCAGTATAAAAGTGTTGAGATATTTTACTTTTTTCATACTGAGTCTTCAAAATCTGGAGTGTACTTTACACTTACAGCTTATCTCAATTTGGACTAATCACATGCCAAGTGCTCAATAGCAGTGTATGGCTGATAGCTATTGGACAGTACGGGTCTAGAGGCTGGTCTTCCTGACTTCGGTGATGGTAAATGACCATCTGTAGGCTAGGGGCAGCTGCAGCACTCACCCTACTGCCAGTGGGTCCAGATATCAGGCCCAGCCCTGTGACCTTGGAAAAATCTACATGTTACGTCTCCCTCATCTTCCTTTGGACCCTTGCAGGTTGAAATTCAAAGGATTCTGGTTCTCTCAGGCAGAAATCAGAGTGCCTTGCTGTTGGCTTTAGCGGGAAATTGAAACCCCTCCACCCAGGGGTTTTGTCCTTCCTGGCTGCCTGAAACCCAGCTAGGGGATTGGGGCTGGAGAGTTGTCTATGCACCCGTTAGTGCAGGTGTTGACCCTTTCTCTGGGTTTTAATTACCAAGTCGAGGTCTTTGGCAGCACCACTAACCTTAAGCCAGTCCCTTCTTTAGTGTCCTAATTTGAGAATGGGAATTTGTGACCCCTTCCTCAGAGTCCTCCTGAAGTTAAATGAATCAAGAGAGGTAGAAACGCTTTGTACACAGTAAAGTGCTGGGAACATGAGAGAGGAAAGGCTTTAACATTAAAAAAGCACCACATTTATCCCGAAGCCTCCTGGAGAGTGGCGGTAAAGCCAGGGACGAGAACGATGGGGAGGAAAAGTGAACGCGTTTTCGCCCCCAATTTGCCTTGTCAACGAGGACAACTGGTGAGATCGCGCCAAAAGCGAGGGTCTGTGAGCTTAGAGAGGAGACGCTGCGAGGAGGGAACTGGGTGTGTACAGCGGGAGCCGGCAGAGACGGCGAGACCCTGGAGGCATTGAAGACAGAGCGTCAGCCCTTCTCGGCCTCCTGCGGGCCGGCGACACACAAAGCTCGCGCGCCACCCGGGCCTGGCCAGGATGGACGCGGCGCAGGCGAGTGAGCACCGGTCGCACTTCTACCACAGAGGGGTCGGGCCGACCCTCCGGTCCGCGTGACTCTAGGACCTTGAGAACATTGACTGCTGCTTCTCTGGACAACTCTCCAAATCCTCAAACAGTGAAACCGGACCTCCCCGGTTCTCTGTCTAGGTGCTCAGAGATGGGAGGTGCGTTTCCTCTTCTCTTCTTCCTATTACGAAACCAGAAAAGTCGTTTGCCCCTCTCTGGGCCCCGCATCCCCAGCATCGTGTGCAGGCGACCCCCGGGCTGTGGGTAATTAGATGCGTTCTTCCCTAATTGCCCAAGGCTCATTAGAATTCGCCCCAGAGCTGTAACATTTATTTTCTTTCAAATTAACTTTGCTTGCAATTAAGCTTAGGAAACCAGCAACAAAAGCAGACTTGGCTCGAGGTCGTTTACTACGAAAACGGATTAAAGAAACTTCTTTCCCAATTTAAGGGGAAAGATTCCTGCGGCCAGAGTTTTGCGGGAGGAGCTCAGAGAGCAGAGGGGAAGGAGGAGTAGGAGGCTGCTTGCGGTGGTTGAGGACGCTGATGGCACTGGTCTTACTCCTCATCTCGGTGATTCCTGCCAGAAAGAGTAAGGGAAACCTCGCTGAAATGAGCTCGAGAGGATTTGGGCTGAATTACACACCCATGACGCGAAGCTGCTGTTTAACTACAGTTTATCTAGCACGTTCATGAACATAATCTCATTTACTAATAAGTTTGTAAGAATTTTCTTTTATTAAAATTAATTTTTTCTAATTACAAAATTGGTACATGTTCATTGTAAAAAAAAAAAAAAACACTTAGAATCAAAGGAACCCATAGTTCACCCAGGGAAAGCACAGCAAACACCTCAGTGAGTATCTTTTCTAGTTTTCGTTTTTATTTTTGTTTTTCTTAAGCAAGAGGCCTGAGTCTCAACTTTGTCAGTGAAACCCTGTGAGATCTTGAACAAGCTCCTTCCTGCACTGGGTAGGCCTCAGTTTCACTATCTACAAAGCTAGATGGCAGGTCCCCTTCCACCCTCACATTCTTGAACTCCTCTTTTTTTGATCATTCAAATCCAGAATGCACTTCTCCAAGGGCTGACAGCGGAGGCTTGCCCTCCTCGCTGTTTTACTCAAAAGCCTGAGGCCCTCAGGCCTTGCAGCTCTAAGTCTGTGGGGCACAGACTAGCTGCATGGGCATCCCTGAGAGCTTGCTAGAAATGCAGAATCTCAGATCCTACCCAGATCTACTGGGTACCTGCATTTCAGCAAGACCCTCCAGCAGTTCATATGCCCTAAACAGAGAGGCAGGGCTTTAGAGAAATGGGGAAAACATGTGTTATGCTGTTGAGATCAGAGACCCCAGAACAACTTCCAGTAGCCTCCTGTTTCTGAGCAAGAACCCCAACCAGAGATGGCTGCAGAGAGAAGAGAGGGCCAGAGTGGAGCCCTTCACCTCCTCCCTTGGCTGTAACTTAGAGTCTTGGAATCCTAGCTCTTAGAATGTATCTTACCTCATGTTGCCAGTCTTACAGGTGACTGTGACAGTGACATTCAACCAGAGTGTATCAGAAATCATCTTGAAAGCTGTGGGGTCAGAGCCAGGGCAGGAACCCAGGCTCCTGACTCCCTGCTGAGCCACTTTGGGGACCTTGGGTTCTAGTCACTGTACCTTCCCTAAGCAGCAGTCATTTGCCCAAGTATGAATTAAACGTGGTGGCTCCAAGCCCAAGTCTGGGCTAGTTGGTGATTTAGGAGAAAAATGAAGCTCTCTTCTCGGAACACAACAGTCAGCATGAAGAGGCCCCATTTCTGTGTCCCTCTGGGCCGAGGGATCCTATAGTAGAGCATTTTGTGTGCCGCTTAGACAGCCCGAGATTCAGGGCACCCTAATGAATCCTCACCTGCCCCAAACACACACACCTTTCTGGAGAATTTGGTTTCTGTGCTCATTCTGCTCCTGAGAAGTGCTGACTCCCGGGTGGGGTTGGCATGACAGGAGAACTGGGGAAGAAAATGTCCCTTATGAAAAGGGGTTCAGACAAGGGGCATGTACCATGAAGAATGGGGGCAGAGCCCAAACTGGCCTCTCTTCCCAGGATCACACGGCAACTCACTGGGAGAACCAGGACTCTCAACTCAGTGCTCACACGCGTTTTCAATAACAGGAATGAATAGGAATACCGTGAGAGTGTACAGAGCTTCTATAGAGCTGAAGGGACACGTGACTTACCCAAGCTCTCACAGCTATAAGTGTCCAAGCCAGACTAGAACCCAAGGGAGACTGCAACTGATCATCTTCTTCATAAAAGGCAATGTGGAAATGGAAGTAATCAGATCGAGGCGGGGGGGGGGTGAAGGTGGGGGTTGAGGGTTAGGGGTGGAGTGCAGCTTGGGGGCCTCCATTGTATGGATGGGTAAACTGAGCCTGGGATCAGCTAAATAAATAGCTTAGAACTACCCAGAGGGAAAGCAACATGACTAGTGCTCAGCCCAAACTGAGCAGTGAACTAAAGAAAAAGCATGGCAGATAGGTGAGGTGGGGATGGGGATAGGAGGTCCTGAATGAGTTTGGTTACTGGTCTCACTCTGTCCCTGCCTTCTTTCTAGCATTCTCTCTGGGCTAAGGCCAAAGCCAGCCTTTGCCGAGCTCCTGGAGTGAAGAGGATGACTGCTCCCTGTGGAGCTCCCTGTGCCCCTCTGCCAATCCCACAACCTCTCTTCTGAGAGCTGAGGCTCAGATTTCCACCTCAGCCCAGAAGGGTTAACTGGGTGCAGAAGTATGTAGTCAGGGAGGCCCTGGGGATCAACTGTCAGACCCTCCCAGGGTGAGGAAGGGATTGGGAGCTGGAATCAGGGTGGATCTCAGCCCTGGTGCAGAGCACCAGCTTATCTCACTATCTGAGAACCTGGAGTGGCTCCTCCTAGGAGTGAGGGCTGAGCAGAGCCCCAGCCATGGTTTTTCAGGCATAGAGGCACTCAGCAATCAGAGATAAAGTGTGGGAACCACAGCCTCATAGAGCCTAACTCTCACCTCTGCTATCAGTCCCCAGCAGCCAGCCAGGACCTCCTCATGGGTGCTCATGCATCCTCCCTCCATCCTGCCCCCACTGCCAGCCTCACTTCCTGAAGCTGAGCCCCAGTCCTGTGGAAGAAGGCTCCCTCCTGTCTGCAGCAGAAAACCCAGACTCCAAGAGTCCTGTGCCAACCCTCTTTCCAGCTTCATCTCCCATAGCTGCCCTTCCCGAACCTCTAAGCTCCAGCCAACACACCACTCGCTGTCCCCAGACACTTCTATGTGTTCCTGTCACCGTGAATCTGCTCTCACCATTACCTCTCCAGGAACCACTGACCCCTATCTTGCACCTCCCAAGAGCCTCTATCATCTCTCTCCTGGATCCCATTCTTCATGGTACATGAGCCCTCCTAACAGGGCTCCCTGCTCCCTCCACCGGTCCCCGCAGTCATTCCCCCAACAGCAGCCAGTGTGTGACAGGGCTTAAACATGAATGGAT
This sequence comes from Camelus dromedarius, assembly GCF_036321535.1. Taxonomy (NCBI): domain Eukaryota; kingdom Metazoa; phylum Chordata; class Mammalia; order Artiodactyla; family Camelidae; genus Camelus; species Camelus dromedarius. The sequence goes on from NC_087445.1 coordinate 49,298,064, forward strand.
CATGTCACTCTCTCATGGAGGTCCAGACCTCAGGGCCAAGCAGTGACATTAGGAACATGGCATGCTCGTGAGCAGCCTTGTGCAGGGTTTCTTACACTGTGAGAAAATTATATTTAATATGAGCATCTTCAAAATTTCCCCCTCCCGTGTAACACTTTCCTTTTACCCCAAACTTTCATCAAAGCTTCATATAACTATTCAGCCTTGAGCAAAGTGCATATTTTCCCTGCAGTGGTGCTCAAAAGAAAGAATGGTGTCCCATCGTGGGGACTGGGCACAGGGGTCTTGATGGTAGAGCTGAGATGGAGCATGTTGAGGACAACCATGCAGTGGGCAACTCTGGACACAAGTAACAACATACTCTGGCACATTTAAGAAGGTGTGCCAGACACTGCTAGTTGTCTACCCAGGCATTTCCCCCTTCTTCTTTGCTCCCCAGACCCTGATTCTGTCCAGGTTGCAGTTGGTCATGTGTTTTAGGGGCAGTCTTATCCCTTGGGGTACCCAAAGGCTCAATTTGGACTTGTCTAAGGTAAGCATGGTCATGATTCCATCACTCTTGCCAGTGATTATTTAGAAACAGGCACAGGATGCTTTCTTGGCCAATGAGATGTCAAAAAAAATCTGCTTGGGGCTTCTCTGAAATATTTCTTTGTTCTTAAAGAGACAGGCGAAGAAAAATACCATATGAGATCGCTCATATGTGGAATCTAAAAAAAAAAACAAAACATAAATACAAAATAGAAACAGACTCATAGACATAGAATACAAACTTGTGGTTGCCAAGGGGGCGTGGGGTGGGAAGGGACAGACTGGAATTTTAAAATGTAGAATAGATAAACAAGATTATATTGTATAGCACAGGGAAATATATACAAGATCTTGTGGTAGCTCACAGCAAAAAAACAATGTGACAATGAATATGTATAACTGAAAAACTGTGCTCTACACTGGAATTTGACACAACATTGTAAAATGACTATAACGCAATAAAAAATGTTTAAAAAAAAGAGAGAGAGATAGGGGAAGAGAAACAGCCCTTTTCTTCCTCTTAATGTTGTCAGAGTGTGACTCCTAGAAGTGGGGCAGTCACGTAGGACTCAGAGGGTGACACCCTAGGTGAACAAACCAACTTGCTGAGGATGGCAGAGTCAAAAAGTGGGAATAACCTGGATGCCTGATGACATCACTGAGCTGCTGAAGGAACCAGCCCTGGAACGATTCATTACACCTGTGGGCAACAACAAATGTCCTCCAAGCGTAAGCCTCTCAACCTTGGGCTTCCTACGACTTGCAGCCAAATACATCTTAACTGACTCAGAAGATGACCCTTATGGGCAGGGAAAAACTGACTCTTGGTTTTCCCTTTGAGATTTCCTTGGTCATTCTTATAAATAAACATGCAGCTGAAAGGTTATCTAGTCCCACCCCTTGTTTTATAAAAGGAAAATACCAAGGACCAGGGCAGGTAACTTTCCACGGTTACACAGTGAGCTAACATCGTAGACCCCTGGCCAGGGCTCTCGCACACCTCTGCTCTTCCCCAGCTTCAAGTGGCCCAGCAGTGGCACCACTGACTAACGGTAACTCTGACATTATCGAAGAGCTGTATCCAGGGTGTACCAAGCAATTCCACAATATGTTATCCTTTGGATCTTCCCAACTGCCCTGGGAAGTAGCAGGTTTTGTTCAGATGAGGAAACTGAGGTCCAAGAAGAGAGGACAAGCTTAAGGTCTCGGACCTTTGCATAAGAAGGATTCAACCCAGGCGGAACAAAGTCCACAGCGAAATGAATCAGACACATGAGGATCTTTCCTCCCTGGATGTGAGAATCGGGAGGCTTGCGTGTTGGTTTTGACTGCAGCTCCAGGGAAATCCTCTCTCTTCAGGCCTCTAAGTAGGGTGGATCCTCTACACGCCCCTGACTTACCTCCACAGGGCGTGTGAGGCTTAAAGATAATGTCTGCAGAGTGTGTGGATCTGCTTGCTTCAGATCCTACAAAGTAGAATGGTTAGTGCCAAAGCTGAAGGGGACTGGCTAGAGCTTAAAATGAGCTCTGCCATCGTAGGCCTCTTGTCACCCTCCTGTCACCCTACCTGGACCCTCCCAGCTTTAGCCAGCGTTGGTCCCACCAAGGCAAAAGCTGCAGGCGCAGGCCCGTAGTTTACAGAACACATGGGAGAGGCTGTGGGCAGCTGGGTAATTTCCAAATTAATTGTAGGAGAAACCTAACAAAACAATCTGCAGGCTAAGCGTCCCAGAGCTCTGCTGTGAGACTGACAGCCTGGAATCCAGCAAGTACAATGCGCCGACCACAGACAGGAGGGCCCTTCCTCCTTCGGGGGAGGAGGGCTGACTTCCTTCCAACAGAGGCCCGTCTGGGCCTGCAGCGGGCCCGATAGGAGAGCAAAACCCCAGAACTGAAACGGGCTTTCCACCCAAATCCCAAACCATAACGAACATAAACGGCTTTCCCGAAACACTGCTGCAAGGTCCGCCAGCCGGTAAGTTACAAGTCCTGGCAGACATCTGGCTCCTCAGACAGGGGCTTTCAGGTCTCATTTTGAAGATTTCTCCTGAATTGATCTTCAGGAAACCTGGACTGCCTCCGCTGCCCCCTGTAGACCACACACACAAGCATGAACTGAACCTGGAGTCTGACGAATGTTAATAATGGTCAAAACTGAACTTTGGTAGTTTCCTGTTTTCTGAGAGGCCACCTGCATTCATCAGAAAAGCACTGGTTCAAGGCCTGGTTCAGACACCTAGGCAAGTTTCAGCCTCAGCTTCCCCAACAATAAAATGGGCACAGCCCTGCCTTCCCTCTCTGATACCAACAGCAATGGCTAACATTCAGTGAACTATGTGGCAGGCACTGTTTAGTGCTTTCAGTCTCCACAAACTCCCCTGGGAGGTAGTGACCATGAACTAGGAAATGATAGGAGCAGAGTCTGAAGCCAGGCAGTTGGGCACCCGAGCTTCTAAGTGATACCACTTTGCATCATGAGGCTCCTACTTCTCAGAGAAGCACCAGGCCAGAAGTCAAAAGACTTGGCCTCACCCCTCCACAGCCACCAACTTCATGTGTGACTTTGGGTGAGTCCCTTGCCTTCCATAGTCCCTTCTCGCTTGTACACTGGGTAGATGTGTGTAGCTGGGGCCAGTAAGATGGCCTACAGTGTCCCTTTAGCATAACATTTGATGAGTCTGAGTCCCCCTCCCCTGAACACAAAAGTAAGAATGGAATTGCATAAGATGAAAGCTTCTGTATGCTGTGGTGAGATAGTTTATTTCCAAGCCCTTCCATGTCACTATTTCATGAAGTCCTCAAAGCAACTTCAAAGTGACAGGGTGACGTGGGATGGGGGATGTTTTACTGCACTGGTGTTCATAGCATGGGGAACTAAAGCCCAAAGAGGGGTCATTAGCATCTACAGCAGAGCCCATGCTAGATTCAGGACAGCAGGCTCTGACCCAGTGCTCTTGCTGTTACATTGCATGGATTTTTGCAAATGAACACAGCAGCTTCCTGGCGCAGGTATAATGCTGTTTCTGGCATCGTGCATTGCCTGCAGTGGGTGCTCACAGCATGTAGACCTAGAAAACTGGCTTGGTAGTAAGAAGTGTGAGGGTCAACCCTGACTTTGGTTACTCAGCCTGGGTCCTGGGGACTTAGGACTAGTACCCACTCAGATCTGGGCCCAATCTTATAGGCTACTCAGACCCAGGGTTCCCAGACACAGCCTGGGTCCCCAAGCCCCTAGTCTCTGTCCACAACCTGTTATGCTCACCTTCTAGATAGCACTGATGGTTATCCCAGGTCTGACATCTCATACCTCATTTCTCCCTTGCGCCTGCCCCATAGAGTCACACACTATGGTGGCAGCTTCATGTCTCCCAACGTTCCCCCCAACCCTCAGTATTCACAGCCTGTGTAATCCCCTCCCATTGAGTGTGGATTGGACATAGTGACTTGCTACTAATGAACAGGGTATGAGAAAAGTGATAGGATGTCCCTTCCGTGATTAGGTTATGAGAGACTTCTGTCTTGCTAGCACTTGCTCTCTTGTCTGCTCTAATGAAGCAGGCTGCCACATTGTAAGATGCTGTATGTAGAGGCCCAAATGGTAAGGAACCAAGGGACTTACGAGGAACTGAGATCTTAATTCAATAGCCTGTAAAGAGCCAACCCTGCCAGCAAGCATGTGAGTGAGCTAGGAGAAAAGGAGGGCCAGGGGAGCTGACCTCCAAGGAGCCTAGGCCTAAGCTTAGGACGCCTGGTTGCCCAGCCAGGTGACACCGGTTTCACAGCCACGTCTCACAATATTCAAGTCCACCTTGCAGCCTTTGAAAACATGACTACGTACAGTGTCAATAAATGCAGAATCAACCCACTTTCTGCTGGCCTTTAAGTCTGACATTAAGATTAGAATTAACTGCTCCCAAAAGGAAATGAATAACATGTATTACAACCTTTAAGTGAGAGGCTTACTTTTGGAGACCTCAGCCAACCCCAATCTGGCCTGAGGTTTTCTTAGAATTATACTCATGACTGCTGTTCCAAGCTGAGTTTGGGCACTGCTAGAGAGAGAGGCACTGTTTCCTACATTCCCTTCTTCTGAATATTTAGAGCAAACACTCCAAGGGGAATCTAGAAACCACTGACCCCATAGTAAGATCTTTCTGACTGTGCCATAGAAAACTTGGGCAAGACCTGCCATTTTTAAGTGGGGCTGTGAGCTCAAAAAACCAACAGCACAAGGGCCAGCCAGGGAATCCGGGATGGGTAGCAGCATGTGTGAAGACAGCTTAGCCAGTGCTATGCTCACTATGACTCAGGAATGTCATGAAGCTGCTGTAATAATAAACTTCATTTGAGGCTACATTAAAACAAGTAGAGTGCTCAGAGCGAGGAAGTGATGGCCCTGCTGGACTTCGCCCTGTTCAGGGTGTCTGGATTGGCCCTGAGCTTCACATTTTTGAAGGACATTGATTAAGTGGAATGTATCATGAGAAGACAATCAGGATGGGAAAGGGGCTGCAGCCTGTCTCCTGGGAGGAGTAGTTGGAAGAATTAGGCTTGTGAACCTGAAGAAAGTCAGACTGTGGCACAATTCCCTTTCTTCAAGTCTCTGAGGCATTTCCAGGACAGAGATGTTGAAGAGGGGCACACAGATAGGATCAATGCCATGTAGCATCAGACTTCAGTCAGTAAAATGAAGAAGTTTGAAGTACTTAGAGGTAGCCAAGAGTGATACTGGCTGCCTCAGGCAGTAATAAGCTCTTCATTCTGGAGGAATGTCCAAACACAGTTGAAAAAACAGTTGGTGGGGATGTTATAAGGGAATCCATTCCCTGGACAGAAATTGGGTCCAAATAACTTCTGAAGACTCTTCCAGGCCTAAGTCTCTGAGATATCAGGTGCTCACTAAAGTCTCATCCACCCACATTTCCTGGTTCCACACCCATCCTCTCACAGGCATTCCAGTGGTACCCAAGGAGGACAAGGTCGTGCATCCCTTCCCACAGCATTATCAATCAGGCTTCTTTGGTTGCAGGCAACAAAATACAACTCTGAACAACTCAGCAGTAACAGGAGTGTATTGAAAGGCCATGGGATAGTTCACAGAACTGAAAGGAAAGCTGAGGAACAGGTCTTTAAAAAGGCAGAAGTCAGGCCAGCAGGTAAAATCTAATGGATGAGCTCTTTTGAGTGCCACTGTCAGGATGAATCAGATTATCAGTCATTTGGACTCACAATTCAAATTTCAGGGAGTTGTCTGACCAATCTCTCTGGTATCACACACCCCTCTCGGCTAGCAGGGAACTGGGGACACTGACCAACAGACAGTCCAGTCTTGATCACATCCACTGAAGGAGGGGTAACTTCCACAAAGCAAAATCAGATGTTATCAGAAGAAAGGGATGCTGCGCCTACAAAATAAAGGCTTTTGCCAAGATAAGCTGACAGGATTTGTGAAGGGGGCTCTAAAATCTGCTCCTCCAGTTATATGCTAATTATATCTCAGGAAACTGGAAAAAAAAATGAAATAAAATTAAATTTAAAATATGTTCCTCCAATCTTTTCCATTGCAGTGAGAGGAAGGATTTCCCTGACCCTATAAAAGGCATACAAACTCTATCAAGGTCAAAGCCCTGGGTAATGTTGACACTTTGAGATGTGGGTGCAGACATCCTGTGGAAAAAAGCACTGGAACTTCTGTTTCCATCAGCAATGAGGACCAAACACCCTTAAAGAATCTTCCAGTGGAAACAACTAAAATACCCGGATGAAATGTCTTTTAAAATGAACTGCTGAGTGGGCAAGAGATATAAAAAAAAATCTACAGAGGCCCAAAATGAAATAAAAGCAGGAATTCTGGGAGGTGAGCAAGCCCTAAAGGCAGCTCTTGCCCTGAGGGTATCTATCTGCCCAATCCCAGAGGCCCAGAGTCGTTCTGTAGGCTTTGTGAGATACAGGGGACAAGAGAGAAAAGTCTAGGGCCTGTTCTAGGTTGAGAATGTAGGAGGATACCATACAAAAGCTGGGGTTTCCAAAGGTACATATACTCAGGGTAAGTGTGGATAAAAATAAATGCATCTTCTTTTTGCCTCATATCTCATACTTGAAGCTGAAGAAACTGGTAATCTGAAAATGCCAAAGGGCACAGGAAAAAGGCCCCCCCAAACCCTGCTCCCCTTAGCCAGACAAGCAGGAAAAGGGCAGCCCACCAAGGCAGAAAACTACTCCAGTCAAACATCACAGAGAAACTGACACTACCCACACCCACACCAGCAAAGGCCAAGTGGGGAGCAGGGACCCAATTATATGCTATTATGGGAGACTGGATGATGGTCCCCAAAGACATCGGGTCCTAATCCCTGGAACCTGTGAATGTTACCTATGGCAAAACGGTCTTTGCAGATGTGATTAAGTTAAGAATCTTGAAACGGGGAGATTATCCTGGATTGTCCAGGTAGGCCCTAAATACAATCACCAGTGTCCCTGTAAAAGGGAGGGAGAGAGATTTAATTGAGAAATAGAAGACATGACAACAAAAGCAAGAGATAGGAATGATGTGACCGTGAATCACGAATACTAGTAGACTCTAGAAGTTGGAAGAGACAAAGAACAGATACTCCCCTGCAGCCTCAAAAAGAAGCCAGCCTTGCCAAAACCTTGATTTTTAGCCTAGTAAAACTGATTTAGGACTTATGATCTCCAGAACTATGAGAGAATAAATGTGTGGTGTTTTAGGTCACCAAGTTTCTGGTAACTTGGTTTAGAAGCTATAGAAAATTAACATAGCTATCTATAAGAAACTCACTTCTAATACAGCAACATAGGCAAGTTGAAAGCGAAAAGATTACATTTATACACACACACACACACATACATAAACACACACACACATACACACACACACACACATATATAATATAAACATTAATAAAAAAAAAACTAGGAAGGCTGTATTACTATCAGATAAAGTAGACTTTAGAGCAAAGAAAATTACTAGGAAAAGAGAGGGACATCACATAATGACAAGAGGGTAAATCCACCACCAACACTTACCGATCCTAAATGTGTATGTACCAAACAACAGTTACCAAATATGTAAAGCAAAATTGATACAACTGAAAGGATAAAGAGACAAATTCACAATTATAATTGAAAACTTCAACAACCCTCTCTCAATAATTGATAGAACAACTCAACAGAAAATTAGTAAAGATACAGAACAACTCAACAATACCATCAAATAAGAGGATGTAGTCAAAGTCTGTAGAACACTCAAAAACAGCAAAATACACATGCTTTTCAAATGCCTATGGAACATGTACCAGAACCATATATCCTGGGCCATAAAAACAAAACCCAACATATTTAAGAGAACTGAAATTATACAGAATGAGTGCTCCAAATTTCTCTAAGAAAGATAACAAGAAGACCTCTAAACACTTGGAAACTACACAACATATTTCTAAACAGTCCATGAGTAAAAAAGAAAGTCTCAAGGAAAATTTTTTTGAAGCCGTGGAAGTGAATGAAAATAAAAACAACATATCAAAAGCTATGGGACACAGCAAAAGCAGTACTGAGAGGGAAATTTATAGCACTATAGGCATACATTGGAAAAAAGGAAAAATCTCCAATCAATAACCTAGGCTTCCACATCAAGAAAGTACAAAAAGGAGAATACAGTCAATAATATTGAAATAACTCTGTATGGTGACAGGTGGCAACCAGACTTAACGTGGTCATCATTTTGTAACATATAGGAATACTGAATCACTGTTGTGCACCTGGAACTAACATACAGTTGTAGGTCAATTACACTGTAAGTAAAGAAGGAAGAGAGGAAGGGAGGAAGGAAGATAAGAGTAGAAATCATTGAAATGGAAAATAAAAACAACAGAGAAAAATCAAAGAAATAAAGAGCTGGTTCTTTGAAAATATAAATAAAATTGACAAACCTCTAGCAAACTGATCATGGAAAAAAGAGAGAAGATACAAATCACTAATAACAGGAGTGAAACAGAGGATATCACTATAGACCCCAAAGACATCAAAAGGATAAAAAAGGTATTCCACAAACAACTAAAAATACATAAATTTGACAACTTAGATAAAACAGACCAATTCTTCAAAACACAAAAACCACTACAGCTTACCCAATATGAAGTAGATAATTTGAATAGCCTTATAACTGTGAAGGAAATTGAATCTGTAATTTTTTTAATTCCCAAAAAGAAATTTCCAGGGCCAGATGATTTCACTGGAAAATTCTACCAAAAACTTACATAATTAACACCAACTACACAATCTCTTCCAAAAAACAGAAGAGGAAGAAGTGTCCCAGTTTATCTTATGCGGCTAGTTTGTCCTGATACCAAAATCAGATAAAGGTTATACAAAAAGAAAAGAAAAGAAAAATCTATAGACCAATAGTCCTGATAAATAGAGACAGAAGTCTTTAATAAAATATTAGCAAATAGAATTTAGCAATATATTAAAAGAATCATATACTATGACCAACCAGAGTTTATTTCAGAGATGCAAGTCTAGTTCAACAGTCAAAAAGTTAATTTTTGTAATCCACCATATTGACAGGCTAAAGAAAAAACTGCATAATCATATCAACCAGTGCAGAAAAAGTATTTGACTAATACTTCATGATAAAAACTCGCAGAAAAACAGGAACAGAGGGGAACTTCCTCAGTCTTATAAAGAATATATACCCAAAACCTACAGCTAACATACTTAATGATGAAAGATTGAATATTTTTCCTATAGATCAAGCTCAAGGCAAGGATGTCCACTCTCATCACTCTTATTCAACACCATACTGGAAGTTCTAGCCAGTGCAAAAAGACAAGAAAATGAAATAAGAGGAATACAGAATGGAAAAGAAGAAATAAAACTGTCCCTATTTTCAGATGACATGATTGAAAATCCCAAGGACTCTACCAAAAAAAAAAAAAAAAAAACCACCCAACTCCTAGAACCAATAAATGATCACAGGATATATATTTCCATGTACTAACAATGAAAATGTGGACATCAAATTAAAAATATAATACCATTTACAACCACTGAAAAAAAAACTTAGGTGTAATTCTAACAAAACATGTACAGAACTTGTATGCTGAAAACTGTAAAATACTGATGAAAGAAATCAAGGAAAATCTTAATAAACAGAAAGACATACTATGTTCATGGTTGGAAAACTCAACACATGAGGATGTCGATTCTCCTGCAAGTGACATACAGATTTAATGTAATTCCCATCAAAATCTCAGCAAGAGCTTTTGTTGATATAGAAAAGATTATGCTAAAATTTACGTAAAGGCAATGGAACTAGAATAGTTGGAATAATTTTGAATAAAGAATAAAGTATATTTTAGTCAGTTCAGGCTACTATAACAAAATATCATAGACTGGGTGGCTTATAAATAATAAAAATTTATTTCTCACAGCTCTGGAAGCTAGAAATCTGAGATCAGAATGCCAGCACGGTCAAGGTCTGGTGAGAGCCCTCTTTTTAGACTGCGGACTGCCGACTTCTCATTGTATTCCCATGTGGTAGAAAGAGGATGAGAGAGCTCTCTGGGGTCCTTTTACAAGGGCATTAATTTCATGGAGGAGGGCTCCACCCTCATGACCTAATTACCTCCCAAAGGCCCCATCTCCTAATACTTTCACATTGGGAATTTGGATTTCAGCAACTGAATTTTGAAGGGATACAAACATTTAACCCATTGCAAAGTGAGAGGAATCATTTACCCAATTTCAGGACTTCTTATATACTACAGTAACCAAGACTGTATGGTATTGGTAGAGGGAAAGACACATAGATCCATGAAAAAGAATAAAGAACCCAAAAATAGACCCACACAAATAAAACCAACTGATTTTTGACAAAGTTGTAAAAGCAATCCAACAGAGGAAAGATAGCCTTTTCAACAAATGGTGTTGTAGCAATTGGACATCCACAGGAGAAAAAAAAAAGAACCTCAATCTAAATTTCATACTTTATGCAAAAATTAACTTTAAATGGATAATGGACTTAAATATAAAATGTAAAAGTATAAAACTTTTATAAAAAATGGGAGAAAATATTTGGGATATAGGAGTAGGCAAGCAAAAAGTTCTTAGACTTGACACCAAAGCACAATGCATAAAAGAAAAAAATTGCTAAATAAGACTTTATTAAAATTAAAAACATCTGTCTAGGAAAGACCCTGTTAAAAGGAATAAAAGACAAGCTAGAAGAAAATATTTTCAAACCACATAACTGACAAAAGATTCATATCTAGGATATATAGACAACTCTCAAAGTCAACAGTGAGAAAAGAAACAATCCAACTAAAAAATAGACAAAAGAGATACTTCACCAAAGAGGATACACAGATGGCAAATAAGCACATGAAAAGATGTTCACCATCATTAGCTATTAGACAAATGCAAATTAAAACCACAATGAAATACCACTGCATACCTATCACAATGACTAAAAAAACAAAAACAGAACAGTGACAATACCAAACACTGGCAAGGGGTCAGAGAAACTGGATCACTCATACAATGCTGATGGGAATGTAAAATGGGACTGCCACTCTAGAAAACAATTTGGCGGTTTCTTATAAAGCTAAACATGCAACAACCATACAACTCAGCAATTGCACTCCTGGCCACTTATCCCAGAGAAATAAAGACTATGCCCACACTAAAACCTGTACATGAATGTTTATAGCAGCTTATTCATAACAGCAAAAAAAAAAAAAAAAAAACCTGGAAAAAAACCCAGATGTCTTTCAATGGGTAAACAGTTAAACAAACTATGGTGCATCCATATTGTGGAATAATACTCAGCAATAAAAAGGAATGCATTATCAATACACACAACAACTTAGATGAACCTCCAGAGAATTATGCTCAGTGAAAAAAGGCCCATTCCAATAGGTAACATGCTGTATGATTCTATTTATATAACATTCTTGAAATGAAAAAATTACAGTAATGGAGAAGAGCTCAGAGATTGCCAAAGGTTAAAGAGAGGCTGCAGGTAGGAGTGAAGTGGGTGTGGATATAAAAGCAAAACATGAGAGATCCTTGTGATGACTGACATGTTCTGTATCTTGACTATATGAATGTTGCTATCCTGGTCATGTTATTATACTACTGTTTTATAAGTTGTTACCATTGGGGGAAATTGAATAAAGGCTACACAGGGTCTCTCTGTGTTATTTCTTTTTTTTTTTCTGTGTTATTTCTTATAAATGCATGTGAATCTACTATTTAAAAGTATTAAGTTTTAATATAGAAATAAATCAGGTTAATAAAACAAACCCTGTGTAATTGTGACAATATCAGACAAAATCTTATTTCATTGCAAAAGAAAAAAACCACCTCACTAGAAATAAGGTGGGTCATTTCATAATAATAACACTTTTAATTCACAAGGAAGATAATAATTCTAAACTTGTCTGCACCTAATAACATAGCTTTAAAATATACAGAGCAAAAGCTGGCAGAAGTAAAATACACCATCACAGTGAATACATCTCTCTCAATAATAATAGATCAAGCAAACAAATACATCAATAAGCACAAGGAATATTTGAACAGCTCAATTAACAAGCCAAACGCCATTCATGGAATATGAAACCGAGCAATAGGAGAAAACATTCTCTGTTACCACACGTGAAACATCTTTTGTGTATTGACCAGGTGCTAACCCCATAAAACAAGCCTCAAAAGATTGGTGTCGGCAAATAATAAATGCTGGAGAGGGTGTGGAGAAAAGGGAGCCCTCCTATGCTGTTGGTGGGAATGCAGTTTGGTGCAGCCACTGTAGAAAACAGTATGGAGATTCCTCAAAAGACTGAAAATAGACCTACCATATCACCCAGCAATCCTACTCCTGGGCATATATCCTGAAGGAACCCTAATTCAAAAGACACCTGCACCTCAATGTTCATAGCAGCACTATTTACAATAGCCAAGACATGGGAACAACCTAAATGTCCATCAACAGATGACTGAATAAAGAAGTTGTGGTAGGTATATTTATAGAACTGAATACTAGTCAGCCATTAAAAATGATAACATAACGCCATTTGCAGCAACTTGGATGTCCCTGGAGAATGTCATTCTAAGTGAAGTAAGCGAGAAAGAGAAAGAAAAATACCATATGAGATCACTCATATGTGGAACCTAAAAAAAAAACAAACAAACATAAATACAAAACAGAAACAGACTCACAGACATAGAATACAAACTTGCGGTTGCCAACGGGGAGAGGGGTGGAAATGGATAGACTGGGAGTTCAAAATTTGTAGATACTGACAGGCATATGTAGAACAGATAAACAAGATTATACTGCATAGCACAGGGAAATATATACAAGATCTTGTGGTAGCTCACAGCAAAAAAAAAATATGACAATGAATATATGTATGTTCATGTATAACTGAAAAATTGTGCTCTACACTGGAATTTGACACAATATTGTAAAGTGACTATAACTCAATAAAAAATGTTCAAAACAAAACAAAACAAAAAGACAAGTGAACTTATACATAAAACAAAACAGACTCACAGACACAGAATACAGAATTGTCGTTTTTAGCGGGGAGTGGGGTGGGAAGGGATAAACTGGGAGTATTTGCAGGTACTGACTGGTATATATAAAATAGATAAACAAGTTTATACTATATAGCACAGGGAAATAGATTCAATATCTTGTAGTAGCTCATGGTGAAAATAATATGAAAATGAACGTATGTATATTCGTGTATGACTGAAGAATCGTGCTGTACACCAGAAATTGACACAACATTGTAAACTGACTATAATTCAATTAAAAACATTAATTAATTAATTAATTAATTAATTAATTAATTAAAGTTAAGTTGTTGAAAAAAAAAAATACTGGTGTCGGACCATGATTCTGACCATGCAATTAAGCTAGGAATCAATAACAACAACAAAACTAAAGAATCCTACATGTTTGGAAAACTTAGAACAATTCTAATCAACTCAAAGAAGAAATCCTAATAGAAATCCAGATCAAACCATAACTAAAACATTGCATATCAAAACCTGAGGGACAGAGCTAAAGTAGTATTCAGGGGGAAATTGTAACATATTTACCTTAAACATGTTCAAATTTAATTACCGAAGTATTCTACCATAGTAAATTAGAAATTATAACACTAATAAATCCAAAGAAAGTAGAAGGTAAATAAAGATAAGAAAAAGAATTAATAAAATATAAAAATACAGTGTAGAGATAACAACAAAGTGAAACCTGGATTTTTGAAAAGCTTAATAAAATAGACAAACTTCTGATGAGATTAATCAAAAAGGAAAGAGATTGAGAGAGAGAGAAGGCTCAAATAAATACAATTAGTTACAGAAAAAGAGGACACAGAGATGCGGCATATATTGCACATGTACACCAGAAGGTACATAAAAGAATTTTCATAGCAGCATGTTCATAACAATAAATAACTGAAAAAAAACCCACAAATGTCCATCAATACCAGAGTGCATAAATAAATTGTGGTATATTCATAGAATGCAATACTACTTGAAAGTGAAAATGAATGAACTTCAGCTACAAACATTAACAAGCTGAATCTCAAAAACAAAATATTGAACATAAAAAAGAAAAGCCACAGATGAATACATGCCTTATGATTTCACACATAGACAATACTAAATTGGTGAAACTAAACCATACCTTCCTTGTTTAAGGATTCATACATACAGGAGTGATACTAGAAATATTTGCTAACTATTCAGCATAGGTACCAATCAATCAGAGTGAACACCCAGCCAACCAAAACAAACACCAGCAGTAAGTGATGGGAAATGCTGTACCTGAGCAACAGGCTGAATGTCAGTCCTCTATACCATTATGGTATAACCGAAGAAATACATGGGAATAATTAGCACAAAATTCTGTCAGTGGTTATCTTGGGCTGGGAAGACTTCGGAAGCAAAAGGGGAGAGGAACCAAAGGGGTGTATGATAATAATCTGACCTCTTAAACTGGATGGTGGGCTCAAGGATGCCCATTTGATGATGATGATGGTGTACATTGTATCAATTCCCTCTTCTATATGGATGATATATTTCACCAAAAACTTTGTTTAAAGATCACTGGAGAAAAAAAAAGATCACTGGACTTTAAAATATAAAATAAAATAAAGATCACTGGACTCTGATTCAGAAGTCTTAAATGCACAGCTGTATCAATTTTGAAGCTCAGAGAGATTATGGTCTAACCACTTAGAGTAGCAGCCTCAAAACTAGCCTCTTGACTTCCAGTCCAGTGCTCATTCCTCTACACTCAATTCCATGGCAGAGCTTCCTTTAAGTTCCATTCTCTTGGGTATGAATGGTTTGTTAAATGTTGCAGGTGAAAGCTGTTGAACCCAGGGCTGCAGGGTGTGTGACTCCAAGGTCACCGTGCACACAACTGCCTATGTAACTGGCATCCCTCTGGGGGCAATGTGAGTGATGCTCCTTGGGTTTGTGCAACCTGGTGCTACTAGTTCACCTGGAGGAGAACTTCTAAGAAGAGAAATTAGCTATTGGTTCAGGACAAAAAGACTATCTAGGCCAACAAAATCATTATACAGGAGTTTAAAAGGTTAAAACTTCTAAAATCCAAACCATCCTCCAGCATCTAGTCCATCTGTTTACAGTCACTTGACTTGGCCCGCATTTCACCCTTTGCAAGGCATCTTCACACCCATTATCCCAGGCCCACCCAGGCAATGCTTGAAGCCCTAACGGGATTCACAGCTGGAATTAGGCCTCTTTCAGCTTTGCAGGTTGCTCAGTGACGTTCCCCAGGTGCCTCTCTCTCCGGGTGTGTCCTACACGGCAGTCCAGTCTATAGCCCACTCACATCCAACCATCACCCAAGGCCCTCAGACAATCCCCTCAGTAGAAACGGATCTTTGTTACACCATAAGAGCACTGCCTTGGGTGTCTGTCTCTATAAGTTTAGAGCCCCTAGTGGATTCATCTCTTTATCCTTCAGTTCTTAGAAATTTACTAACCAGAGTTTTTGAATCTTAGCACTATTGAGATTTGGGGCCAGATAATACGTTGTAGGGGACTGTCCTCTGCACTGTAGAACATTTGGCGGTATCTCTGGCCTCTACCCACTAGCTACTCTACTATCGCCCCAGCCCCCGCCTGCCCCCACTGTGATGTGAAAACCAAAAATGTCTCCGGGTATTGCCAAATGTTCACTAAGGGATAAAATTATTCCTTGGTGATAACCCCTGCTCTAGACTATGAGGGCCTTGGGGACAGAGCAGTGCCTTTTTCACTTTGTACCCCTACTGTCTAACATTTTTCTGGCACGCAGGAGTTGACCAGTGTAGAAAATTCAACTTACTAAGTGCCTCCTATGTGCCAAACATTGTCTGATTTATTAGTGCTGACCACCCTTCAGTCATTCACAGGCCACCTTCCTGGTTTTTGCCTTATTTGCATGTAACCAATACTAGTATTAACTTGACATTTTCCTTTACATTGATTCAAATCAGCTACACAACATGGTATTACAGTACCTCATACAAAGAGGATGCTTAATAGCTGTGGACTATAAATGAGTTTCCCTTTCCAGCTTTCAATATCAGCTTCATGGAAAGAAACAGATTCCCTGACTACCTATCTCGTCTATTAGGGACCTCTCACTTCCATGACAAATAAACCCTAGAATTTTGAAATTTTGGCACAATGGGATTTTATTTCCCACTCATGAATAGTCTGTACAGGGTGTTCCTGGCTGCCAGGTGACTGTGTGTTAATTCAGGGACCTCAGGCTCTTGACATCTCAAGGCTCCTTCATGCTCTGGGTTCCCGTCTTACTATAAATATGGACAGAGGAAGGGTAAAGAGAGCATGAAGAAGGCACCCCTCTTCTTCACAGGCAGGCCCGGAAGTGACACACATCACTTAGACTCACCTTCCTTTGGTGAGGACCACTCCCAAGGCCCCAGCTCAGTGCAAAGGGGCCTGAGAAATGGCCAGCCGCTTCCCAGTGATGACTCAACACTGTGGAACCGGCTTGCACCCTGCCTTAGGTCATGTAAGATACTGTCAGCTCACATCTCAGATGTCTGCTTTCACCTCCAGAACATCCCTTCACAGCACCCTGACATCCAGTCCTACTGACCACGCCTCTGGTGTCACAAGAGGGAGCAGAGTAGGGAAACTCTTGTCTACAACGGGTTCTCGAATCAGCATGTCCACTCCATTCCTTCCACCCTTTGCCATTAAAAAAATGGCAAAGCCAAGAGAGGACAAAGAGCCTACTCAGGATTACCCAGCAAGTCAGGGGCAGTACAGGGCTCTGAGCTGCCTGCACTAGGCTGGCAGCAGCGGGGCCCTTCCACCCACCTTGCATGGAAGAAGCCCAGGGAATTAGTGCTGATGCCAACGCCCCACTCTGGAGTTCCTGACACCTCTTCTTGGACCTAGGCCCTTTTAAAAAGAGTATTTCAAATAGGAGCCATCAACACTTACAGAGGGTGGGTCTTAATCCATAGAGGATCATTAGCTTCACCAAAGTGATGGGACATCCATCAGCACCTCCCATTCTTCCACCAATTATCTATCTGCTAATTATCTGGGATTAAGAATTGACACGGAGCGACATGGTCATTAACCACATATTTGCACGGCTTATTCATGTCAGTGGGGCTAATCAGTCCCACTGAGTTTAATTGGACACGCCCACAATGCACACAACACATTTACATCTGCTCGGCTGTCAGCAACCAATAAAGGACTGCAGGATGTGTTTATTTCCAAAGGGACTTGGCTCTTGGCAGAGGCTTTTTTGCAGGCATGCTGGGTGTCTTGGCTTTCTGGCAGTACGGACTGTGGCTTAACTCACAGCACACACTCAGTCATTTGTCAGATATTTGTTAGCGCAAGCCCTGTAGCAGGCATGGCACTGGCTCTAGAAAATTTTACAAAAGTGAATGAGACACTGTTCCTAACACCTCAGAGGTTTACTAACAGTCGAGGAAACAGATGCAAGCAGAGAGAGCTAAGGGCTCTGAGAGAGGAAAAAACAGCATGCCATGGGAATGCAACCCCAGGAGAGATCTGTTTGTCCTGAGAAATCAGGGGAGGCCTCACAGAGGAGGTGGCCTTTTCAGTATAGAGACAGAGGAATTCCAGGCTGAAGGAACCACAAAAGCAAGGGCACAGAGATGCACAAGGAGAACGGGGAGTGACCTAGTGTGGATGGCACACATGCACAGGTGAGAAGGAGATGGCCTGGTAGATTGGGTCATGTCATGGAGAACACTGAATGTTTTGCTAGGGTTTGGAAATGTTTCCTCTGGTTATGAGGATCATGGAAGGAATTTTGTTTTGGTGTGTGTGGGGGGAGGTGTTAGCAAACTTTTTATTTCAGTGTAGCATAAAAACAAAAAAGTGCAAACATTTTCACAAACTGACCACACCTATGTAAATAGTACCCACTTAAATAAATAAATCATTACTAAAACTCCAGAAATCGCCCTTGGCCCGCTTTAAGGAACTAGCCAATCATAAGAGAAAGCACTATCCTAACTTTAATGCAATAAATTAGTTTTCCCTATTTTCTTGTATTTGGCTTCTTTCACTCAAAGCAATGTTTTCAAGACTCATCCGTGTTGCTATACATAAAACTAGTTTGTTCCTTATCACTGTGAATATCTCATTGTATGAAAGTATCACAATTACTAATGAGCATTGTATAGTTTCCAGTTTGGGGCGGTAAATCTTCTTGCACATGACTTTTGGTTCTTTTATGGATGTACATCTGTTGGGTACATACCTAGAAGCAGAATGCCGGATCATAGGGTACGCATATGTCTATTTATATAGACATTGCTAGTTTTTCTAAAATTGTTCTATTTACACACCCACCAGAAACGCAAGGGAGTTCCGGTTCCTCTATATCCTGGCCAACACTTAGTGCTGTCAGTCTTCTTATGCTTTATGCTTGCTTGTTTGGAGGGGAGTGACACAATCCCACCTAGGTTGAAGAAAGTCACTCTGGCAGCAGCATAGAATGTAGCGGTTAGAGGGAGCTGGCACAGGGACCAGCAACGAGGCCAGGCAGTAAAGCCTGGGAGAGGGATAACGAAATCAGTGGCAACAGAATTAGAATTTTAAAAGACTGATAAAAAGAGGCACTGCAGGGTGTAACATGTAGGATGTGGATGCAGGTAGAAGTGGACTTGAGCGGGAGATGGAGGAAGGTTCCGGTGTAGGGTGGCTGGGTAGGTGAGGTGTGTCAGTTTTGAGGGCAGGAGAAAACATCTTAGTTTGGGATGCATCAAGTTGAAGATCTAGGACAATGAGATGGAGATGTTCAGTAAACTGCTGGTTACATGGGTCTGTTTGCTAAGGGATGAGGTCAAAACTGGAGACACAGAGTTAGGATTTATCATCACAGAGGCAGGGGATGAAGCCAGGGGTGTGGTTGAGATTTCCCAGGGCGGGAGGTGGGGGGTGGGGTGTGTGGAATGAAAGAGAGGAGGGCTGAAGACCTGCCACCCACCTTTAGGGGATAAGCGGAGGAAGAGGAATGAGAGACAGCATCGCTTCCCTCTGAAATGCTGGCAGGGGCTGTGAAGCATGAGTCAACCCTTCGAGCCCTAGTAGCAGCCTGGGGTCCATCTCACCAGCCATAGTTTTATCCTGAATGAAATTGCATCACTAACCTCAAAGCTGCATTGTGAAATCCACAACAGATTGCGTACCTCTGGCGGCATCCTAGGGACAATGGGCACCAGAGACTCACCGCATCTCAGGGCTGGGAATCTTCCTCCCCACCTCCACAACATCTCTGCCAATTAGTTATCCAGCACCCAAGGCAAGGAACTCAAACTTCCCACAGCAGCCCATTCCACCACAGAGCAAGTGAGGATGCAAGAAAAACCTTTCCTTACAAAGGCAGTCTCATGATGTTGGAAGACAAAGGAAAAGAGAAAAGCGAAACTCCAATGGTAATGACCCTAGATAGCATAAAGATGCAAGGACTCTGAAAAACTGTTTCTATTAAGATAGCCATGAGCATCTTTCTGTTGGGGTTGGGTTCATGGTGCTAGATTCCCCACAGGAAGCTGCAGTGATTTCACTACCGTTCGCACGCTGGATGGGGATGTGCTCATCCGCTGCAGGCACTTCTCTGGCTTCATCAAGCAGTGAGTACTGCCCTGGAGTATGGCCAGACTCTCAGGACGGGAGCAGTGCATGCTCCAGCACAGATCCACCAGGCTGGACACGCGGAAAGAACAAACCCACGGCAAGCGAGGTGGGCACCATGCCATTCAGTTCAACATTTTTTTCTTTACCTGCATCCGCCCTGTGTGTGTCTCTGTAGAAGAAGGCAGACAGATATGACTAAGAAATGCCCCCTCCCCCTTGCAGAGATTGGTGGAAGAAATGGCATGTAAGAGGGAAAGGTGGCTGAAACATGTTTTTGGTTTTGTTTTTGGCTTTATTTTTAGAAAAGTCCAAAACATCTACCTGAGCAGCCTCTGCATGACCTGAAATATGATTTGGTTTCAGAAAAGACATCAGAGGAAAATGCCCTTAAACTTCAACAGAAAGGGTCTAATCAGCCACTATTAACAACTGACAGCATGAAACTCCAAAGTGTTAATTCATGGATACACATTTGTCAGCTGAAAAGGCATACATCACCTTCTCTTGACTACAAGACATCCACTCCATTTAGGAGACCTCAGACTGAGGATTCTTAGGAATTTTCCAAAACTTGCAGACTTTGGAAGTGGATAGCTTCTATCCAAGATGACAGAACAAGATTAACTTTCTGGTTCTACAGAATCCATTTTTTTTTCTTTTTTGGGGGGTGTGTGTGTGCGGTAATTAGGTTTGTTTATTTATTTACTTTTAATGGAGGTACTGGGGATTGAATCCAACACTCGTGCATGCTAAGCATGCACTCTATCACTGAGCTATACCTTCCCCCACCCAGGATCCTTTTTCTTTCCCTCTGCTTTACCACTCACCCTATCTATTACTGTACATTGACAACCTCCATTTTCTCAATATGATTCCCATAATGTTCATCCTGTTACTTTTGATCTGCTATGGTCATGAGAATTGCCCAATCCACAGGCATGGAATCCCAGCAAGCACAGCATATCACCAGTGGCTGAGGTATGGGAATGGGCCCAGGGTCGTGGGATGCACTGCTTGGTATCACGTGTTGCACCTGGAGGCTGCTAGCCTCACAGAATGCTGAAATGCCCTTCTAAAGGTACAACTGATGCACCATCTCTGGGGAAACACACTGAAAGAATAGTGCCATTCTTCAGGATGCAGTGCATTTATTAAATCAGAGACCCCTATAGGTGTGAGTGCACCAGTAGGAAGGACAGAAGGCCTGGGAACCAAGAGGTGGAAGCAGCAGTGGCCCTACTAACCATCCGTCTCAATGACCTACTGTAGGACTATTCTTCCCATCCCTGCACTTTTGGCCTCTGCAGGGTCACACTTTCTCAATCTCATGTGAGTCTACCAGCATGGGAATATATATTATGGTTTATCAGCTGGACTTTTTAACTGGAACTTTCTTGTTTTATTAGAAAATTGGGTGATTTTCTCATCTTTTTAATTGTGGTGGTGGTTTCAGTGGTATTTGTATATATCGAAACTCATCAAATTGCACATTTTAAACAACTGTACCTCAATAAAGTTGCTTTAAAAAGAGAAAACTTGAACAGTTATATGAAATACACGACCTCAAAAGAAAAAAAATATTGAGATTTCAATAGGAGTTTTGGTAAAAATATAGAAAGTAGATGAGAAAAATCAAGAAACCCTTCATAGAAGTAATCGTAGGCATGATTCAAAATTAATAAAAATATATTTTCATATATAACTCCAACTACTGTCTTTATAAAGTTGGAATAGCTTAAAGAGAAGGTCCCACCTACACCTCAAATCAGGACAGGTTTGAATATCAGATTGAGTAGGGCCTTAGGAGAGGGGGACTGCTCTGTATAATAAGGGAGAAGCTGAGAAAAGAGGAGGCACCAGGGAGAGAGGAGAGAGGAACCAGCAGGGTGGGATGCTGCATGGGTGGAGGAGGGAAAGTTGAGAGTCCTCAGGGGCACAGCAACACAAAATGGACTTTGGGAGAACAGGAATTAATCGGTGGGGATTTTTAAGTTGTTTGCCATGGTGTGTGCTCTGGGCCTCTCTCCCTCTGGTCACCGCTGCACTATCTTTAGAAAAGGATGCATTGCTCACTAAATTCTTTTATGTGAAAGTGGATTGTTCTGGGAATACTGAAGCAGGCAGGGATGAGTTTTATGTCTGTGTTGATGCAAGGCAAAAACAGACTAGATGCAGAGAAGCTGGAGTTAAAGACTCCAGTGTAAATCCTTGAAAATGAGCAAAAAATTCTAGGGGATCTTCTGACTTTCAAAGGCTGTGGAATTGGTGGAGTTCAAATTGAGATCTCCAAGGGGTAAAGAGGGAGCCAGTTAATATCTAGGCTCTAATTGGAAGAAATAGGAAACAGAATAAGATATATATTTGATACAATGATAAGATGGAGTCGAGAATAGAAAAGGCCCAGAGAAGGGTGGGAGGATGTAGAAGGGATTGAGGGACCTGCTAGGCTGAGGGGCTATGAGTTTACCCACTCTCTGTCTACTCCATCCGCCCCCCAACCACCACTCTAGAGAAACCGAAGATGAGCCTCCAGCAGAAGTTGAGTTTTTAATTTTTCCTGTCCCTCATTCCAGTCTTCTAAATGAATTATGTGGCCCAGTGAGACAAGTGAGAGGGGAACTGTCAGAAAAGGAGAGAATATCATCTTTGTGGGCAGGGAGGGGCTAGAGCAGAGACTATGGCCTCTATCCAGCACCCACAGACCATCTGTTTGGGTGTCCTACTGGAGTCTGGGAAAAAACCCAGGCATGCAACTCAGGGGCCATGAAGTGGATTACTAAGAGAGTTCAGAGAAACTGAAGGAGAGTTTCTCAACACCAGTTCATCAGTCACCGTCCCATCTGGGTTCCTTGGTCAAGGCTCTCCTCTGTGTTAGAGCTGATCTGAATAGCAGTGCTGGGCCCCTACAAGCTTCTAATCAGATGCTGGAGCCCCAGTGCTGTCCCCATGGAGCAGAATCCCACCTTCTGGAGCAAATTCTATCTGAAACTTTGTCTCCTTCTTCAGGAGAGGTCTCCTAATTGAAAAAAAATCAGCTAGGGACCCCACACAGAAAACCCTTCTCTGAGGTTTTCAAGAAAAGAAAATAAAAAATATTTTTATCCACTTTAGAAATAAATAAAAGTAATGTAGAGCTCTGTTAACACAATGGAGAAAGATTTATCCATGAATTATGATGTGCCTAAAGAGAGGAGAATAAGAATTGAGTCCAAGCCCCACATTCCTTTCTTGCTTTTCAGCATCAGAGTAGAGGGAAGAAGAGGAGCAGAGAGTGAGCATTTGGTAGGTAAGGCTCTGCCTGTTCTGTCCTGAGCTCTCAAGGGTTAACCTTAATGTCTCCTTTCCATGAGACCCAGGTCCACATCCACAGTCTCTAAGGGCGTCAGCCACTAGAGTTCATCCCTCTTAGAAAACAAAGGCCTCAGCAGGGAGAGTCAGAGGAAGGAGTCAGAACCAAGAACGCTTCCCCAGTCCCCTGCTCGGCCCATCCACAGGAGTGGAAGAACGGTGGAGCTGGCCAGTGGGTCTTGCCCACCAGGTGGCAGTGTGAGACACGGTGGAACAGATATCTGGAGGCCGAACTTTTGGGCCCTGATTTGGGACAAACTGTTTCACGTTTTTAAGGTTCAGATTCCTTCCTGAGATACACCTGACCTTCATCCCTCACAGCGTGGTTATGAGGATCAGATGGGATAAAGTATAAAACACTATTCCAGACTTGAGCCTGTCTGTTGTCAGTGACTATTTGACCGTGTGTACTAATGCTTAGGGTCTTAGAGTCTAGTCTCCCAAGGGCCTCCCCCAGAGGACAGTTTTGCTAGCCTCCTGTAAGAGCCTTTGCTCCTACCTTCACCGCACGTGACTGAGTCGCCTGGTTTTCCAGCTGGGAGAGCTCGCCAGAAAGGAGCTCCTGTAACGTGGCACCTGCTTGCTCTTTGGAAAAGCAGGTGTTAGTGAATCTCTTCTCCCTTTCCTGTCCCCCTCTTCCTAAAATGGCTTATGTGACTCCAGGCCCCAGTGCAGCTGAGGCTGACATGGGAGGAGAGAGAAGAGGAGGAGGGACGCTTCCCACGCAACTGAGGCAGACTACCAGTGAAATCTTCTGGGATGACTTGGGAGCTTCCTGCTGACAAAAAGGACACCGCAGGCTCCTAACCTTTGTGGAGTAGCTACGTGGTCTTCAGCAGTTTCCAAACCCCAAAACCCGAGGGGACTCTGTGGCAGAAATGGAGCCAGCTCTTCCAGGGTCTCCCCTCTCTGCACAGTGAGTCCCTGGTGCTACTGTCCTGGTCCCAGGTGGCTGATCCCCACTGGCATCTCCCTTTGGCTTATTCAGTGGGTTCCCTATTGGGCCTGGTCCACATTCA
Organism: Camelus dromedarius; assembly: GCF_036321535.1. Classification (NCBI taxonomy): domain Eukaryota; kingdom Metazoa; phylum Chordata; class Mammalia; order Artiodactyla; family Camelidae; genus Camelus; species Camelus dromedarius. The sequence goes on from NC_087445.1 coordinate 49,322,177, forward strand.
GAATAAAAGAAACCCAACTGCAGCCCCAGCCCACTCTCATCTCACACTCTGCCCACATCCATCCCTAACTCAGGCCCACCTTCAACCTCTCTCCTGTCACCCCAGCTATGGCCTGTGGAGTGTCTCTCTCTGAACTCCAGGGTGAAGTACAGTCTCTCATCCCAAGGGAAATTCAACCCTTGGAGTGGCACTTACTGCAGAAGCAGCTGGAACACGTGTGGTGTTTGCCCTCTTTCGGTCCAAAGATCTCTGCAAATCTTTAATCCACTAGCTCCCAGCATTCCTCAGTGTAACACAGCCTCTCCACCTCCAAAACCAGGTTCCGTCCTTGCTGGAGAATTTCCTATTAGCCATGAGATCTGGGAAAAGCTGGAGCACCACCTTTGAAAGAGCTTCATCCAACATAGGACCCACCTGGCGAAGATTACAGCCTCAGGACAAACTAGCAGGGAATTCCTGGCCAAAAGGCAAACATGAACCTTCCCAGCCCTCTGTGGCAGGAGGCAAAGCAGCACAGAAGGATGTAGGCTGCATAACACTGAGGCAACCACATGACACTGGGGAAACTCCGTGTGAAAGGCCGGCAGTGCCAGCTAGGGAACGACCCTCAGAGTCAGGGACATAGTCTGGGGAAGATTCCCCCAAATAATCCAGATATTTAGAAAGCTACCTGTGAGGAGTCTAGACTCCGACTCTGTATGTCACTCAGGAAGCTCAAGGGGGAACCCAGATCAGAAGCAACTGGAAAACACCCTAAAGATTCACTTGGACAAAAAGTTGGGTAGACATTTCCGGTAGGAGCCCTGTAGGTATGTACAGTTCATTGTTGCCACCTCTTGGAAGCTTTCCTTCCTTGATTCAGGCATTAGACAAGCACTGGAAGCCCAGATTACATGGTTTTGGGTACAGCAAAGATAGAGCTTACCTCTCAAGGTCCTTGAGTCCATAGAACTGTTTAGTTGATACAGACTCGATCACAGCCTCTTTCTCAGTCCATCTTTCTCTCTTAGTCCAAATCCCAAACTCCCAATTTATCCCTTCCCCACCCCCTTTCCTCCCTGGTAACCAAAAGTTTGTTCTCTATGTCTGTGAGTCTGTTTCTGTTTGTTTGTTTTTTTATACTTTTTTTATTGAGTTATTTCTGTTTTATAAATAAGTTCATTTGTTTTTTTTGGTTTTTTAGACTCTGCATATGAGTGATATCATCTGGTATTTTTCTTTCTCTTTCTGGTTTACTTCATTTAGTATGACGATCTCCAAGTCTATCCATGTTGCTGCAAATGACATTTTTATTCTTTCTTATGGCTGAGTAGTATTCCATTGTGTATATATATCACAATTTCTTTATCCAGTCATCTGTTGATGGACATTTAGGTTGCTTCCATGTTTTGGCTATTGTAAATTGTGCTGCTATGAACATTGGAGTGCATGTATCTTTTTGAATTAGAGTTTCCTTCAGATATATGCCCAGGAGTAGGATTGCTGAATCATAAGGTAAATCAATTTTCAGCTTTTTAAGGAATTTCCATACTGTCTTCTATAATGGCTGTACCAAACTATATTCCCACCAACGGTGTAGGAGGGTTCCCTTTCTCCACACCCTCTCCAGCATAAATGCTATTTTTATTTAAGTTTCCAGTTGTTCACTACTAATATATAGGGATAAAGTTGACTTTTGTTTTTTGACTTTATATTCCATATTTCCACCTTATATTCCAACTCACTTATTAATAATTAATTAGCTTTTTCTGTTGACTCTTCAGGATTTTCTACATAGACATGTCATTTGTAAATAAGGAAAATTCTATTTCTCTCTTTCAAATCTGTGTGCTTTTTATTTCTTTTTTGTGCCTTACTGAATTACCTAGTACTTCTAGTACAATACTGAATAGAAGTGGTACACAAGGATGTCCTTGTCTTGTTCTTGATCTTAGGTTGGAAAGCATTCAGTCTTTCACCACGGTGTATGGTGTTGGCTGTAGGTTTTTTGTAGATTGAGGAAGTTCCCTTCTATTCCTGCTGAGAATTTTTTTTTTTTAACCAGGAATGGATATTAAATTTGGTCAAATGCCTTTTTGGCATCTATTGAAATGATCATAGGGTTTTCTTTTTCAAAAGTTTGTAAATATGGTGAATTTTGTTGATTTATTTAATGTTAAACCAAGCCCACATTCTTGGGATAAATCCTACTTGGTCATGATTTATTATCCTTTAATATATTGTTGGATTAAATTTCCTAAAATTTTGTTTAGAATTTTTGCAAATGAGAGATGCTGATCTGTAGTTTTCTTTCTTGTAATATGCTTATCTGGTTTTGATATCATGGTAATGTTGGGTTTATAGAATGAGTTGGAGTATTTTCAATATTTAGAAGTTTGCTTAGAATTTTTTTCTTCCTTAAATGTTTGATGGAATTCACCAGGGGAAGCCATCTGCATCTGAAGTTTTCTGTGAGAGGGTTTTAACCACAATTTCAATTTCTTTAATAGATACAAAGGTTCTTCAAGTTATTTATTTCTTCTTGAGTGAATTCTAGTAATTTGTATATTCATATTTTTATTCATTTCATCTAAGTGTTTTAATTTATTGGCACAAAGTTGTTCATAGTATTACTTTAAAATATCAGTATAATCCATAGAGGTGTCACTTCTCATTCCTGATACTGTTCATTGGTGTTTCTTTTTTTCTAATCAGTATGGCCAGAAGTTTACCAAGTTGATCTAAAAAAAATCAGCTTTTGGTTTTATTGATTTCTTTTGTTTTTTATTTTCTGTTTCATTGACTTCTGCTTTGGGTTTAATTTGCTCTTTTGGCTGCAATTTTTGGGATTTTAGCAGGCAGCAGAAACAAACATATGGGTTCACTCCATGTTTATCCAGAAGTCAGAGACGTGATTTGAGGGAGAGAGATGGTGAATTCAGTTTTAGTTCTACTTTGTGACTCTTCCATTTGAATTTATGGAACCGACAGTTGTAGATTCTTCTAGGATGGAAATCTTGGAGTTATTGGTGTTTAAGAATGTTGGTTCTGCAGTTTGACAGACTCAGGATTTATATGCTAAGTCTTCCCCCTTCCTAACCATGTGAACTTGCAGAGTAACTTAATGTCCTGAGACTCAACTTGCTCATTTGTACAATGGAAATAATAATAGTAGCTTTCCTCATGAGATAATCCATGTTAAAACTCTTAGTTCCATACCTAACATGAAGTGCTTGATAAATGGTAGTTATTACTTATTATAACTTATTCATGACTTTTATCGCAAAAATCCATCCTGCTCTAAAGACCCCTTCATCATTTAAGGATTTTGTCATGTTAACTTCTCCTGTTAAAAAAAAACCTCCAGTTTTCCACTGCTCCTCTCAAGAGTGTGGTAGCTAAATGTATAAGCTGTTTTTTGTTTCATAGCAAATCATCCCCAAATTAGTAACTTAAAATGTCACTAATTTTTCTTCCCCTCATGATTCTTTATGTTGGCTGGGCCATCTAGGCCAATTCAGATAGAGATGGATGATGGAGGATGGCTTCAGTATGTCTGGTGACAGGTTCAGTGTCAGCTGAGACTCAGCCATGTATCTCTAATGATCGAGCAGACTGACCCAGGCTTGCTGGTGTGGTAGTAGAAGGATTCCCAAGAGGAAGAAAGGGCAAGTTCTGAGGACAAAGCTCCTCCCACCTTAAGACCCAGTGGAAATTTGGGGCATGGCTTCACTCATCAATCCATTTTATGTCACTTCTTTCCCTTGCTTCACCGTTTCTTACTGGTGTTGTCCACTATATTGAAGGTATCTTTGAATGTGACCTTTCATCTTGGTAAAGATAGTATATTGGGCAAAGAACTAAGGAAGAAAAATCTCCAGCTCCAATATGAGGGGGTCTCTGACTTGAAGTCCCTGAGGTCCCTGGATAACTTACCTAACCCCTCTGGGACTCAGTCCTGCCTTAGCTCTGCCATTTCTCTCAGACCTCGACTCCTCCCCAACTCAGGCAGAGCCTGAGCCTCCAAATCTGTTGACAGCCTTACTCCACCCCCAACACAGGCTCAGCTCTGCCACCTGCCACCTGCCACCATGCCAGCCTGCCCTTCTCCTAGTCTGCCCCACCTCCACCTCAGCACAGCTGCCTGACCCAGTGGGAACAGCCAATCCACAGCTCTGAGACTCTCCTTTCCTGAGCCTGAGCTCAGAGCTCCCCTTCTGACAGTGGGTAAGGGGCAGCCCTGGGGACCCAGGGAGAGCAACCCCCACAGTCATATGACCTATGAGCTCACTAAATGCAAGTAGACAGAGAACCAGTGGGTGGACCTGATGAGTGAATGGATCCTGCAAGCAGAGACCCATCCCTTCCTCCAGATTGGATGAACTGCACAGGTTTGGCGAGTACCGGGCTCGGTGCTCTCAGTGGCTCAGCCCTCTGCCAGCAATATCACCTGCAATGTCTTCTGCCTGGAAACACACTGCCTTATCCAAAACCCTGTCTCTGGAAGAACAGAAAATGTCAGTGCATCCTTGGGACAAGCTGCCCAGGCCCAGCCGGTTTACCTGCCCCTAACTGGCTCAGCTCCACAGCTGATATGTGACCTGAGTGGTTTCTAGTTTTGTGATCCACACGTGATGCTCCAGGAAAAAGTGACAATGTCTCTAACTATATTCACCAGATTTAGGGGGCAGGGAATGAAGACAAAGATACATAGTTATGTATTTAGATTCACAAATCTAAAACTTAAGTTAGGACATTTTACTCTCCTTACATTCCACATATAAAAATAATCTGTGCTCATGATTAGAAAAAAAAATCCACAACATACTGAAGAGGATAAAGTGAAAAGTTCCCTTCACTAATAAATTCTCAGAGAATACATGACCCTCCCCCCAGGCAATCACTGTCAGCATACTTTTATTTATCCTTCTAGAAATGTTCTACATATGTGTAAGCATGGATTTGTACAACCTCATTTTACACATATGAATAGGATATTATAATACATGCTTTTTATAATACTATTTATGTCATATTGGTTAAGTTTTCTCACATGGCTACAGGACTCAATCCTTTCAAAATACAGAGAATCCATGACTTAGAAGCATGTGATAACCCAAAAGTTATTTTGTTAATAACCTTTCTGGAACTCAAAACACCTTTTCAGAGAAATAATTTCTGAATCAGGGTCTGTAAACTTCTTCTGTAAAGGGCCAAAGAGTAAATATTTTTAGCTTTACAGGCCACAGTCTCTGTCACAGGTTCTGCTTTGAGCATTGTTTGTCTTTGTTTACAATCTTTTAAAAATGTTAAGATCAATCTTAGCTCTTAGGCTGTAGAAAAACAGGCTGTGGGCCAAACCTGGCCTTCAGACTATACTTTGCTGAGCCCTGCTCTAAATAGTGGTTAGACTCCCAGCTTAGCTTCTAGAAGCAAAATCCACCCATAACATTGCTAAGATACCAAAGGAGACAATATATCGTAAATGGCTTTGTAAACCATAATGTCTGTATCACTGTGAAGAATTATTAGCCAGTTCTTCAGTGTTTAGCATGTGGATAATTTTTTAAATAAAATTTGTAAACACTGAATTAAAAAGTTTTATATATCTTGAATTGCATGAAGAATTAGAGAAGAATCTGAATCAAGCTATCTACAACCCTGCATTACACCCAATCCTACTCATTCTGTCAGCACAACATAAACATGCACTGACTCAAATTTGACTGGTTGGTGTGGTGGGAGTTCAGAGGCCAAATGGTCCCCTCCATCAGAAAACAGGGAGTGTATCACTGAATTTTTGCCCCACTGTGGGCACTGACAAGGCTTTTCTAGTGCTTGTTGTTCACAGTCACATGCACTGACCTAAACTTTATGTCCTCTCTGAGTCCCAGCTCTCGGAAGCCACAAAGGCAGGGAAGGGGCAGAGAGCAGAACATCAAGGACACTAGAGGGTCATTTGGTGACTGTCTAGATGAGGAAGCTTATTTTTAACAAATGACCAAAAATCTCTTATATTTCATTGAGCTTTAATCCTTATGACTTGCCTCTTTTCTGCCACAGAGGTAGAACTTCCCTTAATAATTTCACACCATTATTACAATTCTATTTTCTCATAAAAGAAATGCAGAGATTTTCCTGAAATATCTGGGCTGAAATCAGGAAAGAAGGTCGAAGAGAAAGGGTGCTAAAGAGGATCACACATGAGACGGGCTGAGCTGGTGACTGAACGCACGGGCAGGGAAGGCGGCTCTTGGTACACGTACAACCTCAGGAGGGAGAGCCAGGTGGGCAACCGGTCCTTCAGGTGGGGGCACTTTGTGATCTCTCTCTTAGCAAAACATCCTACAACTTGCTAAAAGAAGTCCTTTTAAAAAAAATTCTGTAATGATTATTATTAATTATTAATAATAATAATAATAATAGAAAACCCAGGCCATCCATACATTGGATTTTATGGACCCCTTGATTCTTCTCAATCTGCTTGTCCAGCCAGGTAAGCCAGAGCAGCGTGGCAGAGAAAGGGTGTTGATGATGACAGGTACAATTTTAAAAATAAGCTAAGTTTATAGACCATGAAGAGTTTAGAAAATACGTTCCCAGGCATTATCCTCATTAACAACTCTGTAAGGTCCAGGAGGTGGAGATGGATGCAGGGACTTGCCCAAGGTCACACAGCTAGCACAGGGTGGAGCAGGAAGCAGCACGTGAACTTTCTGAGACCAGCCTCAGTGTTCTCCACATCTCCCACACTGCTTCCCAGAAGGGTCCAGCCTGCCGACCCTCACATAAAGCAGCGTGGTTTGCTGAGCATCTGCACCTGCACTGGGGGAGGCAGGAGAGCCAAGCTGGGAAGGGTGCCAACCGCGGAGCCTGAGCACGTTACTTACCCTCTGATCAATGGAGGGAAAGTAGGTGCCCAGTGCCAAGGACATGCCAGAAGTTCAGTAGCTAATACAGGTTCCATTACTATTGAGTCCTTATTTGTCTCCTTTGGGACCATATTATAAAAAGAAAACTACCAACAAGAGGTTGATTCATGTCCTCAACTTCATTTTCTTCTGTCCAAAGAAAAAAGCCACACACACACAGTTCATGCGTTTAGCTCATGATTCTGCCTGGTTGTGCACAGCCTCCATATGCTGGAATAATCCATCCTGCCCTTTAAACCAAGCTACAATTTTAAAATTTAATAAATGGCCCTTATCCTTCTAACTTCATCCTATATGTGATTAACAAGTATCAGTACTTCCTGTGGAAGTTACTGTTCTGGAAAGCTGGGGCAGGTGGGCCCAAAGCCAGAATGACCTAAACAGCTTCAACTCCTGGAGTTTATCCCGAAGTTAGTGAAAATAATCAGCTATCAAGGGTTCCCCCTACAGGCACCAGAAAGCAAAGGCTAAACTGAGGTGGATGTCATCTGTGTTCCTTTCTTTTGAAAAAGTTTCCAAGATGAAAAGGAATAGAAGATTTACTTCAAATGATTTCTCTTTCTGAGGAATAGAAGTTCATGACCCAGAGACCCAAATTTCCTCACAACAGGACACTGGAAATATCTGCCGAGAGACAAAAGCTCACATGGGGACTCAAGGATCGGGGGTGGGACAAGGTGCTCACATGTTATATGAGAAACAGCTGCAGAAAACACGGAGCGCGATCAGCTTTACCCTACGCGGCCCTGCTGGAGCATGGAGTTGCTGGACAACAGATTTCATTTCATACAAAGGAAGAACATTTTAATAATGAGCTACACACAGCAGGGCTGAAGGGTCCTCACTGAGGGGTTTAAGGAGGGGGAGAAGGCCAGTCACTGGGGAGTACCAAAGAGGCTGGCAAGCTGGCGGAGAACGAAACTGGATTATATTTAGGATTTAGTTCTAAAACCCTGAGAATATTAAAACCCCAAACAACAGAACACTCCTCTTGCTAGAAGGCTGACTGGTATCGTCCTCAGTTATTTCTTCCATATTAAATATCAACATTTTGTGCTTCAAGATCTGATTCAGTCTCAAAGTAACTTTAAGAGAAAAGAATTTGAAATCAAAGTAAAGGGTAGACTGTACCAATGTCAACTTCCTGGTTTTCACATTATACCATAGTTATACAAGATTATAATCACAGGACGAAGCCAAGTCAAGGGTACATGGGCCCTATGCACTATTTCTGCAACTTCCTGTGAATCTATAATTATTTTGAATTCAAAAGCTTTTAAAAATCAAATTAAAAATACTTCCCTAAGAGGTTCTAAGTAACCTCAAAGGCAACCCAGTTTGGTTCAACAGTGCAGTGTCATCAGCCACAAATGACTGCAAGTAGCCACAGGCAGCAGCGGTCGTTTCAAAACCATGATCAAATAGCTATGAAGATTTATAGCTGCAATTAGGAAAGCCCACGTCATGTTGACAGTGTCTAATTTGGTTACGCTGATCATAAATCTTCAGTTATCTGGGATCACATCGTTAAAATCACCTATAGGCAATACATTTTTGAAACTGCTTCCCGTGTGGTACTAACACAGGGACCATGTTCTGATTTAATTACTATACTTATCTAACTGTAATACAACAGTGAGCTGGTGTCTTCTTCCTCCACTATGACCTGCAACAAGAACTACATTCTGTCCATCTCATTTATCACCAAAATCTAACCCATATAGGTTCGCAGTAAATAGTCATAGAATAAATAAGAAATAAACCAGTAATTAAGTTATTTTCTTGGACTCCTAAGAGTGACTTTCTTTTCATACAAAGACATCCAAAGAAATCTCAGAGTCCCTATTTTGGAATCAGGACTAAATATACACACATACACAAGTGTGTGTGTGAGAGACAAAGCCTGCAATGCAGGGGTTTAATCTCTAAAGCTATTTATAACCACTTGTTTTTGATTTGTTAGTTTCTTAAGATACCATAACTCAATTTGATGTAGAATAAATTACAGAGGTCAGGCTTTTTCAGACAGAAAAACCAGTATGAATTGTTGAACACATCCCCCAGCTTCTGCCCAGTTTTATCAAGTGCCAATTCAGGAATCACTGAGACAGCGTCACCTTTGGATTCTTCAGTATTAACCAATCAAAAACCTATCAGCGATATGGCGATTTCTTAAATTCTAAATCCTCTTAGTTTATTAAAACATATGTTTTTCAAATAAACATTCTAAACTGCCCAATCAAAGCAGTGAGATCCCAAAGTGTTGCTTCTTTCTGCAAAAAAGGCACATGTGTAGCCTGTACAGAAAATCCAACAGCCACACCCGAAGTCAATTAGGCTGTTTTAAAGACGTGATGGAGGCTACTCACGATCCTAGAGACACCAAGGACTCCTCAGGGTCATTCATCTGAACGGCCTCAGAAGCCGCCTTGATCCTCAGGACCTCTGCAAAGCCATCACCAAACCAGCACGTGATGTGCGCTATGTCTACAGTAAAGTAGAAAAGGCGATCCTGGCAGAGCTTCCGGCGATACACGGACCGAGGGTCAGCAGACAGCACAGCCTCGATGGCCCGCCTCGCTTCCTCTGCCGACCGAAAGTATTTAAACGAAGCCTGACCAATGCCTGCAATGAGAAGAACACAACTTGATGCTCAAAATCATGCAGGGCAAATTTCAGTACAGTGAACTTCCATGTGGAGGTAGGCTGGTTCCTTGAATATCACTTGAAAATCTACTCAGTCGTTATGGAGAATGTCACCTTCAAGTGGTACTGTCATTAGACTGAATTTATGCACCCCCGCCCAAATTCTCATCTGCTGAACAAAAAAATCATGGTGATAACTCTTCTTTAGTCCCCTAACTAGGAGAGCCGAGCTTTCACTTTCTGGCAACATAAGTGTTACTTTCCTATGTTCAACGTAGACTTTAATTCAATTCCTCATCATTTTCTCTTCAGAGTGCAGCCATGGTCAGGGAAAGGCATGACATTCCCAGCATTCTCAGGAAGCCACACGTACGCACAGCACTGGCTACATGCAGGGGAGAGCCTCAGAGAGCACTGCCACATACTCACAATTAAAAGTAATGCCACATTCCATAAGGAACAAGGACAGTGAAGCTGATACACCAAGAAAGTTCTATGCCATCACTAGGGAACAGGCCACCCCATTCTATCTAGGTGCGTATTTCAGTAAACAGATGTCTACCCCGTCAAGTGGGAAAACTTCCGATGTTTATATCACTGTGGATGTATTTTAATTTTTAAAAATAAAGTACATACAAAACTTAAAAGATTAACTGTGACCACATAACCAAACGAAGCCAGGCTTTTCCAGGAAAGCATGTGCTTTAAACAATGTTGTTCCTGTTCAAAATACCGTGTGGAGTGGTGGTGGGTCTTTATCTTTCTCAAAGTAAATTCAACTTTAAGAAAACAGCCAAAAAATCACTCTGGGCTATGTGCAATAAATAAGGTGGTAAGTAAGCTATAAAATACAATTTTTGGTCAAAAACCAAGGACCCATTATGCAATGCTAAGATTCCTTTAGTGCATGGTTCATAAACTGACTCTAAAGCCACTCAGAAAAGAAGTTTTGAAAACACCACACTCCTCAGTAGCAGTGTGTCTGGCAGAAGCTCCAGGACTTTGCTTGGCTGATCATTTGGTGTAGGTGCCCTTTCCTCACTTCCCTACCCACTTATCTTTCCAGGCTCAGCCCAAATATATCCCTTTTCCTCCAAGAAGCCTTCCCAGATTTTCCACTCCCCAAGTTAGAACCCCCTCTCCCTTGTGTGCCCACAACACTCAAGCGCCAATGCCCAACCCCCTGCCATTTCAACATCTTTTTATCTTTTCTAGACTCTGAACTTCCTGAGGTCATTTCTTTTTTCTGTACTGGCTCAAAATTCTGCTGTTATAAATTAGTCCCCATTTTACAGTTACATGTCTAATTTTTCTTTTTAACCATTTTTTATCAGTAAGGCATATTATAGCCTTTCAGTGAACTGCAGTTTGACAAACATAAAACTTTCCAAAGGAGGAAGCATTCCACGATAACCACAAGAAAAGGGGTAAAATCTTCTAGGCAGTGCTGCTTTGGTCTACCACAAAATCCTTTTTTCAAAACTGATCATCAAAAAAAAAAAAAACAGCTGATCTTCCCCCTCCTGTGAATTGTACACGATGATGAAACAACTTTCATAAACCAAACTTTTAAAATAAAGAGATCAATTTAAAAATCAAATGTTCTGTCTAAACATCAAGCCTTAGGAAAGAAAGAGAAGCACAAGCATCCAGCGGCAGGTGAAACTAGACATCTCCTTGGCAGCTAACTGGCTACTTCTTACTGGAATCACTGCACCCACTTCTTCACAGGCCCTTCCTTCATTCTAGATGGCTGTTTGCAATCTGCCATGGGCTGGAGAAACCAGATAACAATGTTGTTAAGAACCATCTGTTACAGTAAACAGGCTCCAAGTAAAAGCCCTGTGGCCTCGCTTCTGCAGTGAAGTGCGTACCTCTAGTACTGGGACTTTTGGGGGACAATTTCTATGCTAAGACATTCTCTCCTTCTGCCTCCTGGGCTCTGTGCCAGATGCTGAACTAACAGCCACCCGACAGAGTAAGATGGGACATTTCGCTAGTCAGATAGCGAAACAGATGGAAAAAACTCAACCTACGTAAGTACAGAACAAACACAATTTAGCCTCTGAATGCTGTTTGAAAACTCCAGGAACTACTGCAACAGGTAGACAAAAAGGCCCAATTCACGGGCAGCAGCCGTTCTCAGCAAACACTTGACTACATGCCTGGGACTCACTGTACTGAACAGTTGTTGACTGAAAGCCATCAGATGATGGTGTCGCTCCAATGTGACTTTATACTCCGTTTCTTTACGAGTCATGATGACAGACTTCCTATAACTGCCCTCAGAAATACAAAGTTTCGCTAAATCTCCCAGTAAAAGCTCATCTCTCCTTCAACAATAAGAAACAGAAAACACCTGCTTCACCTGAGCTGAGGCGCCCAAGGTCCATCTCCGCGTGCGGGGTAAACCGGACTTCCAAGGAGGCCACGGGGGCCTCTCTCACCCAGGCGGGAACCGCACTGTGATGGGCTGCACCGGCCGCCCTGGAAGGGCAGGGAAGAGCCTCGGGTGGCATCTCCGCACTGTTGCCTTGTGGGACCACTGCTTTTTCCCCTCTCCTTAGCCTCCTGTCTGCTTGTTCCTCTGAAAAGCTCTTCTCCAGGTGATGTGAGCCACTTTGCTCTTCTGCCATGCTCGGACTCTGACCACTTTCTGATTCAACACCCAAATCTGCTGCTCGTTCCCTGTGTGAAGCAGGGCTTCGCTGGACTTTTACTGTGTCATCATGTTTCATGTCGTTTTCTCCTGAAGTTCTGTCTTCGGGACATTTAGGTTTCCCCTTGGTACAACTGTTGGGTTGCGGTTCATCATATCTCGAGAGCTGTTGCTGGTAACAGCTGTCAGTCTTGCCATCAGACTGGGATACGGTTTTTGGTTTATGTTGGTTATTCTGTAAATTAAAGTCCCCTAAGGGCTCAGTCAAATTTTGTGGCGAGTCATAATCAGCAATATAGGGCTTTATGTCTAGCACAGGTGTGCCATGGATCATGTCAATTCCAGAAAGGTACAAGGCTCCACCTGTAACGTGAAATATTAACAATGAAGAACAGTGTAAACAACTGGAGAATCAACACTATCTGCTTAAGCCTCACCAAGCTTACTCACAATTCTCTTACACACCAGGCTCTCTTATACGTGGTGCAGGAATACACTTTTCTCTCCACCTAGAAACCTATCCTCTTCTTTACCTGTCAAACTCCAACTTACTCTTCAAGGCTCTCATGTGACATCCTTTTTACAAAGCCTTTCTGACTCTTGCAGACACAAGTATTCTTTCCTCTGGGTTCCATGAAGGAACCTGTGCCCAAACCTCTTCTGGAGCCTTGTCACGTGGTCTGGCAATGACCTGCTTAGAGACTCTCTTCCTAGACAGTAAGTAGGACCTTGAACAGAGGTGAGGCCAATGTGCCTTTGCATCCCTGGGGCTTCTAACTCTGTTCCAGGGCCTCAACATATCTCCATGAGACTGACGAAGGTTTCCACTGTGGCAAACAGATCTGAGGTGACCCCATGATGCTCACCTCCTGGCATTTAATCCCCTCTTCTTAAGCATGACTTGATACTACTCCATTGACCATGTTGTGTTATCTAAGACTGTGTTTGCTGGCAGACTCACTTGAGAGATTCTCCTTGGGCGTCTGACAAAGCAAGCAGCCATGCTGGGAAAGCGCACGTGGCAAGGCACTGCAAGAGGCCTCTAGGAGCTGGGGGTGGCTTCCAGGAGCTGGGGGCAGCCACTACCCAACAACTAGCAAGAGGCTAAGAGCCTCCGAACCACAACTGTAAGAAAGTGAATCCTGCCAACCACCAGAGTGAGCTTGGAAGTACATTCTCCCACAGCCAAACCTCCAGAACAGAAGTCATCCCAGCTGACACCTTAACTGCAGCTCAGTGATACCCAAGTGGAGGACCCAGCTAAGCTGTGCCCGTACTCTTGACTCACAGAAACATAATAATGTTTTAAACACAAAATAAATGTGTGTTGTTTAAACTAAGTGCATGGTAATTTGTTACACAGGAAGAAGAATCTAATACTCCATCAAGACAAATAACTAAGCAGAATGTAAGTCACCATTACTAAATACTAAGGACAGGGCCCCTGTTGTCCCACTTATACAGCTACAGTCAGTTCCTTCTACCAGTACAGAGTCTCCTAACTTGACCCTTGGGAAATTGGCCAAATGAGAAATCAAAAAACCACATGCGATCACATTTGAACCTATCTCCATTTAAGAAAAACATGACTAACAAAGGACTCTGATCTCTAAAACATGCCTACTGTGAATGAACCTGGAACTTTGGGAAGAAGATTTTGGACTTTCTAAATGACAGATTATGCTCAACAACGTCTGCAGAAGAAAGAAAGGCAATGGCATACAGGGGAGAGTTCACAGGATTTGGAGTCAGATAAACCCCTGGCTGAATGCTACTGGGCAAATTACCAAACATCTAAGAGCCTCAATGCCTTTATCCAAAACACGGAGACTGCTACCTGTCAAACCCAGGAGCCACTGTGAGATACTGTACATGAACACTCTTTGTAAACCAGAAAGCACCACACAAGCACTGGTTATCACCGTAATGCTTATTTATAAGTGTCCACAGGGCTAGTGTGCTTGCCTTTCACCTTTCTGATTTGATTTCCCCCTCAACAATGCTAAGCTCATCTGTAGGGCAGGGATTTTTATCCAATTTGCTTGCCACTATATCCCCAGCACCTAGAACAATGCTTGGCACGTATTCAGCACTCAGAAAGCATGTATGGGTTGCACAAATGATCACAAAACGTTCCAGTCCTATTACCTAGGTTGGTTAGCCATCACAAATTGATAAAACTCAAGTTAGACTGGCTACAAAAATTTTTCTGGAAAACCTACCCAACGCCCAGCAGGGGAGTTCAAGATCTGGGAAAGAACAAGCAAAGTAACCACTCTCATCTTTTTTAGCACCCGGTAGCCTGAAAAGCCATCTTACAGCTTTTGTCTCATAAAATCCTCAAAAAAATCCCAGAGTGCCAGAGAAGGCAGATCCTTCTTCTTTGCCCACTTTACAAACAAGGAAGCTGAAGCGTGGAATGGTGTCCTGATTCCTATCTACCTGCCATTTCATCTTCTGCCTCTCTAACGAATGTGCTGATTAGGTCAGAGGGATTCAAGAAAGAGATGCTTTCTAAAACATATGGCTCATTAGCTAGTTTATGTGTGAACATGTAGTTAAAATTAATCTGGTATTCTACACAGGTTCTTCCACAGTCTGACAGATGTTCAGTCTATGGCGTATTCATCCCAGACCCTCTGGCACACGTCACAGTGCACGGCGGCACTCCAGCCACGATGCATGGCCATGTCCTCAGGGCTGCGAGGAAGAAAACACAGCACTGCCCGATGCTGATCATATAAACACGTGCAACAGGTACTATGTGTTAAATTTTGAAAGTGTCTGATTTTTTTTGGATCATTTTGTATTTATTACATTCCCAGTCAGAGAAAACTTGGTTACTAATTTAATGATTATGAAATCTTAAGAGATATTTTTAGATAATTTACAAACTTCTGATAAATGCAATGACTTAAAACTCTGAGCATCCTATGAAAGCTTATTTCAAAGTGTTCCAATGTTAACACTCTTTTAATCATTTCGTTTTCTTCAATGTCTGGTGATTCTCAGGGGCTAACACCAGTGGCACTTGTCTGAATAACAACCAGTGCTGAGTACTATGTTGATTTTATAAGACTTCTTTTGGTGAAGGGAAAAAAAGGTCAAAGTAGAAATTACCTTCTACCTTTTCCAGTTTGGCCAGCGTCAGTCCTATTGCATTGGGACGATGTGGGCTCCTGGTGGAGAAAACGCCAGTCTTCGCACCATTCAGCCTGGGAGGCTGCACTTTTGCCTTACAGCTCAAATGACCATTTTTGTGAAAAACAAACAAAATCCTATTGAAAATAAACCAAACCACTGAGTTAGAAAAGAACACAAGTTAATCTATCATAATGACTTGAGGGGGAGAAAAACTTTAATACCCACAGAAAGAATGTTTTTAATGGGAGTAAAACGTAATCAGTAGAGGAAAAAAAGAATAATACCATTCCCGTTTCTCGAAGGAAGAGTCTTAACTCTACACCCCCTGCCCCAACACAATGACTGGCACACTGTAGGAACTTGAGACATTTGTCAAGTATCTGAATAAACAGTATTTTCTAAGTAAGTGCCTGCAATGTGCCAGGCAGTGTGCTAGACATTTTTATGCTCATCTCATTTAATCTTCTTAACAACCCTAAGGAGTATGATTTATCTTCCATTTTAAGAATGAGGACATTGAGGCTCAGAAGTGTTAAATGACTTCGTTAGGCCTCCCTGCACAAGGTACAAAAAGAATTCATGAAGAAAAACAGTAACAGATTTGAATTCATTAAATCATTAAAATTGTGTACTATAAAATGTCATCCCAGGAGAATAGGTTTGCTACATGTATAACAGACAGTGGGTTAATATCTGTGGTAGATGAACAGTTCCTACAAATCACAAAGTAAAAGAGAACTTGATGTGGGAAACCAAGCAAAGAAAATGAATAGGTAATCATGGTACCTCTATATTTTGTAATAACAGGCAGCTATCAAAGCAAACAAGGTAAATCTGTATGTACCGTCATGATATATACTAAGAGAACAAAACATACTCCATTTATTAAAACAAACACCCACTTTATATGTATATATTTAGGTTTCTATGTGTATTGAAAAAGGAAAAGAAAAAAAGAAAAGGTCTGGCAGGATACCCACCAAGCTGTTAACAGTGATAATCTCTGAAGAGTGTTGGGGCGGGTGGGGACAAGAAAGGAGAAAAACAGGAGGAATAAGGAAAAATCTCTTTATATACTTCAGAGTCCATCTTTTATAACAGCAGTGTTTTTAACATAAGTAATTCAACCAAGATCATACACACTTGGTCAGAACACCCATGTTCTTTCTACTCTACCCATATCCCCAAATTAACATGAAAAATAAACTATTTCAGAGTAAACAGTTAATTTTAGATCTCTGTTAGTAAAATCAGACCAATTCAGACTGCTGATGTTGGGGTGAGGAAAAATGGACAGAGACAGAATTCCAAGTGACAGCAACCAACAGGACTACCACGCAGGCTCTAACATAGGCAACACTACGTATCTAGATTTCTAAGGTCTCTTCTGTCTTTTAGGAAGAGGAGACTTAATGCTTCATGGGTCTACAACAGGGTCCACAAACTTTTTCTGTAAAGGGCCAGACAGTAAGTATTTTAGGGTTTGCAGGTCAACCAGTCTCTGCTGTAACTATTCACCTCTGCTGCTGCAGCACAAAAGCAGCCACAGATAACACATCAAGGAATGCACACACGTGGCTGTGTTCCTGTAAACTTATTTACAAAAGCAGAAGGTGGGAAGGGTTTGGTCCATAGGCCACAGCTTGCTGACCCCTGGTCTAGAAGACAGAATGATGACCCATGGACAGTATTGAGAAGTCTACAGATTTCGGCTCAACAGAAGGCATTCATCACAACCAGAACCAAGTGTGAATAGAGTGTGCCTTCTCAGTGGATCCCAAGCTTCCCCGAGGGCGTCCAAGTTACGCAGACAATCACATGCACAACACAGTCCAGGAATCCCATGCAACAGGCAATGGTGGTCTAGATAGCAGTCTCCAACACTGCCTCCAACTGGAGTACTTTACTCAGGCACAAGTTCTGGGCCAAATATCATTTCTAACTAGAAAACAACTTACCAAACATGAGAAAACTGTTCTAAACCCATCAAGGAATGTTCAGGATTATTAAAGATGCTTTTTCTAATCCTCAAACAAGCCCGTGAATGGCTACAAATGGATGGCTGCCTTGGAGTACCATTCTTGGCTGAGAAACAGGATTCCAAGTAACCAATTGGCTCAGTTAAAAGATTCCCTACAAAAGAAAATTAGTTAAGAAATCATTAGTCAAAAGGTCAAGCAAAGATGTAGGAAAACATGTATTCTTTAATGCACTGATTTCATAGTTTTAAAATCTACTAGGTGTTATGCAATTATAAAACATGATTCTTATAGTATTTATAAATACATATAAATATGCTCATCATTACATACGCATTGTTATATCCCATTAGATAATAAGCTGCAAAGAGCATAGGTCTAAGAAAGAATGGAAAGAAGAAGGCATCTTTAGAAGACCCACTATGACCATAATTCAAATTCTACGCTATCATTGCTATGTTATGTGACCTTGGTCAGCGCTAAGAGGGTATTTCATATAGAGGGAATAACATGCACAAAGTTAAATGAGAAATGTTATAGCATAAGCAGGGAACAAGCTATTTCGATTGGCTAGAGTGTGAAATACAAGGCAAAGAATAATGAAAGATAAGGGGATGGGGGTTGTATGTAAGTAAAGATGCTTTCAATTGAAAACAACTGAACACATGAAACGAACTAGTTTAATTAAGCAATAAAGGGAGTGCATGGATCACAGTACTAAAATATCTAGAGGCAGGTTAGATTTCAGATTAGTCTTGCTCCAGCAGCCCTCTGCCCCACTAGTATGTGAG
This sequence comes from Camelus dromedarius, assembly GCF_036321535.1. Classification (NCBI taxonomy): domain Eukaryota; kingdom Metazoa; phylum Chordata; class Mammalia; order Artiodactyla; family Camelidae; genus Camelus; species Camelus dromedarius. The sequence continues at coordinate 49,340,307 of NC_087445.1, forward strand.
CTCCACATGGGCAGGAGTTTTACTATCTTATTTACTGCTATATTCTCATCGTCAGTACATGCCTACAGGAGGATTAAGTACTTTAAAAATTCATGTTGCATGAGAAAAAGGATTATGTAAATCTTAGCTGATTAAAATGGAAAGTGAAAGAAGAATATGTATAACATAATCCTACTTATGAAAATTGTATATATTTACCTGTCTAAGTATATATAAATATATGTCTAGAAAGCTGTCTGGAAGGATATTCACCAAAAATGTTAATAGTGGTTAACATCAGCTGAGAGGTTCTTGGATTATTTTTATACTTAACTGTAATTTCTACAATATTTGAAATTTTGGCAATAATTACAAATCACTTCTTAAAATGTTTTTAAAGCAGTAACTCCTTTCAAAAGAAGAAAAAACTGGCCAGGCAGCATCAGTATAGGTTTTAAAGTCCAAGATATCCACAACAACCACTTTGAATTTATAGATTACTTTTTTTTCACATTTCATGAAGGCTCTCATTTTATTTCCAGCTTCCATTAAGTCTGTCCTACCAGCACAGGCAGTAAGAATATACCCCCAGAGAAGTCCATCACAGCACTCTTCATTACTTTTCACTTGTAAAAACTATATTATGTGAGACATATAAAATATTACATGTAACACATATATAATAAAGCATATTAAAATGAACTCTTGTTACCACCACCCAGCCCAAGAATTAGCGCCTTATCAACAATTTGCATCTTTTTATGTTACCTCTCTCCCTACCTTGCCCCTTGAGATAGACAAGTGTGGCCTAGCTCATTCACTTCTTGAATGAATGTAGTCTTTACCATTCACTTCTTTTTTTAAAATGATTTTATCACATGCATATGCATGCAAAAACAATGTTTCATTTATCTTGCCTTTGAGTTCTATAAAAACTGGTATCAAATGTATGTTATCTTTTCAGATTTGCTTTCTTTCTCTCAATATTAAGATTCTAAGATCCATCAGTACCATGTACGTTTTTGAGGACTTTAAATTTTTTGTCAATTATGTTTACAGGCATTCTTTTTTTTTTTAATTTTCAGCTGTGCCCTGTGGAATCAATACAGTAAACAATTTTCTGCTGTTCATAAAAAATGTCATGAAGGAAAATGGCCAAAAATCAGTTGGGATCCCTGTGTCTTATTTCATTTGTTTAACAAACACTTTATAACTGTCTCCAATTGCCAGACACTGCTAAGTTTGGGGAAAAGATACAAAACAAGAATCTTATCACAGTGGAGTCAACAGCTGGTTGAGAGAATCTTACATTAGCTGCAATATCATGGGAAATGTCATATCCTAAGTAATGATCAAAGACTCCTGCCCTTGACTGGGGGCCTACAAGTGTGTAACTAACTTGAGCTACCACTTCATTGAAATAGTCTTTACCAATTTTTCACAGGTTACACAGATGCTATGATAAATGTAAGTAGTAACCAATTAGATCGATTCCAACTTCTTTGTGCATCTTTACTAGAGCATAAGCAAGGTAACACCAGGTAAGCAATGAACTGAAAGCATACTCATGAGCCACATTGTAAGGAGTCCCTCAACTATGTCACTCTCAAAATGTTTGGGACTATTCCCTACATATCAAATATCCATCTAATAACCTGGTGGGAACTTACCATATTCTAATACATCTGAACCCTCTGAAACTTATATATTCTCTGTGCCCCATTCTTGGAATAAATGCTAAGAAATATAAATGCTCAATAATTTCCAAATATAAATTCTGCTTGAACGCTCTACTTGAAGTGGAGACCCGAGAAGGCACACCCAAGAGGATCCTGATATTCTTCCTCTCACCTCATATCTCAAAAAACAAACCAACAAACAAATCATTAAGCACCTGCCATTTGGTAAGCACTGTGCTAGGTGCCTGGGTATAGGCATAAACAAGGACCAGTTTTTACCCTCAAGGTGTCTAGTATATTGACAGAGTAGACAAGTAAATCAACAATTAAATCGAACTACCTTACATTCAGGATAGGGATAAGCCCAGGTATGCCAGAGTAGTACCGGCATGAGAACTATATGGAGAGGCAGAAGAGGTTCCCCGAGGGCTATGGCCAGTATGAAAAAAGGACAAAACAACACAGGGCCACTACACTAGTTGTGTGACCTTGGGCAAAACTGCTTACCTCTCTGGATCTGTTTTCTCTGTTATAAAATAAGGATAATAATACCTACCTTGGAAAGTTACAAAATTACTAAAATATGTAAGACACGTAGTACAACAGAAAGTGCTCAACAAGAAGAGGTTTTTAAAGCCCTTGCTCAGGCTTTTCCCTCATTTTAACAATATTACAACTGTATTAACTGTGTAATTTTTAAAAAGACCAACGAATTATTAATGCAGAGTTTTTTGTACACAAGGCTTATCAACAAGTCTTGTGCAGACAGAAAAATTCAGGTCCTTTTAACCTCTTGCCTGGACTATTAAATTACTCTTGTTATAATTCGACTCCCCTTAGCCAGTCCCTCTCTTCCTCAAAACACACTACACCAATCCTCCAGATTCTGAGCTCCTTATGTCATGCTCCTCTCTAAACTATGTTCCCCACTATTAACAGATGTCCTATTTCTAAGCCTGCTATCCAAGGCTCTCTATCCAATCAACAGTTCCGACGCCTCCCTTTTCCATCCAATACTTGGTACTTACAGTCAGAATCTCATACTCTTTAACAGGCACAAACTTTGCCCAGGTAACAATACTTTCGGGAAATTTTTAAAACATACACAAAGATTTTAGTTTCAAGAACTTTCATTTATAACAGTGAAAACCAGCAATAACCTAAATGCCTCAAAATAGGGAACTGGTTAAATAAGTTAGAGCACATCTATAAAACAATACAGTGCACAAGCACTTAAAATCAACAGTAACTGCTGTGAAAAGATTTTTATGAACCTTAAGGGTTTTTTAAAGTTATAAGGCAGTGGAGTCGCATAATAACTCATATTTCTAGTGTGTATGCACTAAAACATGTATGGAATGTAGGCAGTAAGATATTAACAGTGGTTTTCTCTGGGTGATGGCCGGCCACTTTAATCTTCCCATTTGCTTCCTCTAATTTCTAAAGTTAATATACTCTGCTCTACAAACAGGGGCGAAAATTGAGAAAAAAACTCATGTCCATCTTTCCAGGCCCAGTTTAAAACTGTGTCCTCCCCCTGAACACCCTCCGCCTCCCCTCACTTCCTAAAGCACAGGATGCTTCCCTCGTGGTATTAATTCCTAATCGGCATAACACCTGCTGTATATATTCCGTCTCTCCTTTATTATGAGTGAGGACTCCCTCAGAGAAAGGCCGTTACAGTGCACGTGGCTGTTCTACCAAGATCAGGTCGATCTGAGCCACCAAGAACGGGAGAGATGAGATCATTCTGCCCGCCTCAGACACATCACGTGGTCACCTGAGCACATGACCTGTGCCTTCGCAACAAGTAGGAAAACGACCCACGTCAGTTCAGGGTCTCGCATTTCCCGTCCCTCTATGCAATGAAGTCGGCTGCCTGCACTTAGGGCTCTTCTGAGCGCAGACCCTCCTGCCTCTTAGAAGTTACCTGTCTCCAGAGCCGGCTTCACGCACCCGCACGGGGTCGCTGCGGGGCGAGGCCCGGGCTCTTCCAAGCTGCGCATGGTTACTGGTCACACAGGTGCCCACCCAACGCGTTCAAGCCTTCCGCTTCCGGTCTCCATGCCTGGCGCCTGCGCAGGAGCCGCGCCGGCGGGTGGCGCCAAGAGCGAGCACTCGCGCAGGAGGGGGCCGCGCGCGGGGGGCGGGGCCGGAGGCCGCCGCAAGTTTGCGGTTAAGGGCTTGCGGGCCTCGTCGCGGGTAGTCAGCTGCAGTTTCCCGCCCTTCCAGGGCAGCCAGCGACTCCGCGTTACCCGTTTATCCAAGAGGGACATGTCGATGAAGATTTGTGCGTAAGGATAGCTCTCGAAATAATAAGCAACCTACATATACAACGCATGATGCTAATTTTTTAAGAAAAAGAATGTGTGTATGTAACTATCACAGCAAGATGATCGGATGTTGGAAACTATGTTCATTGTTCTTGGGTGGTGGGAATACATAGATGGTCATTTACACTTGTCTATATGCTCCCACTTTTCCATAATAAAAACGATGTTTTGTCAGAAAAGAATCCCAAGTAACTCTTATTTCAGATCTAATAGATGGGTAGCCCCACACCATACTAGAGGTTAAGAAGTAGGGACTGGTCCTTGTGCTCCAGATCTCACGAGAACTGAAGCGAGAATGAAATTGAGTCAACTTGCCATATACATTAAGGAGATTGTAGTCATTGCTTCTGGGCAGCTCTAAAAAGTTGAGGGCCAGCAAGGACCGTTATTCATCCCATGTGATGACCAGTCCCCTGGACCGATAGCCTGGCCTTTTACCCACTTATAACGTCATAATAATGTCATCTCTCATCTGTATATTTCTCTGTATACATTATTCTACTTCTGAGTTTTTATACTGTTGTTTCATGGAGGGCAGGGGGATTGTAAGGAGACATATTGCCTGCGAGATAAATTATTCAAAACCATACATGTCCGCAGATTTAAAAGCTTGCCAGCCATGAAAAGCTGTTCCTCAACCTGTTCATTTATCATGGACTAACATCATTAGCAGAAAAAAAAAACATCATAAGGAGCCAAAGATTTAAAGATTGTAGGTTTCAAAACAAAAACCTTAAAAATTGATAAAAATTCATATACCTACTTGTCCTCTGATGGATCTTTTCCACTTGAAAATTTGGAAAGGAATGCCATTATTCTGTTTCCCAGAGGAAACAGTTCTGGGCCGCTGAAAGAACAAGTTTGAGAACCGCTGAGCTATGTACGCATTGTAGAACTGTGGCAGTAATAGCTGCAATTTGCCACGAGGTGGGGGTGTTGCTAAAAGTGATAGTCTTGCTTAATTTGTGGAGACTGTTGTAGAAAATGGGAGGTATTTGCCCTCCGGGACTTAGATATCATATACAACGATGATAACACCAAAAATACATTAACAAGTGTGAGAAGTTCTGAAATGCAGACTTGGAGACACTGATGAAGTAGGTTGCTATCTCTTTTAAAGGTAAAATTTCTCTTTATGGAAAACAGGAACTTAAATAAGTAGCACTATTATGTGATTTGAAGCTTTTATCATCTTACCTAGAGTTATATATAATTATTTGTAGTTTATGAGACAGCTGTTTCTCTGGAGGTAGGACCTAGGAACATGCCTTAAAAAAATCTAAATGTTCAAAGCAGGTGGTCATCTGCCTACACTTTGATGAACACTTCTCAGTGTAATAACTCAATCTTTCATTTTGGTGAAGGATCCCTTTGAAGAATCAATTAAAGCTTTGGATTTTATCACACATCATATTAGATTTAATATCATAAGATTCATGGATTTGAAAGAACCACCATTGTACCTACCATGAGAAGAGGATGGCACAGGGTAGGGCTAGACGGATTCTTGCAAAACTTAAATTCTGTGGTCTCAAGGTTCTAAGCCAAGAAGAAAAGTGGAAAATTTGGGGATACACACTGTGTTTGAATGAGAATGATGAGAAAGCAGATGTTGTAGGTATATAGGGAGTGGCATAAGAGGGCAAGTAGAAGAGGGGAGGGTATAGCTCAGTGATAGAGTTCATGCTAGGCATCTATGAGGTCCTGGGTTCAATCCCCAGCACTTCCATTAAGGAAAATAAAAAAGAGAGAGAGAGAGAGAGAGGGCAAGTAGAAAGGGTCCTAAAAAGTAGAGAGGATCCCTCTTCCTCTAATGTACTATATTCCTCATTCCATCTACTTTCTTATCTCTTTCACCTTTGTGCCCCTGTACATGTGTAAATGTGTTAAGATTCATCTTAATAAAACACTTCGAGAACTCAAGGTTTCAGTTTTTTTTTTCTGATCTTTAACCACTCTGGCAAGTGAAATGAAGATTTCCAAGGATTGAAAACCATAATGAAGAGCCCTGAGGAAGTTAGAGGCGACTTTGTGTGAGTACACAGCCTCTCTGCAGTTATTTCCTCAACTGTAAAATGGGAATGGTAATCACTTCCCAGCCTAGACTGCAAAGACTCTTGTGCAAATCAAATTAAAAAGTGTATGTGAGACTGGGACATTGTGCTGTACACCAGAAATTGACATATTGTAACTGACTATACTTCCATTAAAAAAAAAAACTATATGTGAATGTGTAAGTTCTGATGTGCCATTCAGATGTTAGGGTCTATCATGTTGTAAGCTGTTCTCAATATGTTACTTCAGTAATATATTGGGGTATGAGTAATCATTGTGCCACTAATATATCCAGAGGGGAAAAAATTTAACATTTATTGGGGATAGTGTGGCAAATAGGAGGGAAATAGCATTATAACCTCCCACTATACCAGTGGTCCTCAACCAACATTAGAATAATCTGGAGGACCTTTAAAATACTCTAAATGCACAGACAGAAAACAAACTATGGTTACCAAAGGAGAAAGGGGTAGGGAGGAGGGATAAATTAGGAGTTTGAGATTAACAGATATACACTACTATATATAAAATAGATAAACAACAAGGACCTACTGTATAGCACCAGGAACTATATTCAGTATCTTGTAATAACCTATAATGAAAAAGAATCTGAAAAAGAATATATATGTGTGTGTATTTGCAACTGAATTACTTTGCTATATACCTGAAACTAACACATTGTAAGTCAACTACACTGCAATAAAAATAAACTTTAAAAAATACTCTAAATGCAATGTTGTATCCTAAATTGGATCCAGAAGCAGGAAAAGGGACTTGGTAGAAAAACTAATGAAATCCAAATAGTATCTGTAGTTTAGTTAATGGTAAATCTTAATTTCTTAAGTTTTGATAAATGGACCATGGTTATGTGAGATGTTAGCATTAGGGTAGACTGGGTGAGAGGTATACAGGAACTTCTGTACTAGATACACAACTTCTATATAATTCTAAAATTATTTCTCAAAAATTATTTAGAGCAAAAAGCAATTTAAAAAATAAATATACCTATGTCTGGATGTCACCCTAGATAGGTGAATTGGAATCCCTGGGGTGGTGTCTGGGCATCTGTGATTTTGAAATCTTCCCCAGTGGTTCTAATATACCGTGAGGATTGAGAACCGCTGTTCCACACCATGAATGCTTGAAAGACAGGGATCCTGTCTTGTTTTTCACTATAGCCTAGTACCTAGCACGATGCCTATATGAAGAACTTGCATAATTGTGCCCTTGCTAAACCATTCCTTTATTTGCAGAAATCTCCTTTGAATCCTCTGTAATAAGAGAAGGGAAACTGAGAATAAACCACCACCCCCCCAAATGCCAGGGAAGATTTTCGGGCATCTTCCTACCCAGAATAGTTCCTACTCCTGCCCCCAGTCTCTTGTCATTTTCAGCTAATCCTGACCATTATCACCAGATAAATATTCCTAATATACTAAAACAGCCACTCCATTGTTCAAGTCATACTTGGTTTCCCATTACCTAAGTAAATAATATACTTCTTAGATATGCAAAACTCTGTACACTCTAATAATATAATAATAACTGTTAGCCTACTAGCCTGCTATTATTCCACATGGACCCTGCATTACCTGTAGGGGTTTTGCACGCAATTTTCTTGAATATGTCTTGAATTCACCCTTCTCTGTGTCATGTACAGTAATGCTGCTATCCTCACCTGTAATACAAATCCTCTCCATCTTTCAAGGCTCCACTCAGCTGTAATTTTGTCAAGTCACTCCAGCAAAAAAGTGAGCATTCCCTCTGTTATATCTTCTATTCAAACGGCACTAACATTTACTATTTTCTTTTGTAATTATTTGTTTTCTGTTTTATTCCCCCATGAATCTAGACTAAAGCCCTAGCGGGCAAGGACTATGTGTTATAGGTCTTCTAACCCTCACAGTGCTTACTGTGATGCCGCCTACACAGTTAAACATGTAATCATGATTTAATGTACATTTTGCACAATTACAACATTTAAAAAGTAAAAATAGAAAATCAAAATTCAAATACACAAGTAAACCAAATTCATCACTCCAAAAGGTCTTTGAAGGAGTCCCAGAATGATAAGAATTGTAAAAATTGTTAAGTTGTTAAAAGCCAACTGAAGCCTGAATAAAATTTTGATGCTGTTGTTACATTAATAATTGAACAGAGTTTATAAGAAAACTATATACTTCCCCAAATTTTAATTGTTCAGACTTAAAAATGGGAAAAGGGAAGACTCAGTAATTAATTTTCCCCTAAGAAAAAACATTTCTTTAATTCCTAAGAGCAGGAAAATGATTAACTCTGTTCCCACTACTATGGTCTCCCCAGTATACATATGCATACATATACACATGTGAGCGCGTGCACACACACATACATACACACACACACACACACACACACAAGCAGGATATTGTCTATGTGGTAGAGCCTGAAGAAAATATATTAGTTCTCTCAGATATGGTCTATATATGGGGAAAAAAACACTTAAAATATTAATGAATATTGTAGAGATTTCTAGCATATTTTGAGAAAATCACACATATAATGTACTAAGATGTGTATTTTGTTGAACAACTATGATGGTTGAACATCGTTAAAACAAAACATAACTATAGATGTCATTTTCTGGCTGAATCTCTTGAGGAACATTTGGAAACACTGGTATCTCTGGTTCTTCTGCTTTGGGTTTTTCCTTCATTTCTGTAAAACAAAATAAAATACAAAAATAGGTTCAATAAGTGGTATTGGGACAATTGGCTATCTATACGGAGAAAAAAACTACCTCACACCTTGCACAAAAAAATTTTCAAATGAAGATTTAAATATTAAAATACCATACATGCCATAGAAACAATAGAATGTCCCAATAATCTTAAGATTATAAAGGCCTTTTGAAGCAGAACACAGACCAGAAGCCATCCAGGAAAAGATTGAGAGGTTTGAATCATTAAGAATTAAAATCATGACAGGTCTGAATAACTAAAAACTAAAATTAAAATTTTGTCAGATAGATTACCAAAATACTTCAAAGTTAAGCCAAAAAAATTTTTTTATAAAAATTAAAAAATAAAAAAATAAAATTTAATTAAAAAAAAGTTAAACCACAAACAACTAGAAATATATTTACAACTTATATGTAGGTAAAGGTTCAATAACTATTATTTAAAGAGATTTTTTTTAATCAATCAAAAAGATAGGTATCCTAAATATAACATCTGACAGGGATTCAAGCAGGCAATTCTCAAAAGAAAAAAATCAAATTCATAATAATTATAAAAAGATGCCTAGTAGCATTAGTCATCAAAAAAAGTGGAAATTAAAATAATTAGGTTGGGTTTTTTTAACACAAAAGATAGGCAAAGATTTTTTAAAACATAATTATGTACAATGTTGGCAAGGGTGTGAGGAATAGGCACTTACATAAATTCTGGGTTTCTGTGAATTGCTACAACATTTTTGAAGGCTAGTCTGACAGAATGTATCCAGACTTTAAACGCTGGTACCCTTTGGCCCAGCAATTAAACTTCTAGGGATTTATTTCTCCAAAGGAAATAATCAGAGAAATTTAAGCTTCCAGTGCCTTAGTTTCTTTATCTATAAAATGGGGATAATGTTATTCAGCCAATATGATTTTTAACATTAAATAAAATAGTTCAAATAAGATGTTTAATACAGTGTCTGGCAGATAGAAAGTGCCAAACAATTGTTAGTTAAATAAATGTTACTTCCAATGATGTTCATGGAACATTGTTATAATAGTAAAACTTGGCAGTAACCTAAGTTTTGATCATTATAGGGGCTGGTTGAATAAATTATTGTACATATGACATAATACTGTACAATTGTTTCAAAAGACATTATTAAGATGGCCACAATATATGTTGTATATGAAAAAAATAGGTTATAGAATAGAATGTATTGTACCATCTCATTTGTTAAAACAAAACAAAAACTTAACATTGGGGATAGGAGAGGGTATTATAGGGGACTTTTATTTTACATTCACTTATATATTGCTATAATTTATTATAATGAACATTTATAATTTTCATAATTTTATTATTTTAGTATATTTAATATTTATGATTTTACTGTTATTTTATTGTAATAATTTATGAATTATAATTGATAATAACATGATTATTATAATGAACATTTATAATCTTAAAGTTATGAAAAGTTTATAATTACCAAAAAGATAGGTATTTCCACTTGTTTACTAAGACTAAGCCAAAAACAAAATGAGCATTAATTAATTGCCCATCTTAACCTTGCTGGGTTTAGAATGAAACTCTTAGAATCAGGGTGTTGAATTGATTAGAGCTGCTTTTCCAGCAGGAAACTCCTGTCAGTACAATGCTTCATATGTCTGCTTTTACTGTAATTTTATTTCCTCAACACCTGTGTTACTTGGAGCCCAACTAACCCCAGGTTTTTGTTGCACTGATATTTTAGGAGAAAGAGTAAATAAGCTACCAGAGGGATTTCTTTAGAAAACAGTTCCCTGGGGCTAGCTGTGTTCTGCCAGACTCAATCCATTTCTTATACTGAGCACAGTAGTGTGCAAAGAGAACTGAGGCTCTCAGTTATGTCCCTGAGACAAGTCAAACCAAAGAAAAGGTCACATTATTTTCAAAATTCTATGCTGAGGAGAAAGCTTTTCAGGAACAAATATTTAAATAGAAAGGGTTTTTGGTAAACCTAAGTCCTACAAGAATGAGTTCCCTAGTAGCAAAATCCTATTCTGTGCCTTTGTATCTCCCTCAGTACCTTGGAGCATGAATTTATTTGCATTTAGTTTTCCAGGAAATTTTAATTTTCAAGAAAGACTTCATTCACTAAGCTTTCTTGCTAATCTAAATTTAATTGTCCTTTAAAATATTTTGCACATAATTCACCCTATATGAGGTTCATTTCTCTTCACTGGCTAAAGCTTCCCAAAATGGATAGTGTGTACACACTACACATGATTATAGTTTCAATTATTTTCTTTTAATTATGGAAATCTACCAAGCAGATATTGGTTGAATGAAAAACATTTTTCACTTGAAACTAGACAGGGACATTAATGATATCCCTTTGAGATAATGGGGATAACCCAGGATAGTCAAAAAAAGGCTATAAATTACCACTCTGAGGGAGACACGCCTATTTAGTGCTCTGATTATGAACTGGGAACACCTATAAGTGGCAGCATCACTGACTTGTCCCCAGTAAACAACCCCTACCTTGAGGAAAAGTAGAAGCATCCTTAGCTTCTTCCTGGTGTGCTTTAGGATCTTCGTCTTGGGGCCCACCTGTTTCTTCATATGGCTCTGGAAAGCATTCTTTAGGCACATCCTTATCTTTACATGTCTTAGTAGAGAGGTCTTCAGGCCCAGGTGTTTCTTGGTATATATCAGGTACAGGGTCTTCAGATCCAGGTGTTTCTTGGTAGGTTTCAGGTGAATATTCTTCAGATCCAGGTGTTTCCTGGATTGTTTCATGAGAGGGGGCTTTAGGCATAGCAATTTCTTTGTAAGTTTTATGAGAAGAGTCTTCGGGCTCAGCTGTTTCCTGGTATGTCTTTGTAGACAGCTCTTTGGGCACAGCTATTTCCTGCTGTATTTTAGGAATGAAGCCTCCAGTTTCAGCTATTCCTTGACCTGGTTCAGACTTGTGTTCCTCAGGTTCAGCTCTTTTTTGGTACATTTCAAGAGTGTAGCCTTCAGGCACATCTGGTTTGGGGTATGCTTCAGGAGAGCATCCTTCCAGGACAGCCATGTCTTCAGATGTTTTAGAAGAAAGGGCTGCAGCAGCTTCCTGGCACATTTTGGGAGAGAGGTCTTCTGGTTCAGCCACATCACGGCACATTTTGGAAGGATGGTCTTGAAATACAGCTATTTCTTGGCACATTTTGGGAGAGAGGTCTTCAGATTCAGCCATATCTTGGTGTATTTCAGAAGGGTGGGTTTGTACTGCTGTTTCTTGGAACTCAGAAGAATTTTCCTGATGGATAATGCTTTCTTGACCTATTTCAGAAAAATGTTTCTCAGGCACAACTCTCTGGGGCAGGGCTCCCAGAAGGAGAGCTTCAGTCTCACTCCCAGGTGGCTCAGCTTCTTTCTCAATAGGTGCTTTCTCCGTCACTTCCTTTTCTAGTTGTGATGGAGGCTCCACCTTCATTTCTGTATTCTGTTGTCTCTTTCTGCCTCTTTCACTTCTTTTTCCTGTTCTCTGCCGCTTGTGTTTTTTCTCTCTGTGGAGAAATCAGAATTGGTGTCAGCAACAGGGCTACGGAATTCAAATAAATGCTAGGTAATAACAGTCCCAGGTCTCCCACTGCCTTGCATAACCTTGAACAAGCACTAAATCTCTCTGGGCCTCAGTCTCCTTGTTTGTAAAATGAAGGAGCAGTGCTAGACGTTCTCAATTGTCAGGAGAGGAAATGACCCTCAGGCTTTTTGTCTTTGATGCCTTTCTCAGCAGGAACCTTCTTGGTGAGCTGTGTGTGTGTGTTTGAGAGCCTATACTACACTTAAATTTTGGTTATGGAAAACATGTCATTGATGTTATAAATGAATAGACTGGCATTCTGGTTTATATACTAGTGTCTTTGAGTTTAGTCTGTGTGAATTAGTTTCTCTATGCCCCAGGTAAACAAATACGATTGTGTTTCTAGATCTGCAGCCCAGCCCCACTCCATGTCTGTGCATCCTGCAGGTGAATGATGCATATGGCTTGCTCATCTAATACACTGTCTTGTGTAAAGCAGGTTAGGGAACTGCACTACATGTCAGATGAGTTGTGCTGTAAGCTGAGTCCAGAGCGTCAAAAACATTTTCTTGAGGTAAAGAATCTTGGTGGAAAGGCATGAGTGGTCATATTATACCTACTCTGAACTAGTAGTTAAAGATCTGGAGGAGGAAAGGATATGCATGGGACTTGTAGGCAATGACAAATTGTTAGGTGCTGCAAATATAACCAAATACAGATGGCTAATACAGATGGACTCAGGGGGGAGAAAAAGGTACTATAAATAAGCATTTCATCATTTTTATAAACCTACAGAAATTCTGTTCCATGCTACCTGCCCCATGGAGCCTTCTCTAACAGAACACAGGGCTGAAATGCTCTCCCTACTTAGTGCTCCTATAGGATGTATTATGATTATGCTTAAGGCAAAGAACATAGGCTGCCTCATCCTGTAGTCACTTACGGAGAAATTCTATTTCTTTTAGTAAACTAGACCTTCTTTGGAGATAAAACTAGTGTTTTTTATACCCCTGCAGTGCTCACAGTTCCCTGCACACTTAAAAAAATGTGTACCCTATTATATTTTTGTGATTTCAAAATTTTCCATGATTAAAATTGTTTTAAAGATTGCCTCATCAAAACCAGTTTGAAGTCAATATTAAAAAGGAATATATTGTAATAGGAGAGTTAAAATGAATATTTAAAATAATATAGAAGGTAAAAACGATATGGTACCTCAGCATTTTGAAGTTTAATACCAAGTAACTAAGGTAACAAGATAAATTATAAAGTCTTTATTGTCAGATTTTTAAAAAGATGATGTATGTGAATTCTTCAGGAAACACTTATTATTATCCTGGAAATTAAATCCTAAATAATTCGATATGTAGATCTCTATATGAGGGAATTTGAGTAATATAATGTCCCATGTTCTTCCTGGTAGTTTTTCAAAAGATACAAATATGTCTGTGTGACCTAAAATTTAATCTGTACTCTGTGATTTATCAGCTGTATGATCATGGGCAAGTCACTTAAATTCTCTATTCCTTGGTTTCTTCACAGGTAATGTGGAATAAACCAACCTCACGTGGTTGTTGTAAGAATTGCACATAATAACTTACATGAATCAATTATCCAAATAGAAATTAGTACTCTAATATTAATATAGGAAACATTTCCTATACGTGTTAAGTAATTTACTTATTGTGTTATCACATATAATCTTTACATCAACTTATGAGGTAGATACTATTATCTCCATTTTGCAGATGACAAAACTGAGGCACAGAGAGATTGAGTAACTTGGTGAAACTGCTAGGAAGTGAGGGAGCCAGTCTTCAAATCTAGTCATTCTGGCTTTGACAGCCAAGATCTTAACCGTTACACTCTGCCACTTCTCTCTGGAACTACAAAGGTTTCACTGTGCAGTGTGTTGCAGTGACAACAGCCCTCAGTAGTATAGAGATGTGTCACAAGAGCAAGGCCAGCCAGCTGCCAAGAGGCTCACCAAGGTGTCATTCACTTCAGTGACTTCTTCAGCCTTGGCCCCCAACCCAACGAGCACAGAAACCCAATTCAATGAGCATAATGAGATCAGCTCCATTTATGAGGGGCAGAGCTCATCAACCAGCTCAAAGAGATGAATATGTAAACCTAAACACCAAATTTTATTTGTTTTGGTTTTGTTCTTGTTTTTGTTTTTGGTGGGGTGAGGTAGGCAGAGGGAGGTAATTGGGTTTATTTAGTTAGTTTTAGAGGATGTACTGGGGATTGAACCTTGGCAAACTAAGCATGTGCTCTACCACTTGAGCTATTACCCTCCCCAACCAATTTTTAAATGAACAGTGAGAAATGTAAAGTCACAATACTTGGGCTAACAAATAAATGCACTCTTTCCCTGTAGCAAGTACTTGGGAAGCCAAGTAATGATCAGAAAGTTGCTTGGTGAATATGGACTTAGGGGAGCTAATAGCGTATTCTTCAACAGAGGTACTTGCCAGAGGACCTAAGGATAGAAGTTTCTGCTGTAACATATATGCATTCCTGAAAAACCTCTCTGCAAAATCATACACTAAAAGTTACAGGCTTATGGGGGAAAAAATCAAGTTGGGGCAAATGACTCAAATCTTATGCAACTTTTTAACACTAACATAAGCAATAATTGGTACAGGGGAGAGAGATCTTGGATAGCCCAGACAGGCAGTTTACTATGGCTGGAGGCTGCCTCGGGGATTGTAAAAATGCACAAAAGCAACAGTGTAAATGCAGGCTTTCAGCACTGAGATCATGCAAATAAGGGTGGCACTCTGAGCCAGCAGAGCTGCCACTAAGTTGAGCAAAGGAGGAAGTGCAACCTGCTACATGCAGAGATCTTTGCGAGGCTGGTAATGTCCTTCTCTAGGGGTGGAGCCCGGCTGCAGGCTGAAAAGGATCCTATCTATACAGCAGCCAAGGTGAAGGCTTTTTCCTTCCTGCTGAAGGCTTTAATTCTATTCCCACTATGCTGGCTTCTTTTTGACTAGGAAAAAATTATAAACGAACACAACTTCCACATTATACTGACATCATTCTCCTATTTACCAGTCCTATGTAAGCTAACTGGTGTTGTAGAAACACGTGTTCTAACAGAACAGCCAGTACTCAGTCCACAGTAGGACTAGGTGCTTAAAATACATACCTGCATAGTATGTTTTTTTTTTAAATGATGCCTGGAAAATTGCTTACCTACATTATTTTTGCCATTGAAGGAAGAAACATTTTTGCAATAAGGAAGAAATACACATCTAAATCTTAATCAAAATTTTTTTTAAAAAGAAGAGTGCTTATTTAGATCAGTGGTTCTCAACTGGGAGCAATTTTGCCTCCTCTCCCCCAACCCCAGGAGAAATTTGAGAATGTCTGGAGACAGTTTTGGTGGTCACAACTTGGGGAGAGGGGAGTTCTATGGGCTTCTAGAGGCCAGAGATGCTGCTAAACATCTTCAGTGCACAGGACAGCCTCCCATACAAAGAATTCTCCTACCCACAGTGTCAGCAGCGCTGGGGTTAAGACACCGTGGCTTGGATGCTGTCCTTTGGCTCCTTGGGCTCCCATTTTCTATCTCCAAGCAAGCAATACCTCTGTTTTCATAGTCATAGTCTAAATGGATACAGTTAGATGCTGCCTAATGTATAATCATGTTCTTGTACTCCCTCTCTGAGATTACACACAGCTGACTGGGGCCATTTAGGAACTCCCAAACTCTCATCACTCATTTGCACACAGTGTTTGGGTTTACTCCATGGAGAGTTAGCCACACTCATTCAAGGATTTTACTAATAGAAAGCTTGGAGAACAAGCTTGGTCGGGGGTGGGGGCAGGGGTGTCTCTCCTCAATGGTGTCTCCCAATTCCAACAATAAGATGCTTCTATGGTTATATTGCCAGGATGGTTGGACACCAGGCCTCTCTACAATACACATAGTTTGATCGCCTGGTGCTTTAATTAAAAGAGACCAGGGATACGATTCTGTTCCCACTACTGTACTAGCTGTGTGACTTTAGGCAAAAGATTTAACCCTTCAGAGACTTGGTTTCTTTCTTTCTTTCTTTCTTTTCTTTCTTTCTTTCTTTCTTTCTTTCTTTCTTTCTTTTCTGTAAAATAAGGATAACAACTCCCGATTTATGGGATTGTTGGAAAAATAAAATACAGTATGTAAAAGTGCTTAGCATATGCTTGGTAAATACCAGTTCCTTTTCCCTCATGGGGATACCGTACCCAAATTGCCATTGTGAAGTTTGCTTTTCTTGTGCTTCAGCTTTCCTTTTTCTGAGTTGTTCTCTGTTTCGCAAATGCCAAGTTCCAATGACTTCTGTAGGATCAAAATAAAAGTTATAGGAGATAGTTACGGATTGCGCATAACAGCAAAAGAGTCATATAGCAAAGTGGCAGAATCCCTATACTGGGTATCTAAGTTTTTCTCCTAAGTTTTTCTTTTGAGGACAAGGACTATATCTTATTTATCCCTGTGCCTCTAAGGAATGCCTGGGAACAAACATTTAGTCAACATTTTTTAAATGAAAAGGTCAGTATTTATACATAAGTATGCAACCAACCTATTAATTTCTTCCAAATATTGTGCATATGGTGCAACATAGAAGAAAAAAATCAGCCATGTTCTGCTGTCCCACACATTGTAATCTGTTTTCATTTCATTCCTCATATTCATTTAGTCCTTGTATTACACAAAATTGTAATGATAACACACCACAATTTAATCACTTATCAACCTAACAATGTATCAGAAATATTTTCCATCATCTAGTCTTTATAATTATAACTTTAGCAACTACATGATACTAATCAAGTGGATATATTCTCATTTATCAACTCATTCCACTTGTCTTGAATATTTAGGTTGTTGCCAGTTTTCTTTTTTTTTTTTTGGTTTTTTTTTTTGCCATTTTAGATCAAACTGTAATGAGTATTTCATGCATACAGGATTTTTATTTTCTTTTGGAATTTTTTCCTTAGGATGATGTTTCTTTAAGTTCTTTGGAATATAAAAGTTATTATCAAGAAGGGTTCTGTTGCCATCCAAGTTTGTGAAAAGTTGAAATGGGTCTTTTATGTAGAACTTCTTAGAGCCTATGGAGTGATTGTAAATGTGCATGGGGATCCCCAAAAGAGAATATGTCCCTTGGACCATGGCACCCTTTGTTCTTAGGACAGAAGCTCTTTTTTTTTTGTTTGTTTGTTTTTGTCTTTTTGAGGGGAGATAATTAGGTTTGTTTATTCATTTATTATTAGTTTTTTTGATGGAGGTACCGGGGCTTGAACCCAGAACCTTGTGCATGCTAAGCACTGCACTCTACCACTGAGCTATACCCTTCCCCCGGGACAGAAGTTCTTAATGGTGAACTTGGATGGCGGAAGAGTATTCCTTTATTTTTATCAATCTCCAATTAAAATGAAAGGACCATATCCTTCAATTATGAATGTAGGTAACAAACAACGATAAATTCTAGCAGTGTGTGGCTTTTTCATGAAAAGAAATTACAGATTTTTTTTCATATCACATTAGTTATTGCAGATACCTTAAAATATCATTTATTTGAGATAATATATTTGATTTGATACAATGGTTATTAACTCCACCACTGGATCTTGTTATTTAATGCATCTATAAAGAAGCATATGTATTACTATATCACAATTCTTATTTTGATAACTGTATCTTAATATAATTCTTTCTTTTGTAATTCTATGTATTTAATTTTATGTATTTAAAATATCTAGTCTAAAAAGGGGTAGAGGTTCATCAGAATGCCAAAGGGATCCATGGCATAAAAAAGTTTTAAATCATTGTCTTGAGGCCTAGGGTTCTGCAAAACATTTTGAGAAATGCTGCTTTAGGATAGATCCAAAGATTAAGGTCAGTGAGCAAAAGAATAAACACTATTATATTTACTATCTATCGCCAGATCTCTTTCCAAAAGTTACACATTTATGTTACCAAATAGGTAAAGTGTACTTGTTTTACCACAACCATCCAGTAGTGAGTGTTTTCATTATCTTTCATTTATATATTTTATTAATAATTTATTTATTACTTCCTTGTATTTCTCTGGCTTATTGGAATCTTAGCACCTGAAGCCACCTCAGAAAATTATAGAGCCCCAGTTTTTCCCACTTAATATATGAACATACCCAATTATGCCCCTTTTTTGGCCAGGTCCATAAAAAGAGGAAAATAATCATAGCCCAAATCCTTCCCAACAGCCACTACCTCTTAAGGTCTCTTCGTTACCTGGAACATGCTTCTCTTCTTGATGAGGATCAGGTGTCTGATGAATCATCAGATGAGATTGGTCCTTTTCCAAATCCATCTTGCTGCAATACCTTCTTGCTATTTGGTCTGACTTCCACAAGAAGCCTTTTTTAAAGTGTCAAAAGTAACTAACAGTTAAAAACACACACACAGACACACAAGTTCACTTGTCACTTGACTTCCCGCCTGAAAGTTTTATCTGGTTGGACCACAGCTGCTGACTACTTCTACTTTGTTTATCGCACTGCACAGGTGTGAGCAAGGAGCATGGCTGGTGCTCTGTCCTCATTCTCAGCATAGTAGCTGGTTATACAGGGAGCCCCACGGCCACAGGCTGATACGTCACAGCCTCCAGTACACAAGTCATTTGGCTCTGTCTGCTAAGAAGTGCCTGAGTCTGGTGTTCCTTTTTACATACAGAGGTGGCATAGTGTAGAAAGAACACCAGGTCTAGCAGCTAACCAGCTCGATGTCCTTGAGCAAGTCGCTTCCCCTTTTTGTGACTCTCTTTCCTCATTTGCAAAGTGGGTAAATAATTCCTGACTTGCCTAACTCACACAGTTCTTGTGAAATTGAACATAATGAAGGTGAAAATTATGAAGATTTGAAATTAATCTTACATTGTTTTCCTGCATATGGCATTTTTTCACCTTAATCTTATGCAAAGTGATGGAAAGCTTTGTTATAAATGCTGTTAGACTTAGATAATAGACATAAAGAACTAAATTAGGAATTCAAAGCAAATTTGGACCCTCTTCTGCTCACCTGATCATTCACAGGTGACTCAAGAACTAGTGAAATCCACTGTGACTCATCCAGGGAAGGTCAAAAAGCATTTCTTAGTGAAAATATCAGCACATTTTGTCACAGAAATGAAGTTGAAACCAAAGGAATCGCCCATCTCCAATCGGTCACCCCATTTATGAAGACAAGGAGGCATAGAGGACGAGGATTGTTCACCTAAGGAAGGAACACTGACCACCTCCTGCTATGGGCAACCAGCCTGTGAGAGGTAGGCTTAATGATGGGTCTGGAGTCAAAGACTGAACTGAAGAGAGTCTGAATTCCAGAGTTGCCACATTCCCTAATTCAGTGATTTTAGACAAGTTAGATAGTCTTGGAGCCCATTTACCTACCTACAATATGGGACAATATTGGTAGGTACTTTGTGGGGTTTGGGGATGATTGAATCAAATAATCCACGTAAAGCCTTTTATATGTGCCTGGCATATTGAATACATGGTACCTAGTATATTGAACTTGTTTAACAAGTGTTAGGTGCTGTTGTTAATAACAAAAATATAGTGAACAGATTTTGGTAAGCCAATTCCCAGTTTAAATGCACTAAAGAAACTCAGAAAAAAATCTGAAGGGAATCCTTTATAAAAAGAAAACCTTTACAATGTGAATAGATGCTCCCTACTTCCATAAACTCTTAAGGCGTTAGA
Source organism: Camelus dromedarius (assembly GCF_036321535.1). Classification (NCBI taxonomy): domain Eukaryota; kingdom Metazoa; phylum Chordata; class Mammalia; order Artiodactyla; family Camelidae; genus Camelus; species Camelus dromedarius. Next base: position 49,360,342 of record NC_087445.1, read on the forward strand.
ATTGGAAGAGCTTCCTAAACCGTCTAGTCCCTCCCCCTATTTTATATGCAGAGAAACTGAGAACCAATAAAGGCAAGGATTTAGCTGCCCCAGGTTTTCTTACTTATTGCTGGTAGCAACTGTTACTTATAAAATAGGTCATCTTTTTATGCTTAATTTTACCTGGGTATGAGAATGTATGTGTGATATGAACTATGAGAGAAGCAAGCTTTTCAGACACACTGAAAAGTACTGAGAATTATATAACAAGACACTCAAGTGCCCACCATCAAAACTTAATGCGGGGAGGGAATATCTCAAGTGGAGATTGCGTGTTTAGCATGCATAAGGTCCTGGGTTCAATTCTCCGTACCTCCTCTAAAACATAAATAAAAATAAATAAATCTAATTACATCCCTCCCAAAAATAAATAGATTAGAAAAAAAACTTAATGTGGTTTTTAATTACCAGATCCTAAGCTCTAGCTTGAAGTTTCTCAGTTCCCCCAAGTCTTTCTTGTAAATAAATCTCTAAAAATTCAGATAATATCAAGGAGTCCCTATTCAAAGGAGTCCTGTAGGGAATGGAAGGCATAATTTGTCATTTGTCTCTTGATAATTTTTGGATTTTCAGAAACAGGGTTTTAAAAATCAAGTACAAGTAGCTTTGAAGATTATAAAAGGCGTTTTATAATGTAAACTGGTATTTTGAAAACTAGTCCCTTTATTTGAGATATTTTGTTCTTACTGATTAGGTTGTTTCTTATGATAATGAAATAAGATAGCATTTTAGAATACCTCTGGGGCACCTTACCGAAGATGCAGAATTACTTCTTAAATACAATTATCCTTAAAGCTTACAACACCGGGTTCAACGATTCAAACCTTCCTGAATGCCTACTCTGCGCTGCATACTGAGGAAGACTGTCAGACTTACAAAGGTGGACGGATGTTGGTCTCTGAGTTCCGTGTACTGTAGGTTCATAGAGATATGCACATCTTTATTGGAAGGAAGTAATATTTAGATCCTTTACACTTTCCTAAGTTGCACCCTTCTTAAGTTGACTCCACCCTGCCGCATGTTCCAGTATCTTAGGAGCACAATATTGAGGGACTATATGAGGGTGGGGTCTCAAGTTAACAGTAATGAGGGAGCAATATTGGGTGGAGGGGGCCAGTGGAGGGAGTTTGGAGCAAACTAGATTGGAAGTCAGGCAAGGTGTCCCTGGTGTGATAAGCAAGCCACAGCAGGAACTTGTCTGGGACAAAAATAGCCGCGCACTAAGTTCAAGCCATAGTTCATTGTCCTTTCCCCTCGGTAGTAAAGTCTAGAGTCATGACCAGAATGTGAGATGTTAGACATTAAAGGCTGGATATTTTTAACAAAAGTTGCCTTGTTCCAGAGTACTTTGCATAGATACATGAAACCTGCCTCTAGGCCCCAAACTCTGAGAGGTGGTTACCACTGCTGATGCACCTATCTGTCCCCACAGTATAATCCAGTAGGAGGCTTCGCCCAGAGTGGTCCCTATAAACACCCTCAATCCTGAATGCAGGGCCGGCCTCGTGGGCGTGCAGACTGTGAAAGTACTTTATATACTCAGAGCAGCTGATGCTGCCATGACTGAATAATAGTAATAATGCCATCATCTGCTCCAGGGCTCTTTCTGCTGTCATTCAGTGGCACTGACCCATGGGCTGGAGATATAGCAGTTAAAAGATAAAAGGTCTCTGCCCTTACAGAGCCTACATTCTAATGGAAAGAGATAAACAATAAGCAAATAAATAAAATATGTATCTGATGGTGATGAGCACTTTGAAGGAAAGTGAGCAGGGAATGATAGGATAAAGAATGAGGTGGGAAAGCTGATGGTGGTTGCTATTTTAAGCAGGGTGACAGTTGAGCAGAACTGGAGGAGGTGAGGGGCCAGCCAGGCTGCCATCTGGGAGGACACTGCAGGCAGAGGGGCACTGGCAAATGGCCTGAGGCGAGGGAGTAGTGGGAGGTGTGTTCAGAGAGGCAGCTTATTGCCCCTTGTAGGGATTCATGCTCTGATAGAGATTAATAGTCCTGGGATGGTTTTGAAGAGAGGAGTGATACCCTCTAACTTATATTTTAAAAGGATTATTTTGCCTACTGTGTTTAGAACAGACCATGGGGAGAGAGGCGGAGGTGTAAGCAGGGGACCAGTTAGAAGGATCCTGCATAATCCAGGTGAAAGATGAGTAAGACCTGAACTGTGACAGGAGTGGTAGAGCAGTGATCAGACTGGAGTAGCTTACAAATTAGGTGTAGAGTGAGCGATAAAGAGTCAAATACTCTAACAAGGGTTTTGGTCTGAGCGACTTAAAAGATCGTTACCATTAACAGAGGAAGACTGGGAGGAGCAGGTTTGCAAGAGATGATCAGGAGTTTAGTTTCAGACGTGCTAATAGATTAGGGAGAAAACAGCAAAGGAGTAGCCAGTAAGGTGGAGAAAAACCAGAAAAATGCAGTTTTCTGGAAGCCAGGTGGAAAATGATGTTTCAAGGAGGAAAGAGTGATCAATTGTGTCAAATTCTGCCAATAGCTAGAGTAGAGAAAGGATTGAGAGTTGTCCTAACAATTCATTTCCTAACAATTTAATTAATTATGGATTGGAGCCCAGAAAGGCTAAGTGACTTGGCCAAGGACAGGCAGACAGGACTAGCTATATAATTTGCAGGGCCCTGTCCAAAATGAAAATGTAGAGCTCCTCTTGCAAAAACTATTAAGAATTTCAAGACAGCTACAGCAGAATATCAAACCCAGCACAGGGCCCTATTGTCACAAGGGTTTCCCTGAATCTCTGTGGCCATCTTATAAAATAGCTGTTAGTATCCTCATTTTTCAGATCAAGACAGTGGTGCTCAGAGTGGAGAGTAATTTTATGGGGGTCACAGTGCTAGACCAGTAGTCTGAGCATGAAACCTGAGCCTGCAGCCTCCAAGTCTGGCCTTCTTCCTACCAGACCAAACTAGGTATCGAGGGAGAGAATTGCTCTCCTGCCTCTTGATCCATCTGGAGCAGGTACTGAGGCCATGCATTTCAGAGGCCTGACTGAACTGCGCAGATGTGGGAGGGAGGGAAGCACACCACTAAGAACTCCTCCCTGGGGCTCTTTATGATGGGAGTGAAAAGGGATCACTGGATATTACTTAGTCAGAAACGTGAGCTGGTAAAAGTACCCCAAAGCTAATGTAGTTTTAGGCTATGTCAATAGAATTATAGCAATGAGGGTTCTCAGAGTCCTGCTCCACTTTGGCTTGTCATACCATATGGGGAGTGTTCTACTGTGAAGACCATGTGAACTGGTATTTGAAAACGCGTGGGGAAAAGAGCAAGGGATTTGGGGCTCTACCATTTCCTAGCTGTGTGATTTGAGTGGAAATCGCTCGATTCTTTCTGATCCTCAGAAAAACAGAGAAAAAGTAACTCTTCACAAGGATACTGTGAGGATGAACGAGATCATGAGAGCTTTTTGTAAAATGAAGAGCACTGTGCAGATAGGTGTGAGGTGAACTCGGGCAGTGTTGATAGTATGATTAGAGCACTCTAAGGATGCACCGGGGCATTTTCCCAGGGTGGGTGGAAAAGTCAAGAAAGGGAAGATATAATACACTTATGTTTCTTAGTGTTCTTTCCTTGCCAAAATACTTTTTCAAGGCTTTTGAATTCTTTTCAAACAGTGGATCAAGCTTTGTTTTCCTTAGTGAGGAAGGAGAGTTTCTGGTTTCCTCTCTCCACAGTCTGTTGATGCATGATAAATAAGCTCTGTCTGTGCTAAAACAGATGCTGCTCGACACATGCAGATAACACACTCTGTGACTTCAGAATGGCTGTAACCTGACTTTCAATCTCATTTGTTGTGAAGTCCCTCCTCCGGCCTCCTCCATCAATATTGCTTTCTATTTCTTAATGTATAAACAATAAGGATCTGTGCATAAACATTGGTGGGTGGTCATTTATCTAGGGAAGAACAATTCTGCCCCCACCTTGAGCCCCCATTGCATCACTATCCTCATGTTTCTGAACTTTCGGAACTAACAGTGTACTCTCAAGTCTACTGCTTCTTTTTCCCCACATCACATCTTCATTCCTTGCATCTGCAATTCAGTTTTCTCTTCCACATACTGTTCTCTCATAAGTCATAAATGACTTCCCAATGGCCAAGTCCGGTGGTCCATTCTCAGTCCTTGCTCTATGACCTCACTGTTGCTCATGAGTCCTCTGAGCACTTCGGTCTCTCTATTCTTGGCTTCTATGGTAATGTGTTCTTCACCCTCTCCCTCCTCTTCTCCTCCTCCTCCTTCACACACTCCTCTTTCACTCCTCAAGCCATGGGAGGTACTTCCCAAGGACGACTCCCTGATCCTTTTCTCTCTTACTATTCTTAGAAGATCCAACTGTATAGCTTTCACTATTACCTCTATGCAGAAAATTACCTGAGTTCCAAGATCACATTTTCGAGTGTCTCCTGAGTATCATTCCTCACCTGAATGTCCCACTGCACCTTAATCTTAGCATAGCAAAAAGCAAATATATCTTCCCCCTAAGAGCAGTCTCCTCTGTACTTTATTTCTGCTATTCTTAACTATTCTACTATAGAATGGTAGCACCATGTTCCTGGCCATCAGTTCTAAACTTTCAGGGCTGTCTTTGACCCCACCTCCTCACTCTGCATTCCACATCCAGTAGAACACAGTTCTATGAGTTCATTCTTCCTAGTGTCCCACATGCTCACCCCCTCTCTTCCTTTCCCATACCATCATCCCAGAGGGGGACCTCAGCTTCTCATTGGAAGTATTGGAAAAGCTTTCTAAGTGGTTTATTTGCTTCCATCTCCCCTCACCTTCCCCAGATCGTCCTGCACAAACAGCTAGAAATTCCCCATATAACTGGCTCTGAACTGCTCTCTACCCTGTTCAGAATCCTGTAAAGTCTCAGTATTACTTGTAGAATAAAGACTAAATACATCGGCCTGACTTTTAAAGCCAACTTCCCAATTTTCCCTCCCATCACTTTCTTAAAAAACCCCAATGTTCCAATGAAATCATGCCACTTGCCCTTCCTGTTTGGCCTTGACTCTTTCTAACACCCTTACCTTTACTCACACCTCCTGGCTGTTCAGTGCCCTTCCCTTGTGTCCGCCCATCCAGATGGTGAGTGCCTCTGTCACAAAGCCTTTGATGATGACGATGATTATGATGTGTTAGCCACTCTACAAACACATAGTAGGTATCTGACATGTTACACACATTATCTCATTTAGTTCTTCTAACCAATATTATCCCCACTTCACAGATAAGGAAATTATGGTGTAAAGACGTTAGGTTACATCCCAAGGTCGCATGAGCTTCGTAAGTGCCATAATTCAGGCTCAAAACCAAGGCAGTCTGATTCTGAAGGCCACAGATTTAACCATTCCTTTCTACTACCTTTTCCTACATAGAGGTAATCTCTTCTTTCTGAGCTATAGTGACAACTGATCTGAGCCTCTATTATGGTAAATATCACATAATTTTAAAAATTTTATTGTTCATGTGTACACATCTTTTCTATAAGATTCATTCAGCAAACATTTATTGAACATTTATTTCTTGCCAGCCCCTCTGCTAAGCATTGGAGGCATACAGAAGAATCAAACAGGAGTCCTTTCCTCCAAGGAACTCAGTCTGAGGGTAATAGACAAACAAGTAAACTGAATTTAAAATATAATACAGAATGATCATTTTAATATCAATGTTTCCAAATGTTCTGAGAGTAGAGGTGGAGTGTTTAATTCTGCTGCCACGGAAGTGGAAAAATAAGGATATTATACTGTGTATCCTCTGGCTGTAATTCTCTTTATTCATAGCTTCCTTGGAATGACTCTGCATTGGTCAACAAGTAGAGCTGGGAAAATGAGGAGGCCCTATGTGTGTATCACAGTGTTTTGGGTTTTTTTTTTAAACTTTACAGTAGTGTTAAGTTTTTCCCCTTTTATTAATTTCACAGAAATAATAATAGCCAATATTTATTGAACATCTGCCCGCCGTATCCCAGACACTGCTCTAAGCACTTTAAATACAATAATTCATTTAGTCTTTATGTCTTTTAAGGTAGATACTATTGATATCCCTGTTTTGTAGATGAAGAAACTGAAGCACAGGCATTGAACCTGTTCCCTAAGTCGCACGCTTAGTAAGTGGCAAAACTGGGTAGTTTGGATCTAGAAGGCCATATGCTTAACCACCCTACTCTCCTGCCTCTCAATTCTACTTCTTTCATATTTAATAAAATAAGGTAGCAATTTGTTTTCTTTTTCGATCACCTCTCCCTCCTTTCTTCCTCCCTTCTCTCTCCATGCTCTCCCTCTTTCTGCAATTTGTTGACTATCTACTCTGTGCCCCAAAGTATGTGGGGCCCTGGGGGTACAAAGGCAAATATGCAAAACAGTGTATGTGGAAAATGAAGGGAACACAGAGGACAGACATCAAACCAAGATGGAGAGACGAGGTCAAAGCAGTCTTCCTGGAATAGGTGATTTCAGGCTCCGTTTGGAGGCTGAACAGGAATTCACTGAGACCACGCAGCCAAGCTCAGAGGAACAAACACAGCCTCTGGAGTCAGATCTAAGTTCATTCAAATCAGGTTCTGTGTGGCCTTGGGCAAGTTACTTGAGATCTTCCAGCCTCGATTCCCTCACATATGGAATGGGCATTTTGACACCTACCTTTCATGACTATTATGAGAATTAAGAGGGATGACTTTTGGAAAGCATCCGGCATACAGCAGCCCTTAATGCTCCTGCTGTCATTACTGATTGTTCATAATCTCAATAACAAAAAGTGAAACAGAGCGACTAAATAATAAATCCAAGCAAGGCGTGAGAGTTGTTTTATAGATACAGAACTGGAAAGCCAGAGAGGGGCCAATGTCACACAGGCTTAGTGGCAGTTCCAAACTGGAATCCAGATCCTCTGAGAGTTCTACCATTCTCCCTTCCCCTGCCTGCTAGTCCAAACATTTCTGTCTACAAGCCAATCTACCTCATCCCCTGGCTTAATGAAGTATTTCCCAAACTTTCCAATTACATCCCATCTTTGTGATTTTTTGCCATATTCTTGTAATAACATCTTCGGTAGTGTTATTTACTTAATGTTTTTCTTCAAATAAGCTTATTTACTAGCAGTATTTAAAATGGAAATGTTCTGTCACCATTATAAATGGAAAATCAACAATATCACCTGTGAAATCACAGGTTTGTGGTATAACAAATGATAATTCTTCTAAGGCACATTAAAATACTGAACTATTAAAATAGACAATGTTTTATCTGAAATTATCTGCACTGTCCCAAGTGGAATGAATGCATACCACCTCTCAGGAAATGCTGGCTTAATCAGTGAGTTCTTTTCATTTCACAGAACTTCTAGATCATGTCCAAATTATCCTAAAACCAAACTGCCCTTTGCAGTGACTGGTTTATAATTTGAAAGGGACAGAGCAAGAGACCCAACTCATTCCCTGGCCTGCCATGGACCCACTGTTATTCATATCAGATACTCTCCACAGGGTATCAAGTTGAACAGTAACCTCTCCTATTTCTGCTCTTTCTTCACCCCTTGGAGTTTTAGCTACTCTGGCATAGAATATGTACTAAGACCTAACATGATGCTTTAGTCTTATTTGTTTGGAAACTTCAACTCCCTGCTTCCAGCAAATTCTATCCCCTGGACTTGAAGTTTAGAGTTAGAATGACCTAGATCAGTCCCTGCCTGAAAGGAAACACTGCTGATGCCTGATGCACTGCAGCCTTCCAAATGGTTTAGACCCAGTGCCTGCCAGGGGCCTGGCACAAGGTGTGCATTCAAGTGAACGGTCCTCACCTGAACCAGTTGAGGTCAGGGCACTCTGGCTAGAACTGCCGCCTCTAGGTGGACATAAATGGCAATTGCACCATTCTCACCTGTCAACTAGGTTGTGAGCCATGGCTCCAGCACTTTCCCTTAGAGGCAGCCTGCCTTGCTCCCTAATTCTCTGACACTCTCTGTTCCCCCTCCCTGCAAGTCCCCCTCTGGGTGAGTTAGCATCAGGGATGTTTGCATACCAAACACTAAGCTAATTGATATTCTGTCACAATCTGTTCAACAAATGTTAGGCTTTTTTGTATTTCGGTGTGTGTGTGTGTGTGTGTGTGTGTGTGTGTGTGTGTGTGTGTTTTGCTGACACTTTGGTTGTATTTTTAGCCAGGTTGGAGAGGAAAGAGAAGGAGTTACTTCAGCAGGCAGAAAATGGATTGCCAGGTCTTTTCTCCCTGGCGTTCTCCTAAGTGACTGTGAGCACCTTTAACAGATGGAGCTCAGGATGTGATCAGATCTGATTTTATCAGCATGGATCCTGGGCAAGTTCACTGTCAGGATGAAGACTTCCTTTGTGCTTCTTTATGTTCTGTGTCGTCACCCTTTATTGTTAGTACTCTCATGTCATTTTAAGGAAGCCAGCCCTGCTCAGCCATGAGAGATACCTGTGTGGGAGACATGCAGCAAAGTCTGATGTTCCCCTGGAAGAAAAAACGATCCAGGCCTGTCCCAGAACTGTGTAATGAGCCCTCCCCTCCCCATCAGCAAGAAGCATATCTTATTCTTAAGTGTCAGAATGTTCTTGGCAGTCAAGACAGAAATTCAAACAAACCCAGACAGAATAGCCATCTTCAGAGACTACCAGCATCACCCCGAATTACCCATAACTCTTCTAACTGATGGGCTTTGTCTTTCTGATGAAAATAAAATAGGATGTTGAACATTATTATTGCCACAGTCTTTGTTATTAAAATTGGGTGCTATACTTTGCTTCTCAGGAAACAGTAATAGCAGCAATTATCACCCTGAAGAGTGTGTGGTGCAGCAGACAGAGCCTGGACTCCTGGATTAGAAGATAAGTAGGGTATCTGCTTCCACAGAGCTGCTATTAACTTCTGTTTTCAGCCATTTCAGACGGGCATACAATGCTTTGTTCTCATGCAAGGAGACTGGACAGAATTATTAGGCAGAATTTATGTAACTTGGCCCACCCAACCAAGACAGACTTTCTAGAAAGTCCTACACCTCCCCTGATCTGTGGAAAACTCCATTCCCATATCCCACCACCAAATACGGCACCCACATGGATTCAGTCATCTCTCTGAGGAGGAATGAGGAGAACGAACCTTCACTAATCCAGTCAATTTAATTCCCCTTTAATGGGAGTTAAATTAAGATCTCAATAATACATGATGACAGTTCTGCTTTCTAGTCTTGTAAAGAAATTCTGCCTTTAGCTCTAAATTCTAGTTATCCCTGGCAGAAGAAGTGAATAATTGATCAAGTAACAGAGTTGCCATACAGGAGGGGGTAGAAGTGGAAGGAATAGACTGATGACTAGGTGATACAGTAAGTAACAGGCTTGAGACTTTTTGGTAAGTCAGTCAGGGATGCTTGACTGGGCAGGAGAGCTATTTGTTTGGGAAATTACTTGCAAACTGATAACTGTACTTTACAGAGTTACGTGAACCTAGGACACAGTAAACACTAAATTTCATAAAATTTCATAGCTGGAAGAAATTTTTAATGTCATCTAGTCATATTTCCCAAAAGATGTCTGAAAGCCCTGTATGGACTCAATTTACTAGTAAATGTTTCTGATTTTTTAAAATGTTTTTAAAGAAAACCCCATAGAGATTTTTTTTAAGTAACACCGTATGTTATATTTTTGATGATTACTTCACAACCCCACGATAGTCACCACATTTCTATGGGCCTTTGCTCAAAACATGACCTTGGGCAAGTTGCTTCCCTTCTCCGGATATTAGTGTCCTTCTTGACAAATAACAGTCCCAGCTCAGTTCTGCCTGCCCCTTAGGGTGGATAACAGACTCAGTCTTGGTAACCGCAAGATATGGTGTCTTTTCTAAAACATAATAGGTGTTGCTACAGGTTCCTACAGTCCCTCACCAGCAACATCCCCGTGCTAAGCAAGAGTAGCCATGTTTCATCCCTCTGCATCCTATTAAGATGTGTCTCCTCCTCACCTGTAATTCCCCCTACAGAGTTACCCACAAATGCATTTTCCAAGGGGTCCTGTTTTTTCTTTTTTTTTTTTAATTTTTTTTCAGTTGAATGAATTTTATTTTATTTTATTTTAAAGGGGTCCTGTTTTTTCATGAAAGACAAGGGATGGGCTTGTGCGGGTCGCAGCATGTGGAGGGAATGAGCAGCAAGCATACAGGGAGGTTTTCAGGGGGCACAGCTGAAAGCCTCTTGCTTTCCCCCACATCCTCAGCTACCAGGGCCACTTGTCCATAGGCTTCTATCAGCGTGGGTGAACCCTAAGGAGCGTGGCAGCAGCAAACCACGCAGAGGACCCTCATCGTCCACATTTTCGGTCACAGCAGAACCTCACAATGGCACAGATTGTCGTTCGTCCTAACAGGCATTTAGTAACTGTTTGTTGTGAGTCAGGTCCTGTGCTTGCCACCGGGGGTAAGAGATGAGTCAGATGTGCTGCCTGCCCTTGAGAGCTCACAGTTTAGTGGGAGAAAACAGACTCGTGTGTGTCATATACAGGATGTGTTGTGACCAAAGCCCACAGAGTGTGTGGGCACAGTTGATAGGTCACTTAAGTCTGTCTGAGGGTCCAGGGTAGGTTTCTCAGAGGAGACAAAATTTAAATGGAACCTTAACAGGGGTGGAGAAATTCCCCTGGGGTTGGGGGTTATTTCAAACAAGGGGAGCTGCAAGCATACAAAGGCACAGGGATGTGAGAGGACACCTTGGTTCTTGGCACAGTAACAGGTTCTTGCTCCACATCAGGGAAGGGAGAGACCTGAAACCAGAGAGGAAGCTGGGGGCCTGAGGAGAAGGCCTTTATGATGTCATGGGAAGCCACTGAAGGGCTTTAGGGAGGAGAATGTCATGGTCAGGTAAGGTTCTTAGAGCACTTTGGTGGCAGTATGGGGGCTGGGTGGGAAAGAAGAGAGAAGATAAGTTCACAGAGGGCATTAAAGGAAGGGTCAGATTCTAAAGAGATTTAGAAGGTACCCTTGATTATGAGAAATTCTAAGAGCTCTGGCTCAGGAAATTAAAAGAGAGAGAAGGCAGTATGAAAATTTAGTGAGGGCCCACAGGTAAGATGACAAGATATCTTACATCAAGCAAATCACACCTTGACTGCAGTTTCTTGACTGCCTGGCCAAGATAGCTATGTAATGTTTGTGGACAGGAGGTCAAAAGCTTTCATTATAAATTATTTTTATAGCTACAGAAGTGGATTCAGCAGATCTGGCTGGCTAGGCCAGTATTCCCCTCCTTCCTCTCCTGCCTAATGTGTCTTAGCCCCAAAGCCATTGCTTCGTCAAGGAGGATGCCCTACGCAGATAGAGTAAGGCCACGTTTTGGTTGAGGATAGACAAATAGCTGTGCCAAGATCATGATACGAAGTCCTGCCTAGATCCACTCATTACCGCTGAGAACCACACAGCGCCCAGTTCTCGGCTGCCTGTGGCTTACAATTACAGAACACGCGTGGGGTGAATTTCCAGAAGAACTGATATTTGAGCTAGGTCATGGAGGGAAGCTGAGGGAAAATAAGTACATTAAAATGATATCCTACCTGGTTTGGCCTTTTTTTAAGAAGTACACCTACAATGTTCTAAAGCAGAACTTTCTACAATGATGGGCATGTTCTTCTGTACAATCCAGCATGGTAGCCACCAATCACATACGGCTATTGAACACTCTAAATGAGGCTAATGTGACTGAGGAACTGACTTTGTCATCTAAGTTTTATGAATTTAAATTTAAATAGCTACCATGTTGGACAGCACAGCTCTGGAGCCCACTTAGCAAGCCTAAATTCTGTTTCACATGCTCATCCTCTGCTTCATTCTCCTTATGACTCATGCCTGTCTCTGTTCTCATCTGCCTAGACCCTCCAGTTTGAGATACTAATTGACTGTCTTCTAGCTTCCAACATTGGTCCTGTTTCCTGGTTACTGATTTCCTCTCTTATCACAGCAGAAGCCCAGGTTATTTTCCATTTGACACATTCCTTAATACTTCCCCAACCTGTGCCAGTGTGTGGGTCTAGATAAAGTAGCTTCGGAGAAGCCTGTCCTGCCACACTGGGCTCTTCACTAGGCCTTATTCACTACTTCCCTTCTTTCTCTTGGTTTCTTTTCCAGGCCACTTTAACCAGCCAGTTAGTAACCTGGAACATTCTTTGATGTTTTCCCTCCCTGACAGCTTGAGTCAGAGGATGGAACATTTGGGATGGAGGTGTGTGTACTAGGGGCGGGGAGGGAGGGTTATTACTGGATTAATGAACATTTTGATTTGGAAATAGGTGACGGGCCCCATCCTGAGGCCTTTTCTGTCAGGCATTTTTAACTGTGATTTATATACAGTTAGCAATATTGATAGATGGATTACATTTGTGGATGGAAAGGATAGATTCAGGATGCAAAAAAGGCTCTTGATCAGCCAAAGCACTGGGCCAAAATTTAACAGGTTCAAATGTAATGATGACAAATCTCAGATTCTGTTTTGGGGTCTAAATGGCCAATTGCCTGAGTACCAATGCATGGTGTAGAAGACTGGGCAGTTTTAGCTAATTATGAATCAGTGATGGATAACAAGAAAGGCAATATCCCCTTGGAAAGCACTAATAGAATCACATCCAACAAGAGAGTTCACATCCATAACAGACCTGCTCAAGGGTGTGGAGAAAAGAAAGCCCTCCTACACTATTGGTGGAATGTAAATTGGTGCAGCCACTATGGGTAACAGTATGGAGGTTCCTTAAAAAACTAAAAGTAGAGTCACCGTATGATCCAGCAATCCCACTCCTGGGTATATATCTGGAGAAAACTATAACTCAAAAACAACACATGCACCCCAATGTTCATAGCAGCACTGTTTACAATCGCCAAGACATGGAAGCAACCTAAATGCCCATCAACAGATAAATAGATAAAGAAAAAATGGTGTATACATATATAATAGAATATTACTCAACCAAAAAAAGAATGAAATATTACCATATACAGCAACCTGGATGGGCCTAGAGATTATCATACTAGGTGAAGTAAGTCAGACAAAGAAAGACAAACATCATATGATATCACTTATATGTGAAATCTAAAAAAATGATACAAATGAATGTATTTACAAAACAGAAATAGGCTTACAGACATAGAAAACAAACTTATGGTTACCAAAGGGGAAAGGAGGGGGAGGGATAAATTTGGAATTGGGGATTAACAGGTACTTACTACTATATATAAAACAGATAAACAACAAGGATCTACTGTATAGCACAGGGAACTATATTCAATATCTTGTAATAACTTATGATGAAAAGAATCTGAAAAAGAATACATATATATGTATAACTGAATCACTTTGCTGTACACCTGAAACATTGTAAATCAACTATACTTCAATTAAAAAAAATTAAAAACAAAACAAAACAAAAAACAAAAGAGACTTGCTCATTTCCACCCTGACCGGACCATGCCCGGATCATTGTTTCAGGTTTTGAGCACCTCTCCTTTAAAAACAAAAGTGGGGGTCGGTATTGATAAGCTGAGTGACCACAGTGGTAAAGGGACTAGTAACCTGTCATATAAGGACCTGGGACAGTTGGGCTTTAGAAGAGCAGACCATGGGGACAAGGTCACTGTCCTTAATCTCTGAAGGGCAGTCACAGAACAAAGAGCAGACATGTTCTACATGGCTCCCGAGGGCAGAAAAAAAGCAAACGAGTGAAAACTTGACCAGATTTCAGCTCAGTATGAGGAAAACATTTCCTATGGTCAGAACTATGATTTGGGATGATTTTAACCTGCAGAGGCAGAGTTTGGTAGAGACCCTGGAGAAATGATGTTAAACATGCCCCAAAGCGAGTCTGCTCAAAAATTGATCGTCTCCGCAGTGATGGATAGCTGATTCAAAATGTGTAGGCTGGATGTGCGCTGACCCCGCTGAGCTTACAGGTTCTATATTAAGTGTCACTTCTCTCATTCTAGCTCAGCATTCTCGTTAAATAACCTTGGCTCCTTGTATGTGAAAAACAGGTTTCGTGCACAGAACCTCTAGCACCAAGCAGAATGGCAACATAATTTTAGCTCCTGAGCAAAACGGGTGTCACAATAGCGTCGGTACAGTGTGCACATTAACATTTGAATATGCTGTATAATAAGCGTGCTAATTACCCTGAGAAGAATACTTGAAGAATAAAATAAGCTGTGATCGTTAGAGGAGGAAGGGGCTAGCAATTTATGGCATGGCTGCTGCTTGCTATTCAGAAGTACATGACAGCTCTCATCACAGGTAAAAGGTAATTACTGTGATTATAAAATGTAATGACAGTGGCAGGAAGTGATCAGAATTTTATTGGAAATAAGATTGTGGTACAGTTTTTTTTTTTTAGACACATTCAGATTTAGTAGTAGTAAAAATGGGTCTCCAGTTGGGTGGTTGGTTGGTTCCTTCGGGCAGTTTAAATGTGAATCCATGGCTGTGTAACTAAATTCAATTTTGCAGGAAGTGGCCGACCGAGTTTTCACGGGAGATGAGAAGCTGGCATGGGGAGGCCTCGGGTTGGACATAGGGACCTGACAATCGCCTTGTGCTGGGATAGGAGACATGATAGGGAGCTGGCAGGCGTCCCACACCTTGGATGACCTAGACCAGCAGTTCTCAAAGTCTGGTCTGCAGACCTCTGGGGGATCCTGATACTCTTTCAAGGGGTCTATAAGATCAAAATTATTTTCATAATAATATTAAGATGTTATTTGGCTTTTTCATGGCTTCCTATTGTATGACTCAGCTTATATGAAATGTCCCAAACAGGCAAATCTATAGAGACAGAAAGCAGATGAGGAATTGGCAGGGATGAGGGAGGCCAGAAGAGGGAGTGACTGCTTAATGGGTTTGGGCTTTCCTTTGGTGTGCTGAAAATGGTCTGGAACTAGATAGTGATGGTAGTTGCACAACTAAAGAGGCTATTGAATTGTATACTTTAAAATGGTTAATATGGTGAACTTTATGTTTATGAATTTTACCACAATAAAAAAACTAAGACCAAAAAAAAAAAAAAAAGACAAAGAAGAAGAAAAGGTTCCACATTTATCTGAGAGGTTCTTCCCATCCAGACTATTAAAGCTGCTTGAGGGTTTTCTAATCCTGGAAGTTGTCTTCTTTGCCAGGTCTTTCAATAGCTGCAACTCTGAAAATGTGTGGCACATTTTTCTTATTCCCCTAGCCTGCCAGGCCCTTTCAAACCACTTCTTTAGACTTTGCCTAATGCTCATCTCTCTACTTGAAATAGCCTTTCTGTCAACCTGGAAAGCTACTACTTGTTCTTTGAAGTCCCTCTAAAAGGACATTCCCTGGCTGAAATCTTCCTGGGCCTCCACTCCCAACCACAACCCAGGAAGGTTTGGTCCCTTCCCCCAGTCCAGGTTTTTACAGTGCTTTGGTCACATTCCTTACATAGTATTCCTGATATAATTTCTTGTCACTTTGTATCACAGTTATAATACATTACTTTTATTAATGTGTCTCTCTCTCTTAAAAGGTGACTCTTAAGAGCAGGAGTATATTCTTATTATTTCCTAATTATTATTCCTTATTATTATCCTATAATTATTACTTATTATTCCAGTACATACACCCCTCTCCACACACACGCAAAACACACAAACACACACACTACACAGCTCTCCAAATATTTGCTAATTAACAACTTAAAGTACTTTTTTAAAGGCTTTACAAACATTGACTCATTTAATTCTTATAACCTTATATACATTTTATAGATAGTTAAGCTGAGGGAGCAAAACTTTAGGGTATGAAGAGATTTTGACAGCAAAACTGTGGGATAGCAAAACCATGTGATGGCACCTGGTGTCAAATTTGGCACGTGGTTGCTGCTTAGTAAAGGCCTGTTTACTGTTTACTAAAATGGCCAATAATATTTTTTAAAATGGCCAATAATATTAAGTAAATGAAAGAGATCCATTCTCAGGATTTGTTAAATGTTTCCATATATTTCGGGACCTCATAGAGTGTTAGAGCTGGGAGAGATCTTGGTTATCTCTTCATGCAAGTTGGAGATAGGGCATGGGAGCTCCAAGGTGATCCCTGGAAGAAATATGGAGCTGAAGCTTAATAAGAGAGATCAGGTGTAGGGAAGGAGGTCTCCAAGAAGCAGAGAGAGTGTATAAGATAATTAAGAGAGAAAATTATTCAACCAGCACTTAGGAAACCCCCTACCCCCAAAAAAAAGGCCAGAGGAAGGCAAGAGAATTAGGAGATGGGAGAGTCCCAGAGCAGTGCAAGGTGCCCCAGGGCATGCATTATCATCAGAGGATATACGGAGTTTCAAATCAAAGAGCACTTCAAGGCTTCCCACAAAAACCAGCTGCAGTCTTTTGTCCCGTCCCACCCAGAGAGAGCTCCCCAGAGGCAACGATTGCTAACAGTTTTAGCTGTTTCTTCTGATGTTTACCTCCATTTTATAAACACATGATCTGTTCTACTTCTTGGTTTTTACACTTTAGACATGATCTGTTGACCTCTGTTATTGGAAGATTAGGGTTTTGCTCTCTGGTACCTTCTCTAAAAGCCAAGTAAGTGGGCACTAGTAAACTGGAAACCAAGTGACCCACCTAAAAGGGAGGCAGCTGCTACTAAGTAGGTTATTGCCAGGGAATGCCGCCTCATGTTGGCCAATGTGTCAAAGTATGTTCACTTGTAAGTAACTAAAATACGACTGGAAAACTGACTTATCAATGAAGCTCACACTAGAAGTCCAGGGTAATTCAAGCTTCAGGGTTGGTTTGATTTAGCAGAACACCAATGTCATTACAGCTGAACTTGATTGGGGGCAGGGCACAGCTCAGCAGTAGGGCGAGTGCTTAGCATGCAGGAGGTCCTGGGTTCAATTCCCCACTACATCCATTTAAAACAAAACAAAAACAAAAACGAAAAGCTGACCTTGATGTGAGATGGGCAAGTCCCAGAGCTCCTCACCCATATCCAGACAGATAAAAGTCACTTCTGGAAGCCTCTCTCTCGGGACTCCTAGCAAGCCTCTGTTAAGCTGGATTGGATCTTGTGCCTCTAGTGGACACCATGGGGTTCTGCCCAGGTCCCCTCTTCTGGGAGGACACATCCATTCCTCAGCTGCTGGGAATATTCTTGCTCCTCACCCTCAGGAAGCCACTTCCCCCAAGCTTTTACACCCCATCCCAGGGTGCAGCCCCCGGCCAGTGACTGACTGATGTAGGAATACAAAAGCCTGGCTCCTTTACTTTGGTTTGGGACAACTCTGAAGGACCATCCCCATTCTCGAGTTCTGGCTAGGATAAGCTGAGGCTTTGGTTGTAACTACATTGCACCTACTTTGCTGGTCAGTTCTCCATGCCCACCCAGCCTTCACGTCCCCAGAGGTACATATCCCGAGAACACACCTCAGTAAACCCTTTTCATGCAACTCTCCATCTTGGATTCTGTTTCCAAGGAACCCAGTCTTAAGATAGTGCTTGTCTTTGAATCAATGAAGGTGACAAAAAATAGGACTATGCTGATGAATTAGGACTAGTTTGCAAGCGCTGTTCTAGAACCATGGGTGAGATCGGCCTCTCCCAAACCACCTAGGCTGAGCCAGGGAGAATAGGGACTGGAACAAAACTTTGAATTGTTAATGAAAAAGGGAAGAATCATATTTTGATCTTTTAAGAAAAGCCAGAAACAGTTCATGTAGAAAAACAAAAACAAAAACAAAAATCCTTATGATGTTTTAATATCAGAAACTAATTGAGATATTTTTAAATACTATGAAGAGCCAACAAGACATGGTCCAATTGTTTGAGCAGGCAGGTAGCTAGATATGAGCAGAGAAAGGGGGACACAGACCAAATGGCAGGAATTGGGCAGAAAGGAGGGGCACAAGCCAAATGAAGGAAAACATACATCATGTAAGCACTAGGGGTCCTGGGGCAGAGAAAGAAAAGGAGGAACCTTTGGGCTGATAAGGGGCCACACCTTTTGGCCTGGAGACCAAAAAAGAAAGGTGAGAAAAGGCAGGAATTTCCAGTGTCCGAATGTAACCTTTTGCTCCTTGTGCCTTCATTTCAATAAAATTAGCCTTGCAGATCAGAAGTACCCATCAGGCACTGACGCCATGACACTTTCGATCCAGACTAAACAAGGATAAAAATCCCTTCTCCCTTTGGGAAGGTGGAGTTGGGATGATAATCAGGAAATATGACCCCAAGTCCTTCCTTCCTCAATCGATATTCCGCCCATTCATTTTTACACCCTATGTAACTAACTTTCCAAAGAAACACAGGGCAGCCGCTCACCTGAGCCTGCAGGCTCTCCCCTTGAGAGTGTACTATCCATCATCCTTTAATAAATCCTCGCTTTACTTTTTTTAACCACTATGTCTTATCTCTGAATTCTTTCTGGGATGGATACAAGTACCTGGAATACCTGCTGCATCCACCGGCAACACAATACTGGCCAGCATTTTAGCAATTTGCAAACTTGGCCAGAGAGAACGCAGGCGTGGTTTGTAGTTCCAGAGCGCAAAGCTGTGATTAACAGTTATCATGAAGTCAAGCTCTCCAACAATTTCCTAATGATGTGAGCAATATAAAAATGGAATGAAGCACCTCAGAAGGTGGTGAGTTCCTTGGCACTGAAGCCCATTGTTTGAGTCTTGTTAGAATTTGAACTATATGATCTTTGAGTTCCTATTTATTGATATCCATATAAAGTGCCATGTATTCATAAAACATCACTGATACAACCTCCGCCTAATATCAATAGCAAAGAGCACTGGGATTGCACCAGTGGTTCCACTGAAACACAGCTCAACTTCCTTTTCCTGGAAAGCACTCCACTTGACTCATCACTTCCAGATACTTCAGTATCAAAGAAATAATAGGTGACAAGAAAATCATGTGATTCTTTGCCCTGTTCTTGTCTTAGATACAAAAATGTCACCAGCAAATCCTTTACAGATTTCACATTATGATACCCTTTGTTGCTTAGAAATTAGCATTATATTCTAGCATGTCAGAGCTGGAAGCATCTCAAAGATCATGCAGTCTTGCTTTCATTCAGTGGGAGAAGACAGAGAAGAGAAGGAACCCACCAGAATTACAGGGTAAAGTGAGGACCAGGACCCAGATCTCGGCACTC
The DNA here is from genome assembly GCF_036321535.1 of Camelus dromedarius. Classification (NCBI taxonomy): domain Eukaryota; kingdom Metazoa; phylum Chordata; class Mammalia; order Artiodactyla; family Camelidae; genus Camelus; species Camelus dromedarius. Next base: position 49,379,574 of record NC_087445.1, read on the forward strand.
TCAGAGCAGAGTTCTTGTTGCTGCAACCCAAGCAGCCCATTTATTGTCATTCAGCTGAAATAACCGCCTATCATCCAGCTATCCCAGAGTGACAGGACTTACGGGCTAATGGACCTCACAGATAGTAGGTAGCCAGGCTCTGTCCTTTTCAGCACTCCAGAATTCCTAACCATTTATAGAGAGAGATTATTTGAATCTGTTTAGAGGGTTTTTTTTTTTAAGGTAATATGCTCACATGGTCCCCCCAAAAAAGTAAGCACTGAGAGTGTCATTCCCACTTCTCCTTTTCCTCTTATCCCCTCCTACAGGTGATTTCTCTTATTAGTTTCTCATAAACTATTATGAGAAATTTGAAGTCAATTCCTCTGATTCTCAAAATGACCGAGTAGGGTAGGATATTTATTCACCCTCATTTCACCTATGAGGAAACCAAGACTTAGGGAGCCTCAGTGAACAAAAGAATGAAAAATTAACCAAGCTGAAACTCAGTGTTCTTTCACAATGTTACTACCCTTTTAATAACTCTGTGGTGTGTGGTAAGGGCTTAGCTACTAGGCACAGAATGAAAGGTACAAGTGGCCCTGGAAGACAAGCTGAGCCACTGAACCAGGGCTCCTTAAATTTCCTAACAGGACAGAGCCTGCAGAGGGACTGACTGGCCGAAGCTGTAAAGAGAAGAGGGACACAACAGGCAGATATCCACCTTGAAATAGGACTTGTTTCATCCTGTTCCTTCATCCCATACATTTAACCTGTCACAAAGCCCTGTCAAGTTTTCCTGTGGAATGTTTATCCTGTCTGTACCTCATACATGGGTTATTGTCACAGGCTTTTAATTGGTCTCCTGGTGCACAAATAGCTTTAACCTAAATAAGCATGTATTACATCCAATTTCCCTTTATAACGTGTGTGTAAATTATGCTCGTCCTTTAAAAAGCCTAGTTTTTAATCTTTCAACTCTATGCAGTGGAAACAACCTCGTTAGTGTGTTAGTAAAGAGGGTCACGCAAAGAAGACTTGCTCCAGCTCAGAAACAAGGCTGGTCATGAGAAAAGGAGAGACTTGTTCAGAAAATGGATAAATACATTGCGATGTATTCATACACTGGAATACTACTCATCAATAAAAAGAAACAGTTACTGGTGCATCTGATACAACCCAGATGAATCTCACAAATATGTTGAGGGAAAGGAGTCAGATACACGAGAGTACAAGTGGTATGATATCATTCATATGATGTTCAAGAACAGGCAAAATTGTCTGTTGGGGGTATAGTTTACAAGGGTTGCCTCTGATGGGGCACTGGAAGGGATACGGGAGGATGTGATAGCAGGGCTTCTGTCTTGATTGGGGTGTTAGTTACACAAGGTGTACACTCTTGTCAAAACTCAGCATACTCAACATCTGTGCATTTTACCCTAATTATTCCTCAATTTAAGAGACAGAGGAGAAAAAGAGAGAGTGAGAGGGAGGCCAGCCTGCTCAGTCTCTTGTAACAAAAGGAGACTGGATGTCCAATGAAAAATAGTGGCTTCCTAGTAGCCCCCTGCCCTCTCTCAGCTTCTCTCTAAAACACATCTAAAGAAGCAAGGAAATTAGGAATCTCCCAAAACTGTACGAAATCTGACCTACATGTTGTACTAGAGTCTTGGCAACATCTCTACTCTTCTAAAGTGCATGTTGCAGCTGGATGGAGAAAATCTGACCCAATTTTGAGCTCCTATCAAGCCCACTTTCATTCCATGAGCAGACTGCCTCAGAAAAGGTTGCAAGGCCCTCGGCCCCTCCCACACCATCTGTCCTCAGTGCTCTGGGGACACCCAGCCCTTCCAGAGCAGATCACTGAGGCAGGCAGAACACCTTTCCCGGTATCCACACCCTCTGCCAGCGTGCATGCTTTTTAATTTAAATTTTGTTTCAGAGTAAATCAAGGACAGAGTCTCAAATGCAAAATAGGACTAAGACAGAACTTGTTACCAAAACAGCATTCTCCTGCCTCGCCCCTCCCACTTCACTACCCCTTCTCCAGAGACAGCGATTTCCATTCTTTTAGCTGTTGGCGCTGGTGTTTGCCACCTTTTATATAAATAATGTGGTTATATTATGTTTGATGTTTTTTGAACATTAACTATTGACTTCCTACTATGAAAACTAAGAATTTGGACCCTGACACCACACAGCTTTGACTCCCCCCAACCCTTGCCTTTCAATATCGGTTATTTATGTTAATAGGACTACATAGTATTTACAGATGAGCCACATAACATGCTGTAATTATATTTCTTGTACAACTTTTTGTTTTTCCTGGAGTTACGAAAGACCTCTTTTCTTGTTGTTTTCATTTCTCTATCAGAGCTGTGAAGTCTCCTCAATGTGGTTACACAGGAGGTACTCTTCATTTTTCTTTTCCAGCATCCCCCCTGGAGCCCTCTGTCCTCTGTTCCATCTGTACTGGGTTGCCCTCGGGTTGGTTGGTAGCCTGCTACAGCTGCCCTCAAGGGAGGGTAGTTTCTAACAGCTTTCTGAGAAAGGGTGCATGGAGGGCTAACATTTTGAGATCTTAAATGTCTGAAAATATTTTTATTCTGCTCTCTCTCTTGACTGACAGTTTGGCTGCTTGTTAAGTTCTAAGAGGAGGATCCCTTTCCTCAGAAGCCATCAACTGCTCCACTGTCTTCTAGTTCCCTGTGTTCTATTGAGATGTCTCATGCCATTAGGATTTTTTATCCTTTCATTATGACTTTTTTTCTCTTATGACTTTTAGGATCTCTGGTTTTCTGATTTTCATCATAATATGCCTTGGTGGGCCATTTCAATCTGGAAATCCAAAGGAATTGTGCTGTATTATTGCTTGATCATTTCATCCTTTATAGCTACATGTACTGAAAATACTGACTTTTGACTTTTGGGGGTGGGGGGGAAATCTCTCAGTGGAAATGCCAGCTTGCTCCCTGATCACCATGGTGTAATACCCACTAGTCTGTAAGACCTACCAGTACATCAGAGTTTCCAGTCACCTTTTTAGCCCCTCTCTCATAATATGAACAGATATTCAAAGATGATCACATACTCAGGAAAGACTTTTGAAAATTAACAAAGGGAAACCTCATTAAAATGGAGGTGGGGGGCCAGAGGGAGAGTTCTCATGTACGTACCACTCAACATCAATATAGATGCCAACAGGAAGAGACATGCCTTCCATCTCTGGCAGAAGTGACACTACTTAACTACCTTGGGAGGAAGAAAGATTTCTTCTTGTCTGGCAACAGCTCAGCCAATGAGAGACTGTCACAACTCAGCCAATGAAAGGCCACTATACTTCAAATTCCCCGTTTCCTCCAATGGACTCTTTGTTTATAACAGCTCCTCCCAATTTCCCTTCTCCTCTATAATAGAGTCTCTTTTCTTTTGCTTTACTGGACTTACCTGTGGTTCACCACAATTGCCTGTCGAGTTGCAATTCTTTCCTGCTCCCAAATAACTCATTTGCTGGTAAAATAACTGGCTGTTTTATTGTTTTAGGTTAACAGACTCTAACACAAGAGCTAGAAATCTGAGTTAGTAAAAAGGAACTTGGGGAAAATAGAGACAATTGGTATATCAGAATAAAACTTTATCTCCTTAAAGATTAGAGAAGATATTACACCAATGAAATAAAAATAGGATGCTATGAAAAATGAATAATTATAAAGACAAAAAAAAAAGGAAATTATAACTAAAGTAAAAACAAATTTGGTTATCTTAGATGTTCACTCTTAAAGAAGTCACTTTCCTCAAAAGAGAATCCTCCAATCTCCTGCCTTTGGAGGTTAGCTATTAGCGTTCTGGAACTAAGTGGAGGAAGGGGAGTTGGAGGGGTAGCTCACCATTTGGAATGTAGGCTTCCACTTAATTGCCTCTATTTTATCTTTTCTCTCTTGAACTCTGATAAGTCAGATATTGGACCTCCTGGACTGATCCTTTGATTTTATTTTTCCTTTAGTATATTTCTTTATCTTTTTGTTCTACTTTCTGGGAAAATTTCCTCAACTTGATCTTTAAATCCTTTTAAGGGTTTGGTAGGGTATGGAGATAAATATGAGTTAAATCCATCGAGACTTACCAGAAATCCTTCAGGTATCATTCTACATCTTGACTGATGGTACAGTTGACCCTTGAACAACACAGGGGTTAGGGTTGCTGATCCTCCCTGCAGTTGAAAACCCACATATAGCTTTATAGTCGGCTCTCCTGCATCCGCCAATGTACATCCACAGATTCAATGAACCTTGTTTTGTATAGGACTGTAGTTCATATTTACTGAAAAAAATCCATGTGTAAGGGTCCCACGAAGGACTAGTAGGGGCACTGTGCATTCTGAAATATACGTTCTCCACCTCTCCATGGCTAGTGGAGGGAAATTCACTTTTATTTGGGCTTGGCGTCCCCAAGTCCAGCACCACTTTGAGCCTATTTCTCCAGAGAATAAACTTCTGGTCTTCTGCCATTTTTCCACTGGCTCTCCATTTGCTAACCTGTCCCAGAGGGGTACTGGTGAGGGTATAGACAGAAAAATAAGTGAAAAGAGAAGGAGGTCCAGAAATATACTAAAGAATATGTAAGAATTTAGTATGTGATAAAGATTATATTTCATGTTCATTGGGGGAAAGAAGGTTATTTAATACATGGTTTTGGCCATTAAAAATAAAGAAAATTAGACCTTTACCTCAAGCCTTACATTAAAACATTAGTCTACACAGATTAAAGATTTCACCAAAAAAAATGAAACCAGAAGTATCAGAGGAAAATATAAATAGTGATATAATCTTGGTCTGGGGAAGGCCTTTCTAAGCATGACATGGCAATAACCATAAAGATTAGTTTTATCCTAAATAAAAATAAAAATTTTTTCTTCATCACCTTTCCCAGTGTGTGTGTGCGTGTGTGTATGTGTGTATACATACATAAATGAAACTTTAAAAACAAACAACAAATGGGGAAAAAATAATTTGAACATGTATGTCAGACTAAGGGTTAATATTCTTAATACACACAGGGCACGTATTAATAAATAATTTTATAATACCAACAGGACATGAACAGGTAACTTATAAAGAAATACAAATAGCTTATAAATACCTGAAAAAAATATTCAGCCCCATTAGTCATATACACAAGTACAAATTAAAGAATGGGATATCATGGTCAGCTTACCTAAGTGATAAAAAATTTTTACAGTTTTATTGAGATATAATTCATACACTATAAAGTTCACTTCTAAAATGTACAATTCAGTAGTTTTCAGTATATTCACAGAGCTGTGCAAACATCATCACTATCAAATTCCAGAGCGTTCCTGTTACCCCAAAAAGAAACTCCATACTCATTTTAGTCACTCTCTGTTACTCCCAGCCCTTGACAACCACCAATTTACTTTTTGTCGCTATGGATTTGCCTATTTTAGACATTCCATATAAATGGAATCATACACTACGTGGCCTTTGATGTTCTTTCACTTAGCATAATATTTTCAAGTTGCATTCATGTTGCAGCCTACATCAGTACTTCATTCCTTCTTATGGTCAAATAATATTTCATTGTATGGCTGTATTAGTTTCCTACTTGTTGCCATAATAAATTGCCACAAATTTAGCAGCTTAAAACAACACAAATTTATTATCTTATAGTTCTATATGACAAATCCAAGACAGGTATTCCTGGGCTAAAATCAGGGTGTTGACAGAGCTGCATTCATTTTTGGAGGCTCCAAAGGAGAACCCATTTCCTTCCTTTTTTCAGTTTCTAGAGGCCATCCACATTCCTTGGTTTTTTGCTCCTTTCCTCTGTGTTCAAAGGCAGCATCGGTAGGTCAGGCCCTCCTCAGGTCCCGTTACTCTGATGAACTCTTTTATAGTCAAATCTCTCTGTTCCTTCTTTTATGCTTCCCTCTTCAATTTTTAAGGACCTTTGTGATTGCTTTGGCCTATATGGGTAATCCAGGATAATCTCATCTCGAGATCCTTAATCACACCTGCCCAGTCCCTTTTGCCATGTAAGGTAATACATTCACAAGTTCAGAGATTAGGACTGTGGACATGTTTGGGAAGTCATTATTCTGCCTACCACATGTATATACCACAGTTTGTTTAAGCATTTATCAATTGATGGACATTTGGGTTTTTTCCACTTTGGGGCTATTGTGAATAATGTTGCTATGAACATTCCTGTACAAGTCCTTGTGTGAATTTACATTTTCAATTCTTTTGAGTATATACCTAGGAGTGGAGCTCTATGTTGAACTTTTTTAAAGTGTACAATTCAGTGGGTTTTAGTATATTCATAAAGCTGGGCAACCAAAGCATCACCACTATATAATTCTAGAATATTTTCATCACCCCCAAAAGAAACTCCATATCCACTAGAAGTTACTTCCAATTCTCCCCATCCTGCAACCTCTGGAAACCACTAATTTGCTTTCTCTTTGGATTTGCCTATCTCTGGACATTTCACATAAATGATATCATATAAAATGTGGTCTTCTTGTCTGACTTTAGCTAGCATATTTTTAAGGTTCATCCATGTTGTAACACATATCAGTACCTCATTCCTTTTTATGAGTTAAAAAAAATCCCATTGTACAGATATACCACATTTTATTTATCTATTCATCAGTTTATGGAGATTTGGGTTGTTTCCAATGTATGACAATTATGAATAATGCTAAAATAAACATTCATGGACAAATTTTACATGGACATATATTTTCATTCTCTTGGGTATATACCTAGCAGTGAAATTGCTGGCTCTATGTTTAACTTTGAGAAACTGCCAAGCTGTTTTCCAAAACAGTTGCATCATTTTACATTCCTATTAGCAATGCACAAGGGTTCCAATTTTTCCACATTCTCACCAACACTTATTCGCCATCATTTTAAGTATAGCCATTGTAGTGGGTGTCAAGTGGTATCTCACTGAAGTTTCGATTTTCATTTTCCTGAATGCCTAACGATGTTAAGCTCCTTTTAGTGCTTATTGGTCATTCATCTATCTTCTTTGGAGAAATGTCTATTCAAATTCTTTGCCCATTTTTAATTGAGTTATTTGTCTTTCTGTTGTTGAGTTCTAATAGTTCTTTATCTAGTCTGGATACCAAGTTCCTTATTAGATATATAATTCAAATATTTTCTCTCATTCCGTGCATTGTCTTTTTACTTTCTTGATGGTGTCATTTGAAGCGCAAAACTTTTAAATTTTGATTAAGTCCAATTTCTTTTTTCTTTGGTTTGTTGTGCTTTTGGTGTCATATATAAGAAAGCTTTGCCTACTCCAAGGTCATGAAGATTTACTTCTAGGTTTTCTCTGAGTCTTACAGTGGGTTTAGCTCTGGTATTACAAAGTCTATGATCTGTTTTGAGTTGATTTTTGTATACGGTACGAGACAAAGGTTCAAATTCATTCTTCTGCATGTGGATATATAAGAATCCCAGCACCTTTTGTTTAAAAGACTATTCTTTCACAATGACTTATGATGGCACCCTTAGGTTTTCACCCTTGCCATTAGTTGAAAACAGACTGCGACAAAGAATTTGGAAAGATAATACCTAGTTTAGGCAAGAGTGAGGGGAAGTCTTACACACTGCTAATGGGAGCATAGAAGAACAGCCTCTGAGGGGTAATTTGCCATATATATTTGATTGAAAATATATATTCTGGTTCAGGAATGGTACTTCTAGGAATGTATTTCAAGGAGCTAACTGTACAAAGATGTTACATATAATGGTGAACAACTGGAAGTAACCTAAATGTTTATCAGTAGAAGATTAGGTGAATAAACTTTGCTACATCTGTATTATGAAATATGATGCCAATTTTAAAAATTATGAAATGATTTACTGACTTGGAGAAATCTCTGTGACCTACTGCTAAGTGAAAAATAAAAGCATGTTAAAGCTCCCTTTATAGTGATATTCCTTTATATAAAATTATGTATTTTACATATGCATCTACATTCACAGAAATAGCTCAGAAAATATCCACAAAAATGTTAACAGTGGTTGCCGCTAGGTAATGGGATTTTGGCTGACTTGTATTTCTTCTTTATACCTTTGTGCATTGCATGAATTTGCTACATGAATATGTACTGTCTTTATATTCAGAAAAAGAAAAGCTATTTTCATTTTGTAGAAGAATGTCCTCAAGGAATATATACTGTAGAAGACTATGCAATGGCATGGAAATATGTTCCTAATATGTTAACTGAAAAAATCAGGTTCCAATATCATCCCACTTAAAAAATTTTAATGTCATATACACAGTATTTCCTAGGTACTATACTTTTTTTCACCACTTACTATTTCTGAAATAAAAATGTCTCTTATAGTCAATATGAATAATGTAGTTCCCCCCTCCCTGTCTCCCTGAAAAGCTGTTATTAATGAGATGATGCTTCTGGCAACTGGAGACTTGAGGAAGTGCCATATGTGTGCAGAGAAAAGACAGGAGGAATAGATACCAAAATGTGAGCAGTGCTCAGCCCTGAATTGAGGTCTTTCTTTTTGTTGCTGTTGTTAAATGTAGTTTCCAAGTTTTCTGTAGTACATGCGTAGATAAACATACAAAGAAATCAGGAACCTGACTGCTCTGCTTTTCAAGGAAGAAATAAGACTGTGAGGGTATTTGGGACTTTGGGGCTTTACCAAAATAAGAGACTAGCAAATTGGGACACACACAAACCACCTCCGTAGTGTCAGAGTCTGCAGTGAGGGAGGACGACCTTGCATGCCCTGTGAGGGACCCCTGGCCAAACAGCAGCTGGCAAAGCAAGCTCAAGAACAGATAGGAGAGTTCAGTCAGCAGGAGCAGGGCTCTTGGATCAATCTTAGCTCTGTGTGGATGAGGAAATCCCTGTGAGGTAGGAGAGAGTCCAAATGGTGGGGATGCCGGCTAATTGTGGAGGAGAAGGATGCTCAACACTGTGGGGCCACACAGATATTTTCCAGGAGAAAATTCCCAGTTCCTCAAGAGCTACAGGAGATGAAGGACATGGAAAAGAGGTGGAAGACTGATGGTCACAGTAGAACTTCAACAGCCCCTGAGGAGGCCAGCAAGCTCTGGGCCTCTGCTTAGAAGGGAGGGACATGGGCCTGCAGTGACTGTGGCCAGGGCGCACAGGAGAGTCCCAGGCACAGTGCCAGGTAGGAGCTTCCCCCACATGATCACGTCTAATCCTCACAACAGTCCTGAGACAAGCAGCCTGAGACTCCCAGAGTGGTTTGTCCCAAAGCACACAGCCTGTAAGTGGTAAGAGTGGTCTCCCACCTTACTAAAGTCCTTCTCTAAAAAGGGAAAAACACAGAGCAAAGTTAACACACATTTATCATGAGTATTAACTCATTATTTATCATGGTGGTAGGTGGAAAACAAGTTTCAAAAATTTTCAATCTGATTTGAATATTTTTAAATAATAATACAGAAAAAAGCTGCAAGGATATACACCTTAATGGTGGATACGTCTCAACAGTAGGAATTTAATTTTTAAATTTCACTTTGTTTTTTTTTAACTTCCTCTCTACCCCCATCCTTGAGCATGCAAATCTTCAAGCAGAGAAAAGTTTTTTCTGAAGCAGTTGTGAAGACTAGCGGATCAAAGTTATAAGAATGAATTACAGTGGGACCTTAATGACAGAGAAATCCAGGTTCTTACTAGCTATGTGAGTTCCACTTGGTTTCGCTAAGCCTGTTTCCTAAACAATAAAAGGGGATTATAGTCTTGTCCCAGAGAGCTGTTGCCAGGATTAACTGAGATGCAATGTACACATCTCTGAGAGCCCCAAGCAGGGCACTTGGCATAAGGACAGTGTTTAATAAATAGTAAACCCGACTCTTGGTAGTCAGAGCTCTTCCTTGCTGCAGCGGAAGGCTCAGCACCTGCAGCTGTTTCAGAGAGCAGAGAGGAACCTGGCTCTCTTGGCAGGGGCCCCTTATTGGACCTGAAGCTGCCTGCACACCTGACACTCTCCCCTCCTCTGTTTTTACCATCTGGATACTAGCAGGATCTCATTCCTTAACCCATTTTCACCTATTTGCCTTCTTCTCTCCCTTTGTCTCAATGACCTCAGCTGCCTAGATAGTATTTTTGAGTACACGTGACATTATTTCAACATAACGCACATTTGCCAGGCACCTATGTTCTGAAGATGGCCCCAGGCTCCTGCTCTCCATTCATACCATCCAGAAATATTTGTATGAGCTCACGGTCTAGCTAAGAATTTAGATATTTCAGCAACTCCCACGTGTTGCCTAACTGCCCTAATAGGCACACACACCAGGCTGGGAAACTCAGAGGGCAGATTTACCAGGGTATGCACATGTGTACAGGAGAGGAGGGAAAGAATGGAAGAATTTAGTATTTAAAGAGTAATGATTTCCTCACCCTATATTATGCATCAGCTTCATATACTGTCTTTCTTAAAGAGAAAAGGTATTCACTCTGCTGAACTGGTTTCAAAGGCAGTTAAACCAATGCCCAAATAGGGCTGTTCCCTCTCATTTTCAGATTTGTTCAAGTCTGCTCACAGACCCAAAGTCTGTGGAAGGCTCTGGTCATCTGATGATGCTGCTGAGGCAGTGGGGTGGAGAGCAGGTCTGAGCTACAAACTGGCTCAGAATGTTCTCAGATATTTTGGAGCTCACTGGAATACACAAACATTCTGATTAACAGGCAGTTTTAAGACACAAAGAGATGCCAAAACCAGGCATTATTTGATATTTGTATTGTTTATTAGGTAAATATTAACACTAGTGGAAGTAAAAAGAGATTCACCTACAGTTGAGACTCCCTCACAAACTAAGATGTTTTCACTTTTATTCCCTTCCAGACTTTCTTCAAATCCATAGTCATGATAACTGCGGATTAGATAGTTAAACATTCGACTTCTTTCTCAAACCCAGATGCGTACACAGAATGACGTTAAGTACAGCAGTATTCAAAACCAGAGCAGTGTGACAACAGCCCCTTCAAGCCCATGGACTGACAGTCCAGTGGAAGATGTTGGCAGGGCAGTGAGACACACCCTGTTCTGCCTGTGTTATTTATGCCTCTGGCAGTGAAGCCCCTGACAAAGAAGCATGTCACTGGAACACACGCTCTTTGTTCACAGAGGTGCATGCCAGCACCGGCTGTGTCAGAAGGGACAGTACCGGGTCTGTAGTCTCTCCTTTGGCTCTTTTGCTTTCTTTTTATTTGCTGCACATTGTGGCTATGTTTATTAATTACTTTGTAGCTTAATCTTGTAAAACACACATTTATCTTGTGAGTCCTGATACACTTGAGATGGTCATAAAGAGAGGACAGGATCCCAAGATTTGTCCCCGTTTTCCCCTAAGGATTGATACCACCTCCCCCAAGAGCCGCCTGGTTACCACTCCCAGTCTCCTTCAGCATCTCCTCTTTACCTACAAGGTGGTGCCAGCAGGCTCTGTTTGGTATTAAAGATCCTCTGTAGTTGTTCCCAACCCATTGTTCCAAAGCAGACCCCCATGCTAGGGACTTCGTTCCAGAAACGGACTGATGGTGTAGCAGAAAAGATGGCAGGCCTTGGAGTCAGAACCATTTGGGTTTAAACCCTAGCTCGTCCTCTTGTTGGCCATGCAGCTTCAGTTCCTCACCTATAAAATGACTAAAATACAATCTACTTCACAGGGTTGCCTGAGGATAAAATGAGAAAGAACTTATTAAGCCCTACAAGTGGATGCTCAATCATTGCTTGTTAGCTCATGGAACTAATTTGCTAGTTTTTCGTAGAAGCCTTCATCCCATGGCCCTGTGGTTCTCATCACCTTACAGTTATAGACCTCATGACAGTCTGAACAGCACCTCCCTCGTCATCACAGAGATGTCTGCTAAGACTTACATTTTAAATACAAGACTCAGGAAACAACACACTAGACTGTTTTTCCCTTTATCCATAATCCTTCTAAAACTTTTTAGGCTTTGACGTATTAATTCATTTGATATTTAAAAATTAATACAACTAGTTTTGCATGAGGAGGGATAAATTAGGGGTTGGGGATTAACAGACACACATGACTATGTATAAAACAAACAAGGACCTACTTACAGCTCAGGGAACTATTTTCAATTTCTTGTAATGACATACAATGTAAAAGAATCTGAAAAGAAAATGTATGTATGTATGTATGTGTATGTATAACTGTATCGCTTTGCTGTACACCTGAAACTAATATTGTAAATCAACTACACTTAAATAAAAAATTTTTAAATAGATGTAAGTAGTTTTGTTTGCCACTAAATGAATTTAGGTGAACTGGGAGAGGGGAGTCTCATAACTTTAAGAAAACCTTAGGTTAATGCATAGAATTCTAAGTCTTTCTCTATTCATACATTTTTCTCAACCTTGGAGCCTCTTGTAGAATACTAGAATTAAGATAGTATCTGATTTGACATACGACGTATTTACTTATTTTAAGCTGAATGCAACGTTACGTTACCTACCCGAGGTCTGCAAAGCCGACTTAGTGCTCTAACCCTAGCTCTCAGGGAGCTCTCTGAGCCAGCACATTACAAAGGCTACCTGCCAAGCTTTACCGAAATGGAGACCATCAAGAATTCACACACCTCACAGGGGTGCCCTTAAAAATAAACGAGATAAAAGTCTTCGGGGAAACTCTGCAAACTCCGAGGCCCCATTAGAAATGTTAATTGCTGCCTTCGCTAGCCTATATTTAAATGTTAGAAAACCCAGGAAGATTCTCCCGAACTCTGGGACGCTCGGCTCCTCTGTGGCTTGGGCCAGTGGCCGGTCCCCGCCGGCCGTGAAGGCCGACTCCGCCCGTTGCCACGCGGTACAACGCGGGCCGGCAGCGATTCCGCCCCCGACGTGGGTCCTCACAGCACTTCCAACCCCACCTGGCCAAGGAGACGGCGGAGCTCGGTCTGTTGGCCCCACACTATGCAGGGGAGCGGGAGGTGAACCCGAAGGCCCCAGTTCCGCTCTCTTCACGTCTCCCGTCTTCGCGGGAATCGGACTGGGCTGGCCAAGACTCTGAGGACGGACCTGGCCTTAGGGACCCCCAAAGTCGGACTGTAAAGTCTCCCCCCGTCCCCGGCCCTCCCGACAAATGTCCAAGCGCGGGCTGGAGAACCGCCTACGTGCGCGTCGAGGAGGGATCTGGGGGTCTCAGCTCGGCAGCAGGAGGGGAAGCCCCCAAGGCGGGTCTTACATCAGCCACCCCACGTGCGATCGGAGGGCGGGAGGAAGTCGCTCCTGTCCCCGGGAGTGCGCCTTTTGCCCCCAGCCTCCGCCCCTCCCGCCGCGCGTCTCCCCGCCCCGTCCTTGGTGCACCGCGGCCGCCGAGCCGAGCGGCGCCGCGCGGGGCCGAGTCGAGCCGAGCAGCCGCCCGCGCCGCGTCGCCGGTTTAAGCGCAGTGCGGGGCCGCGGCCGGGGGCGGCGGTAGTGAGGACAGCGCTGCGCTCCAGCCCCCTTTTCCCTCCATGGTTTCTCTCCGCTCCCGTGAGTAACTTGGCTCCGGGGGCTCCGCTCGCCTCCCCGCACGCCGCCCGCCGCCCGGGACCGCGCCGCCGGCCCCTGCTGCGAGCAGACCCCTTCCGACGGCCCTCGCTGCGCAGGCTGGGACGCCTCTCCCCCCTCCGCCCCCGCCGCGGAAAGTTAAGTTTGAAGAGGGGGGAAGAGGCAAACATGGACATGAAGAGAAGGATCCACCTGGAGCTGAGGAACCGGACCCCAGCAGCTGTAAGCAGACCCCCCCACTTCGAGCGCCCTCTCCCCCCGATGACTTGCATGTAATGGTGGCCACCTGCGGGGCTCGGGCCGCGGGTTCGCCGGCCCCGGAGCGAGGAAGAGCGCAGCTCGCGGGCTCGGACGGTGAAGGCAGGCGGGCGGGCGCGGAGGGGGGAGCGAGCGCGCGGGGATTAACTCTTTGGCGCCCGCGGGTCCCCGCAGCCGTCCGGGGAAGGCGGTGGGGTGGGGGAAAGCAAACTTTGAGCTCCTCGCCTGCCGGGGTCCTTTCCCCGCGGAGCGCGTGTTCGTGTGGCCGGCGGCAAGGGAGGGAGGAGGGGGTTGTGTAACGCTGGGAGCCATGTTTGCAGCCTCCCGGGATGCGCGGCCGGGCGGAGGCCGGGCCTGCCGAGGAGCCGCGCGGCCAGCTCAGGCTGGGCCCGCTTTGCGCCAGACCGGGCTCCGCGGGCCCCGGGCGGGTCAGGGAAAGGGGCTCGGGTGGCGCGGGTGGCTCCTCCGGCCTGACCTCGGGGTTGGCGCCGGCCCGGTCAGAGCAGGGGCCGAGGGTCGAGCAGGGAGCATCTTCCCTCCGAAGGGGACAAGAAGACCCCTTGGGCACCGGGGGGCTTGGGCGGGCACGGCCTGGCGCGCGAGGAGCGGGGGAGGGGCGAACCCGGGCAGCGGAGGTGGCGCAACCGCCGCCCCTCCCGAGGCCAAGTTTGAAAAAAGGACCCGGTTCCCGCCATTTTTCAAGCCTAAAAATAAAACTTTCTCCCCCATTTTTATCGCTCCTCTTTGGCCCCTCGGGCCTTCCCTACTTGCGACCTCCCAGGGCTGGCCCCCTCGGCCCGGGCTAGCCGTTGTGGCGTAGGCGGTTTCTCCCTACCCCCCCCCCCCCCGCCGCGGCGGCGGAGCCCGGGGGCCTCTGCCCGGGAGGCTGGCCCCTCGGTGTGGGCGGGTGGCGGCTTCTCGCGTCAGCCCGGGCGCGCCACAGACGGACACAGCGCCATGTTGGCGGGCACCCGTCTCCCTCCGCCGCGTGAGCCGGCCTGCGAGCTCGGCCCGCTGGGCCCTGCTCGCCCGCCCCGGCGGTAGCAGTGGGCCGCCGTTCCCCTGGCCGAGTCTGCGGCTTGTTTGGCGCCCGCCTCGCCGGGGCTGGGCTCGCACTGGCGGGAGCCGCGCGATCCGGCTGCCGCCGACTCGTCTCGGGCACGCTGCCGTCCCCCTCCCCCCTCCTTCTTAAAAGGGCAACGCCAGGCGGCCGCCTCCGCTGGATTCGGGCGCCGGGGGCCTGGGCTCGCGGGCTGGGGCCTCTACCCCCGCACGTGCTCCAGGGCCGCCGATCCGGGCCGGCTCTCTCCCGCCGCGGCTGCGTGAGCAGCGGGCGGGCCTTTAAGAATGCCTCTTTCTTCTCCACCCCGGCCCTCGCCGCGAACTAGAGCGGCTTCCCGCGGCCGGGCACGGGGCCATGTTTCCCGGCCCCCGCGCGGGGAGGCTGCGCCTCAGCCAGACCGCCTCCTCGGGTGAGTGGCGTCCTCTGGCTGGTGGGCAGCCCAGGGGAGTCCTCCCACCCCGTCCCAGGCCAGCGATGGGAGTGTTAACGTGCAGTCAGGTAGCTGTGGGGTAACAAGTTGCCAACTTGTGGGAATTCGTCAACCATGGTTTACCTGGTGTGCACGCGAGGTTTTCAATCCCTGAGGTTCCCACAAATGTGGCCTTGGGCAGGCCGCACCTCGTGGCTTCACCGCGAGTCCCTGGAGGACCTCGGGGTGGGCGTCTCCACTCAGTCCTCGGGGTTTTAAGGTTGAGGTTTGACCGCAGCCATCCCTTCCGTCCATCGGTCAGACATTTTGTGTTGGCCACGTGCTAGTATATTGAACCGTTAGGCTCCTTCACACTAAAACTTACAGTTGTCTCATTTTGAGTTGTTAATATAAGACGTTTGAATTATTACTGAGTAGTTGCAAATCAGTAGACTGTGGAGTAATTAAATTTAGCCAAATTTTCCAAAAGTGCGCACGTAGATATTCAAAGTGCCTTAAAATCTGGAATTTGAGTTTTTTGAATGTGCATAAAGTACTATGAAAATACGCGGCTAAGAGCATTTTGTTCTCTGTGAGAAATACAACTGAGCTGGTGTTGTATATGGAATTTATTCATTATGAAATAACTAATATACTACTTTTTAAAACACATATATATACAAGTGCTAATTTTTCAAGAAATCAACAAGACTTAAACATTTTCCCCAAAGACAGGCTACACTCATGTGGCTATTAAACTTAAATTAAAAGGTCAGCTTATCAGTTACATTATTCACATTTCAAATACCCAAAAGCCACACATGACTAGTGGCTACTGTATTGGACAGCACTAACCTACAGTAATTCACTAGTTTTGTCACATATTTGAGTACCAACAGTATGCCAGGGTTTGGAAAGGCACTGTGAACATGGCAGTGAGCAGCCCCTTCCCTCCTGAAGCCTCAGAACCGAGTGTTGCCTGTTGCCCTAGTGCAATTTAGGGGCCTTGGGAGAGTGTCATGGGAGCCAGGCAAGACTGTGGGAGTGAAGAAAGTCTGCTCTATGGACTCTGACAAGGGGACTGAGACCAGTAGGAGTTAGGTTCTTGGGAGAGGAAAGCTGACCTTAAACTGAAGGCTTTTCAGGAAAAAAGAAATTTGTAGATTTAAAGGAAGTTTTAAAAGAAGAGTTTAAAAATGTTTTGCACAAAAGCATCATCCTTAAGGTAAGTGAGAAGTTAGTTGTAAAATGATTCTTTTAAGACCTAAATCAGCTAGTCACATGGCACCATATGTTTGTTGTTGGGCCAGCTGTTAGAGAGTAGGCTTGACCTCTGGGATCCTGCAGACCCTTGTCACTTGGGGAAAGGAAGAACCCTCTTTCCATTGAATGTATTGGTATAATAAGGATAGGAGGCTCTTAAATTCACAACAGTATATCCCATGGTTGACCCTGATGTCATGAAGTAAGACCTAACAGTATTTGAGGAGGTAAGTGGAGGTTTGATTGTAAGTGCTTTTAAGATCACAGGGGCTTTTATTGTATGTGTGGGGTTTTTTTGTTTGTTTGTTTTTATTTTGGGGTTTGAAGAAGATCCTGGTAACACCTTACCTTGTGTTCTTTGGGCAAAGTACATGGGAAGAAGATAATAGGTTCATTTCACCGGTTACATCCTCACTTGTTACGTAAATGCAGGTATGCTCATTTCCCTAAGGTAGGGTAACTCATAAATAATGTAATTCAACTTTTTAAAGTCTAAAACACTTCTTTATAACAGAGGTGTTCTCATAGTGGAAAAAATGGCCTAAGATGACATTTAAAAAAATAATTTTCATAAAGAATGGTGATCACCATTTAAAAATATCTTGTAGGCAGGGATAGGGAATGCTTTATACAAAATATTGGTGTCAGTTATTTCACCAAGAGCAAATTATACAGTGCTAGAATGTACCCTGTACACCATAGAAATGGTGGTAGATGTGAAGAGACACATGCAGTAGCCAGATACAGACCAGATTTAGATGTATTCCAGAATTGGAAAAAATTTCTGTTGTTTACGTAAGGCCCTCATATTTCTACTATACCAAACATGCACCATTGTGAGCACCTCATTAACTATGAATCTCTGTTCCAGTCTTGTGTTCAAAGTTGGAAAGCCAGGCAGTTCCTGTGGCTCACAATCTATGCCCCTGGGGAACACTGGTGGGCTGTATATGCTAGACTGAGACATTCCATATCTCACAAATAAGAGCAGTTTTTTCTTAGTCCCGGTTTACTGAAGGGGGGGGGAGGTTTTTCTCACGTATGTCTTTTAAAGTTTTTTTTCTCAAGCTTTTGTCATTTATTGTCTACTGTGATGTGATTTTGAGCTCAATGGGATATTCTGATTGGTTGCATAGCAGCTAATTGGGTTTTTCCCTTGTGTAAGGAATATATCTTCATTGAAGAGAAGCTAGATACAAATACGCCAAAAAATAGTAGATATAAAGAATGAAAAACCCCAGAAATCTCACACACACCCCCCTATCCTACCATCTAAATATTCTGATATTTAGTATAGTCCACAAGAATGTTTAATTTTTTCCAAACTCAGATCATGCTATTAATGCATATACTATCTTGTTGCTAAAGTACAGTAAATATCTTTATTTTTCTATGTTACCATTTATTATTTTTACAGCCTGATTGTTAATGTCGGTATAGCCCATGGCATGTTTAGGTTTTTTGCTGTTTAAAATAGTACTGAAATGAACATTTTGTAATGTTAATCTCTGCCAAATTGCTTTTTAGAATGATCTCTTCTTTACCTACCCACCAGGTAGGATAGGGTTATTTCCTTCCTTCATGCCAACGTTTTGCCACCCAAGCACACTTGAGAACTACTAATATAAATCTGTCCTGTTATTTTGAAAGCATTCTTTTTTAAATTTATTTTTATTTTTAAGATTATCTTTCTGTGCCTCAGTGTCCTCATCTGTTTATTAGTGGAGGTACTGGGGGTTGAACCCAGACCTCATGCATGCTAAGCATGCACTCTATGACTGAGCTATACCCTCCCTGCCAAAAAAAAATTACTTAAAATAATAGTAGGGTGGAGAGTTGAAGATTGGTTAACTCAGAAGGATGGAAAATGTCAAAGGTGGCAGGAGTTACTTTCCACATTTTTTAATTTCACTCACTACAATAATCATGTATTTTCTAACTAAAAGAACTGATAGTGATCTTTAATCCTCCATCTCTTTTTCCCTTCTTATAACCGATAATTTAGGAAGGTCACTCAACCACTTAGGGGAAGTTGATCCTTTTTTTTTTTTTTTTGGAAGAGTAGGAATGAGAGCAAGTTGGAGAGGATGAAAGAAAAATTGCTTGATCTCTTCTGTAGCTCCTAGCTCCAATCCCCATAGCTTGGCTACATTGTATTTCAAAATTTTCAGTGAGAAACTGGAGTATCAGCTTTGCTTATAGCTATAGAAAACAAAAACAAGTTGAACAGAAAGTCATTTGGATTTTTGTTCTTGGTTTTTAAG
Source organism: Camelus dromedarius (assembly GCF_036321535.1). Lineage (NCBI taxonomy): Eukaryota > Metazoa > Chordata > Mammalia > Artiodactyla > Camelidae > Camelus > Camelus dromedarius. Next base: position 49,398,360 of record NC_087445.1, read on the forward strand.
TGTTTACCTTAAATTCATGTTTGAGAAAAAGCTAGTTTCATTGGGAAATGAGGGATGAAGAGTGAATTTGGCCCCCAAAGTTAAACCATTTATCTTCAAGCAGAACACCAAGTAATTCTACCCTGGACCAAATAGCTCCCTAAGTTGTACATGCAAATGTACAAGTGCCTGCCCAGCCTTTCTTACTAGGTAGTAGCCCTGGGAGAATTGGGGACATAAGGAGATAAAACTAGAGCTGTTTTTCCTTGATTAGAACCACCCATTATGGATCTAGATTGGGAGGCCCTGGAGTTCTATGCCCCCCAGCCCCCACCTGGTGCACTCTCCCTTGCAAGGCAGTCTGGATCCCTTCACACTCAGGAAGGATGGAGGGGAGAGGAGAGGCTTAGTTACCTCAAATGCTGCTGCTGACACAGTGCCTGAGAGCAGACACCTTTTCACCAAGGTCCTGTTTAGAACTTTAGATTGGCTAGAAGGCTGCTGATGGTGGGCTTTCTAGGCCTGTTATAGTTACCGGGTATACATTCCCTGAACTCTCTCTCCCACTTGTAAACTTCCTGCACCTAAACCCATCCTAGCCATCTCTTCTCCGTGGAAGGGCTGCCCCACCTTCAACAAGAATAGAATGACATCTCATTTTTAATATGCATTATGTATTACTTGTTATAGTCAAATGATTTTTTGTTTACTGACAGTTTATATTTTTATGGCTTGTCTACTTTTTTGTCAGTATTTTGTAGGGTTTTTTCCCCCTCATTTAGGGCAAAAACAATACCTTAAGAAAAAGATAAAATAAATAAATGCAAATACCTAGAATTTCCATATATCAAGAAAGGTCACAAAAAAATCTTAAGGCTTGGTTCCCATTTTAAATAAAGAACTCATAACTCAATAACAGGCTCTTAATGTTTATATTTTTTTCACCTAGCAAGAGATTGTGAGGAAACAATCCTTATTTCAAAGAGCCAGCCCTTCTCAGTTGCCCTTAAGTTTTCAGATATGCTGATTTTCATCAGGAGAGGGAAGGTAGCAGAGGCATCTAGATAAAGGTGGAAGGAAGGGAAGAAAGAAGCAAACGATATAATGGGCCTGTATGCATCCTGAAAGCAGGGTTTCTGAAGAGGAAGTAGACAGGATAGCAAGAAGTAGTGAAGAAGCAAGTGAGAAGTTGCGGTGTTGCAGGTATCACTGACTCTAAATCTGTTTCCTTTTCTGTAGCTGGGGGTAGGATGTGTGGTAGTACAAAGAATGAGTAAATTCTCCATAAATGGTAGCAGTTACTAGAATAGTATCCTTGGCTTTTGAATGGGAGGATGAAGATGTTACTAGTTCCCATCTTCCATTTTAGAACTATCAGCATCTCCTTCCCATAAACATGCTTGATTAATGCTGTTAAACATGTTAGAGTTACTGCAAGAATGCCTTTGGCAGTTAAAACTAATTTGCATTAGTGTAAATTTATCAAGACATGTTTAAAAATTGCAAGTTTCAGAGTCAGCCACAGAACAAGAATGGCAGTGGGAATCATGGTACATATTCACACAGTAAACTGTTTATTAAGTAATCAGTATTTTCATAATCTGCAGATGTGATACCCTTGGGTGGATTTGAATTTTGAATTTCAGGACTTCCAAAGAAGAAGATTTTTATGGCCTGAAAAAGGCACCTAATGTCTAACGGTTATCCTAGAAATGTTTTTCTCACATGTATCACAAAGTGATTCTGGAGGAGGGTATAGCTCAAGTGGTAGAGCAGGTGCTTAGCATACAAAAGGTCCTGGATTCAATCCCCAGTGCCTCCTCTAAAAAATAAATAAGTAAAACCTAATTATTACCTCCCCCCACCAATAAAAATAAATAAATAAAAATATATTAAAATAAAAATTTTAAAAATGATTCTTACTTTGAATTAAGGCCTCTTGCATCTTGAACATTTCCTAGTGTCAAGATGATCTCAGTAAAAATTAATAAAACCAGAAGTGGAAATGTAGTCCAGCAACCTGTAGCCAAAATCTCTTCGGTGATCTCAATGGGAAAAATAAAGCTTTCCTCTTTTCCTTGTGTCAATCTCCTGGGCTTTCAGGTAGACTCAGCCTAAAGGGGTTGCTGGGGGTGGCAGGGAGGAGGCTATCTTCACTCTGTATTTGTGGTTAGAGCCACCCTTTCAGGAACAGACTTGGGAAAAGGAATAAGGGGGATATTGTTTCTTCACATACGTCTTAAGAACTGTAGTTTCTGTCTCTGGAAAGTAAAGAGTTTAAATCTTTATAACATGGTGTGACATTCCACCCTTGATATCTATAAGAATATTGTTACCAAAGGCTTAATCATTTTTCATTTATTTATAACTAATGATCTAGGTCTAAACAGAGTCTGCCCCTATATATGTGGGTGATTTGTTGGGTATTTATGGTTGGAATTTTTACTTTGTTCCTTGTTTCTTGTATGTTTTTGAAAGCTTGTCTCCCTCTTTGTTACCCACAGGTTCGAGAACTTGTCCTGGACAACTGCAAATCAAATGATGGGAAAATTGAGGGCTTAACGGCTGAATTTGTGAACTTAGAGTTCCTCAGTTTAATAAATGTAAACTTGATTTCAGTTTCAAATCTCCCCAAACTACCTAAATTGAAAAAGGTAAGTGGTTTTTCTTTAACAGCAAAAGAGAAAACCATCTTGGGAGGGGAAAAATATTATTCTATCTAAGGAAGCATTTAGTGTAGCAGAGAGCACATGGCCTTTGGAACTGGGCAGATCTGGGATTGAATTCCAGCTCTATCAATTTCCTGATGGGTGATCTTCTGCAGGTTACTTAATCTCTTTAAGGCTCAATTTCCTCACCTATAAACTGGTGATACCACCTGACCTTGCATGCAGAATTGCCGTGATGTGTGGAAATCATAAATGTTGGATGCTCAATAAATAATTATGAAGAATAACTGTGAATTACATTTCTTTTATGAATTTGTTATAATATTAACTACGTTTTGTTCTTAGTATGCTCTGGTTTAGGAACCACAGGGGCCTCCTACTCTTCATGTTTTATGTTTGTTGATTAAGGGTGAGTTTAAGTAAAGTCTTCAGATTTGTAGTCTAATATTTCAAACCCATAATATAATTCTTAGTGACTAGGAAGTTTAAAATGTGTTGCGATTGACTGCAAGAATTCATTTTAACAGAACTGCTCTATTTTCCTATCCTAATTTTATTTCCTATCCTAATAAAGCCTGTTAGTGCTTTACTGGTCAGTTATAAACCAATCACTATCTCCTCCAACCACGCCCCCTTCCCGAAAAAAAAAAACAAAAAAAAACAAGAAAAATGCTTTTTCATGTCCTTGCACATTTACCTGTCAAGAGTCCCAGAATGTCTGAACTGGAAGAAATGTAGATCTTCTAGCCTAGCCCTTTATTTTACAGGCACAGCAGTAGACCCAGAAAGGTATAATAATTTGCCTAAAGCCACCCACAAAAGTGCTTAGTATTGGAGCCAAAACTAGAACCCATATCTCCTATTTGCCAACCTAGGACTTGTTCCATCACATTTGAAAATGTATGTGGTCATAGTAGTCTTGCAGAATTCTCCAGTTTAGGGAATCTCTTTATTAGAGAATTTACATTGAACCTTTATCTAAACAAAGATACAGATAGAAATCTGAACTCAAATTTAGGCAAAGAACAGGTAGGCTGTTTCTGTGGTTGGCTTGCTTAAATCCGAAAGGGGCTGTTTCTTTGGTTAAGTATGGGAATTAAAAACCAGAAGTGCTTTTTGCTTATTTGCCTTATTTAGGTAATAAATGCTCAGGCAGCCGTCATGAGTTGCAGGGTGGCCGTCCTATCAGAAAGAATTCTGTTGTATTTAAATTTGTTAATTTTTTCTTTCTTGCATCTACTTTAGAGGTTCAAATGTAATCCTTTTACATTTGCATGGGTTATTGGTGACATTGGAAGCTCTAATAAGCCCATTAAAAACTGATGGCTTTTTAGCCTCTATCTACATAAACTTTATGCTAGCAGGTCCCTACTATGTGTTTTGTATTCTGTGCTGCTTTCTTAACATCCTGGTACATTTTCCTGAATTACTGTGATCTATGTACTATCACACTTATTCAGAAAGTCATTGTATAGGGGAACATCCATATAGAGGCTTTATCAAATCCTTCTGAAGTCTTGTTAATCACTTAACTTTGTGGAGTTGGTGGGGGAGGAATGGAGATGTCTATAAACCAAACCCAAAGGCAGGTTGGATGTTCTCACAGCCGATACAGGCTTTATTTTCTTCTCACCTGAGATGTTCATGTTGGAAGGATGTGAATATTACACATGTTGATAGTCTGACCAAGAGAAATGGTCTCTTTAGTTTCATTTACTATAACCTCAGTAAAGCTGACACTTGAGTCTTCGTTGATTATAGAGATGTACTTTTAAATCTGGACCATGACTAGATATTTTAACAGACTATCCCAATTTGAAGGAAAAAATGTTTTGAAATGTCACATTTTTCTCTTCAGAAATGCTTGGTAATACCTACGCAGCAAACTTGTTTTTTTAAACGCACTCTTTCAATGACTATTTACATTTTTTAAAGGTCCTCTGTTTGGTGTCATGTAGATTTCATTTCATTGCATGCCAGACTAAATGACAGGGGTTTTCATGGTATGCATGGACATAGCATTTACATAGCATAGTGAGGAGCATGTGGATTCTTCTGAAACTAGCCTGCCTGGCTTCATATCATAGATCCACCACTGGGCAAATTACACAGTCTCTTTATTGTTCATTTTCCTCATCTGTAAACGGGGGTAATAATTCTGCCTACCTCATAGGGTTTTTGTGAGATCGGATGAGTTCATGTATTTCTAGTACTTTGAACAATTATTTAAGTACCTGTGTACTTAACACTTAAGTACCATATAAGAGTTAGATAGTTACCATTGTTGTTGGCACTTAGAATAGAATTGAAAGCAGCTATATGGCCTAGGTTTTCTTATCTGCAAACTGAAGAGTTTAGTTTGAATTGGATGCTCTCAACCATCTTACTTTTCCAGGCTCCAATTTTTTTTCATTTTGCGATTCTGATATTCCTTGGTAAAGGTTCATTCCTTCATGGGCATACCACTGCTACTTGACCTGCAGCTGAGAATTAGAGTAGATTCTTATAAATAGTGCCAGATTTGTGCAAGAAGTGGCCTCTGTTGAGTTGGTTTCATCAGTCTTGAAGCTGTTGCCCCAGTCCCTTTTCTGAGGTCATGGGACTTCTTTAAGGGCTTGTTCTGTGGTGTGTACCACTCCTGTAGCCTTTGGGGCAAGATTCCTTGGTGCCTTCCAGATGTAGAACCCCATGACGAATCAGCACTGTACAGAACCAGATTAGGTTTCAAGTGGCCATTGTGAGCTCTGCTTGGCCCACAGAATAAGCTGCTTAGAATGCACAGACTGTTTACCCTTCCTGGCTGGTATAGAGTATTACAGCTTCTCAAAGAATTCTAATTTGCTTTGACCCACTTTTTAGATTAGAAAATGTATTCACTGATGTTGGGGGCCAGTAAACTGTTATAATTAGCACCTGACTTAGAAACAACTCTTCTCATCCTATCAAGTCCCCCCTTCCCTGAAGTGTTAGTGGGATCTATAAACCACTTACTTCTGTTTAATCAAACAAAATGAACATATGTACACTAATAAAAATAGAGATGATTTGATCTTGATAAATACTTGCAAACTGTATTTGTTATTTATGACACCTTAATGATATGTGTTTCTCTGTGTGTTATCTGTGTGCTGTGTGCATTTTCTCTTACAGCTTGAGCTCAGTGACAATAGAATCTTTGGAGGTCTGGATATGTTAGCAGAAAAACTTCCAAATCTCACACATCTAAACTTAAGTGGAAATAAACTGAAAGATATCAGCACCCTGGAACCTTTGGTGAGTAATCGATAATTTGGAAGCCAGGACTTGTTGGTCATTTTCATTTTCATATTTCTTTATGGTGAGGGAAGTAATTGGAAATAATAATTGATCAAGAAAGTGGTGGGTTTTTTTTTTTTTTAATGTTCGTTTTTATAGAAAGTCCAGTTTTCAAGCTCAGGGCCTCTCTAGTTATATGTGTTCCTCTGGCTTTGCTCTCCCTCCCTGATTATTGTGGTGGCTTTCTTGAAAGGGGGGGAATTATTTCCTTTTTTGCTGTTTTTAAATATATGTTGACTATATAGCCTTAAACATTTCTCTTAAGAAATTTTTCCCCAGACTAGCCAGGCTGTTCTGTACTTTTATAGAAAAGGCTGTTTACATTGAGTGGCATATCTGAGCTGTACATAGAACAGTCCAAGGGCAGCTCCAGTGAGTTCTAGGTCTTCTAATTCATGATCTTATGCTCTAGCTGGATCACTGGTGTCTAAAGTTTTACATGGGAACCCCCAAATTCTCCTCTGTCTTACATGCTGGAATAAGCTATGAAAAGTAGAGTGCCAGTTGGGTTATAGACTTGCTGTGTGACCTTGGGCAAATTGCTTCTTCTCTCTGGGCCTTAATTTCCTCACTTAAAGAAGCTGGAAGGATATAGTCCCTGCCTTACTTACCTCACTTAGGAGTTCTGAGAATAAAACAAGGTAATGCACTTACTTTGCTTTGTAAGTTGGGAAGCTGTGCTATAGGGAGTCCAGTCCATGTGGAGGTTATAGGGACCAGAAAAGAGCTTCTGGAGGCAGGAGTCATGCAGGGTAGGGGGCAGCTCCACAGGCTGTTTTCTTTGGCTGCCACCTGGAAATTTCTATGGTTTTAAGATTATTAAATGACTTTTCCCCCTAAATAATACATTCTATTCACAGAGGTAGAATTCAATTCTAATAAGGCTAATGAAACTCAAACTTGTTTCATACCACCCAGAGAAGCCTGTGCTTCTTTCTGATTTTTTTCTGTTAGACATAAAGTCAGTATTTCCATCTGACTTAACTGGGAAAGGGGTTATGTAGCAGATAGGAGCTGTCTTTCAGGAGCCACAAGAGCAGAACCCAAGAGGATAAGGCATCCTTCTGCTGTCTGTATCTTTTCTGATGCCACAATTTATTAAAATAATTTGGATTTCATATCACTTGTACAGAATGCTCTGTTGCTATTTCAAAAGAATATAGAGTTAAATTATGTTTTCTTTTAATGAAGAGGATTTCCTGCCAGAACTATAGGGTCTTTTCCCTCCTAATGGATAATTGAGGCTGTGCTCCAAAACAGATTTAATCACCAATTTTGTGAGTCCCTTTGTTTTTACATTTCATTAAGTAGACCACATTTAGCTCATATTTCTCGTAAGTATTGGGAGCCTGGTGCTCACCTTTTTTCCATGAATTTTGCCCCTTTTTTCCTGCTATAGGTACACCCAGATACTTGGGCTCCCTCCTTTTTTTTTTTTTAAACTAGTTCTGTTTTCCTCCAAACCAATCCCCATTTCTAGTATTTAAGCAAGCACTGCATTTTGCTTTATTCAAGAACATTAACATTTGCCCGTTGTATCCTCATATAAGGCAGAGAAGAGAGAATGTCCTCCTTTTAGAAATGAAGAAAACGAATTTAATTACTTAGCAGCCTCAGATAAATGGCGAGCAGGGATTCAAATCCAAGTCCTCCAGTCTTTCCATTGCCCTTTGAACCTGTTATCTTTTTATCTATAAAGTTTTTCCATACCCAGATTGACCTAAGCTGGGAATTCCAGCAGGAGCACTAAATTAAGTGCTGATGGTCTCCCAGTCAGATGGGCTACATTAAGCCTTTGTTGTTTGTGTTAATGATAGGCCTGTCAATTTAGGGTCATTGTAAGCATTGGAACCCCTTTTCTCTGGAACAGAATACCAGGCAGTTAGTACCTTTTCATGCTGTTACCTAGTTCTCATGGCAACCTTAGTCTTCTTTGATGTTTCATCAGAAGCTTTTGTTAGTGTCATAGCATATAGAGGTAGAGCAGAAGCAAATATTGTGTGGGAGTTGTTTGCATGGTGTGTTCCTGACCTGGTCAGTGATATAATTAGGGCCCTTTGGTGGCTATGAAATTCTCAAACCCCTGAGACTGTGAAGAATGAGAAATAAGCATTATAATATTTACCATTTTTGGAGGATCTGCTATGTACCATACACCACAGTGGATGCTTTGTGTATGTTGTCTCATTAGTAATCAACATTTCTACAAAGTGGATAGAAATAGCATGACCCTTATTTTATACATGAGGAAGTTGAGGCTTAGGAGAGGCTGAATCCATTGTCCAGAGTCACACACTTGGCTAGCCATTTGACTGACCCACAGCTCCACAAACCCATGACTATCTGGAAAGCTTGAACTCCTGCCATTCTCCTGAACTTGTTCAGATTCCTGGGGGTGCTAGGTGGGTCTCCTGGAGTTACAACTTCAGGATAAATAAATCTGTGGAAGGTGAAGGGGGGAAATGGGTCCATTTCGACTTTGGAAGGTATTCTTCAGTGGGGGAAAACACCATCCTCATCCTCATCAACCACATACATTTTGACACCGTCTACTTTGAGCCCAGTTCTTACAGTCAATGCAATGATTGTGAATGCCTCTGCTTACTACAGGGACATTAATCGAGAGACAAAGAAGGCATCAATTCAAACTTCCTTGGACACCTTTTTTAAGAGACCTGGGCCATCCAAACCATCCCCCAAAGCCCTTCTAAATTCTAAGAAGGCAAGCAAAATTATTGTTAATAAAATGTTTAATGTTTATTATGGCTAGCCTATTAGTTTTAGGCCAAATTTCTGAAATGGTAGAGTTGTGATTTTTTTTTTTAAGTAGTATTTACACATTACATAGAGATCCTAAATAATCTGTGTGTATATTTTGGGCCTTAAAGCATAATTTTACTGCTTTAAACAATTCTAGAGTGCTACAATTTGGTGTTTTGTTGTTTATTTGCTTTCACTTCGTTTTCTAGCATATTGTTTGACCTGTCCAAGTTACTCATAATGCGTCCTTCCTGAAGGGGTAGTTACAACTGTCACAGATTCAGAGTTTCAGAAACAGGAGAGCCTTGGAGGCCCTGTACTAGGATAGTCAACAGAATTAGAAAATGGGCTTGGAACACTGTAGAGTTTCAAAGATCAGGGGTTGTGTACATTTTTGTACATTGATTCCTAGGGAATAATGTTGAGCAGTAAATTCCCTTGAGCAAAGAATTTAGACGAGTCTCTGTGGGAAAGCTGCCTAAATTTACTTGTTCTATCCTAGCTGGTGTAGTCAATCTTGTTGTGCAGAAAAAAGAGTTCCCCACTTGTCTGGGGTGCTGTTTCAGCATTTTTTTTCCTTTTTGGCAAGAACTCATACCTCGGCTTCTGGAGGTCAGGAGCTCTCCAGTAGGGAACCTAATCTGAAAGCTACATAACATAAAAGCCCTTCTCCCTGTGATCAGAAGGGCTGGGGACAGTATTCTTAAGACCTCGGGGGACCGACTTACATAAGCACATTATTGGATTCACAAAACTCTTGGATCATTGTACGTTGGTGTTTTGAGGAGTACATTTGCCTGTTGCTGTAACCCTGTTCTGTGTTCCCTGCCTGGCTCTATGTTCCCAAGGGCTGTTCAGTGAGAATAAAATCAGTGTGGGAACCTCTTCTTTGATAAGGAAGATGAAGCTTTTGTGTGTGCAGGGTCAGCAACCCTTTCCTCTAGAGGACCACCTAATAGTAGGTCTTTTAGGCTTTGTAGGCTGTACAGTCCCTGTCAAAACTACTGCACTTTGCCATTGAACCACAGAAGAAGCCACACATAATACACAAACAGGTGTGGCTATGTTCCAGGAAAACTTGTCCTGAAGACACGGCTTTGTTTCATCTGTGTTTCTTCCCAGGTTCTCGTGAATGTTGAAATAGACTTCCCAATAAAGCATCAAAGCCTTTAAACATCAACGTTTATTTTTTGCAACTTACTTCATAGAGATCCTCTTAATATTTTTATAGTACCACCCTCTTAGAGAATACCAAGCTTTTTCTCTTGATTCAGACCCATTAAAAGTTAAACTTACGAAGCTGTATATCCATATGCCTTCCAGGCCTGTTCTAAAAGGCACCAGGCTACATGGTACTTCATATTTTGTGTTTACTCTTTATAGGTTTGCCCCCTCTTCTCCCTGTGAGGGTCTGTTGTCACTTTCTGTTGCTGTCTCCTTACTTGCCTATAATACTACCTCTGTCCCCCATCTCTTAATTCACCCTTAATCAAAACTTAATAGACCTGGGATTGAAATACTAGGACACTGATGTGATAACAAATGAAGATCTGAGTAAAATACATGGACACTTTCCTATCCACTTTGGCTGCTCAGAAAACTTTTCTTGGGCCAGGTTTTTAAGAGAGAAAGATGAAACTGAGGTCCTGAATAATTGAGGTACTGTAACAAAACTTTTAAGGTATGGTAAAATCAGAAGAATTTTACATCAGAAAGTTCTGGTAATAGTGTCAATCTTCCCTAAGAATTAGAAAAGAAGAAAAGAGTGTAATGTTTCTCTACTTATGAAGTTTCAAGTCTGAGTCCCCCTTCTTTTTCCCAGCCTGTATTGACTCCTGTCTTCCTGGAAAATATCTGCATCACACACTTGGTGCTTTACTGTACTCTGTTCTCAAGTGTTTCATATCTATGTCCCCAAGGAGAAATCGCAAAAATCTTGACATTTGAATAGATTGCAGTCCGTCATATACTACCACCTCAGAGCATTGAAGACTTAACTGCTTGATAACCCAGCAAGTTCTTATTGGTCATTTGATTACTGAAACATTAAAATTTAGTTGTGAATCAGATTTATTAAACTCTCTGATTTGTCTCATACTGTGAAAAGATCCAATTTTAATAAGTACTTCAAATTCATATTTCTTAAGACTACTCATGCTGCCAAAAGAAAAAAAGAATCTGAGAAGGTAGAGAAGGGAAGAACTAGTTAAAATTTTAGTGACCTAATGTAAAGGTTGTAAAGGACTTGAAATATTTTCCTGTGTATAAGGCTGAGTAGGTAGCAGCTAATTGAATACAGAGCCTTGAATTTTACCTCTTTGGGAGATGGGTTTTGTTGTTTATGTTCCTTTGGTTTAGGAGGTATGTTTCTTGGTCCTTTTCTTCAGAAAAAGTTGGAATGTCTGAAAAGCCTGGATCTGTTTAACTGTGAGGTTACTAACCTGAACGACTACCGAGAGAGTGTCTTCAAGCTCCTGCCCCAGCTGACCTACCTGGATGGCTATGACCGAGAGGATCGTGAAGCCCCTGACTCAGATGCCGAGGTGGACGGTGTGGATGAAGAGGAGGAGGATGAGGGTGAGTGGGTACAACATCCAGTGAACCTAGTTTTTGCCTTTCAAAGGCCCTGATAAAGCTATTGAATGTTCTTGCTACTGAGCAGAAAAATTTATATCCATGCCGTGCATGTAGGCATTCTGTTAAATTTGGAGCTCTTAGGACATTGAAGTCTTCAAATGATTCAAAATGGAAAATGCTTTGTTAGCTGACTAGTCTTGAACTCAGAGCCTAGAGATCATAGACTGTGCTCCAGCCCATGGCGGTACTTGTAGTTTACCTTTTACTTAAAAGGACCATTGTCTCAGGTCTCTTGCTTTTGTCCTAGCTGTTCCCCTTTCTTGGCTACTACCTACTTATCCACAGTCAGCTTTGTCAACACTTCCAGGAAGCATTTGGTGACGCCAGCAAGCTAGGTTAGATTCCTGTGTGTGCCACAGCATTGCCTTGCTTACCTCTTTCATAGCACTTGTCATTCTCTGCTATTCTTGTCCCTTCCACGTATGCTATGATTATCTTCTTACCTTTTAATTCACAGGGCCGAGCACTTAGGAGGTACTTAGTACATGTTTTTTATATGTAAATATAAATATACATTTCCTGCTTTCAATATGACTAGAGTTTTAAAATTAATTATTTTAAAGCACTATATGTTGCATTCCATTTTTCATTAATAAAGGAAATAATCTCTGGCTATAACATGGAATTACAATGTAATTTTTATTTTTGACACTTAATCAAGGTTTTACCATCCAATTATCTCTATTATCTCTTTGTATATTTTCTGCTCAAACTATCCCTCCTGATTAGCTTGTGTTTTCCTTGCATAGTGACGTGATTACTCTGAGTCATTCTTAGGATAAAAGGCTTCTCACGTCCAATGGCTTAGAGGATGCAGAACAATTAGTTTGCAAATAAGTCAACATGAAGAAAATTTATTCTCATAGAGTTCCTGGTGTTGCTGGAATTTGCAGTATTATTGGACTTGAAGCATTGTTTTTAATACCTCTTTAAAGATAAAAGTTCATAAGACAGAAATGCTTAAAAGTGGAGAGCATCATCAGGCACCTTGGGTGCAGTTAATAGGGCAATACTCTGGAAGCATTTTACAGTTCTTTATTACCGCAGATTTCAGACAGGATGAAAAGTGATGGGATGTTAAGTGGTAAAGTGGACACAGAATAGCTCAGCTTGTTTCAGATGTTTACATCACTTAATGCCCTTCACTACTGGTTCTCAGTTTTTCTTAAAAACCAGTCTTGTTTTTATTTTATTTACGTTCACCTTAAATGGATTGAAAGGCCACCTGTATGCAGGAGCCCATAAAGGAAATCCCTTGGAGGTTGGAGGGCAGTTCTTGAGAGCAAGATCAATTAGGCAACAAATATATGTGCTAGGCTCTGTGGAAAGTAGTTTCAAAAGAAAAAATAGACATAGTTCCTGTCCCCTTGAAGCTACTGTCTACTAAGAAGGAAAATGTTAAATAATCATAACTAAATAAATAATCACAAGTGAGCAAAATGTGTGGTAATGGAAGCAAAATGTGTGGTAATGGAGAAGCATCACGTAGTCATGTGGGAACATAGAGCTGAGATTAGGCGGTTTGGCAAGTCAGCCTGAGGAAGTGATGTTTAACTGAGAATCAAAGGTCGAGTCAGTGTTAGCCATGCAGAAAAGGCAGGGAAGAGTGCGCAGAGTCCAGGAGGTAGGAGCGAGCACAGCAAGCTCCAGGACCAGGAGAGAGAACTGCTTGACTAGAGGCCTGCACCAAACGGAGGAGAGACACAGTACCTTTCAGCTGGCCTGGCTGCCTCCCCTGTCCCCACGCCCACCGTCATCCCCATCGTGGGGTTATTATGGCTGTTTCTCAGGTTCTTGATTTGCACGGCTGGTTTGTAGTGGTACCCTTAACCCAGAGAAAATGGGTGGTATTCTTAGGTTATTTTGGTTTTTTGTCTGAGAGGGGTGTTCTTCCTTCTTTCCCTTCCTTTCCTTCCTTCCTGGAAAATTTCAAATATAGACAGTGGTAGAAATACCAGTAAAACCAACTTTCATGTTTGCCTTACCGAGTTTCAACAATTCCTGTTTCATGGCTGATCTTACTTTAAACATACACACTTCCCCCCTTCCTTATTTTGAAGCAAATTGTAGAGGTTGTATCATTTCATCGGTAAGTATTATGGTACACCTAGTCCACCAGGATTCCTGGCCTCCAGGTTTTATGAGACTCGAGATAAAGGGACTGAGCTGCAGCAGCGTGGGAGAAAGAAGGTCGCTGTGGTTTGTGCTTTCTCCTGACGGTGTAGCCCAGCACTGTCCTGTGGACCAACCCAAAGCGCCACAACCTTAGCAGGTGTGCCTTGTGGGGCACACAGGGTATTTAATGAATTCGTTTTGGACTATTTTCAGAAGGAGAAGATGAGGACAAGGAGGAGGATGAGGATGGTGAGGAGGAAGAGTTTGATGATGAAGAAGATGAAGACGAAGATGAAGATGTAGAAGGGGAAGAGGATGAAGATGAAGTCAGTGGGGAGGTCAGTGCAAATCTTGCTAACCTGTTTCCTATTTGCAGTTAAAATAAAAGTGGATTTTTTTTAAAGGAAAAGAAAAAGCCTTTTGAAGAAGTTAAGGTACTCATAAATAGATGGATTTCTGTCTGATTAATTTAGCTCTTGCCCCCTTTTAGTAAATACTAAACAGAGTACTTATTGAATGCCTACTAGACAGTGCTTGGCTCTGCAGAGTAAGTTTTGACCCTTTAACTTTGGGAGGCATCAGCGAGTTGAGTATTCAATCAGCAGGATGAGAAAACTGGAAACATTGAGAACAATGGTATGTCCATCTCCTTGTTGGGAAGGGTATATTTACCAAGTCTGAACTTTCTTGTATATCCAGCTTAATACAGTAGATACACATGTGCCTGCTATGTTAAAGAATTGAGGATACAAAGTTGAATCAAAATGTGGTCCTACTCTGAAAGAACAGGTAGTCTAGTTTATGGGACACATAGTAATACAGTATCTCTGAGGAGCTGAATGCCATAGAAGGACAGGAGAGAGGAGTGAGTTAACTTTGATCCTAAAGGGGATTTGTGAAAACAGGCCAAGAAAATAGATGTCATCAAAAAAGCATGTTCGTTTGTAGTACAAACATAAGGCTGAGCATTTGTGTAATTTCATAGGTCTAATGAATTAAATTAAGTTTGTGAAAGAAGCTTTTTAAGAAGATTTTAAATTAAGCTCATTTAAGAAAAACTAACAGTTCTCAGTATATTAAAGTAGGTAAAAATAAACTTAGTTTTTTCCTGGCGGACTGTTACATGTATTGACAATCATCATTTTTCTTTGTACTCCTCAACTGAGCAGACTTAATCTAATAGTGCTATGCTATTTACCATTCCATAGGAAGAAGAATTTGGACAGGATGGAGAAGTTGATGAAGATGAAGATGATGAGGATGAAGATGAAGATGAGGATGAAGGTGGGTTAAACCTGTACTATGGTCCCCCTCAGTTAAAAATCAGGGGGAAATTCCATTAATTTAGAATTTGAAACCACTGAGAAGAAAATAAAATGCCTTTGACCCTCATGGTCTTCACAGGCACTTGTATAGCCACATCAGTGCATCTGTGCTGGTTCAGCCCCCTGGCTCTACAAGAATTAATAATACCTACATGAGGGTGGGAAGCCTGTCCTCAGTCCCCACACGTTTTTTTAGACCCCATCATTTAGGTTACTGTCAGGCATGAGATTTCTGTTTGGAATTTTTTCATTAAAAAAATTCTTAATTGGATCGTAATTTTTGCCAGATATATAAATAGCACCTTTCCAATTTTATTAATGTTATTCCTTTTCTCACCACAACCAAAACTAGTGAAACATCTATTTATTACTTGTCAAAAGTACAGATTCTAACGCTTATGTAAGTCAGAGTACCAGGTTGTTTGCTGTGCTTTCCACTGGTTCATACTTTCAGCATCTGCACAGGACTAAATTTACATTGGATATAGTGATGGTTAGGCTCTGATTTCTGCCTTCAAGGAGCATTCCGGAACACACTTCAATGCAGGTTTAGTTAATTTCATTAAAATAGCCATGAGTTTTTACTAGTTGAAAAAACAGAATGGTGCATAGGCCTCTGTGTCTCAAATATCTAAGGAGTCTAAGAAATCTTTTTATTTAATATAAACTGGCTACAGTTTGAGTCTTGCCATGTTCTAGGCTAAATACTTTTGATCCTCAGAATAACCCTATAGAGTCAGTGCCATTGTACCCATTTTACAAACGAGGAAACAGGCTTAAAGCGGTGTAAGTGGCCTGCCAAGATCACTTGTCAGTGAGCCTGGCTCAAAAATAGTCTAGCTAACTCCAGAGTCCTTGCTGTGCATTTTAGTAACTGCTAATGTCTAATTGTTGGGACCAACAAGTATAAGAAAACTAAGAAACATGTGACGGCGATTTAAAATTGAGAAAACGGACTTGACTTGGCTATGATTTGAGACGCTGCTGTGCACTGTGCCCTTCTTGGTTCTGTAGTCACTATTTATGCTCCTTCAAATTAATACTTCTTAATTAACAACTTGTCCATCTGATCAAGCTTACATCATTTTTTTTAAATCTCCCAACCATTAAAAAATTCATTGTTGTTACCTCCATTAGCAATAACTTAGGCAAAGTAAATGCATTTCCAGTTGTTTTAAAGTGAATTTTTGCTATTGTACAGAGGAGGAAGAAAGCGGGAAAGGTGAAAAGAGGAAGAGAGAAACAGATGATGAAGGAGAAGATGATTAAGACCCCAAATAACCTGCAAAAAAGAACTGTTCAGTATTGGTTGGACTGCTCATATGGATTTGGTAGCTGTTTTAAAAAAAAAAAAAAATGGTAGCTGTGATACAAACCCCAGGACACCCACCCACCCAAAGAGCCAAAGAATAGTTCCTGTGACATTCCGCCTTCCTCCACTTAGTCCCTCTTGGAAATCCACCACCAAGCTTTGGGACTTACCCCAACAAAATTGTAAGTGTTGTTAGGTTTTGTGTAAGACTCTTGCTGTAGCCTGGATAGCTGTGAGTGGTGAGTCACCCGTCTGTGGCTCCCAGTCACGCCGAGATTGTAACAGCATTTTTACTTTCTGTACAACAAAGAAGCTTTGTAAATAAAATCTTAACATTTTGGGTCTGTTTTTTCATGCTTTTCTTTTCTTTTTAATGAAATTTTTTTACACTAGGACATTTTATGTGACAACTGCCAAAAAATATTTTTAAGAATTAAGTGAAATAAACACGTTCCTCTTTGGTAAAGCCTAGTTGTATGCTTACATTTGTAAATTAAGACTTTGATTGTAAGCCTGTGTTAAAACACCCTAAAGAACTAGTTTCTTTGGCATTTTTATTTTAGAGATTGTTGAGGGGAAATACACAATATGTGGGATCTTTGAGCATTTAAATCTAATCCTCATTCTTGATTGTGGAAATAAATGAAGTAGACTTTTGAAAAATAATGTTTGAAATTCAGTGTCCTGGAGCCCATGAACGCCAGTAAAAATACTGTTAGATTCAAATAATAGACGAATTAAAGAAATGAGGGTAGGATAAAGGAAAAGGCCCTGCCCTGAGTCCCGGGAGATCTGAATTCTAGTTCTGGCTCTGCCACTGATTTCCTTTGTGACCTTGTGTTGACCTCTGGTTTACCTCCCAGTCTATAAAATTGAGGGGGTGTGACCAGATGGCTTCTGAAGTCTTTTGCAGCACTGATCATCTATGACCCTTGCTGACAGGAAGGTCTGAAGAAACAAATGAGCTTTGCACCAAGGCTGAAACATGTAGCATTTGACTGACAGTTGAACAGAGTATGGTTTGTTTTCAGGACAGGCATGCTAAGGGGGAATGACATGTGAAAAGCTTTGCCAGGGAGCAGGTAGGCACTGCCTGAAGTCAGCTCAGCTTTTGCAGAAAATGGAAATTTGCTCTATTCTTACAGAACTTAAAGGGATTTAGGGGAGGGATCAGATAGATACTCTGCAATCTGTGTGCAGTGGGTCAACAATTTAATAGATGTGTGACTGTGTTATCAATTTTTGGAATGGAAGGTTGAGGGTTGTTTTGGTAACTGAGCTCTAAGCTACCAGAATCGGGTTTTTATACATGTAAAACTAGTGTTAAAGATTGGAACCTAATCTGAATTTATATCTAGAAATAGTTTATATAGTGTCAAGGTAGCCCCCACATTGTGTGCTTTGAAGTTAAAGTCTCCTCTAGGCTTTAAAATGGAGTTTGCTTTTTGCAAATGAAATTTGAGAAAATTGAATTTGATCTCTGGCTTAACATACTATTTTCCCCAACCATAAGGCTTCATCAGTGCTATTTGGCAAACCTTACACATTATAGAGCAATCTTTGTAACATAGGTGTCCTTAGGTTTTGCTTATATTGCCAAATACCAAACAATAACTTTGGGTGAACATTTTTTCTGATTTTTCAAGTTTACAGAACATTCCAGTAGCTACCAAGCACCTAGCATATGCCAGGCTCAGCTGCTTGGCCAGGCAAGGTAGAAGGGGTTGTGACAGACAAGTCAGCCCTTGGGTGCTCACAGGAACTAGTAGAGGAGACACAGGGGTGATATTTACCAAGATCTAGAACAAGAGGTCCAGTAAGTGTTGGGGTAATTCAGAGGTGGCTTTCAGCTGGGAGGTTTAGGAGAGTTTCCTAGAAAGGAAAGTATTTGAGCTACACATGTAAATATGAGTAGGGTTTAGAGAGAGGAATGGAGAAAGGAGGGAGGAACGTGATGGACAGAGGTCAGAGGTAGGGAGTTGTGTACATTTAGATTCAAATAGGCAAGTTTGACTAGAGAATGAAGGAGAGGAGAGGAATGGCAGATGAGACCAGCGCAGTGATTTGGGACCTTATCCCAGCATGCCTTGAAGGTCAGACCTTTCTTGTGCATTCACTTTATAAAATGTCATCTGACCTACTAGTGGCCAATGAGGATGTCTAGGGATTTATCAAACCAGCTTTTCATTTCTGTCATGCACTTCTTGTTTTAAAATTAGGTTTTCCAGAAGCCTATGACATTCAGATCTCTGGGAAGGCCTTGAGGCTCAGCTGCTTTTGAGTAAAGACTATTTTTAAGTTTTTGAGAAGCAAGTTTTTGGGTGATGAGGTCACAGCAGACCATATTTCTAGAATTATCTCCTATCTGAAGAAGACCTTCATTGAGTGGGTTTGCTTCCAGCTTTTGCAGTGAGTGTTTTAAGTTATAAATGTCTGAGCTGGGTGGAATCTGATGGGCCGGATAACTGGTTCCAGTTTGCTCCTGCAGGTCCAGGAGAGAGGTCTCTTTCACACACACACCTGCCCTTCCAGCCAGAGCAATTGCTCTGTTCCTGTGTGATATGCTGGAATGTCATGATTGCTTTTGAAGCTTTCGTCTTTTAAAAATAAAGGGTTAGAACCATTGCTTGGTGTAGATATGGGGAAACTGAGGCACAGGAGAGGGTCAAGGACTGGTCCACAGTTTCCTGGTGAAGTAGTGAAAGAGCTTGGCCCTGTTTACAACTTTGTTCTTACCTTTAGTTTACTCCTGCTGCTGTAGGAATCCAGGCCCTGAAGATTGACAGACACTTCTGATGGAAATGCAGAAGACCATCTTGTGTAAGATGCTAACCCCCCCACTCCACATCACTACTGCCAGGACTCCTCTAACTAGGTCATATGAGAGTCAATGGTTTCCATTTCTGGCATTCCTATTTGGGCTATACCGTCCTCCCAGCGTAGAGGTGAGACAGAACTATAGAGGTGGTTTTATCCCTAGGCTATGACCTTCCCTTTTCTCCAGCCTTGTCAAGTTGTGCTGACATCAATTTTAATGAGACTGATGACACCATTGTGTTGACAGTTCGAAAAGGGAGTCTAGTTACCAGCTGACTTAAGCTTCAGCTGCCAAACAGTTGCTCTGCAGGAAAACCACCAAGACTGAAGCAAGTGTAGAAGGTCTTTCTAGAGCCAATTAGGTCAGCTTCATAATCTCTCACCAAGTATTTTATAACTTGTCCCACAGATGTCACAATGGCATACAGAGAAAAGAAAATGACCCTTAGAGTTACTCTGATCAAGGGGACTTGACCCAGGCCAGTGGGTGTGTTCATTACAACACTGCCCTGCCCCAACCCTTGGGAAGCAGACTGGAGGTATGGTGAGGGAAGCCTCAGATAGAATCCAGAGACCTGTTCTGGCCACCAGCTGGAAACTGACCCTTCTAAGTCACTTCTCTCCTGTGAGTATCTAGTTCCTCCACTGAAAATACGGAGTCCAAGCTTAGGTGAGCTTGCAGCTCTGATCCAGCTATACAAATCTGAATGGGTCATCCTCCAGTTCTAACCAGCAACTGACATGCTAGTAGTTAGCTATTCATGCTGTTATTCCCAGTTACCCCAGTCTTCCTGAGGAGTAGGTAAGGGTTTGTTTCGGGCTGGTGGAAAATGTCAGAGCCATGCCTCAGGCTGATGGAGTAGAAAGGGATGGACATTAACAAGAGATGAGTGAGGAGGCCATTACGTTATGTGGACAAGGCTGGATGAGGACTGCACTCCCAAGACTGATGGTGCATGAGGTACCTTCCAAAAACTGCAATACGAATACTAGTAAATCTGTTTTACTAGTTAAACTAGTCAGTCTGGAAAGTAGCATTACAGACTCACCCTAGCACGAGCAGAATGTGTATCTGCCCCTAGGGGGCACTAACGCTCCAAATCGTAGGAAATGAGCTAAACTGTATTGCACATTTTACAGAAGTGGAAGGAAACTGAAGGATTTAGAAGTGAGGTGCCACTAAAGTCACACAGCCAGTAAATGGCCAGCCTGGCTGGGGTTCCAACCCAGCTCTGCTCGAATCCACAGCTTCTGCTCTTTACCAAATGCTCCTTCTAGGGCTCTCTGGCTCCTGGCTCCTGGCTCTGTTCTAATGAGAAAGTTAGTGGATCTATTTCTCCTCAGTCTGGAGCAAAGTAGATGCTGGCTAACAAGACCCTGAACAGAGCTAGTTTTCAGAATTGGAACCATGAAATACTTTAGGGGTGCAGGCAAACAGTGAGTATTCTATAAAAACAATTACCATTCTTAATCATAATTTCACATTGTTAGAGGCAGCCCTGCCATGTACCAACTGTTAACTGGCAAAAGGCTCTTTGCTTCTTGGAACTCCATTTTCCATTCATAAATTGGTGGCCCTGCACACTGTGGTAAGCTAATGAGTGTGAAAGTGCTGGACCCTCAGGGGGGGTAATGTGGAGAACTGCTGGGAACAGCCTGCATTCTGTCAGTGGCAGACTAGGCTAGCACACATGCAGCCGGGGATCTGCACAGCTGTGCACTTGGGAGCTGCGGCACCAGCAGGCGGGGGAGCAGCAGGCACCTGAGCAGACTGGGTGGCCTGGCACTGAGGGAGTTTGGGAGTAGGTGATAGGACCCTGGGGAGGCAAGTATTCCGCAGGATTCCAGCCAGCCTCTGGGGATGGGAATTCCTGTCAGGCCCTTGGCTTTGTCCATTCCAGTGCTGGGTCAGGGCCCTGCCTTGTCCTTGATCTGCCCTTAGGTTCCCCTCCTGCTGGAACATCAGCCCCTTATTTCCCTGTTTCTTTAGCCACCTGGTGCCTCTACAGCTACCTGTCCAAATCCTACCTGCAGCCACTCTGCCAAGGTCGGGCCTGACCGGCTCCAAGGCTGACCCATCCTGAGCCCCACTTCTGCCAAAAGAATGATGGCCCCCAGTGTGTCCACGGCATGCTACAGTTTGCATAGCTCATATCCATCATCTTGTTCAAAGGAGGCAGTGTGAGGATTCTGACCCTATCTTTCAAATAAGGGAATTGAGGCTCAAGGTGACTTGCAAGGCCCCAGAATGCAGAGTAAGGCATTCTAGCAGGCAAGAAACTTCCCTCCCTGGGTTCCTCATTCAATGACTTTGATGATTCGATCTCACCACCCTGGTGCTGGCTGCTCTGCTCCCTGTCTGGCCTCCCCTGCTAGGGAGTGAGTGCTCTGGGCCATGGGTCTGAACGCCTTTGCTATGCCTCACACACTGGCACTCAGTGCACATTTCCTCAATGACATTTCCTCAAGTGTATTAGGTAACAAAGCATCATAGACTGGTGGCTTAAACAACAGAAATTCATTGTCTCGGTTCTGGAGGCTAGAAGCCCAAGGTGAGGGAGTGAAGAGGGCTGGTTCCCCCTGGGGTCTGTGGGGGAAGGATCTGCTTGTAGTTGGCCATCTTCTCCCTGTGTCTCTTCACATGGAGTTGTTCTTCTGTATGCCTCTGTGTCCAAATTTCCCCTTTTTATAAGGACAACAGTCATCTTGGATTAGGGCCCACCCTCATGACCTCATCTTAACTAATAACATCTGCAAGGACCTTGTTTCTAAGTGAGGTTACATCCCAAGGTACTGGGCATTAAGGACTTTAACATATGCACTGGGGTGGGGTGTGACACAATTCAGCTCATCACACAAGCAAGTGAATTGTGAAAACCTCTGGGCAGAGAATGGCAGTCAGGTGCTTATAAGCCCCCACAGTTGTGTATTTGGACATATAAGCAATGTGATTAAAAAGGGGACCTGGGGACCTGGGGACCTCTCCAAACTCAGGTTTGGAGAGGAGAGTCAGACCCTGATTTGCCATCTCCCATTTTGTGATCTCACTTCAATTACCCCATACTATATTGCTGTTTCAAACTATATTAATTCACATTAATTATATCATCCCCCTTTGAACTTGGAACTGGGAAAAATTATTTTATTTTGATGAGCAGAGGGCTAAAATGGCAGTAGGTGAGACAAATCAATTCAAGGGAATCTAGAGTCCCAAAATCAGAACCCACCAATCTGGAGATAAGAAAGTCGTATCTTCAGACACCGATGGAAACTTCCAAAATGCAGAGAAATCCGGGCTCCCCAGGCTGCAAGAAACCAGATCTCATGTAGTCGAATCCATCTGCTGATGCTGGAAACCCCTCAGCAACATGCCTGTCTGACTTTTGTTGGATACCTCAGGGATGGGGAGCTCACTCTTTATAAGGCAATGTATTTTCCACCTTTGAAAAACAAAGTTATTTATCTCTAGAATAGTAAGGCAGCTTTATTTTTTATTATCATGGGTGTTGTTAATTTGATAAGCAGTCTTCTTCAAAAGCTCTTATTTACCCAATTTCCTGTAACACTCTTGGCTCTAATTTTGCCCCACAGAGCTGCAGAGGGGGAAAAAAATCTAATTTAGCTTTTTAAATGGAGTCTTGCAAATAATTGACATAATCTATCATGGCTCCCCTAGCCCCCAACCTCTCTTCTCCACAATTTATCTCAGTTGAATACTCTTGAAAGCTTCAACTATTGAAAATTCCTGTGACAAGGTTCCAATGTCAGGCTCATCCATGTTGTAGCATGAATCAGTGGTTCATTCCTTTTTATTACCAAGTAATATTTCACTGGGTAGCTATTATTCTATTTTATCCATTGATCAGTTGATGGACATTCAGGTGGTTTCCACTTTTTGGCTATTATAAATAATATTATTATGAATATTTGTGCACAAATTTTTGTGTGGACACTTTATTTCTCTTGGGAATGTATCTAGGAGTGGAATTGCTGGGTCACATGGTAATGCTATGTTTAGCCTTTTGAAGAACTGCCAGGCTGTGTCCCAAAGCGGCTGTACCATTTTATATCCCATCAGCACTGTATGAGGGTTCCATCTCTCCATACCCTTGTTTTTATGTCCTTCAGATTCTAGACATCCTAGTGAGTATTTGGTGGGATCTCACTGTGGCTTTGATTTGCATTTTCCTGATGGTTAATGATGTTGAGCATCTTTTCATGTGCTTATTGGTCAGAATATTATCCTTTGACACATGTCTGGATCAATCTGGTTGGCCTCGGGTTGGCAGTATCACATGGTTGAGACTAGGTTGATGGGGGGAGCGGTTCTGGTGTACTGGGGTTGTTTTTAGAGATGCTAGTGAGCTAAGCAGGCAACCAGGAGAGCAGTCAGACTGTGTTGGTGATGAATATCTGAGAGTCACCACCAAGGACACAGACCTTGAAACCCTGTGAATGGATGCTATTCCCAAGGACAATATGAGGAAGAAAATGAAAGTTCTTAAAGCTTTGGAGACCCTTGGAAGTTAAGAGTGAGAGGAGGAAGGAGAGACATCATAGACCTATTGTCTTAACTGGGGTGTGGGGTGAGGAGGAGATAAGGCTGGTGACAGATACAGACTATCGAGATGAGGCATGAGGACAGGGAAGGTCCCCCCAGGCCACAGGCAGTGGAAGCAGGCCAGGGAGCAAGGGCTCAGAAATGAGACTCCTTTCTCCTTAAGTGTCTGGGAAGAGAAAGAACCTGGGCAGGCAGTTCTGGGCGGTTAAGGGGTCTCCCACGCCTCGTCTCATGCGGTCCTCACTACTGCCCTCTGGTGGTGGTTGTCCCCATTTGGTGGGAAATTGAGAAGTTATTTAGCAGGAAGGGACACAGCTGGGAGTGAAACCCAGGCCTGACTTATTCCAAACCCTGTGCTTTTTTCAGGACATTCCACTGTTTCAGCATCCTGTCGGGGCCCAGCATGGGAAGAGATTATTATCATTGGAAGGAATTTGGGGTGGGGGGGTCCCAGCTTCAGTGTCCTCTCTTTAGAAAGACTCTTCCTGAGCACCCGTCTAAAGAAGGTCCCCTTGTTTGTCACACACAGCACTCAATTTGTTTTCTTACTTGTCATTATTATAATTCATGATTTTATATCAATATGTGAATATAGTTTATAAACTACACTTACTGTAAAATGGAGTTTACAGGGAAAGGACCATGTTCTTCATTCCCCATTCTATTCCTGGTGCCTGGCATGGTGCCTGGCATGTAGCAGACACTCAGGAATTATTTGTTAGATGGGTGAGTGAGGTAGCATTTGGAAAATGGAGGCAGGTAAGGTGTGTTCAACTTTCTAAAAAAAAATTTTTTTTTGGACCTCATCACAGGTCAGAAGCCTTCCACAGAGACAGTACGAGTTGCCTTTCACCTCCCACACCAGCCCAAGGTGTGATGGTGGGCTTGTTTTCCCACGGACAGTATAAAAATGATGTTCATGTTACAGGGATGAGGAAGCAGGAAGTGGGTGTGGGTCAGGCTGTGACCAGGACGGGTGCCTATAAATGGAACAACTGAGCACCTTGGAAGAAGCAGATTCTTTGGCCACTTGACACCAGGGCAGGTCCTCGGCAGCTGGGACTGGGCAGCTTGGGTAGATGAATACTTCATTTCTTCTTCAGAGGAACTTTTCCAGAAAGCTGACTTCAGGGACAGTCATGTTCACTCAGGAGGCTAAATGTGGCCTGAGGGATAAACATGTGAAATCAGTTATTCCTCAGTCTTCGCCGTCATCTTTCCTTTTCTGACCATTCAGAAAATGTTTATTGGCACCTAGTAAGTGTTTAGAAGTCCTGTGCTTGGTGCTGGGGACATAGTAGGAAACAGTTCAGGCCCTGCTCTCAAGGAGCTCTTGGCCCTGTAGGACACAGTTACAATACAGAGGCCTGGTCTGTCTTGTTCACCACGGGCTTTGTGAGAGAAAGTGACTTCTACACTGAAGAGCCTGCAGAAGGCAGGGCTCAGTATGGTGGCTGGAGAGGAGCAGGGACTGTGCAGGCTCGGGAAACAGCCTGTGCCAAGGCCTAGAGGATGGAGAACATGATCCTTTAGGGGAACTCAAAATAGTTCAGCGTAACTAGATCACAGAGTGGCAAAAAGTTAAACAGGAGTCCTAAATTGGAGAAGGCTTTGCAGGAATCAAATTTAGAAGGGGTTTAGCATAGTCAGACTGACCACTGGGGTCCCCAGCCCCAGGGTCTCAGTTCTGGGAACTGGGTCCAATCCTCTACCTTGATCTGCATGACCCAGCACTCTGGGTACCCTAGTTTCTCCAAAACTAAGTTCTTCCTTGCACTCTCCTGCCAGTAGTGGAAAAAAGTCCATCATTGGTTTTAATTTGTTTTTAAAGACCTTCCCACATGTCCTCATCCATCTGGACAGATTGAACACTGTTTCATTATCCAAGCAGAAAAAGCAACAGAAAGCACTGGAAACTGGCTTTAAAAACAGGAATAAGAGTGGAATAAGGATTGTGTCCTTTCCTCCTTACTATAGTAAGGCAAGCCACTACTATATTTTATTTAAAGTCCTTATTTAACCACGAATAACATCAGCCTAACTTGCTTTGGTGGGATGATCTATTTTTAAACATGATTTCTCCTTTTTTTTTCTTTAAGTGTGGTTTCCACTCATTTCCAAATTATGCAAAGCTATAATGGTTTTCTTTAGCCCAAGGTGACTGAGTTACTTTAATTTTCTTTAGAATCAGGATCCGTTGCTCAGCCTCACCCAGGTGTGAAAGGCCATTTAAACTTGAGAAACATAAAGCAGGTGGCATCTTGTCTAGCACACTCAGCATAATGCAGATGAATGAACCCCACTACAAACTCCTTTTCCCTTTGGCTGCTTCCTCCTGGCCTCCAAATACGCACTTCTTCAGAGCCCCTCAACTTTGGGACCCACCTTGCTCTAGCCCAGGGTCCATTTTCCCTCTCCTTTTAACAACTCAATTTTTCCAAGAAAAGCTCGATTTTTGCTTCCTGTTACCTCATCTTCCCTCGACCACAAAATCGGCTTCTCCAGTGGCTCCCCCCTGCCCCACACGCCCCCCAAGTTCTTGCTCCTCATTCTCCTGCACTGCTCTGGGCCTTTGACTTTGTGGGTCTCTCCTCTTTGGGGCACACCCTGGTTCTCTGTCCTTCCAGGGCAGCTCACTCCTCCACACTGCTTATTCCTCTGCAGACCCTCTCCTTTGGGAGTCTAACCTATCCTCAGTCTTTTCCTTACTCAGAATGGCTCCCAGATTTCTCTCCCCAGCCTAGACCTCTACTCTGAGCTTCAGACCTGCCTTCCTCCTGCCTGGTGGGCAGTTTCACCTGCATATTTATACCTTCGGATCCTAAACCTACTCTTCTCCCCTTCCATCCAGGAGTGCCTCCTCTTCTCCTTTCTGTTATTATTGTTACTTAGCTCATTAGTTATGCTAAGTCAAGCTGGAAATCAAGAGTTTTTTTCCTTCAAACTGGTTCTTATTTCTCAACTGCGCCTGCAACCCAGTATAATTAATGTATTGCAAGAGCCCTAGGCTGAGAGGCAGTCTAGGGTCCTAGTCCCAGCTCCGCTTCGGCTTTCTGGTTGGCTTTGGATAAGGCAGTGGAACTTTCTGAACTTGTTTCCTCTTATATAATAGGACCGGCGTTGAAAGCTTACTACAGGCCAAGTACTGTGGTCAGGGTGTTCTATACATCATCTCATGAACCTTAGGAGATGGGCTCTATATAATTTCCCCATTTCAGAGAAAAAGGAAATTTTTTCTTAGAAAGACTAAGGTATTCATGACCAAGAGCTGGTTAGCGGTAGGGACTGGGCTGGAACCAGCTCTGTAATGCTAACTCCAGAATCCGTTTTTTCCATTACACCGTCGGGCGCACTCTCCCCACTCCCAAAGCCGCCACCATACTCCTTCGGGGAATGTGGGGACCCCGCGACCGCCAGGGGTCAGGCGTCCAGGATATGAGCTACACACTCAGCTCCCGAGAAGGGCGCTGGGATTCCTCTTCCCGCCTCACCTCTCGCCTGGAGTGTGGCCCCGCCCCCTGACCCGATTGGCTGTCGGGAGCGAGGCGGCGCCCGGGGATTGGCAGCGCGGCAGCCACGGCTGACGTGGCAGGGCCGGCGTGTGCGTCTAGCTGGGCTGCCGACAGAACTGACCCGAAGCAACGGCTGCGGGGCCGTGGAGGGTGTTGCTGCGCCGGAGCGCGAGGCGCTGCCATGCCGCTGGAGCTGGAGCTGTGTCCCGGGCGCTGGGTGGGCGGGCAGCACCCATGCTTCATCATTGCGGAGATCGGCCAGAACCACCAGGGCGACCTCGACGTGGCCAAGCGCATGATCCGCACCGCCAAGGTGAAGGGGGAGTCTAGAGGACCCGGGCGCCGGGCGGGGCCTGGGAAGACCAGCCAGGGGAGGGGCGGGGCTGCGGAGGCCGGGACCGTCCGCTTCTCCGTGCCCTGCATCCGGCCTGGCGTCCAGCTCGCCAAATATTTGGAATTCGCTTCTTCATCCTCCGCCACCCTCCTGATTTGTTTGCATTACTACAGCTGCGCCCTAACCCGACTTCTTTCGTCCTCTTCTGGTAGCAGAATGATCTTTTTTTTTTTTTAAATTGAAGCATAGTAGGTTTACAGTGTTGTGTCTGGTGCACAGCATAATGTTTCAGTCATGCATATACATACATGTATTCCTTTTCATATTCTTTTTCGTTATAGGTTACTACAAGATATTGAATGTAGTTCCCTGTGCTATACAGTAGAAACTTGCTGTTTATCTATTTTCTATATAGTAGTTAGTATCTGCAAATCTCAAACTCCTAATTTATCCCTTCCCACCCCGTTTCCCCTTGGTAACCATGTTTGTTTTCTATGTCTAGGACTATGTTTCTGTTTCGTTTGTATCATATTTTAGATTCCACATAAATGATATCATATGGCATTTGTCTTTCTCTTTCTGACTTACTTTACTTATTAGTATGACAATCTCCAGGTCCATCCCTGTTGCTGCAGATGGCATTATTTTATTCTTTTAGAATTATCTTTCTAAAACAGATTTGATCAGGTCATACCCCGGCTTGACACCTTCAAGTAGCTTCTACTGCCAGCAGGTAGAGTTGAAACCCTTTAACAGAGCCTTCAAGACCTTAATGACCTGGCCTCTTCCTGCCCATTATTTTTCCTCTCTGACATCTTCCAGTGACAGTGAATTACTTCCAGTAAGTTCCTGAAAGTTGCTGTGGTCTCTCTCATCTGCCATTCCTTGTACTTACCTCATAGAGGTGTGAGGATCAAATGAGATAACTTGTGTAAAGCTCTTAGCACAGTGCTTGGCACAGAGGACTCAGTAAATGTAGCTGTTAGTGATATGACGTTAATGAACGTTCATTTTCTCTCTTCTCTTGGTTGCTTTCTCCAACCCCTTCCTGCAAAGCTGGGCTCCAATAATTGTTCCCATCCAGTTGCATTGTCACATCTGTTTGAACTTCTCTTTCTGTTAGACTGTGAGATCCCTGAAGGGGGTGCCTATCATGTTCTTCATTGTGACTCCAGCCCCCAGCATAAGATCTGCACTGTGATTCCTTGGCTTAGAGGTAGCTCGCTCCATCTTTTTCCTTTACTTTCCCTTCAGTCAGTGCTGTTCACCCAGTCATTCATGACTAGGTTTTTCCTTACTCTTTCAAAATTAACTTTCCTTTTATGGAAGCCTACTGAATCATAAAGATACTTTTTTTTTTTAACATAAAGAACCTTTAATTTTTTATTATTATTTATTTTTCATTGAAGTATAGTTGTTTTACAATAATATATAAGTTTCAGGTATACCACATAGTGATTCAGTATTTTTATAAGTTATACTCCATTTAAAGTTATTATGAAATAATGGCTATATTTCCCTGTGCCATACAATATATCCTTGTTGCTTATCTTATGCATCGTAGTTTTTATCTCTTAATCCTCTACTCCTACATTGCCCCTTCCTACTTCCCTCTCCCCAGAGGTAACCACTAGTTTGTTCTCTGTATCTGTGAGTCTGTTTGCAGTCTAAGTGTCCATCAACAGATGAAAGGATAAAGAAGATTGGTGTATATATACACAATGGAATATTACTCAGCCATAAAAAAGAATGGAATTCTGCCATTTGCCACAACGTGGATGGATCTAGAGGATATTATGTTTAGTGAAATAAGTCAGAGAAAGACAAATACTCTATGTTATCACTTATATATGGAATCTAAAAAATAAGAAGTACTATTAATGAGGAACAATTGCTAACTTTTTTTTGAGTGCTTACTAAGTGCTTTAAATGCACCATCTCACTTAATTCCTGCAACAGCCCAATGGAGAAGATACTGCTGGTTTCATTTTAAAGTCTCAGAGAAGGTAAGTGACTTGCCCAAGGGCACACAGCCAGTAATTCATTGATTTCAGAGCTTTGCTCCTAGCTATAGGCTCCAGCCTTTGTACTGTAACATTGTTTGTAGGGGGAAATTCCTGCTCTTAATTTAGGGAACAACTTTTTTTTTTAGAGGTGTGACCTCTGAATCGTGAAGTTACAAAAGTTCCTAGAGATATTGAAGACATAGAAACAAAGTTATAGTTGTTTTTTTTTCTTTCTGTGGAGGATAGTTCTCCCGGAAGGAGAATGAAGAGGTTGAGGCTGTGTTACAGTGGAAAGAGCCCTGGACTAGAGTCATGGCATCATTTACTAGCTGATACAGTCTTGAGCTTTTCCTCTCTAGGCTTCAATTTCACTCGTTTTACAGTATGTATGTATTTCTGTTTTTAAATTTAAAGCAATGGAATCTTTTGAAATCCTTATATTTTAGGATTTTTTTTTTTTTTTGCCAAATGGAATCACATTTCCAAGTTTATTTACTCAGAGTGTGTTATGTACAAGCTAGCTTGTTCATACACCAAATCTGCTTAAGTATTAAAAACTGAGTTCTGTTAAAAAAAATTTGAGTTCTGTTAACTTGAAACCCAAAAATGCATGTGAGAGCTTTGAGCTGAGTTTATTCAGTGTCTTACTGAGGCCTGTAGCCTGGGAGACAGCCTCTCAGACAGCTCTGAGAAGCTGGTCTGAAGAGATAAGCAGGGAGGTCAGTATATATGTGATTTTGGTGAAGGGTTCACATATCAGTAGAAGGTTGCTGCTAGTCAGGAGGAACACATGTCTTAGTTAATGATTTTAGGACTTAGTTCTATGTGTGGGAAAATGCAAGAATCTGGGGTCATTGGAATTCTTCCTGGGATATGCATCTTAACTACCAGCCTGTTTACCCAAAGCACAGAAAGCCTCATAGTCCTGTTTTTTCCATCCTGAATTCGCCTCAGGGTGCGCTGTCTGTCTGTGGAGACCTGTCGTCTGTGGAGACCGTGGTGGGTTGTGCTTAACCCTTTGTGTAACTGGATGATGAGCAACATTCTTTGTTCTTTTCTTGTTCACACAGTATTTTAATAAAATAAAAATTTTATTATAACAAAATATTATAATATGACATATATGGAATATAAATGTATTATAATTAGAGATTTGCTGATTGGATATACTTTTAACTTTCAATTTTTGATGCAAAGGGAGTATCATACCTTGTCTGGTTCTGGGCTTCTGCAGCTTGCTTTCTGCCAGGAGAGACTCAATAAAACCTTGAACAAAGAAACCATCAGCATTTTTAATAGTAAAACAGGGACAGTGGTTGAGTTTTCTGAACCTAATGCTACAGAGTTGACCATAGCATTAAGCAGATAAATCACTCATATTTAGGGAAGAAGCTGAGAATGGGAAAGGAGGAACCTGCTGTCCTGCCATCCGTCCTCCCATACAACTGCTGTCAGGTGGAATGTGGTAGAACTTTATCTGATTTCTTATCATTAAGTTTCTGCTTTTACTTGACTTCACTTTACTACTTCCTGTAAAGGGAAGGTTTGCCTAGGTGTAGATAAGCTTTTTCACTGCTTGAGGGTAAGTCTACTTTTTGAGATAGAGGTGAGACCACAGGGAGGGAAGCAGCACTCTGGGAAGCCCTCTGGCCACTCTGCCAGACTCACCGTGCAGCTTTGGTCAGGTCACTCTAGGCCTTGGGATCTTCATCTAGACAATAAGGACTCTGCACAACATCACTTTCAGTTCTCATGTTCTTTGAGCTTCTTTCCAGCATCAAGTTCTGACCAGCACAGACATTTCTGGAGGAGAGGTTTTCAACAGCATGAGGACCTCTGTGTTTACAGAAATGTCAGTGAGCTGAGACTTTGGAGGGTTTTCTTTAATCCTTCTCTTGAGTGGCTTTTAAAAACAATTTTGAGAGATTGGAGGCTGGCTGGCAATAAAATTATAGCTTTCACAGACAACCCAGCTCTTGTATTATACCTTCTCTTCAGTAAGGCTGGGTCATTTCTAAGTTTTATTTGTCTGCTTTTTGCCCCAGGACCTCTTGTTCAAACAAGATGCCATGCAGAAAAGCCTAAGTGCAGAACAGATAAAAGCTGAGTTGTTCCTTTGCTTCCCACCCCCTTAAGGGGCTCCTCAGAACAGTTACAGGTCCTGGAGCCAGCCCCCAATGGCTGTTTGTGTAGCTGGAGACACAGAGCCCCGAGACAGGAAGGGATTTATCCAAGAGTTAGGGTCAAAGTTAAGCCAGATTCTGACTTTTTCTCCTAAATTCTAATCTGGTGCTCATTGTCCTGTGCTGAGTTACAGAACTTCTTCTTTAACTGTTTGATTCATTACTTTTAATATTACCGTACAAAACAAATCCTCCCCTCACCTTCTTTCTACATTTTAAGAGGGAAAAATAGAGGGGAACCCCCATCTCCAGCCTGTTCTTCCTTTGAGACTTCCTCGCTTCTCCTGTTTCTCGTTGTGGGGCGTTCTTAATGCCTCTGTCAATTGATGTAGTTTCTAAAGATAACAGTTTAATGTCAGTTGCCCCCAAACTTCTCTCCTCTCTGAGAATCCGTGGCCGGTCATTGAAAGGACCCCTGACGTATGTTGCAGGAGTGTGGGGCTGATTGTGCCAAGTTCCAGAAGAGTGAGCTGGAATACAAGTTTAATCGGAAAGCCTTGGAGAGGCCGTATACTTCGAAGCACTCCTGGGGGAAGACGTACGGGGAGCACAAACGCCACCTGGAATTCAGCCACGCCCAGTACAGGGAGCTGCAGAAGTATGCCGAGGAGGTTGGCATCTTCTTCACTGCCTCTGGCATGGATGAGGTGAGCCCTCTGCCGCTCTGTCATTCACCATTTTAGCTGGCCCAGGGGACAGCAAGTGGCCTGGTGGCTTTTGGCTTAGAGCCAGCTCCAGCCGTTGCTCACTTTAGACCTTTCTGTGCTTTCCAGACCTAGAGTTCCCCATAGCATTAAGTAGATAAACATCCACCTGGCTCAGTGAGATCTGGGGTGAAGAGAACGTAGTTGTCAGGGCAGGCTGTCTCTGGGAGCAGGGGGTAGCCACAGTAGAACACCAGAGTCCCTCCAGCCTGTGGGAGACCCCCCCACTACAAGGCCAGTTTTCTCCCAGTGGAAAGTGGCCTGGATTCTGAGTCAGGAAACCGCAGTTCTGACCAGAGTCCTCCCTTTGCTGCGTGGCCTTGGCTGTTTTGGGTTAGGTGGCGTTGCATCATCCAGAAGGGAGCGGCATGCAGGATGGCCTTGCTGACATCCTGGAAGAGTCCCACTGGTGCCAGGTCTCAGGTTCCATCTGCTCTGTGACCTGCCTCAAGATTCCTTCATGTGTTCTTTTTTTGAGTATAAAACAATTTTAATTATAAAAATAACATAATATCACAGAAAGTTCAGAAGACAGAAAAAAGGGGGGGAACTGACCCATAACCCCTATAGAGAGCTCTTTTCATGTATTTTCTCTTGAAGTTGTTTTATATGCATATTTTATTGCCTGGTTGTTATAATTGTGAGTATTTAGTTCCGTGCATGCTTTTCCCAGTTAACATTATATCACAGCTTTTACATATATCTTGATTTCTTCCCCCCAACTTTATTGAGTCATGTAATAATGGTTATGAAAATATCTTGTGCTGAAAGTTTTTAATGGCAGTGTAATATTTCTTTTGGGGGATTTATAATGTATGTAACTGTTTCTTTATGTTTGAACATGCAGGTTACTTTCAGTTTTTTTGTGCTTATAAATAATGATGAGATAAACATCTTTGTGTGTTTTGAGTTGTTTCCCTAGGATAACTCTGCAGACACGATCATTAGATGAAACCTAAGAACATTTTTATGGCTCTTAAAACACTTGGGATTCTTTAAAACAGCCAGAATATTTTAAGTGACCCTACTTCCTTCTCAGGCCTCTGACCTTTTGTGTTGCTGTTCCAACCCTATGAGTTGTCTGTAAATTGAGCCAAAAGAAACATAAGTCTAGCCTAAGCCAATGGTAGTTTTAAAAAAAGAGGAGAAGCAGAGAACCTTGGTGTCTGGGAAACTTGACAAGTGCAAATTCCTTCTTTAACTGACAGTATGACATTCTTGACATTCTTCAAACCTAGTTGTACATTTAATCATCTTAGTTTCCTACTTCTGAATTATGTTATAGTTTAGAAAGCATCTTCACTTACAGTAGTATATTTTATCCCTACTATGCCCCATTTTACAGATGAACAAATGGAGGCTCAGAGGGGCCAAGAAGTTTGTACAATGTCGCACAGCTGGGAATTGGATCTTGGGGGCAGTGTGCTCTCTGTGGTCCCTCAGCGGCCGCCTGGGCGTCAGTCCAGATGTGTCTGGCGTCCCAGAGCTCAGCAGAGCCTTAGGGCTTCCACCCTAGCTCTTCACCACCCTCGATGTTGGTGGCTGGAGAGTCTTTGGCCCCAAGAGCTGCCTCGGGGTGGAGGGGACAGACTTTTTAGGAAAGTCTCCCTAAAGTCATTGCTGGGTATTTTCGTAGTCGCAACTTGAGTAAGAACTCTTCAGGAAATTTTTCCTGTGCTCCTGCTTGGTTCAGGCTCCTCCTTCTGTCGTGTTCTCCCAGTGCACTTTACTTCTGTAATTGCTGTGAACCATGCTCCTTCCCGCCAGCCTGTTAGCCCCACAGTGTCCCCAGTGCCTGGTATGTCATAGGTGCTCGGAAGAGATTGGTTGAATGAATAAAGAACTGGATGAGCCAAATAAAAGGGAAGGTTAGTGGCTTTTATCAGCTCCTTAAAGGATCTGCAAATCAGTAAAGGTTAGGCAGGAAAGAACGTGGGCTTTCGGATCCTAGAGACTTGGGTGTTGTTTCTGGTTTTGCTATTAACTAGCTGAGCGACTAAGAGTAAGAATCTTTAACATTTCATGAGTATTTATGTTTTGCCAAGTTCTGTGCTATAATCTCAAAATAAAAAGTTTAAAATCTAAAAAAAAAAATTCCTCAGTTTTTAAAAGATTTTAGCTCAGTAAATATGACTAGTAGAAGCTGCATAAACAGAAGCTCTGTGGCGTCCTCAGTGATCAGGGCTAAGCGGCTCACTGCCCTGAGTGTGGTGTGCAGCTTGCTCTCTAGCGTGGACCCTGGCTGGATGGGCTGGTGGCTGCGTGCATGGACTCTGGGGTCCCTTTTTATTTTTAAATTGATTTTTTTTTAAATTGAAGTATAGTCAGTTACAATGTGTCAGTTTCTGATATACAACATAATGTCCCAGTCATGCATGTATATACAGATACGGATGTCCCATTTGAGTTTGAATATGGTTTGTCTGTCATTCCTAGTGAGTCCAGGTGAGGGTTATTTACTTTCCTTGTGCTTCTGTGTCTTTAGCTGAACCCCTGTCATCTTGAGTCATTGTGAGGATTAAATGTGATCATTCGTGTGAAGCAAGGCACATAGCAGGCACCCAGCAACATTAGTCACAGTTTAGGCTGGGCTGAGGGTCAGGACATCCGGGTCCTTGCCCTGCTTTGCTCTAAATTCATCTCAGTGTGAGCTTGGTGAGTCCCTTCCCTGCTCTCGGCCCCCATTTCCTTTTGTGTGTGAACAAGCTGCTGTCCAAAGTATCTCCCAGCTCTGTTGTCCCAAGTCAACCTAGAACCAGAAATGGCATCACTAAAGGTGACTTAGACCTGGAATGAGGGCTTTTCTGTTCAGTCCGTGTTTTCAGGCACCTGAGCTCCCGGGCGTGTACTCTGAAGCAGAGGACACCTTACATCTGTGGGGCTGCTCAGGAAGTCACATCTTTAGGTCGTTCACTCCCAGGTGGCTTCGAGGTGGGAATTAGGAGCAGTTGGGAGAAGGAGAGGAGCCCGGGTGTTGGTAGCCGGGAGCTGCCTTTCGGCAGGTTCCCTTTTGGTTCCCAGGAAGCGCTTCTGTTTGGTGTGTAGAACGTGTGCTCTGCAGCCGTGCTCAGTTCAGGTGCCGATACTGACACTTCTTCTGTGGGCTTGGGCTCATCATGTAACCTCTTTGAGCCACAGATGCCCCATCTGCAAAAGTGAGGTGATCAAGATGCCCACTCACAGGCTGCAGGGAGGCTCCAGTGAGACAAGCCTGTGGGGCTCAAGATCTGCCTCCACTGAATGACAACTGTTCTGCTACTTAGGACCCTTTCTTTTCTCTGCTTCACACTCACTGGGCGAGGAGGCTCCTTTGTCCTAGGAATGCCGTTGGTTCCCAGCTGCTCTCCTGACTGACCTGGGTGCAGGTAGTGAGGGGAAATGCATTATTTTTTTTTAACACCTTTATTGTGGTATGGTCCTATACAGTAAACTACACATATTTCAAATGTACAATTTGATGAATTTTGATAGATGTATATACACCCATGAAACCACTACCACAATCAAGATAGCTAACATTTCCATCACTCCACAAGGGGTGCAGTTTTCAAATTCCCAATTTATCCCTTCCCACCCTTTTTACCCCCTGGTAACCATAAGTTTTTTCTCTATGTCTGTGAGTCTGTTTCTGTTTTGTAGATAAGTTCGTTTGTCTTTTTTCAGATTCCACATATAAGCAATATCATACAGCATTTTTCTTTTTCTTTCTGCCTTACTTCACTTAGAGTGACAATCTCCATGTCCATCCATATTGCTGCAAATGGTATTGCTTCATTCCTTTTTATGGCTGAGTAGTATTCCCTTGTGTATATAGACCACATCTTACTTATCTAGTCACCTATTGATGGGCCTTTGGGTTGTTACCATATCTTGGCTATTGAAAATAGTGCTGCTATGAACATTGGGATGCATGTATCTTTTGGATTATATTTTTCTCTGGGTATATGCCCAGGAGTGGGATTGCTGGATCATATGGTAAGGCTGTTTTTAGTTTTTTAAGGAACCTCCATACTATCCTCCATAGTGGCTACACTAATTTACATTCCCACCAACAGAGTTGGAGGATTCCTTTTTCTCTACAACCTCTCCAGCATTTATCATTTGTAGACTTTTTGATCTTGGCCATTCTGACTGGTGTGAGGTGATATCTCATCGTAGTTTTGATTTGTATTTCTCTAACAATTTGTGATGCTGAGAACCTCTTCATGTGCTTCTTGGCCATCTGGATATCTTCTTTGGAGAGATGTCCATTTAGGTCTTCTGTCCATATTTTGATTGAGTTGCTTTTTTTTTTAAAATATATCAAGCTGTATGAGCTGTTCGTATATTTTAGAAATTAGTCCCTTGTTGGTTGCATCATATGCAAATATTTTCTCCCATTCTGTAGGTTGTCTTTTCATTTTGTTGATGGTATCCTTAGCTGTGCAAAAGCTTTTAAGTTTAATTAGCTCCCATTTATTTTTGCTTTTATTTCCATTACTCCAGGAGCTGGTTCAAAAAATATATTGCTGTGATTTATGTCCAAGAGTGTTCTGTTTTCTCCTAGGAGTTTTATAGTGTCTGGTCTTACATTTAAGTCTCTAATCCATTTTGAGTTTATTTTTGTATATGGTATTAGAAAATGTTCTAATTTCATTGGGAAATGCATTCTTATGAGCCTTTGCAAGAGTTAATTTCTTTTCCTGCCAGGCACCTTGGCTGAACCAGCAAGTCCTGTCTACCCGGCTGTTGGAGGCAGGTTGGTCCCTTGTTCTGTGTTTACCTGGCAAGTAGCTCTGAGTATTTATTTACCCACCTAACTTCCTCATGTACAGTAGGCATTTATTGAGTGCCGATTTTCTCCTCTCTGTGTGCTGAGGAAGGTTAAGGCATGGCGGAACTTCATTAAGACCAAGAAAACTGCCAGGGCACTTGGTCAAAAGCTACACAGAGGCACGTGGAACTCAGCTGAAATGAGCACAGTGCCTTTGGTCTAAATGGAGAATTCTGTTCAGAAAGCCAGTGGGAGCCATGAAGTAGCGGTGGCCCTGAGGGACCCATCCTAGCGGAGCTGCCCTTTCCTCCCTGCACCTGCCTCTACCACGTCCTTTCCTCTGCCACCCCTGCCTGCTCGTGCTGCATTCCGACGGGGCCAGCGGGCTCTATGTCCCCCTTATCGTTTCCTCACCCTGACTGGGCAGTCCTCCAGCACCCCTGTTCTTGCCAGCTTATCACCACAGATCCAGAGGGGAGTGGAAGCAACTCTTAGATCAGCGGACCCCCACATTTCTCATGGGACACAATGTGGAGAGGGGGTTCTGTGGGCACACATTGTTGATTATCATTAATTTATTAATTTAGAATCAAAGCCTCTCCCCCAAATAAACAAGGATTCTGAGTTGAATAAGTGTGGGAAGCACTGGGGTAAAATAGCTGGACAGGTGTATTTACTGGGACCCTCTGGGAGGGAGTCTGGCAGTGCGGTGTTTCACCCAAACCAGTTTGCTGGTGGGACCCTTTTCTGTGTGTTTAACCCAGTTAGATGCCTGGGGTTGGGGGGCGGTGGGTCATACTCAGCCAGGTTCCTTTCAGACAGATTCAGAAAGCCTTTCTGCTGTGGAGTGGGAAGGGGGAGAAGTTGTAAGACTGCCTGGCTGCATTGTACCCCTGGATGGAAGGGATCAAACAGCAGGGTGGGCAGGGCTAGAGGAAGCCAGGAGTCCACGGAGAGAAGGAGGCCACTGACGCTGACCCAGCCTGAGGGGGCCTGGGCATGGCGATATGGCCGCAGGGTGGAAGGCTAGCCTTTTCCGGATTATGGCTGAAGTTGGCACCCTTTGCAGAGATTAACCCAAAATGGCAGTTTTCTAAATGGCCACTAGGTGGGGCTGGCTCCTCAGGAGGGCTGCAAAATGAGGTGCACAGTTCTCTTCCAGCACAAATTTTGTCCTTTTCCTCATTTGAAAATTGTAGAGCTCCATGCACATTTTACAACTAGCATAGGTAAGCATTTGCAAGTGTTTTTTCTGTACATGGCCCCCCACCTTGCTCCTGTTCGCTCTGCACCTCTCCTGAGTGGGCTCCTCCATCTCTGTGCTCTTGGGGACTTTTTCATCATGAGCCACGCTCTCACAAGTTGACCATTATATAGACGAAAACTTAGCATAGGGTTTCCCCTCTTAAAATGGAAAACACTCTCTTCATCTGCCAGATAGAGTAAGAAGGATGGGAACGTTAGGCTTTGTTCAATAAATATATTAAAACTGAATACTTTTCAGTTCCATCTTAGGGCTGGTTAACAGTAGAGAGAGTGACATAGAAAACTATGGAAAGGAAAGGAGAGACGAGGAAGAAGTAAAGCAGAGGGGAGGAGGCACCAGTGTCTTAGCACACTTGGAGGTGAGTGGCGCTTGGGCCATCTCCAAGGTGTCTCTTGGACTGAGGGGCCATCTGCCTTTGAACTGTTCACTGGCTGGTTAGCCACTCTGAATGTCTCTCCCAAACAGCTCTAATACCTATGTTATTATAGTCTTAACACATGAGGACAGTGATTCTCTGAGTGTGGCCAGTGATTGGAGTAGCTCATCACCTGCTGGGAAGATGGACAGAAGCTCGGGCAGCAGTGGCTTGATTTAAAGAGCCTACTGGCAGAATGACCTTCTCAGACTGCTCCTAACCATCCCCAAGCCCTTTGGATTTTCATGCTGGTAGTCTCGCTCCTTGCTATTCAGGGTATGATTCTTGGAGCAGTAACAGT
This sequence comes from Camelus dromedarius, assembly GCF_036321535.1. Taxonomy (NCBI): domain Eukaryota; kingdom Metazoa; phylum Chordata; class Mammalia; order Artiodactyla; family Camelidae; genus Camelus; species Camelus dromedarius. The sequence goes on from NC_087445.1 coordinate 49,437,325, forward strand.
GGCATTCCCCGGGAACTTACAAGAAATGCAGACTCTCAGGTCCCACTGTAGACCAACAGAATCAGAATTTGCATTTCACTTTAGCAAAATCCCTGACAGGTTCCTGGGCCCATATTAGAGTGTGAGAAGCACTGACCTAGCTAACCAAGTCTTCCAAACTTACTTTTGAGACTCAGCCAGCATTTTAAGATAGATGAACTTAGATATTTGGAAACATTCCAAGACATTGATTCGCCCTGCTTCTGGTTTTCAACTTCAGTTTTTAAAAATAGCAATGAAAAGTAATTTGGGGGGTCTTGTCATTTGACAGCAAGTTGAGATTTTACTCTTAAATCCTGAGGTCCTTTGCCAATTTCCTGAGTGTTACTGATGAATCCCAGATAAGGATGATGAAAGGCCCTAGAGAGGTAGCCTCAGACGATGTTGTGTCCAAAAAAGTGACTGAGGTTCATTTTTCCTGTGAGCAGCATGGTTTGAGGTCTGAAAGGGCTTGGGTTTGATGGGCCCTGCCAGCTGTGGATTAGTGTGTGTCAGAGCTGGGCCATCCAGTGCTCCATTTTTTTCTACTTTCGGCAAAGATTGAAATGGCTTCTTTTCCTGGCTCTTTGGTCCTGAAGAAAGGGTAAAACCTTTGAGGAACTTCCACTTTCTCACTGCCTGCTTTTCTGGGTCAAGATTAGGTCTTCTCGTTTGTTCCCTGGGCCCCTGGGGAAGGAAGGTCTGGCCAGGGGTCCCATTCACTTCAAGATTCTCATGGCCAGTGCGGGCCAGCATGCAACGTTTGTTGGACAGACGGATGGTTGGATATGAATGCAAGGGTGTTTGAATTTGAATGAAATGACTGATAACAAATCTGTGTCTGCTTTCAAGTTGTTGAGAGTCCCTCTTGCTGGGCAAGAGAAGGGATTTTTCTGTTTGTTTGTGGCTCCTCACCTGTCTTCAGGACAGTGATTTTGAACAATGGTGAAAAAGAGCTCCCCCTCTGATTTTTGTAGATGGCAGTTGAGTTTCTGCACGAACTGAATGTTCCATTTTTCAAAGTTGGATCTGGGGATACTAACAATTTCCCTTATCTGGAAAAGACGGCTAAAAAAGGTGAGTGTTTCATTTTTGTCATATAATCTGAGTCCAGACCCTCTTGTTCTTGCTCTGTTAATAAACAACCCACCAAAGGAGTCTCCTGAAGATAGGTTTTCCAGTCAGCATATTCTCCCACTTTTTCATTTGCTGACTTGAAAGGAAAGTAATTGAGGATAAGACAGTTTTTTAACAAAAATTTTTAAATTAAAATTTTTTTTAATTTCTAAGAATATCTATACTAAATTGAGGATATGACAGTCTATATAAAGCTTCTTAGAGGAAGGTCTGACTTTGAGAAATATTCTGTAGGTATATTACAATGTCTAACCTCTGTACGTCACAGTTTGTAAAGTGGCCTTACAACACGAGTGGTCTCACTTGATCCTCGTAACAACCCTGGGGCTGAAGCAGGTCGTATAACTGTGATGCTCTCTACTTACTTCACAGACGAGGCATCTGAGACCACACAACGTAGACGTGGCAGCTCTGGGCCTCACACTCTTGCATCTGGGGCAGTGTTCACCTTACCACACTGTGCAACCTCTTAATCCAATGAGATGTTCATTTTTCTCTGAAGAGTGTGGAGTTCCTCTTAATTTGGTTCACTTTGCAAAACGATGATGTTGCGGGGGTGAGGGGTCTGCATTTCCTATAGTTGAGGACAGGACCCCACCAAGCTCACCTCTGTTCCCCCAGCAAGGCTGGCACAGTGTTTGAGAGCTGTTTGTAGGGTTCAGTGGAACAATGAGACCAAGAGCAGGGGTGTGCTTAAGGGATAGTTAGAAGCCCTAAAAAGAAAGTGGTGGCAGTGTTGGTGTTGGGTCCCGCAGGCCGCCCCATGGTGATCTCCAGTGGGATGCAGTCGATGGACACCATGAAGCAAGTCTATCGGATTGTGAAGCCCCTCAACCCCAACTTCTGCTTCCTCCAGTGCACCAGTGCATACCCACTCCAGCCTGAGGACGTCAACCTGCGCGTCATCTCGGTGAGCACGAGGGAGGGCCGTTTGTCTGATCGGGCCATTTGCTGTGGGGCAGATGCTGCCCAGATCCTAAACAACCTTGCTTTGTAACTTAAACATCCTTTGACAATCCTGCTGTTACAGAATCTAATTAGAACCAGCTCTGAGGTTAAAGAAGCAGATACATTCTAAAGATCATAAATTAAATTTTCTTAAAGCCAATCTTAATTTTGCTCATTGTAAAACTTAAGGTGGCGTCTTCATAATTATCTATGTACATTTTCTTTACCAGTGTGTCTTCGCCATTAGTGGTTCCTCTTCTGTGAATGGCTGGCTTATATATCCTTTCTAAGTGAGTTGTGGGTAAAAAAAAAAAAATTAACCTTTTTGGAAATGACACTGCTATCTTTTTAACTAAAGTTTCTGTCCCTCTCAGTTCAGTAGTCTTTTCTCCATTTCTAGCTCATCTCTAAATCATGTTATTTTTAAAACATGATTTTTTAAAAACTCAAACAGCCCTGAAATACATAACATAGCAAATGAACATCCTCTCTAATCCCATCCCACAGAGATTACCGTAATTAACAATTTAGTGTATGTGATGCCAGATAGTTTCCTCAGTTTTCTTCCTTTGTGAAGCACGGTCCCCCCTAAGGTGTGCGCATGGCCTCTCTCTGGAGAGCAGGGCACGGTCAGAGTTAAACTGCCAGCCCGCCCCTTGGGCCCAGCCCACCCGAATCACAGCAGGGTGAGTCCTCTGACCCAGCACCCTGCACTTCTTTGTCCATCTCACACCCGTAAGCCTGGTTTTCGAGGCCTTTGCCGCTCAGCCATCCTAATCTTTTATTAACTCCCATCTGGGTCTGTCTGCTATACGTAAGCTTCCTCGTCACCTCACTGACAAGACTCACTCGACTTAGAATGTCTTGTGTTGCATCCAGTGAATTACAGACAACCAGTTAATTATTTAGCATTTTCACCAAAGGACTGTCTTGGGATTGGGCTGTGTGCTTTACTGATGATGGTACTTGTGCATGTAGCACACTTGCTTTCAGCAGCTCAGGCTGCTTAAACGGGGCAGATGCTTTTTGGACGAGTTTAGGCATTTGGTTATAGTCCTGTTACTATTCCTGGTGGCTTGCACAGTGTGAAACGTCCTTCAGATGCATTCTTGATAACAGTAGCCATTACTTTTGAGCATTTACAGTGTGCTGAGTGCTTTCCAAGTGTTCACGGCAGCTCCCACCAGGTACAGTTGTCCCAGGAAGGAGAGGCTCAGAGAGCCTCAGCGTCTTCCTGCAGCTGTGTGGATAGTGAGCAGCTAAACTTGGGCTCAAACCCTGATCTTCGTGACTCTGGATGTATGCGGAAAGCACCACAATATTCAACCTTCTTTCTTCTCTTTTTCTACTTTAAAGGAATATCAGAAGCTCTTTCCTGACATTCCCATAGGGTATTCTGGGCATGAAACAGGCATAGCGATATCTGTGGCCGCGGTGGCTCTGGGGGCCAAAGTCTTGGAGCGTCACATAACTTTGGACAAAACCTGGAAAGGGAGTGACCACTCGGCCTCGCTGGAGCCTGGAGAGCTGGCCGAGCTGGTGCGGTCCGTGCGCCTCGTGGAGAGGGCCCTTGGCTCCCCGAACAAGCAGCTGCTGCCCTGTGAGATGGCCTGCAATGAGAAGGTGGGTCCTCCTGATCCTGCCAGGCTCCACCGTGGGGAGGGGCCACAGTGGGCTTACCTGAGAGGTAGTTAGTACCAGCCCTACCTGAGCCCAGGCTAGGGCAGGGATGCAGGGATGTTGCTTTGAGCCTTTGAGTTCTTTTGGGTTCATTTTATAGTTTTCCATTAAGTCTCTGAAGCCTGTCACCCTGGTGCTCTAGACCCTGAGAGATGTCAGGGCAGGGGAGTGTCTGGGTCCTCATGAGGCACAAACGTAGGTCAAGCCTGGGGTCCTGTGGAGTAGGTAAGCCTTGAGAAACATTCAGGCAGAGGGGTTCCGTGAGGCAGTGGGTGAAGGGCCTGTGATATGTCGAGGCATCCCTAAGTGCGGGAGGCTCTGGGTGGAGGGGAGCAGGGGGTTGTCACAGGGCTGGTGGGGGATGATGCAAATGTTCCCTCAGGGGGACGGTATAGCTCAAGTGGTAGAGCACATGCTTAACATACACAAGGTCCTGGGTTCAATCCCCAGTACCTCCTCCAAAAATAAACCTAATTACCTCCCCCTGAAAAAAATAAATTAAAATAAAAAATTTAAAAAAAGAGAAAAGAAAAAACAAATGTTCCCTCAGGAGCAGTTTGAGCTGCACAGCATTAACCTTCAGACAGAGGGGACGGGGAGGCCGAGGAACCCTTCCTGGCACACTGAGCATCTGGGCTTCCTCACAGCCATAGCCTACACCTGTCTTGGCCTCTGAGTCGAGAGCCAGGCGGCCCGGGGCTACTAGGAGAGCAGCCCTCCTCACATGACGCAGGTGGTCTGAGTGGAGGCAGAGATCAAACACTGGGCCTGCATGAGGAGTGTTTGCCATCTTTTATGCTGTCCTCAAATTGAAGATGCATATACACCAAGAAATTAAAATAGTTAAATAAACAAAACTGAACAAAAACCCAGCTACTTTAGAGAGGAAAAGGGGAGAGAACTGGACCAGAAACTGGAATGAGAGATGTAGCAGTTGAGTACTTGGTTTGGTTCTGAGCCTCCAGGCTCCCTGGGCAAACAGTGAAAATATCACAGGATGCATAATCTGATAGTCATCCCTTGGGAGACTTTTTGTCCTGCCACTAAATTCCAGAGTAGATTCCTTGGCCCCTGCCTGGAGGATGTAGCGGAATGGAAGAGATGATTTGTTGACCCGTGTTAACAGACAAAACAGAATCGCTGGTCATGATCTTCACGTCTCCTTTGTTCCCCTTACCTGTCCGTCTTGTCTGTCCACCCTTCCTAGGAGGCCCCCTTTCTGTTCCTCTGAACAGCAGTCATCCTCACCGTCTTGTGAGCCCTCCATATTCCTATTTTACCGAGCAAGGGGACCATAAGGTTTGTGTCCGTCGAGAGCAGTGGGCCAGGAGTCAGGAATCCTAGGTTCTCCTGGCTCCTTGTAGCCTTGGCCGGGTTACCTGCCCTCTGTGGACCTCAGTTTCCCCATGTTTAAAATGAGATACTGAACTAGACGATGACAAAGTAATCTTAATTTTTATTTATCGAGAGCATTCTACGTTCCAGGTAGATTACATACATTATTATCATTAATCCTTATAGTTGTGTGACAAGATAGAGGCACTGTTGTTTCCCATTCTACAGAGAAACTCAGCCACGATTTGGATCTGGCTCTTTGGCTCCACATCCTGAGTACTTTATTACAAAGACCCCTCCTCTGAGTCCCCTTGACACTGGCTGAGTCCCTGCTGTGTGTGAGATACTGTTTTAGGCACCAAAGGGGAAAACAGTCCCTGCTTTCAAGGTACCCTGTGCAAGAATACCGATCGGGGACCTTGGGGATAAAGCAGCATGTGTTAGTTATTTCTGTGAGGCTGGCACTGAGTCTTTATTTTATCCACAGCTGGGCAAGTCTGTGGTGGCCAAAGTGAAAATCCCAGAGGGCACCATTTTAACACTGGACATGCTCACTGTGAAGGTGGGTGAGCCCAAAGGCTATCCTCCTGAAGACATCTTTAGTCTAGTGGGCAAGAAGGTCCTGGTCACTGTTGAAGAAGACGACACGATCATGGAAGAATCGGTAGAAAATCATGGCAAAAAAATCAAGTCTTAAAATAAAGTGCCATTCTCTGAATTCTGAATTGCCTTGTGGGTACTGTCAGGTGCCTTTGAGTGAAATGGGGTGGGAGTGGTTGTCTCCAGGGACCTGGCTTTCATCCCCTCCATGCCCAGACAACAGACATTTTGGGGCCAGGCCCTGGACCAGGCCCGGTGCAGGGATTCAAAGAGCAGATAGGAGCAGCCTCTGCCTCAGGTTGGCCGGCCCAGAACGTGAGGTGGGCTCAGAAGCATCTCATCACCCTCCAGTTGCTGTGAGGGTGCAGAGGCGTGAGTACTGGCTGAATGGGCCCTCTCCTTCCAGCCTGCCTTCTTCCTGCCCACAAGTCATCCCTAATGACCCGAAATCTCCCGTCCTTCCAGACCTTCAGCTGTCTCTCCTTCTCCACTGCCCTTATCCTCCGCCCGCCCTGGGGCCGAGTAGTTAACTGTATAGCGACAACTCGGCATTAGAGAAGGGGTGGCCAGAGTGTCTTGCAGGCAAAGAAATGCCCAAAGTACTCATGTGTCTGAGCAAAGAGGGAAATGGCATAATATTCCTTCTTTCAACAAATATGGAGGGCCTACTATGTGCCAGGCCCTGCTTTAGGGCCTGAGGATACAGCAGTGAATCCCTTCCTTATGGGACGTCCGTTCAGATGGGGACAGATGCACCGTAAGCCGTGAGCACAGTAAGTAAACTGCAGTGTGTTGGAAGTGAGACGGGTAAGGGAGTTGGGGGATGTGGGTCTTGGTGTATTTGCAGCTTGTGGTGACTCGTAAATACGGTGGTGATGCTGAAATCAGCCCTTCCGTGATCCACAGAGAAACTACAAACCCAGCTAACAAAAAACCCTCACTGTTCTACTTCCTTGAACTGCAGCATGAACATTTCATAGAGATTCCGTATCATATTCCTCTTTGTTCTTTTGAACCAATAGTGGGATTAATGATTATTTTCAAATTCTTAATCTTTGTTCATATTTATGTGACCTGGTTACTATAACTCCTCTTGTTTCAAGGTATATATTTGAGTCTCTTTTCAAATGCATAAATTTGCCTTTTGAAGTTTCTTTACTTGTGAGGATAGAGCCTCCCTCTCCTATGGATCCCGGAAGTTTCTGGAAAGGCACTCGTGTTTGTGTGTGTGGGTGCGTTGGGGTGGGACTCCGAGGTTGTGCTCACGTGTCAAAGAGAACCCAGAGTTGACGTGCTAGTGCTGGAGTGTGGGAGCGCCCATTTCTGCCTGCTCTTTACTCCCTTTTGTTTCTCCTATAAACAGATCGTGAGTAGACAGTCAAAATTGCTGATTCCACGGCCTTTTTCTTCTACAACAGCAGAGAAGATGACACTAAAGCAAGTAACTGAGACTTCCTAGTAAGAGGAGACATAGTATGGTAGGAGACGGATGTGTTCCAGGGCCTGGACACAGGATGTGGGTCCGGAAGAAAGGGAGGGAAGGGTCTGGCTAAGAATGAGCAGCAGGTGGTTTCTAGCAGGGAACCAGTCAGTCGCCTCCAGGTCCTGTGAGACTGTAATGTTAGAAGGGCCCAGGCTGCTCTGCTGACCTCAGCTGGATTTCCCTCAGAGGGCAGGGGCCAGTGAGGCTCAGAGTTGGAAGAGCCACTGAGAGTATAGGTCTTAACTCTACCTTTTGGGTGGAGGACTGTGTAACATGTTGGAGAGAACTGTGAAGGAGGGCCAGTGTCCAGAACACGCTTCCCGCCAGGGCACGTAGAGAAAACAACAGCCTGTGTATGACATGTGTGGGTAAAGTACGGGGCTGCCTGCGGCCAGGAGTAGCTGGCCCCTTCATGCTGTGCTGGGCCCCGAGGGCAGAGGATGGATGTCTGGGCACAGCTCTGGCCCATTCAGGTTGGGAAGCTCAGGTCTAGAAAGTGACATATGCAGTGAGATGGGTAAGGGAGTTGGGGAATGTGGAGCACCTGCCAGGTGGGAGATGCATTGTTGGGCCCATAGAGGCAGCAGATGGACCCTGTTGGAGAGTTGACAGCCTGTTGGGTGCAGGTAACTCCACTAATAGCATGCTGCATTTGTGAATTGCTAAGATATTTTTCAAGAGTCATGGGAGCTATGGAATGGCAATGAGAGAAGAGATGTTGGCCAGGGAAGCCCTCCTGGAGGAGGTAGCACTTTAGTTTAGCCTTGCACGTTGAGAAGTGACCAAGTGAGGAATTGTGGGATTTGGGGCATGGGAAGTGCCCTGTGTGTCCAGGTGATGGTTTGGCAGGGAATGGCCACATGGAGAGGAAAGAAAGGGTTTGGAAGGTGGTCAGAAAGGAAGCAAGGGCTTAAAAGCCTGCTGAATTTGACTTTGTTCTGTAAGTAATGGGGCGCCATAGAAGGCTTTAGAGCAGGACATGGTGGACTCAACCTTGCCCCCCACTCTTATGCGTACCCACCCCACCTCCTTTGCAGCTTGGCTTCTTGGGCAGGCTCTCCCCTCTGCATAGTAGAGCCTCCTGCCCACCAGGCCCTGGCTGTGCAGGGCCATCTCTGTGCCTCCTGCGAGGTTGTGCCTCCACCAGGCTGTCATCACTGTCCCCTGCTCCCTGACAAAGTGGAATTGCAGAAACAGAAGAGATGGTACAGTAGGCAAGGGAGGGTCCATGAAATCTCTAAAAATTGGCTTCAGTGTTGCTACAGGATGATTATAAAGTTGCCAAAAGCTACATAATACTGTCTTGGATAGGAACAGCCCAGGAGGCAGGAATTTGTTTCCACATAAGCAAGAACTTGGTGAATTACCTTAGAAACAGTGAACTAACTCTCCATCACTAGATGGACCAGCTGACTATGAGAGAGTTGTGGAGAGGGTGGGAGGTGAGCAAGGCCCTGCTCAGGCCTAGGTGCTGTGTGTACTTGAAGCAACATGAACTTCCAGTGAAGAACATGGTTAAAGGAGACAGTATTCGTATTTTATTAAAACAAACCACATATTAGAAAATTGCTGTCTCTTAAAAATATCTGCAAGCAGTTTATGCTCAGTAAAGAAACTTCTGTAGATTCAAGTCTGAAGGAGAGTAAGTGATCAGAACCCTTATACAGACATGGACCCCAAGGGAACTCTGTCCTGTGTTGAGAACATTCACGGAGGCTCCTGCTACTGCCAGATGGCAGCTAGGAATATCGGTTGTCTCGCACTGTGCCAGGCACAACAGGGACTCTGCTGGGGATGCTAATAGGTCCTGGCATGGTACAGCCCTGTACAGTTTTTAAAGCAAGTTCATATCCTTTGGCTCATTTGAGCCTCACAGCACTGGTAGACATTAAACCCACTTTAAGGATGATGCCTCAATAAGTACAGTGACTAGCTTGAGGTCACAACTGATTGTGGATGAAAACTACAGTTCTCTGGCTGGCAGCAGCCCTGGCACAGAGTCAGAATTTGGTTAAAGCCAGTTTTCACCCTTTATCCAGCTCTGGCTCTGCTACATGCATCCCAAACTCTCAAATCCCCTTCTAGGTGTAAGAACTCATCTCAGAGCCCCAGGAAGGTAATCCAAAGGCAGACTCAAGTCTCAGAGTAACTGGGCAAAAGCAAAGCACCACAGGCCTAACAAGAGAGGGGCCAGAGCAGGTAGGCACTGGCTAGAGACCGGCTGCGTTCACCCAAACATGGTGGATGAGCATGGGCTTCAGCTCCACCATTAGCTGTGTGATCTTGGGCACATTAGTCATTCTGTGTACAATTGGGATAACTTTCTACCTCCTAGAGATGATGTAAGGATCAAATGAGTTAATAGTTGTAAAGCATTAGAACAGTGCTTGACAAAATAAGCAAGTATTTTTACTTGGCCCCTGAGGCTGTGGGTCTGGGAACAAGTCTTGGTTTGCAGGGATGAACAGAAATGTGGGGTCAAGTGTACCCGTCTTCCTCTGTCAGGAATGCCCTCTGCCTGTCAGAATTCAGCTCTGGGCCATCTCAAGTAGAATTAATTTCCCTTTTCTCAGGATTCCCGGAGCATAGCGCTTAGACATCTATCCAAGCTAGAGTTTTAAATGATTTGGTTAGAACTAAAGCAGCTTTTGAGATTCCTTCTGCCTTGTAGTCTACTTGTATTACATTGCCCCCCAGGAAAGTGCCACTTTTTAGGTCAAAAACTATTGGAAATTGGCAGCTTTATATAGTTCAAACTAATTAATGCACCAAGAGTCTGTTTAAACCGTGAGGGGGATTCAGCTTTGCATTTTCTTCACTCTGCCACTGCCTCCTGCCAAGCACCTAGGGAGATACTTTAACATAGTCTAACTTCAAAACCACCTAACAAATTCAGCAAGTCAAGGTGCTGAGCCTTCAGAACTGAAGCACAGACCCTGGAAGGAGGCCCTTCCTTCCCTGCTAGACGCACTGACCTCCCTGGCAAGGCCTGCTGATGTGGCCTTCTCTATTTCCATCGCTTCCTGGAAAACAGGGCTCTCTGGGTTTCCTTGCCAACATCTTGGATCTGAGGAGCATAGGGATGCCCCATCCCCACTCACAGTTCATGTCTTTTTGATTCTAAGACAGTTGGGAAAACTGCCTGTGGTTGCTTAGCAACTGTCACCTGCTGATTTCTTCCCAACATCCCCTGAGAAATGAGTAAGCAGTAAAATCTCCCAGGTTGAAAGCTGGGCCTGAAGGGCTGGGCCAGGTGGCAAATGAGACGCATGCTTGGGGGGGGGGGGGGGGGAAGCCCTTAATCACTGTGGGTGACTTTAAGTAACTTTCTTGCAGGACCTTATTCTCCCCAAATGTGCAACGTGGTCCGGCTGCCTGGTCTGTGAGGTCCTCCCATCTCAGCTGTTCTGTGATTCAGGACTAGCCAGCTGGTGGTCATTCATTCACTGCCTGGGAGGGAAGGGACTTTCTGAACTTTTCAGGGTGTGGAGGGTGTAGGACATGGCTGCCCTTAGAAATCTTCCAATCTAATTGGAAAGACATGTCCCAGATTGTGGATCTGACAGTAAGAGAGAGAGATTCTTGTGGCTTCTGTAAACTTCCTGGGGCATTTAAGCCTGGACAGGAAAAAAGAAAAAAGGGCTTTCCTGTATAAACGTGTTGGTGTAGGAAGTGGCAAAGGCACCGATGTAGAGGAGCATCTGTGACACACAGTTCTGATTGGAGGGTCTCTGAAAAGAGCAGAAGGAGCTAGATGAGGAAAAGTAGCTTTGGGGCAGACTAGAAAAGCCTTGAATGCTAAGGTAAAGTGCTCCCCCCCCCCCACGGTGGTCATTGGGAACCTTTTGATAGTTCTGAGAGGTTAAGTGAGGTTTCAGGCAGAACATTCTGGCAGTAGGGTGGAGGATGAGCACTGGGAAGGGTTCAAGCCAGGAGACAATAAGAAGCTCTTGGCAGCTGCTTTTAAGGGAGGTGACATGGACAAGCTGAAGTAGAGTGGAGAGGAGGAAGCAGATCCAAGGGACATTCAGGGATAGAAGAGTCTTAGTGACTCATTCATTCACATAGTTATTGTGTGCCTACTATGTACCAGGCAGTTCTGGGTGCTGTATGAGGGAGAATGTTCTGAGGCTGAGAATAATGTATTCTAACATCGTCAGGATGCTTAGGGCTCACCTTGTGGGTATGTCCTTTTAGGAACCTGGACTAAAAGCAGTGTAGTGTAAGTGCTGGGGGGTAGGGGGGTTCCCATGAGACAGCAGCAAGAGGACCTGTGTTTAGAGCATGTTTGAAACTCGCCTACCTAGGAGAACTGTTTAAAACGCAGGGCATGACTGGTGGAGGAGAGAATGGGAGGCTTAGAGAGGAGGCCATAGACCAGCCACATCTGGGTGGGGTGGGACCAGAACCACGGAGAGCCTAGGGAGGTTACTCTGGTCTCGGCCCCTAGGGCAGTCGGATCATGCTGATGGCTCCTTCCCAGAGCCGCAGGGCTGGGTAGAGCGGCTCCTGGAAGGCGGCACGGAAAGTGTACAGGTGGCTCATGCCGCCTGTCACATCATAGAAGGCTAGGACACCGGCCTCGTAATCCAGGAAGACGCCAAGCCTGTCAGGGTCATCACGGGGCCGCAGGCGGCTGCGCTGGCCGTCGTGGAAGGCCCAGTACTCGAGGTCATAGCGTTTGAGGCACCAGGACTGGCGGTTGCAGCCCAGGCGGGAGGCGGCCGTGGCCCCGTGGCGCCGCAGGGAGCCGTAGGCCGCGCCCACCCACCAGCCGATGCCCGCCTCCTGCAAGTCCACTTCCCAGTAGTGGCGGCCTGCGGCGAAGCAGTCTCGACCCAGTACTTGCCATAGCGAGTCGAAACGCACCGTGGGCGCGGGCCCTAGTCGGGCGAAGAGGCAACAGCGTACCATCAGACGGTCGGCCGAGAGGCGCAGGCGCGCGTGCATTGTGTCCGGCTCCAGCGTGGGCGTGCGTGCGTCTGCGGAGGGTGGGGACACCGGGCCACGCCTGATGGGTGGGGCCGACGTCCCGCCCCGCCCCGCCCCGCCCCCGGGAAACTGACCCGGCTGAGGGCCGCGCCCCGGCACACGTTCACGGTAGAAAACGAAAGAACGAGTCGCCAGTGGGGAAGTGGAAAGCCACCCTTCTAACCCTGATTTCCTCTGGGGAGGTGGCTGGGGGACGGGGGAAGGAGAGAACATTTCACTGCTCACTCATTGTACCAGTTGAATTTTCTACCGTGGGATTTGTCAGTTTCAAAGAATTTAAATAGTATTTCTATCACAACACTTGGGTATATATTCTGCTAATTCATTTTCCTTTACTTGCTGCTTTATAGTTCTTCTTAACATTGGTATCATACCATACAGGCTCTTGGGTAATGTGCTTTTTAAAATGTATTGATGTATTTATGAACATTTTACTACATCATGTAAGTCTTTCACAAGAGCTTTTTAATGGCAACCTTAAGATTTTGATGTATAGATGAAGTATAATTTAACCTATCCCCTTTGCCTTTTTTTTTTTTTAATTTAGGCTTTTTAAAAACCTTTCAAAAACACTAATATACATCTTTATGTATCTGATTTTTTATTTAGGATATAATCCTAAACGAAGAATTGCTGGGTCAACATGGATGATTGTGTTTTTAAGGCCTTGGGTAAATATTGCCAAATTGTCCTCCAGAAAGGTGGCAGTGATTTAAACTCACCATAACAATTTTTGTTGCATTATACACGTATGTAGACATGAAATTAAAGAGAAGTCTAGGTCTTAGGGCATGTTAGTTCAGTATTAGGAGATACTGCCAGATAGTCTCCTTGGTAATATTTTAGAATTTTCTGTAGAGAGGTTTTGTACATCTTTTCTTAGATTTATTCCTAGTTTTTAAAAAGTATTACTGGAAATAATGTTTTTAAATTTTCATTTTCTAATTGTATATTGCCAATACATAGAAATTTTTGTATGCTGACATTACATCTAGCAGCTGTTCTAAATTCACTTGGTAACTAATTTATCTATAGATTATTTCGAATTCTTTGTAAATAATCATATCATCTATGAATAACGATCTTTTTTTTCTCTTTTCCCATCCTTATAGCTTTCTTTTTCTTGCCTTAAGGCACTAAGAACAGTGTTGCATAGATGTGGTTATACTGGGCATCCTTTTTTCCCACTCCTGAGTAAATATCCAGTAGACATGCATACATACGTGCATCAAAAGACATGCACCAGAATATTCATAGCAACATTGTTCATGACAGGCAAACGCTGAAAATCCAGAATGTCCATCAGTAATATTAAGTGTGCTGTGTTCATACAATGGAACACTGAACCACAGTGAAAATCAACAAACTACTGCTATGCACAATCATATGAATAAATTTTTCAAATGTTGAGTGATAGAAGCAAGACACAAAAGAGTATAGGCTGAATGATCTAATTGTATAAAAGTCAAAAACAGGCAAGAGTTATCTATTGTGTTAGTAGTCAGGAGAGTGGTGACCCTTAGGGGATAGAGGGCAGGAACCGGCATGAGGAGGGGTTCTGGGGAGCTGGAAAATTCCATTTCATGGTCTGAAGGAAATTACAGAATGTGTTTAAAGAATCACTGAGATAAACAAGTTTATACTGTATACAGCACAGGGAACTGTATTCAATATCCTGTAGTAACCAATAATGAAAAAGAATATGAAAAGGAATATATGTATGTATATGTATGACTGAAACATTATGCTGTACACTAGAAATTGACACATTGTAAACTGACTATACATCAACTAAAAAAACTCTGAAAATAAAAAAAAAAAATAAAAAATCACTGAGTTGCACCCCTTTAATTCATGTGCTTTTCTTTGTGTTTTATATTTCTATTAAAGATTAGTTTAAAAATGCATGCCCAGTAATTAATTCCACTTTGAGAAATTACTCCTAAAAAAATAAATCCAAAAATGAGCTAAGATGCATTCAGTCACTTATTCATTAATTCAACAAATAGGTACAAGAATGGATGTTTACTGCAGCATTGTTTATAGAAATGTAAAGCAGCCTAAATGTCCAACAATATATGAGATTGATTTAAATATGGCATATTCAATGGAATACCATGTATCCTTCAAAAATAACAATACTATTTGTATTTATTGAAATATAAAATTGTTCAAGCTATACTATTAAATTTTTTTTAGTTACAAAGAATATCTATAATATGACTCCATTTTTAAAACTCTGTGCACATATATGCTTTTAAAATGCCTGAAGGAATATATGCCAAAGTGTGAACATCATTTATCTCTGGGGGAGGCAACTGTTTTCATATATTTAATTTCTAATTATCTGCAAGAAGCATGCACTACCTGTACAATTTCTTAAGGGAAAAAAGATGTTCATAATATATCAGTATATGAAAACAGATTACAGAACAGTATGTATAGTATGACACCATGTTTGTTAAAAAAAAGATATATTAAATATTTATCATATATATCATACATCATACATATATTTGTTATATCAAGTATGATATATATACCTGTGCTAAAAAAAAGCTAAAAGGGCATGTAACAATAATTCTCTGCTCTGCTTGGGTAGACAGGAGCAGAAGAATTTCCAAAGCCCTCCAGTGATTCTTTTTAAAATTTTTGCTTTTCTTTGTTTTCCAATTTTTCTACAGTCAACATGTATTATTTCTGTATTTTTAAAAAACTGATAATAAGGGTTAAAAAAAAAAAACAAAGTTGAGTCTCGGAGAAAAAGAGGGGCCTCCACCTCAGTGACCCTCCCTCCCACTGTATACCCCACCCTCTTCACCCTCTCCCTACTCCTGGCGTCTTACATTTTAAGAAGAGCGATCGTTCTGGTGAAGGACTTGTTTTCAGCAAGGAACCTGGCTTGGCGCTGAAGGAGCCTGAGAGCTGGCAGTTCATGTCTGTAATGAATTGTGAGAAATAAGTGCCTGGTGGTCATGCCAGCAGCACAAATTACAAAACATACTAAAAATATTACAAAACTGGAAATTCGCATAATTTCTCCTCAAGAATCACATGCAAATTTAAGCAGGAAATGCAAATTCACAGTAACAAGAAAACTAAAGGACAAGGCTTAGATTTATGGAGAAACAACCTTCCAGGACAGGAAGCAAATTCAGCAATGGCAGGCCAGCGTGAGCAAGCCTTGGACACCAGGAGGCTCCAGGACCATCCTGAGAATCAACTATGTATTTTATAGTCAAGGAAGGAGGCAATCTCACGGCAGACATGCAAATTCCAGAATAAACAGGGAAAACAGGAAATGAAAGCTGAGCCCTCAAAAAGGCCTAATTCAGGTTAAATGGGAGTTCAGGGGAAACCCAAGCCATGGTCCCTGTCTTCAACAGCTCAGTCAGGTAAATGAGGTGAGAAATGGGCTTGCTTGAGCTATACTACCCAAGGCAGAGAGTACTCCAGGTCCAGAAGAGAAGTGAAAGGCTCCAGGGCTTGGAGGGGTCAGGGAAGGCTTCATGGAGAATCAAGCAAGCAGCTCAGCTGGCCCTTAAAGGATGGGGAAGATTTGGACACCCAGAAAAAGGATAGGAAGCTTTCCCAACAAGAGGATACAGCAGGAGCAAAGACCTTAAGGACAGGTGCTAGGAGTGGCATGTAAACAGTGGGGAGCCATAGAAGGTGTCTGAGGGAGGGTAGACATGAGCAGAAGAATTTCCAAAGCTCTCTCTGGTGGGGAAGGGATGGAGCAGGGTGAGAGTGGAGGCACAGACCAGAACTGGAGCAGCAGGGACGGAAAAGGTGGGTTCAGGATATACTGCAGTGGCAGAAGAACCAGGACTTAACTGTACAAGGAGTGGGGATAAAGAGCAGACTGGAGTCAGGAAACAGCAGATTGGGGGTTGGAGGTGGAAGATGTTAAATTCCATTCCAGCCTGAGCCTGCAATGTCTGTGGAACTCACAGGTGGGGAGGTGGGGCAGGACACCAGAAGGGCAGAGGTGCTGCAAGACCCCCATCTCCTTGGGTCCTTCGTGGGAAACAGCACCTCTCAGTATTCCCTGTGACAGTGAGAATGATGGCCTCACCTGGAGGTGGGTGAAGGGTGATGGATGGCCTGGGAGGAAGCAGAGTCCAGGGGGTCAGAACGCAGACCCTGGGACCAGAGTCTGTTTGAATTCGGCCTCTACCCCTACCAGCCGTGTGTCCAAGGGCAAGTCAGTTAACCTCTCTGAGCCTCAGCTTCCTTATCTGTAAAATGGGGGATAACAAAGACATCTTTATGGGGTAGTGGTGAGGAGTTGCTAGATGAATCCGTGTAAAGTGCTCAGAACAATGCCTCGCACAGAGTGTTAGCAGTTATCATGGACTCGACAGGAACCACCAGCTCTTTGGGAATGGACTTTGAGAAGGTAAGTGTGAGTGAACTGCAGTTTGGCTCGGCATGAGTAGCTTTACGCCAGGGGTGGTGCTTCCTGCAGCCAATTGCTAAGATTTTTTTTTTCATGTTTGACTATTCTCTTTTATAAAAATTGAGATATACTCACTGCTATAATTCTGATGTGTGATTTTCTTTTAAAATAATAGTTGGACTATGCATGTATCCAAAATTCCAGTGGAAGTTATGAGCAAAGAGAACACCATCCATAGATTAAAAATCTGGTTTGACAAACCAGCTCACACAAATCACTGCTCGGCCCCACTGCAATGAGTCACAGTGTCGAGAACATGCTTTAGTGTTTTCTTGTCTCAGTTTGAAATGCCTTCCCCATTCTCTCCCACTCTGGAAATCTTAGTGATCCAGTAAGGCCCAGCTCAATACCAGCTCCTTTCAAGAAGGCTTCCCAGTTTCCTGTCAGAATCACTCTCTCCTTCCTCTTTGCTCCTTTGGCCCCTGGGCAGAATTCAAACAGGTCCCAGGATCTGTATCCGACCCCCTCAACTCTGCTTCTTCCCAGGCCATCACCCCTCACCCACTCTGATGAGGTGGTCTCTCTCACTATCACAGGCAATACTGAGCAGGGCTGACCCCCAGGAGGGACCCAAGGAGACGTGTTCCCAGACACTGCAGGCTCAATGAAGCCTCCAGCTCTGCAGCTAGGGCCTGGCTTGGCCTCCCTCCACACCCTAGAGGGGGCTCAGTGGGTGCTGGGGCATTTCTGCCTCACTTCCTCCCATCCCTTCTTTTCTTCTGATCTTCAGACCTTGACAAGGTGATTTCCAACTTCTCACCTCACCTCCTGCCACTCTCCCTGAGCACCTCGTCGGGGCAGGAGCAGCCCCTCCGCCCCTGTTGCTCTCACAGCCCTCATCGCAGGGCCCACCCTTCGGTGATACGTGGGAGATCTGTCTCCATCCCCAGGACTCTAGAATCACAGGTCCAACCGCCTATTTGAGATCATCACATCGGAGGTCAAATTCCTTACTTATAAGGTCCAAACACTTACCATTCCCTCCAGTTTTGTTTTTTTTTTTTTAAAGACTACGTTGTATTCAAAGCCCAAATTTTAAACAGATTCTTGGACTGGTGGCTCACATCCATCAGCTTTTTCAGCTTTTTCAGCTTTAACAGATGTCTTGTCCCCAGTAGCTTTTTCCACAACTGCTGCCTTCTCCACCAAACTCCATGAGTTTTCTCAACTCAAACTCAGGAAAGCATTTTCACGTCAGTCAGCATTTTCACTTTTTAACACAGACATCACAGAGTGGATAAGGCAAGCCTTTTCTATGTCTTCTCTAATGCTGTCTGGAAGAAATTCATTGACTTCTTCTTTCAAATCATTTTCCTGCACCTCTTGGGTCATTATTTCATCATCCGGACTTGGCAGACCTGCTGGTGCTGAGGGTAAGAGGTCTTTCTGAATCTGACTGTTGTGGTTTTTTTTTTTAGCAAAACCAACACAACATGAGAAGTAAACGTCAGTAATCTTGATACCAACATGAGCTTCAATCGTGATCTGCGGTTTTTTGACCATGGAGCACATATTGTCATGGATAAGATCTGTGCCAAGAAAGGTAGGCTGTTTTTGCCCTGAACATCTTCAGTAATTAGCTTTAATTTTCTAAATGCAGCATCATGATTCTGCACATTAGCAAGGCTCATGTCCACAAGACGACCCTTGAGGCCATCAGACACAATTTTGGTTCCTCAAGTTCTCCTGACTAGGGTTTTTCCAGTATTTCTTATATTGAACGTAGCTGGTGCATTCACATCCTACCAACCTTTTTTAGAAAAAAGATCAACCACTTTTTTCTTTGCCCCCTTTTTGCCAGCTTTCTTCGGCATTTGTTCTTGCAAACCACCATGGTACTGTTCAGAAAGCCAAGAGGGCCATTCCCTCTAGTTCTAAATGCTTTATCCCATCTCAGACTATAACAACTTCCTTCTACTTGCTCAGGCCAAAATCTCTGGAGTCTCCTTGGTATCTCTCTTTTTCTTTCCCTGGACCAACATCTACTCCTGTTAACTGCCTCTCTGCTTTGCTGTTCCTTCAAGATGCCAAACTCTTACCTTGTGCCTCAGGACCTTTGCACTTGCTTTTCCCTCTGCTTATAAGACGTCTCCCCCAGGTGTAACAGCAGCAGCAACAATAATAGCTAATGCTCACAGGATGCTTACTATTCCTGAGCACAATTCTGAGCACTTTACATATAAGAACTCATTTAATGCTTGCAACAACTCTATAAATAGAGGGGACTCTATTATCATCTCCACTTTATGGATGTGGAAACAGAGGCATGGATAAGTTGGGTGCCCTGCCTGAAGTGGCAGGGTTAGGAAGTGGTGGGCCTGGGTTAGGAACCCGGGCAGTCTGGCTCCAGAGTCCATGCATGTGATACAGTGCTCTCCGGCCTTTCCTTCAGGTCAGCTCACACAGCCCCTTCTCAGAGAGGCCTTCCTCATTTCCCCATATAAAATAGCTCTTCCTCCTGGTCACCCTCTATTCTCCTTACTCGGCTGTATTATTTTTTTCAGAGCACTTCTAATCACTGACATAGATTCGATTTGTTGTCTGTCTTCGCCTTAAAAGACTTGAGCACCACAAAGGCAGGAGCTTTGTTTTGTACCCTATTGTGCCTGGCACATAGTAAGGGCTCAATAAATGTTCTGAATGAATCCTAATAGCAGAGATAAATGAATGAATAAATGAATGAATGAATGGATATTTCTGAGCACCTGCTTTGTATCAGGCCCTGCAGTGACTTCAGAGCTGGACCTAAAGTGGTTCTTGCCCTCTGGGCATTTACAAGAGGCAGGGAGGGGGTCTGTGTATCTAGCTCACAAACACCCCCAGGCAGGAGATGGAGCAGGCCTTGGAGGGGGAAGGGTAAGAAGGGGGAGACGGCCAGGAGAGGGAGCCAGCCCAAGGTGGCACAGACACGCTTCCCAGGTGAGCAGGCTTCGGTCCTTGACAGAGGGGGAGGAAAGAGGAGGAGTTAGCCCTTCCAGCTGGGAGCCTGGAGCAGACAAAGCTGAGTTGTGGCAGAACCCCGGAGCAGCTCAGGGGCAGGAGCAGAGCACTGTGGCTGCGACAGGCAGGACATGGTCTCGGGATGCACAGGAGGTGCGGCTAGAAGGGAGGGCTGGGCCCAGGCCCAGGAAACCCTGCCTGCCCAGCCTAGGGCCTCTGTGCGGGAGAGTCATGATGTAGGGTGGCGATCTTCACAGCCATCTGTGTCTAAAGGGCACTAGGGGAGTAAAGGACCCAAGGGTGGTCACATGGGGACTTACTTTCCTTAAGGCGGACGTCCAGTGGCGTCTGTAGCAGGCTCTGCATGGCTTCCACGAGGCCATTAAAGAAGCTTTTGACAGGCTCGAAGGAGAAGGGAACGGGCTGGCATACCTCGCCCAGGCTCATCTGCCGCTGGATCTGCTGCTCAGCAGCTGTGTACTCCTGCGAGGGCACGCGGGGTCAGGGCAGCCCGGGGCCGCGCCCCAACCTCCCCCACCAGGAACAAACCCAGCCAGCCGGTGGGCAGCCCCCACCGGGCCGGGGAGCACAGCCCCAGGAACTCTGGTCAGCCCCGCACTGAGAGACCTTTTAAATACCTTTGATATGTTAAGTGCAGCTCTTTTAGGTAGAAGCTAGAAAACTGTCCCAGCCCTCTGTGTACCCCTGGTGTAGGCCTGTGACAAGGCTTCTCCACTCTAAGAGGCGGATGTGGAAGTGAGGGCGGGGTAGCGATGGCGGTGCGTAGCTGTGTGGGACAGCAGTGGTGGAGGTTCCCCGGCTGTGCCCTGAGGCAGTGGTGTGAGCTGTGGTGTCCTGCCCAGTGGAGATGCAGTGGAGTCTGCACTGGAGCAAGCCTGTGCCACGGCCTCAACTTCACTCCTATTGCCTGGTCTTCATCCCGACTTTCTGACCCTCCTGGAGGCCTGTGAGCTGCCTAATACTGTTTCATGAATTCCTTTCTCATTTAAAACAGTTACAGTGGATTCTCTTATCTGCAGCTAAGAGCCCTGTCTGCACTTTCTGGAGGGTGGTCCAGGCAAGGATTTAGGAGACAGCAGATTGCCTTAGGCGAGCAGGCCCTGGCTGGTGGGCAGTGCTGCCCAAGATGGAGTGGATGGATGGATGCCTCAGGAGAGAGGAAAGATGGCTTGGCAGTCCCCCCATTGGAGGAGCTGAGGGATGGTCTTTAAGCCCCGCCCACCTAGGAAGTGGCAGGTCTAAAGCCCATCCTCATTTGGGTGGGAAGAAGGTAATTTGTGGGGAAACAGGGCTAAGGTCACACCCAGAGGCCTGCAGTGGAGATGGCCAGGGAGTCAGAGCACTAGCAGAGAGGGCAGGGAGCAGCTCCAGGCAGCAGGAGGGTGGCCCAGAGGGCAGATGGGTGGGGTGGGACTGAGAGGGGGATGAGGGACAAATACCACCACCTGGTAACCCCAAACTCCAGCATCTAGCACAGGGCCTGACACATAGTAGGCTCTCGATAAGTGTTTATGATTGGATAAATACTCTTGCCTTTGCAGACTCAGAGAATAGCCCCATAGCCACCCATGTCTACCCATTGGCTGTCATCTTGGCTTCCTCTAACCACCAATCCTGTCACATCTCCCATACCTGCCTGCTTCTCCCTATCCCTGCTGCCTCTTCACTGGGCCAGCCCACCACCATCCATCTCCTGGACACTGGGGTCTCCTCCCAACTTCCCTTCCAGCCTCCAGTCCTGGCCTGCCCAGTCCACCCTCCAACCTGTCACCAAAGTGACCTTTCTAAAGCATTAATCTGACCAGGTCATTCTTTGGTTCAAAACACTCCCCTGGTCCCTGTTCTCTTTATAGGATAAAGTCTAAACTCCATGGCCAGGCACATAAGATCTTTCATCAACCAGCCCTGGCCTTCCGATCCAGCTGCATTTCCCAACAGCCCCTCCTCCCTTATACCCTCCTGCCCCACCTCCAGCCAGGCCGAATCCCAGTGGTTCTCCAGCCTGCCAAGCTCTCTCATGCACACGGTTCTTTTCTGCCTGAGAGGTCCTCTATGCTTCATCCCTCTGAATATACCAAAGGAGCTCCTCCTTATCCTTCCACACCAGCTGCATTGTCACCTCCTCCTGGAAGTCTTCCCTGATTCCCCATACAGAGTTGGGATTTTCTTGGACACGCTTTTGCTAGCTTACTTGAGCTGAGCTGTGTTGTGAATAACTGTTTCTGAGTACATCTTGCCACCAGTGAGCTCCTCATGTGAAGCAGGGGCCTGCTACAGATCAGGTCACTGAGTGTATATTTGATGAACAAATGAGTGAGCAAATGCAAGGAACGATGAATAATGAAAATCAGTAGCTCTGACCCCAGAGGGGGGAAAAAAATGACAAAGACCTGAAACTATACCTATGATGGAAGAATAACATTCTTCTCCATGGAAACACCCCTTTGCGTTAGCTATCCCTAAAAGATAACAATATTTTAAAAGAAATAAAAATGTACCCCTCTGTACATCTTGCCTCTCTTGAAGTACAATGTCTATTGTGTCTAGGAGAGCATCTCACCCAGAATATTTTGTTAGTGTTTATTGTTGTTATTTGTTGTTGTTTTATTGTTAGCTAACAGTGAGACACAGGCTGAGTTGACCAAGGCCACATAAAGGCACAAGCCAGGGAGTGGCTTGACGAGTTTTGTACTGACTTACGTATTTGTCTGTCTTATTTTGCAGCCAGAGCGCAAACTAATCTGTGGTTAAACTCAGTGCCATCTTTATTTAGTTGTACCTTATTCCACAAGCTTTTAAAGCATCTTATGAAGGTTATCTAATACTGCAAAGTTTTCCTTTACAGTGAGAAAAATGAAGCCAAAGGAAAACCAGGTCAAGAATGTAAGCTAGAAGCCAGAGTGAGATGAGGCACAAAGTCTTATCCCAGCTATTTGAGATATATTTGGCTCTGAGCTTCCCAGAAACCATGGCAAAGAAAGAAACAGGAAGAGTTACATGAGGAGAAAAGCAATCCAAGTGCACAGGTGACTGCACAGGAGTATTGACATGAGAGAGGAGGTTCTCATGGTTCCTTGAAGACAGAAACACCACCTTCAACAGCAAGCTTTCACTAAGGGTGTAGGAATGACTATCATAGGGGCTAGTTTTTAGATTCTCCTTCAGGATAAGATAACAACCTCTAATAGAGTACCATCCTTCTCTCCTCTTTGAGCAAACTGTGACTCAGCCCTTGAAGTCGGCTTGGTAGCTTTTGAAAGGACACCTGCCTTTTCAGAAGTGATGTTTCCATTAACACTGCACAGGTAGAGGACTGGGCAGTGATGCCTTGTGGCCTTAGAGTCAGACAGACCTGATCCCAGATCTACCCCCCACCAGCTGTATGACCCTGGGTGAGTCACTTCATCTCCCTGCGCTGCAATTTCTCATTAGTAAAATGGGGTGAGAATATCCAGTTTGCAGAGCTCCAGTAAATATTAGATCTAAGATAAGTGAAGCACTTGGAACACAGAGGCCCTCAAAAATGGTGGCTGTTAGTGTTATTTAATGAGTTCAAGATATATATTACCTTCCTATTCACATATATTTTATGACCATTTGTGTGGGGGGCAAGGAAGTCTATATACTGTCAAGGCAACTCTCTGCATATTTATTCAGAGTGTAAATACTGTGTTCAATGTCATAGTAACCAGGATGAAATGTGGTGGCTGGTGGCCAGGGTGAGGGCAGAAACCCAACATTACCTGCAGCAGCTGTATAGGATTGGGCTCCTGGCTGATACTCCAAACCCTGCTGGAGAGGTTGTCCATGACATCGATTTGCTCCCCACAAGACTTTATCCGCTCCCGGTACACCTGGAGCGCAAGCTGCGTGTTTTTATCAATGAATTTCTTGGCTAGCGCTTCCTCTTCATCAAGCAGCAGTCTGAGTTCAGTGAATTTCCCTGTCAGCCAGGTTTTACTTGACTCTGCATGAGCCTAAAAAGAAAACCAGTTGCAGATGATATGATTGCCAACCAGGAAATCCAAAATGGTCAACACGAAAAAAATTATGATAACCTCTAAAAATTATGATAATCTCTAAAAACTCACACTTTCCTAAGTACCGGTTATAACCAATTGGAAAATGTATGGAGAAATAAAGAACCTTTTATAAACAGTAGAAAAAAATTGCAAAGTATCTAAAACTAAACCTAACAAAAACTGTAAAGACCTAGATAAAGAGAAGCATAAAACTGTACTGAAAGACATTAAAAAATCTGAATTCATAGAATTAAAAACCATATCCCAGGCTGGGAAGATTCACTAATATAAAGATGCCATTTGTCTCCAAGTTAGCCTATAAATTGGATGTAGCTGAAATCAAAGTCTTAATATATATATATTAAACAAATTTTAAATTATCATGGGGGAGAATAAGCACAAGAAAAGCCAAAAATTGCTTTAAAAAGATCAATAAAGGATGAACTGCCTTATTAGCTATCAAAACAAACTGTAAAGCTACAGGATTGAAAACCACGTGGTTTAGGCATAGACAAAAGGAACAAGAGCACAGAATAGTTTAGAAAAGAATACATATATGTACATATGTGTATAAATATATGCATTTATATGCTATTCAATAAATGATATTGGCACAGCAATTAATCTTTTGAAAAAAATTAAGTTACATCCTTACCTTATTCTGTATACAAAAATAAATTCACACAGACCCCACTTATGAAGTAGTCTTGCGAAAAATGTGAATCTGAATCTGAAGGAGCCTCTAGATCTAACTTAAAGATACAATGTAGAGAACACAAAGAGGACAGAGGAGCATGCTAACCATCAGCTTAAAAAATACATCAACCAATTGCATTTTGAAAACCTTATTTCACTCCTAATTCAAACAAAATGTGACATTTATAAGACAATTGAAAATGCGACCATGGATTGGATCTGTGACGATATTAAGGAACCACAGTTAATTTTCAGAGGTGTGATGATGATACTATGGTTATGTATTTTAAAAGATGAGTCTTTGTAGAGATAATATGCTGAGTTTTACAGGTGAAATGGTATGTTGGATTTATTTCAAAACATGTATACGCTTGAGGTTTTCTACAATAAAAGGTAAACACTTTGAAATAGATTAAAGCACTTTACATTAAAAATAATAAACCTATTAGAATGAAATACAAAACAATTTTATTTCAAAAAATTGGGGGAAGGGAAGACCTCTGTAGGGGGCCCCCAAAACTCAGCAAAAAGGGAACCATGGCAGGTTTGATCACCTAAAAAAAGAAACTCTTCCCAAGATGGAAAACACTATAAACAAAGCTACATGACAGGTAACAAATTACACAGGCCTACTATCCATAACATAGTTTAAAAAAAAAAAAAAGAAATCATTCACTTTAAAAATGGACCAAAGATATACAAGAGCCAACAGACGTATGAAGAGGTGATAAGCCTCCCCCAAAACAAGGAAGTGAGCAGTGTAATCAGAAAAAAATATATGTATGTATTTTTGGCCATCAGACTGGAAGAATTTTAACTGATGGATAAAACCAAGAGTCCGTGAGGGTATGTGCAATAGGTATGTGGGTGGTAGTGTCAATTAGTACTGCATTTTTAGAGGGCGATGTAATATCAAAATTTTAAATGCTTAAATCCTCTGATGTAGCTATTCTTCTTGCAGGAATTGATCCTAGAAAATGTTTTCACATGTGCACAAAGATTTGTGTACCAAGATGCTCACTATAGCATTGTTGTGGTAGAGAAAATTTGGTCAAAATTTTCAATATGGAAAGTGTATACATATACATGTTCATTGTACAAATTATGCTGCATTCATACAATGAGATAATATTTAGTGATTAAAAAGAATGCAGTGTTCTGACACATGAGTATGGATAAAACTTGATGACAAAATGCTAAATAAGCCAGACACAGAAGGGCAAATATTGTATGATTTCCACTTATACGAAATATCTAGAACAGGGAAATTCACAGAGACATGAAGTAGATTAGAGGTTACCAGAGGCCGGTGGGAGGGGAATGGGAAGTAATTGCTTAATGATTACAGAGTTTATGTTTGGGGTAATGGAAAAGTTTTGGAAACAGCAGTGATGGTTGTACAACACTGTGAATGTAATTAATGCCACTGAATTATACACTTTAAAATGGTTAAAACAGTAACTTTTATTACCATTTGTGTGTGTATTTTTCCACACACACACACACACACACACAAAGAATGTAGTGGACCTCTATGTCCTGTCACAGAAAACTCTCCAAGAAACCATGTGAAAAAGGGCAAATTGCAGAATAACACCTACAAGATGAACCCATTTATGTAAAAGATAACAGAATAAAATCCATATATGGATATATGCATCTGTTTCCAAGTTCATTTAAAATGTGTTAGTGATAGTCATGTTTGGGAAGAGGTGTGGGATTGAAGAGATGGTCAAAAGGGACTCTCACTTTGTACTTTCTATAGTTCTATACTATATTCTAATATACTATTTATTTAAAATTTTTAAAATAAGCATGTGTCCCTGTACTACTAGTATGATTAAAAAATAAAACAGAATCATTAAAAAAAATAGGCCAGCCTCTTTCCTCAGCCCAAATGTCTGTACAGCCCACACAGTAGAAAGATCCCTGGTGCCTGGGCGGGTGGGCAGGCACCCCTGTGATCCCATGTTCTCTTCTTAGTAGGGCAGGAATGTGTGGGTTGGCAGAATCGAGGGGATGGTTTCCCAAAATCTGTCTTTTCTATACAGTGCTCTAGGCAGTGGTCAGGCTCTGAGGTTAGCTTATTACCATCATGTGCCATACAGATTAAATTGGCTTGGGCCAGCTTGGGAATTAGTCTACATTTACAGAATGGTTTCTATGGGTCAGTGAGCCCAGACACAAATATATCTTTGCTGAATAACTAAATGAAGGAAAGAACATGTGTTCTAAACCCTTGATTTATCAACACATTTTGGAGGTGACGTATGTAAACAGAGGACCTTTCTATAGGAACCGAGAGCATCTCCTCCCAACCAAGCTGTGCTCCAAGCAGTTTCCACAGATCTACTTTGTAAAGAATATACAAAATCAGCTTAGTGACACTACACATTGTCATAACTCTCAGCATAGAAACAGCCACCTGAAAACTTACAGTGTAAGCAGATGAGGCTGATTATGCAATATGATTAAAAAAAAAGATTGAGAGAATTCTGGCAATGAAACAAGGAAGTACACTGTCTAGTTTGGGCCACATTGGTTCAAAGTGAAACTGGATCCCAGGTTGAACTGGGCCAGGGTTTGGACCCCGCTGGGCAGGGCTGGGGCTGAGTGAGGGCCTGGCAAAGTCTAGTCGAGGACGGTCTAAGCACTGTGGGAGAAAAAATAACTTGATCAGCGATGAAGCCCTGGACATGGGAAGATGAGGAATTTTGCACATGGAGGGCTGGCTGCTACATGAATCCATCCCTGCTCAGGCCCTTGGAGGCCTGTCTGGAGCCTATGAGGGGAATGGAAAGAGCTGTTTTGCTGAAAACTCAGTATGACTTTGGACAGTCTTGCTGTGGGCGCCGTTCACGGGCGGGCGTCCCACCAGGGAAGGAGCTTCGCTCTCCAGTCCTGCCGGACCATGTTAGCCCTGCTGTCCCCATGAAGTTGATACGAGGCAGCGGCCTGCAGGGGGAGCCAGAGGGGCGGCCATGCTCAGCAGGGGTGACAGGGACCAGTGGCACCATCGAGGTTGACAGTATGGCCTGGCTGAGTCCTGGTCTTCCCATTCCCACTCTGTCAAAGGCTGGTTTATGTCACATTGCTGGTCCCTCGACCCCAGGCTGGGTTTCAGTCCGTACAGCTCTGGTGGGTCACAGGAAAAGGCACAGAGCCAGGAACCAAGGCTGTGTATTTCACTCCCTGGGGTGTCAGTCTAGGCCTAAGTGTCTCAGGTCCATTTCCTGTCCTTCCCTGGCTCTGCCTGAGGGTCTGACTCCCGCAGGCAGAATTACCAGGATCCTCCTTCAGGCTGGGTTTGGTCAATGGCAGGAGGAACTAGAGGGAGGTCAAAGAGTGAAGGGAAGAAGGCAGCTAGGGTATCCCTCCCACCAGGACATCCCTCCCACCAGGGCCAAGGCTGCATCCCTCAGCCCTCTCCACCCTCCAGTTCCCACAGGCCAGCCTGCTCTGTCCACTCCTGCTTAGGTAGCCCTGACCTTGCTTTCTGCTAATGCCACCTCCTCTTTCGTCCCCGCAGGCCAGGAGTGAAGGTGCTTCCTCTGGTGCTAATTGCCTTGCCACCCACTGGCTGGCTTCTCCGCCTCTTCCCGGCTGTGTCACCACTCCCTGCATTTATCCCCTCTGTCCAAAAGACTCCAAGTGGCTTCTGTTTTCCTGGGTGGACCTTGATGGATAAGCTGTGGCCCCAGGTCCACCTCTGCCTTCCTACGTGGCCAGTGATAAGTTATCTCCTCTTTCTGGGTGCCTCCATTTCCGGGCCTTTGAGCTCTGACAGCCTACGCCCATTCTAAATCCCGATCTGGATGGTTTGGATTCAATGGACAATAACCAATGTTAAATATACATATAATATTTATATACTTTTTGTTTGTTTACAAAAGTATCAAAAGCTCATTGTGGAAAATTCAGAAGACTGGAAAGAACATAATCATTCTGCTATACTGTCTGAACTTTTTTTGTGTGTGTGGAGGGAGGTAATTAGGTTTACTTATTTATTCTTTGAGGAGGTACTACGGGATTGAACCCAGGACCTCATGCATGCTAAGCATGAGCTATATCCCCCCCACCACTCTGCTATACTGTCATCCCATCCTAGTCTGAATAAAAAGTTAGGGTGGCAGGCAAATGTTGATTTTTTTTCCCTACACCTGGCACGTATCAGCCCCCTGAGGAGCCATGGTGGGGAAGCAAACAGCTTATTAACAAGGATGTCAGAGAAAATCACTGAATGGGTGTCAGCTGGGGATTAATGATCAAATCCTTCTTGACTGCTCTCTGGAAAGGAGTGGTTAGTTAGGCCTGGTCATCGGCTTCTGAACAGTGGACTCTGGATCATTATGAACTTTATTGGTTCCGATTTGTTTACCAAGCTGTTTTATGGATTAATTTTCAGGCAGATGCCCTTTACCCAAGTACTGCCTCTGGGTAAGCAAGGACGGAGCAGCACTGTTACCCCAGACCTCTCTGCCACAAACCCTGCCCGCCATAGTTGGGTGGAATGCACGGGAGTCCCTGGCAACACCTGGGCCGGTTGAGCCTGGTGAGTCAAGTCTACAGGTGTATCCCAAAGGAAATACACCAAGGTGCCAAATATCACTGCAGTGTTGCTTTACATGAGTGAAAAACTGGAAATGATCTAAATGTTCAACATTAGGAAAATGGCTTCATGAATCATGGTAGATCCATACAATGGCATATACAGCCTCTAACACTGACACTGATGACAGACTTTTAATGACCTAGGGAAGGGTTATGGTCTTAAACAACAAAACGCCCTGTATGTAAAATGACATATAGTTTTGGTCAATAAGGGATAAGAAGCTGACACGGAAGATCCCCCTTGCTACTTCAAACACATGGAAATGCTGATACAACTACAAATTTTAAAATTATATGACCAAGCTGGAAAACAAAACAAAACCAAACCCGGCAATCAAACAGACAACAACAGTAGAAAGGAAATCTTCAGGGGCCAAAAACAAAGAGGGAATTTGGCATCAGAGCTGAGCTGAGTGAGCCAGGCTGAGTAGGGGTGGAGATGTGTGTGAGAGCCACACAGCACGCAGGCGCCTGGTCATCGAGGAGGACCCCCGGGCACATGGCTTCATTCCCTCTGGGAGCGGGAAGGGGGCCACCTGACCTGCATCAAACCAGATTCACAGAGAGCTGCTCTACCCCTCAACTAGGCACCAGGGAAACTCCACCCACCGGCCTGGGGAGGGGCAAAGAATCTCGTCATCCATCCAGGGTCATGCACTACCTTTGTAACTGCCTATGAATCTGTAATTATTTCAAAACAGAGTTTAAAAGTTGGGGAGAAGCTTCAAAGAAAGAAACCCATTCCTTAGATGAAGCTGCAACCTCCTCCCTTAGGCTTTCTATACATGTCCTAACTCTCTCCTCGAGGGAACCTAAACCATATCTGCTCAGAGATTTACAGACAGTGAGCCTGTGCCCGGAGACTCTTCTTTTGGCCGAACAGCCCAAAGCACCTCCCCTATCCCTTCGGGCATGTCAACTTTCAGTTCCCAAATCCTTTTGAACTGATGTATTTGTCTAAACTCAGAGTCCAGCTCTTGAAGACATGACATGATTAGTAATTAAGTGGGGGACACAGATGTAAGCCATAACTGTCCCCAACAAACTGGGGAGTGCAGTCACCCAAAAGATAACAGATGTTGGGCAAACAGATGGCCAATTCTGTGGCCCGATGTGGGTCTCGGCATTTTCATTCCACTGTGCGCCTGGCCTCAGGAAGACCTGGGTGCTAGCTATGCCCACGGTCAGAGCCAGTCTCCCTGCCTGACTTGTGGTGGTCACCCCAGGGTTTCCAGAGTCCTCAGTGAGATAGGCCCTGGGAAGGCATCGCTCCCCAATTTTGAGGAGGCAGCGGCTGAGGCTGAGAAGGGAAGGGACTGGCCAAGTTCACATAAAAGGTCCCTAAGAAGCAATAGCGTTTTCAGTCACAACAGCAGCTGGGATACTGTCAGCCAACTTCCCACTTAAAACCATAAAAGAAGACACTTATATAAGCATCATGAAAGCAGAAACCTAAAGAAAGTAGATATTTATGGAATACATTTATACCTGTTTGCTTTGCATGTTCCTTACCTTGTATTTTGCTTTGCTTAAGCAACTTGGGGTGTAGGGCATGGAGGACTAGTCTCTCCAAGAGAGTGGGCTTGGCAATGGCAGGAGACAGGCCATTCCTCCATCTTATCAGGTGTTACGGGGTAAGGGCCAGGCACTGGGCAGAGGCAGATTCACCACAAAGCTAATGAAACAGGAGCCCCAGGCCCCTCCCTAGCACAGCCCCTTCATGATCTTGCAGCTAATTTGGTGTTTTCTCCAAAGGGCCCCCTAAATTATAGAAGACCCAGGCCCTACTAAACCTGACCCGCCCCTTTGAGGTTGGTGTTCATTTTCCCATAGCTCCAGCTTGGGGAGAGCCGTGTGTCCGAGAGGGAATGTGGGCACTGCAGTGAGAATAAGGAAAGATCACCCACTTGCCTTGAGCTTCTCAGCAGCGTCTTCTATCTGGGTTATGTTGCCAACTTGCTCCTGCTTCTTGGATGCCAGCCGCGTTAAACATTCTTGGGTGAATTTCTGTATGTGAAGGAGTCAGGAGAAAAGCCTTAATGCTGTCCTTTTCATGATAACAAAGCACCCCAGGGGTCATCACCGCTCACCCTGTATTTTTTTCAGCTGAGGTGTCTGAGACACAGGTGAGGTGACTTGCCCAAAGTTAAGAGGCAAGTTGGAGAATCAGCTGAAACCAGGGACCCTCTGATCCTCAGAGGCCCCCATCAGGTATTCTCCAAATATTGATGCACCCCCTTTTCTCTAGGACAATCCTGCTTGTGACCTGCTTTTCCAGGCCCTCAAATAGGACCCTTAAGGCAAGCAGTTTGGGGGCAGGGGAAGAGCATTCACTTCTAGAGTGAATACTGAGTACCTAATACGTGCTGGGCCCTGTTCCAGGAGCTGCCCTCATGGAACTTGCATCCAGGGTTGGTCTGTGTTCCTCTGCCTGGATTGGGGTTCAGAAGACCTGCATGTGGGAGAGGTCTGTGGGGTTTGTGATCTCTCCCACTGGAGATGACTCCCTTCCATATCTCTGATTTTTACAATTGCCATTTCTCCAAAGGTATGCCCTGGGACCCTCTCTCTACCAGGTGTGACCTTACCTCCATCTTACCTTCTTACATCCCACCTTACACTCAGCTGCTGGGATGACGGGGAGCTTCCCGAGGGCAGGCTTGCTCCATTCTTGGCTCCCCTATAGGGACCAGGGGGTGACCAAAAGTGTTTGCTGAATTGCCAGGGGCTGCCACCTTCAAGTGGACAGCTGAAGCCACCCAGCAAGTTATGAGCCAGAGCCCCAGAGTCAGATGGGAACTCCTTAGTCTGAGTCTCAGTTCTCCTTCCACACGACCTGGGCAAATGACCTCACCTTTTTAAACCTTGCTTTTCTCAGCTATAAGCATGGGGATAACCCCACAGAATTGCTCTAGAGAATGAGAAGTACACAAAGTGCTTGATGTAGTGTTTGGAAGACAGTAAGTGCTCAACAGGTGTAGCTCTTATTTTAACATCCAACAAGCATTTGCTACTGTGTGCAGTTTTAGTCTAGGAGGAGGGTTGGGAGTGAGTAAGCAGTGGGGCTGGGAACACAATAGAAACCCAACTATAAGCTACAGCCTCAACTTCCAAGAGCACATCCTTACCCCACTGTGATTTCTAAGGCTTCAAGTCTAGATCCTGTCCATCAGCCAAGGACAACCCAGCCTCCTGGTGCTTGTGCTTTCCAGTCACAGGGTGCCTCTCCTGTCCAGGTACCTGGTGAAACCCCATTTATTCTTTATGGCCAGCTCCAATGGCACCTCCTCCAGGAAGTCTTCTGGGCTTCCTGTCCCTGGTTCACAGTGTCCTCTCTTTGGCTCCCTCTGACCACTGCCTCAGGCTTCCCAATTATAATACTTACCATACTGTATTGTCAGTGTTTGTTTTCCCCCAACTAGCCAAGGAACTCCTCCAGGTCAGGGAAGAATTGATCTATGTACTGAATAGATGCCTAATGAATGAATGAGTGGATGGATGATGGATGAACAGATAGATGAGTGGGTGGGTGTGTGGAGGCAAAATGGGTAGGGAAGGGGGCACCTGCCTATGAGACCCAGAAGCCATATCTCTGAAAGAAGCCTTGTTAACTCTGAAAGCAGCCTTTTGAGAAGCTACTATTATTACAGCCATTTAATAGATAAGAAAAGGAAGACCTGGGAGGCAGAAGCAGGTATTGAATCCTGGACTCCACCTGTTAGAATGGCCCCGACATGGCCCGTTCTCAGCTTGGAGCTCCAAGGTTGTCACAATGTGATGGTGTTAATTTGTGCTGTGCAGGGGGTTAGGGCACTGTGGGGGTGACTTAGTCACTGAAGACTTCTTAAAGTTGGAAGTGGTAGAATCAACTTCTGTGACAGGAGGGCCCGTCTAGCCTAGAGAGGTGGAGGGATTTGACCAGAGTCACTGGACAAGTCGGCCACAAGGCTGGAACAAGAGTTCAGAACCCCCTTCCACTATGAGGATTAAGCATAGGTGAGAGCTTCACGGTGAGCATGGGCCGTTGGGGGCAGTTCAGCTGGTGGAGTCCTGGGTTCAAGGCCCGTCTCTGCCTCCAGAGCCTTCCTCTTCTTATTGACGAAGTGGCCTTCTAGCTCCCTCCAGGCTGTTAAGAGCGAGGAATGGAGCGGATGTGGAGGGGGAAGGGCAGAACGGGGTAGCAGAGGGCCGCTGAGGGAGTTCCCGGGGCGACCGGGCCAGGTCGTCCGCAGTGGCTTTCCGGAGCTATACGGCGGTTTTCTAGGCAGAAGGGATTTTTTTCATCTTTGTTAAGAGGTAGATATTCTTCCGGACCAAAGGCAGTGTGTTGGACCCGTCGTGGAGGACGAGGTCCTGGATATCTGGGGACCAGCTAGGGTATCCAAGTTCTCACTCTCAAACCCACCTTTTCTGAAGCTTAATTGATGGCCTTAGCTCGCCGTTGCCCTTTTTTGGGCCTCAGTTTCTCTTTCTGAACAATAGCTCGGCCGCCTAGATGGTCCCCGGCCGCCGTGGGGTCCTGGTCCCAACGGGTAACTGTTAGTTCCCCTCTCCGCCCGTTACTCCTGGGCTCGCGCCCGTCCCTACCTGCACGCGCGCCGCCTCCTCCCGCGCCAGGTCGACCGGGTGGCCGCGGTGCGCGCCCAGCAGCGGGCAAAGCGCGCACACGCAGCGGCGGCAGCGGCGACAGAAGAGCTCGGCCGCGCGGTCGCCATGCTCCGGGCAGCGCCAGCCGCGCGCGTCCTCGGGCTCCTCGGGGCCCAGCCCTCCAGGTGTCCTGCTTAGCGCCGCCGTGCCCGCCATTTTCACCCCAGTTTCGGGCCGCCGCGCCGCAGCCAGAGGCCTGCAGGGAATCGAAACCTGGGCGGTGGGGCGGGGCGCTCTGGGTCGGCCCAGTTCCGGGAGGGAAGGACGAACTGCAGGGCGCCCCCGGCCGGGGGACAGTAGCAGCATCATCACCCTCGGGGCAGCAGGGTGCTCTCCGGCCCACCTGCCCTGGCAGGGAGGGCTCAGGCCAGGTCTAGCCGGCTCTGTGTCTGACCTGGAGGCGGCCACAGCACATTGGGGGCTTGCTTCTAATGGGCTAACTGGAAGGAGGTGGGGTTCCCTGCTAAGTGACGCTCGTCAGGAACCAAAGTTGGCTGTGGCCTTCCCGGATGCTGTGCATTACTTACACTTTTCACTTTCCCTTAATTGTCTCTTGCCCTTTCCCCAAGAGAATTAGCTATTCCCTCAATTGTGGAAAATCACTCTGGAAACTCCAGTTGCCCCCATGCTAAAGTTTCAACATCCACGGAATGTGAATGGGTACAGCCATTATGTAAAACAGTAAGGAGGTTCCTCAAAAAATTAAAACTAGTACTACCATGTGATCCAACAATCAGGCTTCTGGGTGTATATCCAAAGAATATGAAGTCAATATCTCAAAGAGAGATCTGCACGCCCATGTTCACTGCAGCATTATTCACAATAGCCGAAATACGGAAATAACGTTTAAGTGTCCAAGAATGGATAAAAAAGATGTGGTATATGTATGTATATATAGTGAAATGTTATTTAGACTTAAAGGAAATCCTGCCATTTTCAAAGTGAATGAGCCTGAAAGACATTATGTTAAGTAAAATAAGCCAGAGAAAGACATATACTGAATGGTATCTAAATACGTGAATCTGAAAGAAAAAAAAAAAAAAGTCAAACTCATAGAAACAGAGTGGAAGGGTAGTTGCTAGAGGCTAGTGGAAAAAGATGGAGTGAAGGAAAAGGGTACAAACCATCAGTTACAGAAGGCATAAGTTCTGGGGATCTAATGTACAGCATGGTGAATATAGTTAATAATACTAAATTGTATACTTGAAATTTGTTGAGAGTAGATCTCAAATGTTCTCACCATACATGAAAAATGGTAACAATATGAAGTGATGGATGTATTAATTAACTTGATTGTGGTAATCACTTTACAATGTATTTATATATTAAATCATCACATTGTACACCTTAAGAAATCACATACAACCTAAGTAGATACAATTTTTGTGAGTCATACCTCAGTAAAGCTAGGGAGACCTCTCAGCTCTCACCTACAAGGCCCTTGGCTCTTTGTACACTTAATACCCTTGATCTCTGCCCTGTCTGTGCTCCACCCTTTGCTCATTTCCAGACCAGGGAACAAGTAGTTCCAAAGAGTGCTCAGAACACTCTTTTCCCCATATGCCCATTGCCCCATTTATTCCTGTTCATCCTCCAAGTATCAGGAAGCCTTTCTTGCGTCTCCCAGAGCAGCCTGCACATCCCCTGCCCGGGCCCTGCCCTTCCTTCCAACTACGATTAAAAACTCATTGGAGGGCAGGAACCAAGTCTGTCTTGTCTGTTTCCCAGCCTGGTTTCTGGCCCAAATAAATAGGTACTTACAGGTATTTTCAAAAGTTCACTTTATGCCACCTTGCTTTTACGAAAGACCTATATTAGTACTTGTTTTCCCTAACAAAGAAATCTGAAGTGAAGTTTCCCTTGCATGCAAAAAGTGAAAAGAGCATTCAGTGTTTGTTTTGCAGGGAGCCATTATAGAGGCAGCGTGCACCCCCCCCCCCCCGTGCACCCCAAGCAGTGAGAGTGGCACCGCCAAGCTCCTTCCCCAGGAACTACACTCAGCATGTCAACATTAAGCAGGCATAGCTTTGAACTGTATCTGTGAGCATTTAGTGCTTTATCTTGATTTATTTTGTGTATCTGTTAGCAAGATGTGTTAATGTTACTGCTTCTTCACTTTAGCCATTTTGACTTATGAAAGATTTCACAAGAACCTCTACTTTTCAGATAGTGAGGGAAATTGGTATTTATGAAACAAATCAAGAAAAGGAAAGCTCTATGTATTAAAATGTCTAGGCAGATGTTTATTATTTTATCACATTCTTTCCATTGCACGATTCCACATCTATTTATATTTTCACTTTTATTTCTTTATATTATTTTATTTTATTTTTTTACAAAGGTACAAGGAATTTCAGAAACAACATTAAACCAATCAAACTGTTTCAGGCACGGTTTCATATGAAAAGCATAGATTAATTTCTCACTTCCTGCTTCCCTCTATGATACAATCTCAATGATTGCAGAGCTAAGGTGGATACACCCCAAAGCTCATCTCCCAGGGCTGTCTTCATTCTCAGAAAGTTCCTGAGTCAACAGTCAGGGGGCTCCCAGGGTATGGAGTAAGGAGATGAGTACACATTCTGCTTGCCCTGAGCCTGAGGGCCCTGCAAGTGCTGGGCAAGTCCCATTTCATCAGGCAAGAACATAAATGTAATTTTAAAAAATGGCTTAAAAAAATATCTGATAAAAATTACCTATCCCTCTCCCTTGCTGTGAAATAATTTAAATAATTTACTGTAGATGTAAAAAAAAAAAGAAAAAAGAAGTTTGTTCATGGATGCCTTCGTAAGCACGAGGTCTGGGTCCCTTAGGGGCGGGGAGAGCTTGAGAAGGGCGGGATGGCTCTGTGAAGAGGAGGCATGCAGGAAGCTTCCCAGACCAGCCCCACCTCCACGCCTGGCAGCCAGTGCCTTTGGGCTTGGGCTTGACGATTCTTCATTCTCTGAGGCTAGGTCTTCCCTTCTGAACTTGGGGATCATTAATGCCTAGCTGACCCGTATTAGAGTAGGATGTGTCAGTGAGTGGAGGTGGGAGGACTTCGTAAACTGGGAAATGCTGGCCACAAATGAGGTGGGAGAGGTAATCCCATCCAGCGGAGCTCTGATTCCCTGACAATGCCTGGGATTTGGCCTTTGGCAAGCTTGGCGGGCCCCAGCGGCTGAGTAAACACGACAAGGATCGTGGGCATCTAGCATGTGCGGGCACACAAGGTGACCGTAGCCTCAGCTAGCGGAGGGGTCAGTCAGGAGCACAGAGCCCTCATCGTGTTGCAGCTGGGGGTCCCAGAGACACCCTGGATAATGCTTCTTGATGTTTTTAGGAGCTTCCAGCCTGGGCTTAGAAGATGGAGTTGGAGTCTCAGAAGCTGTCTGGTACTCACTGTCCTCATCTTTACTGCAAATAGGTAAAGCTGACTAGCCCAGGGGGTCTCTATCCTCACTGTATTGCAGAATCACCTGGGAACTTATAAAAACATACACAAGGCCAGGCCCTACTCTGGAGATTGAACTTCAGTTGGTCCAGGATTGGGCTTGGGTATCTATTTCCTGAATGCTCCTAGGGGATTCTAATGTACAGCCTGGGTTGAAACCTACCAGGCTAGGTGACCTCCTGCCGTTCCCATCTTGGCTCCAGAATCATCCTGTGCAATGGACAAAACTCATCATCTGCACCTCCTTGGCAAGGAGGGGCACATTTAACTCCCAACATTCCCCATCTCTAGCTGGGCTGCTGTATTGACCACTGAAAAAGAGAGAACCTTAGAGAAAGGCTCAGAACACAGATTCATAAAGGAGGGACACAGAAAAATTCTCAGGCCAGAAGGGAAGGTCAGGGCCAAATGGTCCCACTTCCTTGCCTGGTGTAGTCATCCTACTCCAGAAGCCTTCATGGGTGGCCAGCCATGGGGTTCTGCTGGCACACTTCCAGTGCGGGGCTCACTACCTCCTGGAGACTTCTTTTACCCTGGCCTGAAATCTGCTTACATCATCCTGGAGGCAGGCTCTGTGACCTGAGGGCTTTGGTGGTGGCAGTCAGTGGTCATGGGCACCACTCTGCTGTCTGCATCCCCACGTAAGGAATAGTGTGTATCCACATCCGACGGATTCTGGTTGAAGAGAGGGTGGCCTCCAGCCTGTGTTCTACTGCTGAACCTTGACTTATTTCCCTGAAGTTAAACTCTTGCTGCCTCTTTGTCAATGTCTTTTGAGTTCCTGCAGCAAACCCAGATCATCACCCTACATGTAGTTTTCCTCAGGTCAAGGCCAAGGTTTCTTATCTCAGGTGGCAGATCCTACAGAGGACAGCACATTCCAGGGGCCCCCTTGTTCAGACAGAGAAAGTGAGACCAGAGAGGGAATGACTTGCAAGAAGTCACTGAGCAAGTCAGGGACACAGCTGAGGCCAGAACCAACAGATTCCTGCCCCGTGGGCTGAGACCTGCACATCTGCTGCATCAAACAGCAGAGAGAGACCCAGGAGACCAGGCGCTCAGCCCAGCCCTGCCATGAACTCTCTGGGGACCTTTATTACTTGCCTCTCTCCAGGCCTCAGTTTCCCCACCTGTCAAATAAGGAGGTTGGGCCACATTACTGGTTTTTAAACCAAAATTTTCTTTCAGTAGCAGAATTCTGTATTCCTTAGAAGCCAACATGTAAAACAGAAAGGAGGGGAGCTGTCTGGTTGCAACAGCAGGCAGAGGGCAGAGCCCTCCTGCTTAGCCTTCTCCCCTTGCTTATGGACCACAGTTTGAAATTCCAGGCAGGTTCACCTCTTTGGTCCTTCCAGCTCTAACTCTACAATGTTCTTCCCCTTGAGAAGTTATTGTGGACCCTTCAAAGCAATTAAACAGAAGGCAAGGTATCATCTAAAAAGAGTCAATTCAGACACTTGTTTTTCGAGAAGGCAAATAGAAAAACGGCACCAGGTCCCACTGGAATCCTTCAGCAACCAAGAGTTTCATTTCTGGTAAAAAATATAGAAACAGTGGCTGTTCTTGGGGGACCTGTGGTTTGGTTCTGG
Organism: Camelus dromedarius; assembly: GCF_036321535.1. NCBI lineage: Eukaryota > Metazoa > Chordata > Mammalia > Artiodactyla > Camelidae > Camelus > Camelus dromedarius. Next base: position 49,475,939 of record NC_087445.1, read on the forward strand.
ACCTCCCCGTGGAGCCAAGTGGTGTCCCTGAGGGCGAGGAGGGCAGAGACCTCTGCTCAGAACCTCTCTGAGCCCATCCGCAAGTTTTTGATCTCCAGTTCCAATTGTTTGGCCTGGACCTCGCGCTGGGTCACCAGCTCCCGGAGCCTTCGGATCTCATCCTGTTGCCGATAGAACATCTGTAGCAGCTGGGAAAGCATACAGCAGAGGGAAGGTCACCCGGATGTCCTGGGATGTAAGGTGGCATGACACCAGCAGAAAGCATAAAACATTGCTTCTCTTTGACTCAGAAAGGTGGGGTGATTAAGGTGGCTGAGGCTGAGGGGGCATCCATGGCATAGAAGTTTTACAAAAACCTTTTCATCACCCAGTAAATGAAATTCAAAAAGATTTGACGTTTCAGACGTTTTCTGCCTCCTTAGATTCCCCCATGAGTGGAGCAAAGGATACTTGGCCCTGAAGTCTTGGAGACCAGAGTTTTTACCACCACTAAACTGTGTGACCTCAGGCAAGTTACTTACCCTCTCTGAGCTTCAATTTCCTCCTCTGGAAACTAGGGATCAGAAAACTAACCCCAGCATTATGACAATTGCTGCTGCTATATAGAATGGCACTAGATGTTAGGTGTTCCCCCTAAGGAGCTTCGTTATTCCACTAGGTGCTGACAAGACCCTTATGAGGATGGTTGTATTAGCATCCTTACTTTACCACCATGGAAACTGAAGCTAAGAGATTCAGCCCCCAGCTCTAACATCCTAGAGGCTCCGTAAGGCCAGGATCAGAATCTCTCTGTGAGGCACCAGTCCTTGTGTTTTCAGCCACCACATCCTGACTCCCAGGGCTGTTGAGAAAATTCAATCAGATCGAAGTGCCTACCTACCCAGGACCTGGCACACAGTAGGCATTTAACAAATGTTGACTCTGAGAGCACAGAAAATCCTAGTTTCAGAACTGGGAGGGAATTTAATACCCACCAAGTCAAACTCTCTTCATTCTACAGATGGTTTGCCACTATCTCTAAGTAAACCCACCATCTTGGCATACAGAAGGTGCTCATTACTTCTTTGTTGAATGGCTCAGCAAAGTGAGTTAAGTGGCCAGGTCACGCAGCTGATTATTTTTCTCAGCCCTCATTTTCTCCCTCCCCACCCCAGCTGCTCACAGCTGCCCCTTCCCCACACAGGACCACCCCACCCCTGTTCGCACCTCATTCTCCGTCTTTGGTGGGGGGCACTCAAAGATGTCAAACCCATTTGTGAGCCAAGTTTTCTTCTCCTCCAGCCTGTGTTCTGCCGCCCACCTTGGTGCCTTCTCCTCCAGCAGGGAGAAGGGGCTCCGGCCATCTTCTGCACCCAGCTTTTCCCTCTGGTTGAAGAGCAGAGGCGAGGTGGGGGCCATGGGGTTGGAGAGGGGTCTCTCTGGGGGCAGAGGACGAGTGCTTAGCAGCTCGGAGCCAGGCCTAAGGGACACCAGGACTGGCCCTGGGAGGGAAAAAAGAGCTTTGTGAGGACTGAGTGGCCCCGGAGCAGATGGGTGTGGGGGGCACTGACACACGCAGGCACACAGACATGCACAGAGCCACACACAAACACAGTGATACACGTGACAGGTGTGGGAGACATGGCCACGTGCACAGGCACAAACCCACAGACTGCAGAAATAGGAGCGCAAATACACACTCGTTATGATTATCTAAGGGAGGCCTGGTTTGTAGGAGCTGCCCCCCAACACCGCAAGCTGCTCAGGCAAAGCCTTGACCTTGCTTTGTGAGGAGAGACCCACCCGCGTTGCACTCTGCCATCTACCAGTTCATGAATTCTCCCAACACCCTCAGAAGCCGGGGAGGCAGGCATCACGGATATAATGAGGAAACTGAGCCCAGACAGGAGCAAGACTAAGGGTTACACATAAAAGGGAGGGGGTACAAGGCAGCTGAGGAGCGGGAACCAGGGAGGGAGCACACACTGCCTTCCCCTGCACAGGCCCTTATGTTGACAGGCCAGGGAGGGAGAGTCAGGGAGGGCAGAGTGGGCAGAAGGGTCCGGGCGGGGGCTGCTGCCTAGAGTCTCTGGAGTTAGAGTGTAATTGCAGAGGTGGCAGGAGGACGGGCAGGGAGCAGCCAGCTGAGATTATCCAGTCACTCTGCACAGCCCAGAGTATAAAGACGCTTTTCATGGAGCAAAATCCTTTGATTCCGAGGGAGTTTCCTGAGCCACTTGGGACAAGCCCCTCCCTTCCTGGACCCATATGTGACCATCCTAACCACTGGGGACTGACTGTCAAGGACCAGTCCTCCAGGGTTATGGGGTAACAGGAGAACACAAATACCAGGCAAACCCCTCTCAGCCACCCGGGCACTGGACATGCCATTGTCTCCCCACATTCGCCTGAGGCCTTTTCTCTGCCTTTCTCACCTTTATTCATTCCACTGAGCCACTCCTGGGCTGTCAGAGAGGGCTGGGCACCTGCCGTGGGTGGGTAGATGTCCTCTTGGTAGGATTCTGACTGCAGGAGAAGTCAGGACAGTGAGAGTGGGGATAGTGCGGGAGGGCCCTTAGAGAGCTGGGGGTTCAGGCTTTCCCAACCCTCGTGAGTTCAGGAAACAGAGGCCCAGAGAGCAAAGGGATGTGCCCAAGGTCACAGAGCCACTCAAGAGCAGAGGTGGAGTGACGCTCAGGAAGCCTAGCTCCCAGTGACAGTGTGCTGACCACCAGAAAGGCCTTCCCCTTGACAAGGGGCCATCAGTCCCCCTGTTGCTGCCCCAAGGGCAAGGGCTCCAGGCCCCAGGGTCCTTCAGGAGGGGTTCCCCACCTCCCTCGCAGACTGCCCCCACACCCTTACCCGCCGGGGTACGATCATGGATACAGGTTCGATGAGGCTTTTGGTTGTAATTAGCTTGTAGAAGCGGAAGATCTCGCAGGAGGACACGTCGAGACCTCTCTTTGGCATAACACCTGCGGGCAGACGGCCAAGGAGGGTCAAGAGGTCCTCAGGATGGGCTGGGGCCCGAGAGACCCAGAGTGAGCAGCAAAGCCAGGCTGCACACCTGGATGTGAATGGGGGACCAGCCTCCTCCCACCATCCTCCCCTCAACAAACAGTCCCACACTGGACCAGGGCCTGAGCTAGCGAAATGGGGTTGAAATCATCAAACCTTATCCCTACTTTCAAGGATTTAAGTGATTTTGGCTAAACTTTTACAGGAAGGGTGCTCTGCTCAAGGCCCTCCATCGCCATCCCCATGGCTCCCGACCCAGATGCTCTTTATAGAGCAGCTCCAGCTTTCCTCTGATTCTGTTAGAATGCTATCTTTCTCCATCCCTTTACTTTTAATCTAACTGTGTCTTCATTTGGAAGTGGGTTTCCTGTAGACAGCATATAGTTACATCTTTTTTGTTTTTTATCCCTAAATGCACTTAAAAAGTAGGGCCTCTCTTGGTCAACATCTCCCATCTCCTTGCTACTGTTGTAACTGCTTAACTTTGGGCCAGAACACCTTCATCCCCTGCCCATGCTGTGCTCTGCTTCTCTTTTGGCTCATCAAATGTTGCCTCTTCCAGGAAGCCCTCCACGACTTCCTTCTGTGTGCTCCCAGCACACCTCGACTAGAGCTCCCATCCACTCAAGAGTGTTGACCCACCATCTCTCCTCCCCAGTGTGGGCAGGACCTGCATGTGACATCCCTGATCCCCAGGCCCCAAGTGGCCTCGTTGTCCCACACTCACCGATCCCCTTCTGCGGGTTATAGGAGCGGTATTCAGTCAGGTAGTTCAGGTGAGGTTTGTCAGCGCTTACCTCATAGTAGCGGATGTTCCCATCTCCCTGAGGAGGGGAGGGTATGATTCAGAGCTAGGTCCCATCAGCCACCCAGCTGGCCCCCACTGCCCTGCAGCAGAAACTTGGCATTCACTGTGAGTGAAGAGTTGGCAGAGCCACCTCACACAAGGGCACAGTAAGGAACTATCACCAAGGCAACAGGGAGGTCCTCATTTTAACACTCAGTCCCCCCAACCATGACCCGAAGCCCACCCATGTGCCTCCAGAGCAGAGGCTTTGGGAGCACAGGCCTGAATCCCACTCCTATCTGAGAGCTGCACACGAAGGTCAGAAGTGGGGTGTCCTGAGACCATCCAGCAGGTCTTATCTCTGAGGGCATTTCTGGTAGTCACTGTCACAATGACTGGGCGGGGTGGGGTGGGGTGGGCAGGCGCTGCTCCTGGCATTGGTGGGTAGGAGGGGCGAGGGATGCCAAATACAGAACAGTCCTATCCAGTGAGGACCCCTCTGCCCCAAAGTCGAAGGTACCCCTGCTGAGAAACACCAACTGGTTCCTCCTCATCTGGACCCAGAATTGGGGATGGGCTAGCTCAGGGTGTCTGGCCAAAGCCCTGACCCCAGGTGTTCCTGTGGAGCCAGGAAGGTGGGAGAGGGGTGTGAGCTCACCACAGGCGGAGAGTATCCAGCCACTCTTGCCTGTCCCTTCCCCTGCCCTGCCCCCCAAGGGTCCCAGGCTGCTGTCTGACCACAAGCCAGACTAGACTCAGGGTAGTTCTGCCTCCTGCCTCAGGGGTCCAGGCAGCCAACTCCCTCTGGTGCCAGACTGACCTTCCCCACCACGTAGAGCATGCTGGTGTCCGCATCATAGAAGGGAAACAGCACACCTGAGGAGCCATCCAGGTCCTCCTCTGTGAGAGGCACAGAAAGGTCGTCCTGCAAAGGAACGGAGACCAGGAAGGCCTGTGGGTCATTCATGGACGCCCTCGGTGGTGCTTGGAGATAAGAATCCCCGCCATGGGGCTCTGGGGTGGGTGTGTATACATGTGTGCGTGTGCACGTGCCTGAGCCATGCGGGAGAGCGTACCACCTTTTATCCCTCCAGTATTTTCCCTTTAATAAATTACTTCTCACACACATGATGTCACTCCAGCCCTCCCCCTCCTGTTTTCTATCTACGATGATAGATGAAGAAGGAAATTCAGAGAGGAAATGACTCTGAGTGCTCCTTCAAATCAATACTGCTTGGTCTGGCTGGCCCTCACTCCCACCCCCACCACCTTGAACAGGCAGCTCCTCCCACCCACACGCCTCCCTATTTCATTCCAAGTCCTTGCTCCAGCTGTTCCCTCCACCCAGAAGGCCCTCTCTTTCTCCCTCCCCCAGCCCTGGTCTCAGACTCAGCCACCTTCCCTCCCCTACACCAGGGCCTCTCCTGGGTCCTGACCCCTCCCCTTTCTTGAACGACAAGATGCACAAGGTCTAGGTGAGTGCCACTGGGCTGTTGGCACCTCCCTGGTTTTCATCAATCAGTTCGATCAGTGAGTGAATGCGTGAATGAATGAAGGAAGCCAGCACTCAACTGAGGAGCGCTGGTGAGAGGCCTTGTGGGGTCGTGCGGGAGACTCACCTGGTCCCACAGGGCCACCTGCCGGTTGTTCCATCGGGATGTGCCCGTGGACAGCAGCTTCTTCAGGTTCCCCAGAAACAGCACTTTGTTGGCCCTGTGCCCCTTGTAGCTGGCTTCCTAGAGGGACATGTGTGGTCAGGGACTCCCTGCCTTTGCTTATGTTGCTGCTCCACCTGCTTATGCTACTTTCTTATGCCAGCTCTGCCTGGAGAATCCTTCCAGGGGCACCACCTCCAGGAAGCCTTCCTGGGTCTCTCCCATTCATCCAGAATCCCTCCCACTATTTTTGTTGAGAGTTCATTTTCTCAGCTAGAATAGAGGCAGATTTTGGCCCAGCTCCATGCTCTTGCTAAAAGATTACTGAGCATACACGAGATGCAAGGTATGGGGCAGGTTGGGCACTGTCACCTGGGTTATCTCATTTAATCCTCCCAAAGGAAAGACTAATGACCCATTGTTGCAGATGAGAAAACAGAGGCTCAGAGAGTAGAAAGTGCTTGTCTGAGGTCACACAGTAGATAAACAGTGGTGCCCTGAGGTCTCCAGACTCCATGTCATGCCTCCTGACAGAGCTGAGGCACACTGACAAGCTTTGGAGTAAGACCAGGTTCAAGTCCCAGCTTTCAGTGTGGGCAAGTCGTGTAGCCTCTCTTTGGCCTCAGTTTTCTCATCTAAAAAATGGGGATGACATATTCTGCACCTCCCAGCAGATGGGGATAACACGTGTGAAGGCTTGGCCAGAACACTGACAGTATTACTGCCCTGTTCTCAGAAGCCTTCCCCATCCTCATTCCACTCCTTGCCCCTCCGACCCCAAGCCACCCCACCCCAGCACTGACCTGGAGGACTGCCCCTGCTCGGGGGTCGAGAACCCGTATCTTGCGGTCTCGACAGGCAGTGGCCAGCAGGCTGCCGTTGGTGTTGAAGGACATGGAGAGGATCACGTCTTGGTGACAGTTAATTGTCTTCACGGGGCTCATGATTACAGACTCCTTTGTATCCAGGTTCCAGACCATCACCTGCATGGCAGAGAGCCAACTCTGAGCACAGTGGCTGCCACCTCCCTCCCTGGCCCCTACAGTCACACACCAGCCAGGCTGCAGTGAAACACGGTATCCCCGGGAGGGAAGACGCAGATGGCAGTCTGGCCAAGAGGCTTCGGGTGGGAGGATGGATCCGCTGCCACGTGGCAGGAGGGGGAAGCCAGGAGTCAGGCTGTCTGGCAGTGAAAAGAAAACACCATCTGCTTGGAGCAACGAAACATCCATGCTGGGAGGACCCCAGGGGACTAGCCAGTCCAGGGGGTTTCAAACCGTCATTAGCAACAGTTTCCACCACACAGATAAAAAGGGCTGTCATGTTCAGCTGCTTAGGCTGTACACTGCACAGCTCCAGGGCAACCCATTTCCATAGTCTATAATGTGAATAGCGCCCCCCCAGAGTTGTGTACAGAATAACCTGCACAGTCATAAACCATAGCACACCCTACATAAGAGGATAATAGAGCACTTCTGACCAGAACGGGGTAAAAGGCCCTCCCAACAGCTCCCATCACACCCTTTTATCCACCACAGAGGCCCCTGAAGAGTTGTGAAGGGAAGAGTTTAAGTCACGGCTATGGTCACATTAACCCCAGACTGAGAAACTGAGTCCCAGGGAAGACAAAGGACTTTCCAGGTCACATTGCAAGTCAGAGACTGAGTGGGAATAGAATCTAGGCCTCTTATACTGTGAGTCTTCCCAATCCACAGGGCCCACAGCTTGCTAGCTCGGCAGCCAACGGAGCAGGGGGAGGTTTCTCTGGGCAGGATCCAGCCCATCCCCTCCAGGAAGACTAACAGTGTCCCCCCAAAGCTCATGTCTACCTGAAACCTCAGAATGTGACCTTATTTAGAAACAGGGTCTTTGTAGATGTCATGAGTTACAGTGGGGTCATACTGGATTTGGGTGGGCCCTCAATCCAATGACTGGTGTTCTTATAAGAAGAGGAGAGGACACACATACACAGAGAAGAAGGCAAGAGACGGAGGCAGATGGGAGTGATGCAGCTACAAACCCAGGTGTGCTTGGAGCCGCCAGAAGCTGTAAGAAGCACAGAAGAGTTCTTCCCTAGAGCCTTTGGAGAAAGCATGGCCCTCCTAGCACCTTGATTTTGGATTTCTGGTCTCCGGAAATGTGTGAGAACACATTTCTCTTGTCTTAACTCACCCAGTTTGATCATATGTCAGAGCAGCCCCAGGAAACTAACATACAGACCCACCTTGTAGTCGTAGCCGGAGCTGAAGAGGATGTTGGCGGCCGTAGGGTGCCACTCCACCAGGCCCACTCTGCGGGAGTGGGCCACCAGCTCCTTCCTGCAGGCCGTGAGGTTCCTTGCCAGCAGCTGCTTGGGGATGTCCCAGATTTTAATCTGTCAGGGGAGAGGTGGCCCAAGGGAAGTGTTACCCAGGATCATCTTGGCACCCTCACAATCCTGAGCCACAGAACTGGCAGTGCTCAGCAGAAAGGCCAGGGGAGCTCTCTCTGCATCCACCTCTCATTCAGTGGAGAGGCAGCTGGGGCCCCTCAGCCTAGACTATCCCTCAAAGCACAATGGTCTACCTTGTCCTGGTCCCAAAGGCTCAGAGTAGAGCTTTGAATGCCGGGAGGAAGGGTTTATGCTACATCCTCAGGGCACTAGGGAGCCAGTGCAGTCTCTGGAGCAAGACAGGGGAGGGACAACTCCTTCCTTTATAGGGTGGAAGAAGAAAGACTAAAGGCCAGAAGGCTGGTTTGGATCGGGGCACAGGCCTGCATTCCACAGTAAGGGCCTGCGGGGAGGAGCTGGGGCTTTCTTCCACAGTAGTACTGTTGAGGATAGAAGGGGCTTACATGGTAGAAAGTAAGCTCCCCATCACGGAAGCATACAAATGGAGGTGCTGAGGGATGCTGCAGAGGGTGACGGAGCCTAGGCTGGTGTTGACTAAATGTTCCTTATTGTCCTGCAGGGCTCTCGGGCCCCTACATGATTGTCCTCTTTCCTTCATAGATAAACTGCTTTTCAGGTAGACTTTGCTTTCAATGCAGCAAATATTTATTTCCTGGTTGTCTTGAATTTAAAACCAGAAAGCCAACACACACCCCTGCCCCCCGCTCCCGCCGCCAAATAGTGCCAGGCTCCAGAGAGATGGAGTCCAGTGAGTGCTGTTACTGCATAGATAGACTTGGCTGGAGGACAGACGCTGGGCAGGTCTGTTTGGAAGGTACAGACACCATCCCCAACATTCCCCAGAGCTAGAGGGTCATCTCTGCCACCCCTAATAATTGTATTCACTCCTTCTGCCCCTGGGGCATCTGGGAAGGGACAGGAGATGAGACTAGCTAGGAATTTAATAAAGATCTTGAGGGAGCCTTCAAAGCAGGCTTGCAAGGGCAGATACTCCAGGAGTGGACACAGAGTCAGATATTTGATATCCTATCGGAAGTCCTACTCTCGTGTGAGATAAGACCAGTTCTCACCAAGCCCAACTGCCCCTTTGGGGAAATCACATGCTGGCAGACACTGTCCTTTATGTTTCTCAGCATCTTTTATGTGGAAAGGACACAAGTCCTCTTAAAATTTTCTACCTGCTTCTCTTGAACTGGTCTGTTTCCTTTGATTAGACAGTGAGGGTTCTGCAATGCATTCTATTTCCTTTTTTGCCTTGGCTGCCAGGCAGCTCTAAACTAAACATGGAACTCAACAGCTACCACCCTCCATAGTCAACGTTTCTAGTATTATTTCCTCACTTCCTCCATCTGTGGCTGCTGCTCTTTAGGGAAATGGCATAGCTCAGTGGAAACATATTGGGCTCTGAAATCAAGCCTTAGTCTGAAGCCTGGCTCTGCCTCCACAAACTGTGTGACCTTGGGCAAACTGCCACACCTCTCAGATCCTCAATTTCTCCATCAGAAAAACATCCTACCTTGTGGGGTTGCTGGGAAGACTGAGTGAAATGATATTTGTAAAGAGAGTCAGGAACCCCATGGGTAACTATTACCTAAATGGTAACTATGACTTTTATCTTTATTTTAATCATCTGTTCATATCTGTGTCTTTTGTTTTAAGCTATACCCACTGAGTTTTAGAAGTGGGCATAGAATACATTATAAATAACACCAAACATTGTAGGGGCATGGACTATGACCCTGGCACAGAACAGGGGCTCAGAAAGTTGGTGAGACTGGAGCTTTGGGGACTGTTTTGGTATCCATATTCATTTAGTGCTCCCACTTTTATCCTTTACAATCTCCCCTCCCCACTGTCTATGAGATTAAGTGGCACAATATTTTCTGGCCACAATAAAAATGCTCCTTACAGCATTTTATAGTTATCTTGAAAGATGGGCTTTCTCACTGGAAAATGAATTTCATTGGATCTTCATTAGATGGTTGGGGGCCATTATGCCCATTATTTTACATAGGGGACTGAGGCGCATAGAGAGGAAGTGTGGTGCCTAAGTCTCATAGGACCCAGAACTTCTCCTCCTCAACCTAACTTACCCCCTCGGCTCACAGTGACCTCACCTAATGAAGGATAAAGAATCAGGAGTGTCCGAGCTGAGTCCAGACACCATTCTGTGTCCCTCTGCCCCAGTCCTGCTCCTCTCAGGAAAGGGAACCACCTCATGCGCTGACACTCACCGTGGCATCTTCGGAACAGGAGGCGATCTCAAAGTCATCAAAAGGGTTCCACTTGATGTCTAAGACGTTCCCTCTGTGCCCGCAGACCTTCGGGTAGTGTGGGTCCAACTTTCCCGTCTGTAAAACAGTACCCAGGAAAGTTGAGGAGGGGAGGGGATTAACTCCACCTTAGCATCTAGAGGGTCGCTCGGGCAGCCAGCAATCACTGAGTAGACAGGAGAATGTATGGGGCAGGACTGGGTGTGAATCTAGAATTTACCACTAATCCCTGTGTGATCCTGGGGGAGTCACTTCTCTGAGCCTCAGTGTCCTCTTCAGTAAAATGGAGGCAATAATAGGTATTTCAGAGGGTTCATGTGAGACTCATAGGACATGAGGTACGGGAAGGGTCTGGCACAGTGCCTAGCACACAGTAGGTGTTCAATAAAAGAACATTTCCCTTCATACACTGCTGGTGGGAATGCAAAAATGGTGCAGCCACTGTGGAAAACAGTCTGGCAGCTCCTTAAAAGGTTAAACAGAGTTACTATACGACCTGGTAATTCCATTGCTAGGTATATCTCCAAAAGAAATAAAAATATAGGTCAACAAAAAAGTGTACATCAATGTTCACAGCATCATTATTCATAATAACCAAAAGGTGGAAGCAACCCAAATGTCCATCAGTGGATGAATGAATATATAAAGTGTAGTCTATTCATACAGAGGAATACTGTTCGGCCAGCAAAGGGAGTGAAGTACTGATACACACTACAACATGGGTGAACCTTGAAAACATCTCGCTAAGGAAAGAAGATAGACATAAAAAGCCACATACTGCATGATTCCACTTAGATGATGTACCAGATGCAGTTTCATTGCTCGAGCAAATTAATACATCCCCTGGTACCTAGTATGGAGAACCCTGACTAGTGCATATGAAGAACCCAGAATAGGTAAATTCTTAGAGACTGAAAGCAGACAAGTGGTGGCTTAGGGCTGGGGGAAGAGGGCAATAGGAAGTGACTGCTCGTGGATTTGGAGTTTCTGCGGGGGATCATGAAATTATTTTCAAATTAGTGGTGATGGTTAAACCACCATGTGAATATTTAAAACCCACTGAATTATACACTTAAATGGTGAATTTTATGGTATGCGAGTTATATTTCAATTAAAAAGAAAGGGCATTTCTTTTCCCTCCTCCTTTTCCTGCTGAGAATTCTGTATAGGTGCTGGGAGGACACACAGGTCTCACAGCCCAGGCTACCCAGCCCTGAAGCTGAGATTCCCCAGGTCATGGGACAGCTACACCAGCTCAGTCACAGAAACCCAGAGCTGGCAGGGACCAACACACTCATTTTATACATCACACTGCATGGCCCTGGCAGTACAGGGACCCTCTGCCTGCCCACGCAGGCACTGCCCACATGCACTGTCCAACCTCAGGGTCTAAAGTCCACCCACCAGAAGACTCCACCTTTATATCCAAGTGAAGGAGACAGCGGAGAAGGAAACTGGCCAACATCTATCCATACAGCAAATCTTTCGGGAACCTGGGAACAGGCCCTGTGCGAGGTGCTGGGTGAACATAAGACATAGTACTCTACCTCGCAGAATTAACAGTCTCAGGATTTTTAAAAACAAACTTTCAATAAAAATTGTAAAGCAGCATAGAATTAACAACAACAAAAAATAAAACAAGTAAAAATTTAAAAAGAAATAATAAAAAATAAATAAATGAAATTTAAAACAAAAATGAACTTTCAAGAACACAGTGAACCCAGGGAACACCCACAGTTTGTCCTCGCCTCACCTCCCCAGCTCTGCAGAGACCATTGTGCTCTTGTGGGACATCCTAGACCATGCGCAATGGAGACTAAGCAAAGACAAGTGAAGGTCTCTGACATTGCTTACTAAGGCTGCGACGCAGGCAGCTGCCATGAGAACAGACATAGGACATCCCTGTTACCACTGGCAAGCTAGGAGACAGATGATTGAGCCTCTGGTTCATGGGGGTCTAACGCATGCAACTTAGTGGCTCTGCAAACAGGCCATGGTACTGGGCTTCCCTTCGGAAATACTCCGCCCAATTCAGCTCCTGCCCCTTGGGAAAGGGTCTTAGATACCTCATCCTAGACTGGATCCCTTCCTGGAGGGGGAACTCTATCAAGCATGTTGTCTGACAAATTGGAATGTGAATGGTAGATTAAAGTGTTGTTGCAATGTTAAATGTAGTGAATTCGACGATGTACTGTAGTTACATAAGAGAATATTCTTATCTGTAGGAAATATATAAGGCTTAGGGATAGAGGGAAAGATATATGTAAGTTACCCTCAAAGGGTTCAGGAAAAAAATTATACTCTCACATACACATTCAGAGAGAGAGAGAAAATAGAGGAAAGAATCTGAACTTGTGTCATTTGACAGTGATGTGTGAGGATGAGCAAAAGTTCCATTTCTTTCAGATGGTTCTGCCTTCTCCGTGGCTGAAAAAAAATGGGCCCCTGGGCAGAGAAGAGAGCAGTGGGGCACCAGGACCCGGGAAGAACACTGCACCCACGGGCCCAGCCTAGATATCCTGGGACCATTGCTCCAGCCACCAGGCCATTCTGCAGCTTCTTAACATGTGAATAATAATCTCTTCCTCTCAGGATTGTTGTGAGGGTTAAATGACGTATTGTGCATGAAAAACCAAACAGTGATGTCCTATAGTAAGTGCTCATATAAGAGCTTTTATCGTATGTGTGTGTGTGTGTGTGCACGCATGCACATACATGTGTACGTTAAAGCTGAGAAAAAAAGACTGGAAGGAAATGCACCAAATGGTTCTCTCTAGATGGTGGGATAAATGGGTGGTTTTTATCATCTGTGCATTTAAAAATTTTTTTCTAAACTATCTGCAAAAACTGTGTAAGTTTTGCAATAAAAAGTATTTAAGGGGCAACAAATAAATGAGGAGTTTGGGATTAACATATACACACTACCATATGTAAAACAGATGAACAACAAGGACCTACTGTACAGCACAGGGAATGATATTCAATATCTTGTAAAAACCTGTGATGGAAAAGAATCTGAAAAAGAATACATATATGTTTATGTATAACTGAATCACCTGAAACTAACACAACATTGTAAATCAGCTATACTTCAATAAAAATGGAAATAGAAATAATTTTTTAAGAAAGGGTATTTAAGACAAAACTTCAGACTTCCTGAAAAGACAGGGTCTTTGCAGGATTAGCCAAAAATTTCTTATAAAACTGCAGAGCCTGAAGGGCTCTGAGATCAGGAACAGTAAAAACAGCAAAGTTCTTGAATCTTGCACCTGTGGCAAGCATTACTAATGGATCACAGCATTGTCTCAGTGACCCCAGACTGGAGGATAGACTTGCCCAGGGTCACAGGGAATGTCAGGGACAGAGCTGGCTCCCAAGTGTGAGTCTGTGGTGCACTTACTGTGCTCTGAGGGAGCACCAGCCCTCTGTGAGTCAGTATCCTGCCCTCTTCCTGCACACAGCCCTTCCCTTCTCTTGGATTACTTCCTGGGTGAAAGGGCATGATCAGTGCTGCGTCTTTTGCTGCGGCACACCCAAGTGCTCTCAGAGCCTTGATCTCTGCACTCTGGCCCAGGGCCATGCCCCACTTTCTGCCCTGAGGGTTCCTGGGAAGAGCTGATTGTCAGCTAGCTGGCCTTGGCCTTGGCTGACCGGAGGCAATCTGTCTGGGAGGCCATTCAGACTCCTGCCTCCCAGCCTGGGCTGCTGAGCCACAGACTCGAATGAACCCAAGAGCCAGGCCTGGCTCTGATGGACGCTCCTCCCAGGCCTCTAAGAGCAGAAGCCCCAGCCCCAGACAGCTTCTCCTCCTCCTCAGTGAATACAGGAGGCTGATGCTCCCTGGAGGCCGGCAGGCTCTGTGCCTAAAAGGGTCTGAGCAGAGGACTGATGTTAACAGACATAAGCCAGTCTGAAGGGCTATTGACCCAGCTGCTAAAAGGCCTGTGAGAGCAGGGACATCTATAGTCAGGAGGCCACTTCTGCCTTTTGGCCTATTAGGCCAGCCAGTAGCCAGGGATAGGCCTCTGATGGATAGGGGCGCAAACTCTAAATCAGAGGAGATACACCTGCCTCCTCCTAGACCCCAGGGAACTGTGGCTTGGATGCAGGGAGCTGGCTGATCAGCCTGGAGAGACGCCACCTCCGAGTCTCTGGGGGGATGCCCTGGGGCAGATGGAGTGGACGGGGCTGTAGGACCCAGAGGACAGGGCCAGGTGGGTGGGGGACCTCAGCTGCCGGGATAGGAGAGGCTATGGGGCCATTGTCACGATCTCTAGTGCTCACAGGGAGCTGGCTGTCCCCACAACAGTGTCACAGTTGTGGCCTCAAGCAACCCTCCCCACAGCCCAGGGTGGACATGGGGGGCAGGGGTGGTAGAGGCGGGCAGAAGTGGGCTGCCCAAGAGGTGAGGCAGGCAGGCTGACTCTGGTTTCCTGAGTTTGAATCCCTGCTACAGCACTTACTGCTGTGTGACCTTGGGCAAGTGACCTCAACTCTCTGTGCCTCAGTTTTCTCATCAACAAAATGGCAACAGTAGTAGGACCTCACAGAATGGTACGAGGATTAAATGAGTTCATATACATAAAGTGCTTAAGAAACTCCCTGGTACATGGTAAGCTCTCAGTGAACTCACCAATTTAAGTTCATAAGTGCTAACCACAATTACCCAGTTTTATCGTTGCTCAGTGTTTCAGGGGCCCAGGGATGTACTTAGTGTACAAACTTCCACAGAGGGGCTCCTGTCACTTCCTACAACTGATGGGCAATTGCTCCAGGGGTGCCCTCAGTGAAGAAACTGATGCCTTGATCATATCCTGACTGATGAACTCAAGCAGGAGCTCATATTTATAAGAAACAGGTTTGTAAGTACTTTTCTTTAGGAACGATAATTTATGGAGTCATTTATGTGCCAGGAGCTTTGCTCATGTTATTTGATTTCCCTCCCAACCACCCCAGGAAGTGGTACAAGAATCCCCATGTATAATGCAGAAGGTGGGGACTGGAAGGGTTGATAATCAGAGCCATGAGAACTGGGAATGCCTCCTCTCACTGCCTGGTCTCCCTCTTGCTATCATCACGCAGGCCTTGTACTGAGGACCTATTATGTGCCAGGTCCTACGCTGTGTGCACGTGGTGGCAGGAGATGAAGTACTTATGGTCCCTGCCTTCCAGGAGCCCCCAGTCTGTGGAGGAGGCAGGATGTGGTATATTCAAGGCTTGGAGAGAGAGGCAGAGGCAGAAAAGGGGCCCTGGGGGATCAATCAAAGAAGGTTTCATGGAGGGGGAGGCTTTTGAATTGGGCCTTAGAGAAAGGGAGACTTTGACCAAGGTCAAAGGGAGGCATTTCAAGTCAGAAAGGCTGGGCCATAAGTAGGCTTTAAGGAAGACAGCAGGGAAGGTAGACTGGCAGATGGGACAGCAGAGGGGAGGCCAAACAAGAGGGTGAGGCTGTGGGAGTGGAGATAGTTACCCTGCACAGGCTAGAGCCCATGGAGAGATGGACATGTGGACAGATGAGTCATGTCCTAACTAGAAGGGGCTGGAGGGCTGCCCGGAGGAGAGGGCTGAGCAGAGAGAAAGATGACAAGAGTGTTCTCTAATCGTGCTGCTAAAATGCCAATCACATTCCCAAGAGGATCTAGGGCAGAGCGTCATTCATCAGCTCTCCTCTCATATACACAGATGAGCATGAAGAGGGTTTACTGTAGAACCCCACACCCAGGGCTGGAGGTGGTAAACCGCAGAGGCTACCTGGTAACCCTGCTTGGTCACCTCCAGAGATGGGGAGCTCACTTTCTCCCCAGTGGTTTATTCCACTTTCAGACCTTGCTGACTGTGAGAAAATGCTTCTTACTCAGAGCCTGGTGTAGCCTCCCTGTGGCTTTTCCCGCTCCCCTCACTCTCTGCTTGTGGTTCTAGCTCTGTCCCTTGGGACCCCATAGACACCACCCCCAACTCGACCCCTAGTCCCAGGCCAGCTCCTTGGATATTTGAAGGCAGAAGACTCTTTCCTTGAATATGTCCTTTTCCAGGCTGAACAGACTCTTAGAACTGGAAGAGACTCTCCCCTAAAATAGAAAAATAAAACAGACTAGTCTACACCCTGCATTCCTAGAAGGGGGACCTGAATGCGGAAAGAACAGGTATGTGCTATGGAAGGCTCTGAGGTTCAGCCGTCGGCTGGGATGGGGCCTGGAGGGCTTTGATGAAAAAGGCAGGACTGTGTGTGCAGGTGATGGGGGTCTTGGTAGGCGTTTACACAAGGGAGTGACATGGTCTGACACAGGCTTAAGGAGGGTCTGGCTGGCCTCTAAGAGCACAGCAGTGAAGTGCTCCCCTCCCCTTGCTCCCAGGTACCTGTAGGCCCTGTGTCCATTCAGCCCCTCAAGCCCATGCATCCCTCTGGCCCCGTCCACTGCCAGCGATGCTGCAGGGCCCATCCCCAGGGCTCTGCCTGCTCTTGCTGGCATGCCTCCCGACCTCCACACCTCACAGCAAAGTCCGCCTCCTACCCTGAGGGGCTGGGTCCGCTGTAGGCTGGGCCCCAAGGTCAGGAGCCCAACCAGGCATGTCCCCGGGCTCAGGGCGGGCCTGTCCTCAGGCCTTCCCACTGTGCCTTTGGTCCCTAAACATAGCCCTTGGTTGCCTGGGCGGCAAGCGCCACCCTGCAACAGGCCCACCCTGGGTCACAGCAGGCAAGAGGAAGGGACTGTGAAGTCATTCCCTTTGGCACACTTGACACCACCTGGGCAGCCTGAGCCTTCTGAGAAAACTTCCAGGACATATGGTAAGGCCAGGCACCTTTCAATCCTGTGTTCCAATAAAGAATTAGCTATAGTAAACAATCCTATGGTTACTGGGGGAAGAGGGTGGAAAGGGATAAATTTGGGAGTTTGAGATTTGCAAATGTTAGCCACTATATATAAAAACAGATTTAAAAAAACAAATTTCTTCTGTATAGCACAGGGAACTATATTCAGTATCTTGCAATAACCTTTAATGAAAAAGAATATGAAAACAAATATATATATGTATATGCATGACTGGGACATTGTGCTGTACCAGAAATTGACACATTGCAACTGACTGTACTTCAATTAAAAAATAAAATAAAATTCTGTGTCAATCACGGAATCACTATAAAGAAAAAAAAAAGTTGGTTGAATATTAAAAAAAAAAAAAAGAGAAGCTCCTTCTTTCAAAAAAATAAGAGACATGTTATAGGTTGAATTGTGTCCCCCTAAATTCATATGTTGAAGTCCTAACCCCCGGTACCTCAGAATGTGATTTTCCATGTAAATAGGGTCATTGCAGATATAATTAGTTAAGATGAAGTCTTACTGGAGTAGAGTGGGCCCCTAATCCAATATGACTGGTGTCCTTATAAAAAGGAGAATTTTGGACAAGATACATGCACTCAAGGGGAACACCATGTGAAGATGAAGGCTGAGGTGGGAGTGACCTTCTACAAGACCAGGAATATCAAAGATTACAGGCAAACCACAAGATATTAGGCGAGAGGCAGGGACCAGTTTTCTGTTGCAGCCCTCAGGAGGAATCAACCTCGCCGACACCTCAGTCTCAGACTTTTAGCTTCCAGAACTGTGAGACAATAAATTTCTGTTTGCTTAAGTCACTCAGTTTATGGTATTTTGTCATGGCAGCCCTAGTAAACTAACACAGCCCATTACACCCGATTGTTCTACCCTAGAGTGTCAGAGGTAATGCAGAGAAGAGACTGAAAGTAATTAAGAAGAGAATGAAAGTTCTTCAGAACTTATTTCACTAATACAGAGATTCAGTTGGGTTAACATTATTTTCTTAAAATACAAAAATTTCTTTTCAAGGTTATGATCATCAGTAATTTCTACCTTCTGGCATATTATATTTTGCAAAGAGAGCCACCATATCCCCTAGTCCACATTGCTTTTCAAGAACCTTTCCTTTTCTCCATTAAGGAGTAAGGCTAATTCCTCCTGGAATCCAGGTGGGCTTGTGATTGACTTGTAAGCAACAGAAGTGATGGTAGAAGTGATGCTACTTGACTTCTGAGGCCATGTTGTAAAAGCTGATGCAGCTGCTGCCTTGGGAGCAAAAATACTTGCACTGAAGCACTGAACCAGCCCCGAGGCTGCCATGTTGTGAGGAAGCACAAACCAGCTCTTTTGGAGAGACCACATGGAGAGGCCCAAGACTGCATGAAGAGAGAGCCAACACCCAGCAAGACTGCAGCTTCTCCAGTCACTCTGCTCTTCTAGCTCCAGCCACCAACTGATTGCAACCACATAAGGGACCCAAGGACAGAATCTCCCACTGACCTTACCTGAATTCCTGAGCATAGAAACTGGGAGAGGTAATAAAATGATAATAAAATGGCTCATTTAAGTGAAAAAAAAATTAGCTAGCTTGTCCCTTCCTTTCTTTACTGACACCTCTTTCTGGTAACTGAGAAGAAGCCAACGTAAACCAGAGCCAAACCTCAGAAGCGCCAGTCAGCTGAGGGAGGGGGTGGGGGAAGCCAAGGCCATGCCCAGGTCTAGGTCCTCACCCTTACTGCTCAGGGTCCTTCAGGAAGTCATCTCTCTGAGCCTCAACATCCTCATCTGTACAATGGGGCAAGACCTCCTACAGAATGGGCTAAAAAAGGTACAACATAAGGCCTGTCCCTATGGCTACCTGGAGAAGGGCCTGCAGACCTGTCTGCTCAGATAAGTGCTGCCCAATGGGACCAGCACTTGTGTCCTTTCCCTGTCTCAGCCTCTCCTTCCTGCTTATCACACTGAATCTGGTTACTTAAGAAAATGTCAGCCAAATGCAGTGCATGGAAATTTCTGGATCCTGATTCAAACAAACCAGATACAAAGAGGCATTTCTGAGGAAATCAAGGGCATTTTCACATATAGGGACCAGGTGGCACAGGAGATATTGTTGATGCTGTGATCCTGGCGTTGTGCTTATGTCAGAAAGTGTTACTATATTTTAGAATTGCAGACTGAACTTTGTGGGGGTAAAATAACAAGCTGTCCAGGATTTGCTTTAAAATACCTCAGGGGTAAAAGGGGATGGATGAAGCAAGAGCAGCAAAGTCTTCAAAATTCTAAACTCTGGGTAAGAAGAGTTCATTGTAGTTTTTATCTGCCTTTGCTTTGGAAATTTTTTTGTAATGATAAAAAAGAACTAGAAGTGAGCCCCACTGCTGAAAATGTAGTTTGTAAACAAGTAGCATTGGCATCACCTGGGTGTAGAAATGCCAGATTAAGCAAATGAAAATAAAGGCTTGTCTAGTAGAATTTGAATCTCAGATAAACAGCAAAGACTTTTTTAGAAGCATGTTCCACATAATATTTTACTTATGCTATAAAGCTATTTGTGAAAATAGCTTGGCAGGTTCTTATAAAACTGCACACGTAACTACTTTATGATCCAGCGATGGCACTCCTTGTCAGTTATCCCAGAAAAATGGAATTTACTTATGTTCACACAGACATTTGTACACAAATGTTTACAGCAGCTTCGTTCCTAAGCCCCAAACTGGAAACAGCCCAGATGGCCTTCAACGGCAAATGGTTCGACAAACTGTGTGCACCCACACCACAGAATATGACTCAGCAATAAAAAAGAATTAGCAACTAACTGGTACACCCAACAATCTAAATGGATCTCCAGAGAATTGTACTGAGTGAAAAAAGTCAAGCCCAAAAGGCTACATTCTGTACAGTTCCATTTGTATGACATTCTTAAAATGGCAGAAGTATAGAGATGGAGAGCAGATTAGCGGTAGTCAGGGGTGAAGGAGAAGGTAGGGGTGGAGGGAAGTGGCTGCGGCTATAAAAGGTCAACATGGGAGATCTTTGTGATGATAGCAACATTCAGGTCACCAAATCAGAATCTGTGTTGGACACTCAGGTGTGAACTCTGATTAGTGGCTTCCGGCTCTGACTGCCTGGATTCCTAGGTAGCAATGAACATGTGTCCTCCAGCTATTTATGCTGTTTCAAAAAGTCCAAAGAGAATCACAGAGTACCCAGGATCAGGTTGAGCAGGACAGACAGCTGAGTTTCAACCTTCCAGGGGTTTCCCAGTGGACTCAGAGTAGAGCCAGACTCCCGCCCTGGCCTACAAAGCCATCACAGTCCCGGCCCTGCTCCTCTCTCTGACCTCACCTCCGACCATGCTTGCCTATGTGACAATGCACCCGCTTGTTTCTCAAACACACAAAACCCATTCCATGAGGTGGGCCTTTGTATTTGCTATCCAGTCTGCCTGAACACTCTGCCTCTAGAACTTTGAGTGGCTCTCTGTGCAAACGTTGCCTCCCCAGAAAGGCCTTCTCTAATCAATCTATCTAAACTAGGTCCCCTCTTTGCACCCAGGTCACACCCCATCACATCAAACCAATTTATTTTCTTACTATCAGTCATTAGTACCTGTTTATACTGAGTAGTTCATGCTAGCTAGAAATGGAGAGTTCTGAGAGTCTAAGTAATAAAGAGCAGGAAAACACATTAATTAATTCATTAAAAATATAGTTTGCTTGGTGGACAGAATCTTTTAAAAGCACCCAGAGCTCAGGAGAAGCAAGTAGCTGAACAGGCCATCTCTAGGGGTCTTTCCAGCTCTGACCTTCAAGTCTTTCCTTACATCCCATTTTACACTTGTCCCTCCTCAGCTTGAAAAATGTCACCTCTTTCTAGAGTACAGTTTACACTTCTCACCCTGGCGTTCAAGGCCCTTCTCACCTGGCCCCAGTCCACTTCCCAGGATATTTCCCTTCCTGCCCTTCACAGACTGTTCATTTGTTCTGGCCAGACTGCTCTCTGCACTGTTCCGTGAACATTCCACGCACAGTCCCAACTCCACATCTTGGCTTGTGCCCTTCCCTTTAACAAGCATGCCTCTCTATTTATTTGGATGAACAATCACTGGGTAATTTGTTCAATCAGTGAAAATGTATGAGCACCATCTTTGTGGCCACAAGGTGGTATATGGGTAAACAAAGTACTGGTTCTTTTTCTCACTATTCCAAGTACATGAGGAGGTGCTACCAAAAGAACACAAATGACTCTAATTCAAAGAACTCAAGGCACAGTATCCCAAGACAGGAATGGTCTGTGGCATATGTCATAAAAAGGAGAATGCTGTGGACATCTGGGGAACGGATGAAAAGTGGCTATTCATGAACATGGTACATATTTCCTTTTACTAGGTCACCTTCAACATTAGCCTTTCAATGATGCGCTGTAATTTTCTTCTTTTCAGTTTCACTTATTTATTCCTAGGTATTCACTTTTCTTTTATTTTACTGCAAATGCTTACATTTTCCAAGCATTCTTGGTAGGTAAAATTGTGATTCATTTTTGTATTCTGATTTTTTTTATCCAGCCACCTTCCAAACATTCTTATTATTTTTCTAATAATTTGACTATATGTTCTTTTGGGTTTCTATGTAGACAATCACATCTGCAAATAATGTAGTTTTACTTCTTCCTTTTCAATCCTTATACCTTTAACTTATTTTCTTAGTCGTACTGTGCAGGCCAGGAACTTTTATCTTATCGCTGATCTTAAAGGGTTGTTTCTAACATTCTCTCTTTATAAATGATGTTTGCATCATATTAACAAATAGATCAAATATCACCAACATCTCCAATTATGGGACAAGCTGACATCATGTGTCACATGATGTAATGAACTGAGGATACACATCACCTGTTTAATACTCTTGCCAAAAATGTATGACATGAATCTAATCATGAGGAAACAATTTGACAAATCCAAATTTAGGAATGTTTACAAAACAGCTGGACTTTACTGCTTTAAAATGTCAATATCATGAAATAAAGTGGACTAAGAGATATGATAACTAAATAAAATGCATGATCTTGAGTTGGATTCTGGACCAGAAGTGAAATTTCTGTATACTCACATATGGAGAAAAAGATATAAAAAGTAAATTTGGCAGAATGTTAACAACTGGTGAATCTAGGTGAAGGATAATCACTTTATTCAACTATTTTTGCAACTTTTCTGTAGGGTTGAGATTCTTTCAATAAAAAGTTTTAAAAACTTTGTCTCTTTGTCTCTTATATGTTATATTTATATGTTCCTATAACTTCCCCTTTCCTAGTTTGCAAAGAATTTTTATCAGTAGTGGGTACCGCACTCTATAAAATGCTTTTTATGCATTTATGGAGATGACCACATGGGTTTTCTCCCTTCATGTGCTAACATAGTGATCTATATTTATAGATTTACTAATATTAAATCACTCAGTTTCTGGAATAAATCCAATGTGGTCAGAATATATCTTTTTTCAATCCGCTACTAAATTCGATTTGCTAATAATTTTGCATTCATCTTCTTGAGTGATACTGGCCTGTAATTTTTCTTTCTTGATCTATTCCTATCTGGTTTTGTAATCAAGGTTATACTGGCCTCAGAACAAGGAGGGGAGCAGCCCCTCTTTTCCTAGTCTTTGGAGGTGTTGGTAAAAGATTAGAAGAATCAGTTCCTTGAAAGTTTCATAAAAATTGCCCATAAAACCACATGGACTCGGGGAGGGTATAGCTTAGTGGTAGAGTGTATACCTAGCATGCACAAGGTCCTGGGTTCAATCCCCAGCACCTTCATTAAAACAAACAAATAAACAAATAAATTACTTCCCCTCTAGGGAAAATAAAGACAAAACCAACCAAACAAAAAACAAACCACATGGGCCAAGTGTCATCGTTTTGTGTGTTTGTGTGAAATATAATATACTAAAAAAATGCATAAAATGTAAATGTTCAGCTTAATGAATTGTTAAAAAATAAATTTAACCATATAACTACCATCTTCCCAGGTCAACATATGAACCATTACCAGTACAGAGGAGACTCCCCTCTATGGAACACTTTCCAATCATAACTCCCTCCCTCCCTCCCTCCCACAGGGGGTAACTATTATCCTGGTTTTCTTGATAATCCCCTGCTTGCTTTTCTTTAAGATTTTTCTACTTATGCATCCCTTAAAATATAATGTAATTTAGTCTGTTTTTAACTTTAGGTAAATAGAACGAGACTGTAATTTATTTGGTTTCTTTCCTCGACATTGTCTTTATGATTCATCCATGTCATGGTATATGCCTATACTTTGACTTTTCATAACTGTGTATATTCAACATTATGGATATACCATAATTTATTTATTCAATTCTTGGACATTTAGGTTTTTGCAGTTTTGTGATAACATGAACAATGCTCCCATGCAGACTCTTGTGTTTGTGTTCTGACACATCTAAGCACACAGTTTTGCATAGTAAATACATAAGAGTGGAATCTCTGAGTCACTGTCTGTGTATTTTCCTCTTTAATAGAAACTGTCACACTTCGTTCCAAAACACGTGTGCCAGTTTACCCTGCCACCAGAAGACTGAGAGTTTACAGTGCTCCATATCCTCATCATTACTTACTATTACTAGATTTTTACATTTTTGTCAAGCTGGTGAGTTGCAGTGGTTATCTCATTGTGGTTTACTAACAAGGTTGAGCATTTTTTCAAATGTTTAGTAACCATTTGGATTTTCTCTGCTGTGAGAAAGCTGTTCAGTTTTGTCCCCCCTAGTTCATTTTATACATTCAGGAAATGAGCTCTTTGTCACGTTCACTGTGCAAATATCCTTTCTCACTTATGGCTTGCCTTTTCCTTCTGCTGTTTTCTTTAAGAGAAATTTTTATTACTCAATTTTGAAAACAGTTACAGGACTATTCAGGCTTTGTATTTCTACTTGAATTGGTATTGACAAATTATATATATATATATCAGGAATCTGTCCATATTGCCAACATTTTCAAATATATTGTCATAAAATTGCTCCTATTTTTTGAAGTTCTACTGATACTGCCTTTGTTGTTGTTGTTGTTCTTGGTGCTGTTTGTACCTTCTCTCTTTAATTTCTGACCATCTCTCCAGAGGCTTGTCTATGTCTTTTCTAAGAACCAACTTTAGGCTCTCTTGATCCTCTTTAATCGATCACTGATTCTCTTTCACTGATTTCTACTCTTTATTACCTCCTTCCTCAAACTTTCTTTGGGTTTACTCTGTTGTTCTTTTTCTAACTTCTTAGAGTGAATGTTGAGTCATTATTTCTCAGCCTAACATAAGCATCTATGCTATGAACTTCCCTTGAGGCACCACCTTCTCTGTATCCTGTAAGTTTTGTGATGTATTTCACTATCATTCATTTCCAAGTATTTTTAAATTTCTATTTTGATTTCTTCTTTAATCTAGAAGTTATTTAGAAAGGTGTTTCTAAATTTCAAAATGAATGGGCATTTAAAATTTATCTTTTGTTACTGATTTCTAGCTCAACTGCACTGGGATCAGAAAACCTGATCTATGAGAGTCCAATCTGTATTTACGATTTGAACTTCTAAAGCCCTTTGGGGCTCTAAGTCTGTTGTTTGTCTAAGTCTGACGCTTACTCATGGATGTTTACATGCTTGGTGTTCTCAGCTTACGAATTTCCCTGATCTTAATCTGTGGGAATCCTGTCCACATTGGGAATGCTTCTCTCTGGAGGAACTCTGTATCTGCTTCTGCGGCAAGCCAGAGGCACTCTCAAGTCCAGATCCCTCGAGCCCCTTCAGAGATTCTGCCTCAAGGCAGAGACTCAGGATCCTGAAAAGACCTGCTATCAAGTTAATCTATGTGAAACTGCCATTTGGGGTCAAAAACTGTTAAATATCAGCAACTGCATACGGCCCAACTTATTCTGTCCACCTTTGTCACAGGACAAGCCTGTTCTTCCTGTTCACTTGCTGCTAACCTTTTCTACTTAGATTTTGGCTCAGGTTTTTTCCCTTTCTTGGGAAGAGGAGGTGGTTTTTCGAGACTTCCTCAACGTCTAGTTAGCCCAGCAGTGCGTTAAGAATTAAATGTTATGCAGGAGTGAAATGCTTTGCAGTGGGGTGGAGGGGAGGTCCCAGGAGTCCTAGATGACTGCTAGAAGCCGAAATCCCGGGAGAGGTATACTTTACCAATGAGGAAACTAAGACTCAAGGGAGTGAAATGACTTATTTGTGGTCACTCGTGACACGGCTGGCAACAGGCAGGGCTAGGTCTTGAACCCACATATGGGACGGAAACCAAAGCTCTCTCTACCTTCCCTCTGTCCTGCGCTGCCTCCAGAGAGCTGTTTGGACCTGGGCTTAGCAGGCATCCTTACCTGGTGCAAAGGGATGACGAGGAAGGCCCCCCCACCAGCACACTCAGTCACGACCGCAATGAAGTGGGGGTTCACAGCGCAGAAGTGGTTGTCGTGGACGCTGCGGGTGATGGGCACTGAGTCGTAGCAGTTCTCCTTGCTGGCTGGTTTGCCAAAGACGTGGCGGAACTTGGAGCTCCGGTACTGGGGGTGCCATGACATCTGCCGGAGACAAATGGGACAGAGGAGGTGTGAGGCTCGTTGCAGGACACAGCAGGGCACGTGGAGTCTCACCTTGAGAATACATAAGAGGGTGTGACCAGGACAATGCTCATTTCTACAAGGATAGTAATGTGCTATAAAGGGCTCCCAGGTGAACAGGCTATAATTGTGGCTACTTCTATGGACCTGGTGAGATGATGGATAGTTACTGCTGAACTGTTTGCTTTTCATCCCTTCCAGTGTGAACATAAAAAGGCAGAAAAACCACAGAGGGAACTCACCCTATTCTCTCCCTATCCAGCACCTCACCCAACAGCCCAGCCACCCTGCCCCACTCAGCCTAGTTAAGTGGGTAACAATATGTCTTCTGGAACCAGTCTCCCTGGGCTCCAGTTCCAGCTCTGCCTCTTGCTAGCTGGATGGCCAAATGACTTAACTTCTGAAGCCTCAAGTTTCCTTATCTGTAAAATGGGGACAAAGAAAATATCTGTCTCATAGACTTGTTGTAAGGATTAAATTAGATGATACATTAAGATCTCTCACTCAACAGCAATAATTACAACCACTATTATCATCCAGGCATCTTGACCTTCCCTTGCTCTTCATCCAGCCTTGTATTTGTTCACTCAGTATTTACTAAGCACCACCATGTGACTAAGTCCTGTGCCAGGCACTGGGGGTTTGGAGAGAACAAGGCTAAGCCCAGCCTTACAGGGGCCAAGAGTCCTATGAGTGAGGCCACCAGTGAGTCTGGGCCACTGGGACCCAGTGTACCACAGGTAATAATGGAGGTTTGTACATGGCAGTCAGGGAGGGCTTCCCAGAGGAAGTGACATGTAAGCTGTGAGTTGAAGGATGAGTAGGAGCTGGCCATGGAAGCTGGACAAGGGTGAGCTGGAGGGAAGTGTCTGGGCAGATGGAACAGCTTGAGCAAAGGCCCCGAGATAGAAGCCAACATGAAATGTTTGGGGAACTACATGTGGATTGGTAAGATTAGCAAGGAGATGCTAAAAAGAAAAAAAAAATTCACACATATAACATGTAGACTGGATGGTGTGAATGAAGAGAATACAAGCTGGAGGGGTGAGCAGGGCTAGATCATGAATGGCTTGTAAGAGGATCTGGGACTCATTGCCAAACACATGACACCATGTGGCCTCCTCTCTCCCCACTGCTGCTCCGTTCAAACTCCTGCCCCTCAGTCTCACTGACCCACTGGGCCCTCCTATCCACGTTCCCTGTGCAGCCAGAGGGATTGTTCTGGACACTGAGCCTGACTGTATTCCTCCCACCAAGGCCCCCACCTTAGACCACCCTTTGATGCACCCCATTCACTGATGTCCTACAGGATCAAGGCCAGACTCGGTTTGGGTCCCACCCCATATTCCAAGATTTACTTTTTCTTGATCATCTTCTAAATGATAACTTCCAGATGAAGACCACCACCCAGCTTCCCTTGCATCTGCTCCTGCATTTACAGTCCTCTGGGCCTTCACCCTTGCCTTTCCCTCTGCTTAGCTTGCTCTTCCCAGCCCCCTATTGCCCATACCCATCTCTACAAGTCCAAATCCTCCCCTTCCCCAGCTCCCAGGCGCCCTCCTCCAGCGCTGACCTGGAGTAGCGGACCTCTTGCTCTCCTCTGTCTCTCCTCCTTGACTTTTGGCCCTTGACACTGTCTGTCCTGATTTGCAGTTTGGTGTCAGGTCTCCTCTACCAGATTGCACATATGTCAGAGAAAGGCCTGGGGCTGCCCCAGGAATGCCTGGCACAGTGCTTTGCCTACGCCAGGCCCCCAGGCATTTCCCAGGGGGAAGGCATGTTTGGCCGGGCATCCATGAGGTCAGGACAAAGAAGGCGCTGACCCAGCCTGCTTGGCCGGCCTGAGGCTCTTCTTTGGGCTCAGTTCAAAGGCACAAGATTAGGCTGCTGCCCTTGGGAGATCATGGAGAGCAGGGGCCCGACCCTTGAGCCAAGCCCTTTATACCCTACCAGGTAGCCCATCAGCCTTGTCGGGGCGGGTCTATCCTGTGAAGCTCAGGTATTTCAACTTGCCTTTTAGGACCTTTGCCCAAAACGCTGGCTGTATTTGCCAGAGCTACAGGAGGCAGCACAGAACACAGGGACTGACTGCCTAATTAATGCCCATCTGATCCCAGAAAGGATGTAGGAAGCCTTACAGAAATAGACAGAACACACACACACACACACACACACACACACACACACACACACACACACACACAAGCCACGGTGAGGAAATGGGGACAGAGGGAAAATGCGAGAACCAAGAGATCACCTGAAATGTGGGGGGAGTCAACTACAAATGTGTGCTGCCAGACCCTGCACACAGAGGAAGTGGACCTCAGGGGGTGAAATTTGAGTCTGAGCTTCCTAGTGGTCAATTCGACAAAGGAAACAGAATCAGAAAGGGATTTACTCAGTGTCTGTAAGATAAACGCCACCACTTGCTAAGGAGCAGCTCAGCTTTGCTCTGCTCTGCGTCCTGAGAGAAATGGGTCCTAAAGATCATCTTAGGAAGGAAGATCAAGGGATAATGATCCCCCCAGGGTCTTGGCAATTAGGTGGCAGCTGATAAGTTGCCTGGGGCCTGCGTGGGTGGTGGCAAAGTAGGGGGCAAGTCAGCAGGCTCAGCTCCTGGGACCCTACTCCTGCCTTGTCTTGAGCGGTGGGGGATGAACTGGGGCGGAGGTTGCCGATGGTGGTGGTGGGGGACCTGTGTGTGGCCTACTGTGATGCTCACCAGACATTCCACTGCTCCCCTCCTGTCCCAGCCTCCTTGCAGTTAGATAGCCACTATTAGGCCTAGCCAGTGAATCATGGGCAAAAGTGACCAGTGTCACTTCCAGGCTGAAGCATGTAAGACCTGCCTGTGACCCTCTGGAATTCTTGTCCTTGGCTGGAAGGATGAGGTCACATGTTCCAGATGGTGCAGCTTCCATCATCCTGGGTCCCCAAGGGACTATGTGAACAAAGCACCTCCCCACAACTGACTCATGTTGGACAAATAGTGTGACTGGGAAATAAACTTATAGAGTGAACCACTGAGAAGTAGCAGGGTTATTTGTCACAGAGAATAGTCTATCTGTCCTGACCAACACACTATCCCATGCAGGTCCAATTAATGGTAAACAGGTAATGGCTGCCTGTGCTTGGTGTGGGCAGGGCACAGGAGGCTGCAGGGAAGAGGTGGGCGAGCAGGCAGGACCCGGATCCTCTCAGGAGCCAACTGAAATGACCTGGACTCTGAGGGCAATGGGAGCTATAGCAGGGGTTACAGCATGGGAAGGTGAGGACCAGTGTTCACTATTAGGTGATTCCTCTGATGGTTAGAGAAAGAAAGGGTGGAACAGATGAGAGTGATGGTCACCTGGGCTGAAGGAGGGCAGAGGGGATGGAGAGGGAGGGACAGGTTCATGAAAAATCAGAGAGGGGGATAAACAGGCTGTGGTGCTGTGCCCACGCTGGGCTGTGGGGCACTGGGGCCGGTCATCGCTGCTGAGATCAACATGACCCGCCCAGCATCAGCAGTCCTGACCCCTCCAGCCACTCCCAGCGCTCTCCCTTCACAGCCTGGGGACGGCTCTGGGTCCAGGTTCAGGGTCGGGGCTGTCAGAGGCCTGGGCAATGCCTCTCCTCGAGCTCACAGCTACATCCACAGCAATAGCAGCTCACAGTTTGGGGTGCTCGCTAGGCACCAGGCACGTTTCAAGTGCTTCCCCTGTATGAATTTAACAGTAGGTGCTACCTTGCTCCCCATTACGGATGTAGGAGTTGAGGCAGAGAAGCGAAGCAACCTTCCCAATGTCACACAGCGAGGAGGCGGTGGAGCTGGGAGCTGAACCGAACTGTCTCCGGAGCCCTCAGCTCCAGACAACGAGCATGATGACGAGAGCTCCACTCATTACACCCCCGAATCCCACCTCAGCCCCCAAAAGGAGGTATCATCATCATCATCCACCCACTTCACAGAAAAGGAACCCAAGTGGACACCCTCTGGAAAGGGGGCTGTTGGCCTCCACCGATGAAGCCGGCCAGCCTGGGAGCAGCGTAAACATCACTTAGCCCTGAACTCTGTGCCAAACTCCTCTCTCCCACCCCACCCCACCTGGCCCCAGCACCTAATCCCCACTGCCAAGTTTCTTCTAGGACTGTTCTCATGAGGGAAACTTACAGAAGTGTGGGTGGCACCAGGCCAGGCAGGCCGTCTTTCCCTCAGGTATAGGCGTGTGCATGTACATATGCAGGGTCTGGGGGAGTTTGTGCAAATGCGTGTGCACTGTGTGTGCAAGTCTGTGCATGAGCACGGGACTGATCAGGGCGTTCACATGTGCTCATGTGCTCCTGTGAGTGTGCAGCACCCACGTATCGGGGTGTTTGTGTCTGTGCATATACTGCACACACAGCAGGTGCGCATCAGTGCACATGTGAGTTTAAGGGCTCAGCAATTCAGAGAGCAGTTTTACCTTCCCCACAAGCAGGCACTTGCCTGAAAATGCAGACCATAGTGGGCCCTCAGCACTGCGAGGCCCTCACCCACAGGCTGGGCCAGAACAGCAATCTGGGCCAGGTTTACCCCACGCCACTTGTCCTATCCTGCCCAGTCCCATCCAGCTGGGCCTACATCAAAGCCACAGCAGCCAGACTGCTGGGGTGCACAAAGCAGGGGGTGGCACTGATTCTACTGCCATCCCAAGGGTGCTTAGCAGGCCTGACACCATGGGATTAGGCTCTTTGTGCTATGAATTCCCCACCCCTCAAAAAGATTTAGTGATTGCTGGGTGTAACATCCCATTGAGCTTATTTCTTAATGCCCAACAGCGGAATGGCTCACTGCCTGTCCCATCCCTTACAACTCTCCTGGGGATTGTTGTCCCCATGTGGGGCAGAGGAAGTGACATGACCAAGATCGCATTAGTAGGAGAAGAGGAGGTGGGAAGCAGAAGCCAGGACGTGGTGCAGATGCCCCTCTTCCTGCCACATGCTCCTCTCTGATGTGTGAGAGAGATGGAGACAGAGACAGAGACTCAGAGACTTCCCTGCCTGGCCCCAAAGGCCTGTCTTCCCAGCCTAGCCCTGAATCATTACAGGACAAGGGTTAGCTGCAGGGTGGCTGAAACCGAATCCAAACTGGGTGTGGTAGAAAGCAGTATAATAGATTATTCATTAATTGTGCTGTACCTGGCCTCAGGGAGAGAATGAAATTATCTGATTTGGTCTTTGAACGTCAAGGATGGGGAGGAGTCTGGTGCTGCTGGCCACCACTGGCCCCTTGGTAAGTGTGTGGTTCTGCATCTAATATTTGGAACCGTATTTTATTTTTTCCTAAAACCTGACCTTGTGGTCACTGAGCTGCCCCCAAGCACGCCTCATGGGACGGTCTGAACCACCACACCCATGTCAGTTAATAGAGGAATATCTGAATCACAAGTTACCCAGTTTTAAAAAATGAAAAAAGATTACCATAAAGAGTAAAGGACTCTGAAGGTGATCTACAAAGACCAAGAATTAACACAATAGTCACCTAACTACAGGTGGGTCCAATAACCTGACGCCAATCCTGGGTTGACTATCATCTGTCAGAGAGTTTATCTTGATCCTGGCTCTGACCCCAAACTTGACCAGAAAGCTCCTTTCTAATTTACCCTAAATCCTTACCAGGGCCTCTGATCCACCCCAGGAGAGGGAGAGATATCTGGTTCAGGAAGCCAAGGCCCATTTGAGGTCAAGGACTCCCTGCTGTCGACGCAGGTCTCTGCCTGACCAGCGATTTCCCGTGGAATCTTCCTTTCTCACCAGACAGAAAGGAGAAACAGGTGTCAGCTACTTCTCCCAGTGAGAATTTTACCAGTCATTTCTGTTCATCTGAGGCCAGGTCCTGGTTTAGCCGTCACTTCTTGGCACAAGGTGTCTTTATTTTTGCCCACAACAGGCCAGCAATAGGGTCTGAAGTGACAGGGTAGGACCTAGGGAATCGGGGCCTCAGGGTCTCATCTCACAGGCTTAGTTTTCTTCCCTACTTCAGAACAAGAAGAGGCCGTGTAGCGCTCCAGAGAAGTAGGGTGACCAACTGTTCTGGTTTGCCCAGGACAGGGTGTGGGGGCAGATATTTCTGGGATGCAGGACTTTAAGTGGTAAAATCAGGAAGGTCTCAGGCAAACAGGAAAAAGCTGGTCACCCTTTCACTTACTATAGAGGCCTTCAGAAAACTTTTATCTGATTTACGTGCAAGGATTCTATAGTAAGTCAATTTGCCTGCAAGAGAGAAGGCTCTAGAACTGACTTCTTAAAGAGCCCAATATCCTGAACCAGAGAACAGAACACCTCGAAGCAAAAAAGTCAGGAAGGTGTATAAGGAGAGGTGAAAATGATTTAGCTCAATCACCAACCTTCATCCACTACTGGCTCAGTGCTGCTTCTGTATGAGGCCCTGTGTTGGGGTCAGGGGAAGGGGGCAATTCAGGGAAATGGCCAAAGGAGGAAAGGATGAGATGCCAGGACCCTGACGGGCTGCTAAATTACAGGGCAGTGGTTTGCAGCTCAATGTACATTAGAATCACTTAGATCAGATCACCGGGTATGAGACCCAGGCACCAGCTCGGTCCAACACGGGAGTCTCTAGTCGCACATGGCTTCTAAATTAATATTAAAATCAATTAAAATGTAAAATTCAGCTCCTCCGTTGCACTAATAGCATTTCAAATGCTCAACAGCCACATGGAGCTACCAGGTACTCAGCTAAACAGTGTAATAATAGAACATGTCTATCATGCCTGTAACTTTGGGCCAGTAACTTAGCATTTCTAATTCCTTACCACTGGGCATAATAACAAATAATAGCTAATACATTCCTCACTCTGTGTGAGGTATGTTCCAGGTACTAACTGAATCCTCACAACAATTCGTAAGTATTCTCGCCTCAATTTTGGATAGAAAAACTGGAGCACAGAGAGGTTAAGTAACCTGCCCCAAATCACACAGTGAGTTGGTGGCCAAGCTGGAATCTGAAGCCACACTGATTAGTCCCGGGTCCACACTCCTCCACGGGGTTGACTTGACAACTAAATGAGATTAACCACATAACACACAGAGCGATGCTGGGGGCATATTTAGTCTTCAACAAATGTTCGCTGTGAAGACTGTTGTAGCCCCAATGTTTACAGGACACTGAGATTTGATTTAACACACGACAGGTACGTGCTGAGGGCCCAACATCTGAGTAAAAGTCCCAAACCAGAAGGTGCAAAGCAGCCCACCAGGTGCGCAGAGTTTTCCCCCCTGGTGCTCACCACGTTGATGGAGGGAAAAGACATGTGAAATGCTAACTAACAGTCTCTGCGGATCCAGAAGAACCCAGAGAGGTGGAGTGTGTATTTGAGTGTCTCCTGCGGGGCTCTCCAGTGGAGATAAAGCGAAGCAGGACCCTGTGGGGTCCTCCTGGTACAAAAGCCTTTCCATGTTCTGAGTTTCTTGTTTGTAGAAAAAAGGATTCTGCTTCCTAGCCCTGAGTTCTAAAGGGCAGATTCAGTTACTCATCAGGGACGCCAGGGACTGCAGAAACAAAGGAAAAACAGGCAAACAATAGTGAAGCAGAGCCCCGGTTCATCCTCAAAGGATGTACATAACAATATATGTTTGAGTTCTTCTACAGGAACTAAAGCTCCCTACACAGGTGGAGGATGGTAACTTCCAGCTGAGCACAGGATTCCTGGAGCACCAGCAATCAGAAGAAAGTCACACACCCTGCAGCCCTCCGCCCAAATTTTGCCTATAAAATCCCCTTCCCTGAAAACCATGGGGGAGTTCAGTTTTTTTAAGCATGAGTTCTGCCCCCCTGGCCTATCTTCCTTGCTTGACCCTTGTAATTAAACCTTTCTCTGCTCCAAATTTTGACGTTTCCGTTTGTTTGGCTTTACTGTGCATCAGGCACACGAACTTGGGTTTGACGGCAGAGGCCAGCAGCCTAGCTCAGCCCAGTGCTGAGGGGCCTGGGGGTCTTGGTGGGGCAGGGCGGAGGCTGGAAGGGCAGAGGAAGCCCTTTGGTTCTCTGGGACATCAGTACAGCCCAGGCGGGAAAGCAGAATGCTGATGCCCGGGGAATCCCCTCCCCCAAACTGCCCCCGGCAGGCCTCAACGCCCAGGCCCTATCAACAGTGGAGGCAGAGGCACCACGCAGCCAGCAGGTAAAAACAGTCCTGTTTCCAGGTTCTCTGCCTCGAGTACCCTCCCGCCTCTGCCTTTATCACCCCTCCTCCAGCTCCCTGGTACTTCTGGTCCAGCACAGATGCCACCCGGCAGGCCCACAGGAAATACAGATTGAGTCAGAAAGCGAGCCAAGACAATGCCTCTTTCCTGCTGATGCGATTAAGTCTGTGGGAGTGCCTCTTCCCAACATCTGACACTGCCCAGAGCCAGGTAGGTCCCTGGGTCCCGAGGAGGAGTAGGGCATCTCCTGAGATGGTCCGAACTCCCCTGCCCCACGGAGCACCTGCTCTTGACCCCTCCCTCAAGCTGTGTGCGGCCTGGGCTGCCTTTTCTTGCAGTGACTCCATTTCTCCTCCACCACAGCCCAGGCCTCCTAACCTGCCCCCACCCTGACTCTGTTATTTCCCTGAAGACAGCCCTCTCCTGTCCCCTCTGTCTTCAGGATAAAGTCCTCTTCTAGACTTGAGTTTTGAGGCCCCTGTACATTCCCTGATGGATGGCCTTCCCCTCACATCCACAGACCTGCCTTTGGGCCATTCTGGTTTATCTACTCCCCCTTCAAAGCGTCGGCTTTCCCAGACACCCCATCTCTGCTCACACCCCTTCTCCCTGCCTAAAGGCAAGTCAGCCCAGATAAGTCTGAGGCTCCTCAGATGCCCCCTTCTCGCACTGCACCGTCCTGGGCCCAGCTCAAACAGAACCGCCTTTGGGGCCTCCCCAGATCACAGCCTGAGCAGTCTTTGTAGCCTGTGAGGTCCCCCATCCTGATACTCACGGAGGCAAAAGAGGGGCACCTGGTTCAAAGCCCGCATTTGTCTCTGGGCCCTGGCATCCTCATCTGTAAAAGAGTACCCGACATCTATCTCACGGGGCCTTGCCAAGGGCTAAATGAGGCAGCAGATGTGAACTGCCTTGCGTGTGTCTGGTATCATGCAGGAGCTCGGCTGATGGATGCTCCCTTCCCTTCCTCCTGACCTGCTCCCTGTGTTTCTTCCTTCTTTCCTCCGTCTGTCCATCCATTCATCCATGGGGCTGTCGACCCCAAATGGCCCTCCGCCTTCTGCACTGCCCACCCACAGGCCAGACCCCACAGGCAGGCACCTAGGGGGAGTCTGACCTGGCTCCTGGACTGAGCTTTCACTCACTCCATCAGCCTCTCCTGAACACTCGCTCTGGGTACTAGGAACTGGGAACTGAGCATGTCACTTCATAGTAGGCTTGCTGGTCAGGTGGAAGAGTCCTACTTCTGATGCCAGTTTGCTCCGTGACCTTGGGCAAATCTTGTCCCATCTCAGGGTTTGTTTGTCCACCCATAAAACAGCAACGCCTCTGCCCTGCCCACCTGTTAGGACAACCTGCTGAGGGCTCTGCAGCCCACCTGTTCCAGACCCTGGGACCCGAGAGGACGCTGGGACTGCCCAGCTGGCGGCCGCCCCAGTCCTCAGAGGGCTGGTCCTTTCCTGCCTCGACCCTCGGGAGACACAGAACAGGGCTTCTTCCTGTTTATTCCTCAGAACCAGGCCCTGACCAAAATTCCACACAGATTTATTGCCCCACAATTTCCTTATATGGGAGTTTCGAGAGACAAGGGTCACTGGAGACTTTTTAAAGATGACTCCTGGAGGTGGAAAACCTGGGGGCTCCACTTCCTGGTTACCGTCTGTTCCCTGGCAGAGCTTCTGGATCTGTTTTTGGACAGAGAGGGACACTGAGGCCCAGAGAGGGAAGGTGCCTTGCTCAGGGCCCCACAGTGAAGCCCTGCGGCCCCGTCCTAGGACAGACACCTGGCCAGGGGGCTGCATTCTGTCATCAGTGGACCCGACAAATCAGCTCTCACCCTGCCCAGCTGCAGGGGCCTTGGGCCCCGAATGAGTCCAGCCAGCATCACTGGGACCCTCTCTTAGCCTGGCCTGTGCTGGGTGCTGTGGGGGCAGGGGTGACCCTGACCCCCAGGAGCCCTGGCTGATGGTAAAAGCCAGCAAGCTCAATTCAGGGCAGCAGGGAGCCTGAAACTGGGGGAGTCAGTGAGGGCCACCAGGAGGCTATGTTTGAGCTAAACTTTGAGGCTGAGTGGACGAACCCAGCACCGAGGTGGAAGGCTCTGCACTGAGCCATGCCCGGAGCCCTGCGGCGCAGGCAGCGAGGGGCATGCGGCGTTGGGTGGGTAGGCGAAGGCACATCCAGGGAACCGAAGGGTCCAGACCAACTGGGGTCTGAGCTAATGCTGGGGAGCAGTCAGGGCTGCGGCTGTAAGGGTGGCCTGGCGAGGCTCTGAAGGCCTGCTGAGGAGCTGGTACTTGAGACCACGAAGGGAGGCGGCAAAGTCTGTAGCCCAGGTGTGAGCTGTCAGGGCTGAAGCGGCTGTAGCCCCTGTCATTAGCGAGGGGAAGTATTCTCTCTCCTCAGCTCGGGGCTGTTCTAGGGAAAAAATAAATGTGTTTCGTTTCATGCCCAGCTCCAGTCTGCGGGAGCGGCTGGAGCACGATGAGAACGGCGAGGGGACTCTGAGGCCTGTCTGGACGAGGGAAGAGCTGGCATGCTGCTGACCAGAAGTCCGGGCCTGCCCTGTCTCCACCGGAGAGAAACACTGAGCTGGGAAGCCCATTCCTGGGCTGCTTCTCAGCAGCTGGGTTTTAAATCAGGAAGCAGCGTCCTTTTATCATTCAACCCATTTCCCTGTGGGAGGAGTTCCCAGGCATGACTTAGGGCTGCCTGCTCCTGCCCGGGACTGGGCAGCCGACACTGCACGTTCCAGCCCAGCTGCACATGCAGGAGGGTGATGGGAAGCCCCTACCTGCTTCTCCCCCACCTGCTCATCAACATGGAATTAAATGCCGCTGTACAGCCTTAATCAATTCCCTGGGTGGTGTCTGCAACAGACGCTGGGAGAGGATGGTGGGCCTTCTCTCCATTTCCAGCCTCCCTGGGCTCTGCCCACATCTGTTCAGGCTAGGCCTGTGGGCCAGGGAGGACAGGAGGCCCAAGGGAGGATGAAGAGTACAGTCAGCAGCCCAGGCTGAAGAGGCACTTCCGTCCCAAGACTGACTCTTTGCTCAGACCGGTGACAGTATCTCATTTACATTTTGCAAGAAGCTCTCCAACAGTGGGTCTCAAACGTGAGAGCACATCAGGGTCACCTGGAAGGCTGACTGACACCCAGATTGCTGGGCCCATCCTAGAGTTTCTGATTCAGCAGGTCTGGGTTGGATGCTGAGATCTCTGTATTTCTAGCAAGTTCCCAGGTGATGCTGATGCAGCTGCTCCAGGAACCCCTCTTTGGGAACCACTGCTCTGCAGCCCTGCTCCATGATTTACAAAGTCCTTCCCACTCACTGTTGAATTCACGCCTCACAGCCACCTTGGGTGGGGACAATTATCCTCACTTCATGGATGCAGCAAACTGCACTCAGCTCAGAGTGATGGAGGCACATTCCTGACGTTACACAACACGTAGGAACCTAACTCCAAAGGCTCCATGAGCACAGGGCACCTTCCTAACTTGGGCCACATGGAGCTGTGTTTCTGGGCTTCCTCTCTCCAATATTCTCCTAAATATATAAATGTGGGTTCAGGCCAGCACTCAAGAGCTAGGCAGGTGTTTCCACGACAGCTTCACAGTCTGAACAGCAGGCATCAAGGGCAGGTGGTCAAGACATAGGCTTCAGAGTCAGAGACCCTCCCTACATCTTGGTACCACACAGCACCCACCTCTCCCCGGGTTACTATGAGACGGGGCAAGAGGCTGGACAGAGCCTCTGAGCTAGCACAAAGCGAGTGCTCCACAAACCAGTGTGCCCATACAAGAGCCAGGGAGGGATGCGGGGAAAGGTACTAACCTTCTCTGTGCCTCAGTCTCCTCAGCCGTAAAAGAGGATCAATAACAGAATCTGCTTTATAGGGGAGTCATAAGGATTCCATACGTTTATCCCTTTAAATTGCCTTAGAGCAGCGCCTGGCATGCGGAAAGCTGTGTGTGAGCTTCCTATGCACGGTCACTTTGCTAAGCATGATATTTTAGCATTGACTGCACACTCTTCATCCATACATGTAAACAAACCATTAAACAATAGACTAGGCTACTGTGATGTCAAAATTTAAAAATCATGGTGGTGGTGATTGCACAACAGTGTGAATCTACTTCATGTCTCAGAACGGTATACTTAAAATGGTTAAAATGGTAAATTTTATGTTATACCACAATTTAAAAATAAAGGAATAAGGAACAGCAGCACGGAGCTAGATCAGCACCCAGCTCTCTGCACGCCTTCGCTGGGCTCTGCCTCTGCTTCCACGGTGGTTTCACCAGGGAGTTCCTGTTCCTTTAACCCTTCCTGACTCCTGGCCTTAGAGTCGACTTCAGGGGATGAGGGGCAGTTGGTTCCCCAACTGCTCACCCTTTCTTTCACTCCTGGCTCATCAGGGCTTCTCTGCCTAGGCTTCCAGTAGGAGGGGCCCCTCGGGGTGAGGATCCTTACCCCTCCCCCAGGCACCTTCAGGATGGCCTCGAAGACATTCTCCCGGGCAGAGGGAAGCTCTTCCCTTCAACTTCCTTCTAGCTCGCTGGCCCTCTGTGGAGCTGACTCCACTCATTTTGGTGAAGGAAGGGACCGCTTGAGGGAGCAGTGCCCTCAATAACCAGCACGTACTCCCACCAGGCTTCAGCTGGGAGCCCTGCTCTGTAGTGGGAAGGTGCACAGATATTCTGAGACCAGGGGCCCGGCTCCAGTCTGCTCTGCCCTCATTTGCTGTGTGACCCGGCTCAAGGGTCCCTCCCTGGGCCCCAGTGCCCCATCCATAAAATGGGAATGTGCATCCCTGCCTAAAACCCTCCTGGAGAATGGAGGCAAAGGCACTTTGTTTCTTTATTACATGGTATGACCACGTCAAGAGGCAGCATAGCAGTGGATAGACGTGGTTTGGAGCCCGCTTGCCCAGCTCAAACATCGGCCCCAACTCACACCAGCCGGAAGGCCTTGGACAGGTTAGTCAACCTCTCTAGGCCTCAGGTTTTCTCCTCTATAAAATGGGATGGTAATATTAAATGAGTTCACATCTGACAAGCACTTAGAACATTGCCTGGCACATGGCAAATGCAAAAGAAATTAAAAATTAGTAATAATGGCAACAATGTGGATGGACCGAGAGTATTAGGCTGAGTGAAATAAGTCAGACAGAGAAAGACAAATACTGTATGATATCAATTTTATGTGCAATCTAAAAAAATAAAATAAATGAGTGTATATAGCAAAACAGAAACAGACAGACATAGAGAAGAAACTAGTGGTTATCAGTGGGGAGAGGGAAGGGGCAAGATAGAGGTATGAGATTAAGAGGTACAAACTACTATGTATAAATAGATAAGTAACAGGGTATATTGTATAGCACAGGGAACTATAGCCATTATTTTGTAATAACTTTAAATGGAGTATAATCTATAAAAATACGGAATCACTATGTTGTGCACCTGAAACTAATAAAATATTGTAAATCTATACTTCAATTGAAAAAAGAAATTAAAAAAACTAATAATGATAATTTCTATCGACTATTCACTATGAGGAGGCACAGTTTTAAACTACTTACCTGTATTAATGGATTGAAATGAACATTTAGCAGAAATGAATACGGACTTTGAACAAGGTTTACAGATTAAACCAGAAGCACAAAGTGCCCATGTTCCTTTTCTCTTCAACCAGCAACACCTAAAGATCTAGTTTCGAGGGTGGGAGGGATCATCTGCACAGGGAGGCACCAAAATCCCCTTCACTGGATGAAAACAGAGGAAGCCTTGTGCCCCTCCCCCACCCCTCAGTGCCGATTTAGAATCTGAAGCTCTAATTCTTGTCTAATCTAATTCTCAGCCAGACCCACTAACTCCCTCTCTCAAATGATCTTATTAAATCTGGGGGCAAGAAACAGACACGATATCCCAGGACTGCCTGGGGTCAAGGGCCCTCATGGGCATCCAGCCCAGCTCTCTGCTCTTCTGTCCACACCCTTCCATCTGCAAAGCCTGCAGGTCCCGGCTTGCACCATTCTACTAAAGGGAAGCTCACTCCTCCGCGGGCATAAGAGCGCAATCGTTAGACTTCCTCCTACTGAGTGGAAATCTACAACTTCCCCACTGCCCTGTCTCCATCTCTGGAGCCCCACCAACCACATCCGGTTCTCTGTCCCATGACAGCCCTTCAGAGATCTGAGGCCCCTGACCGCCTGCCGCTGGGATGGCTCCACTCCAGGTTGGGGGGCTTCTTGTGTGACTCAGTTTCCCATCTTCTCCCTATTTTGGTTGTGGCACAGTCATGCTCCAAGTTGTCCCCATTGCTCACTCAGTTTGGAGACCGGCTCATACCCAAACCTCCTAGATGGGGGCTGCGAACCACTCAGTAGAGAGGTCTCCAAAAAGATCCCAGACTTCACATCTCAGAAAAGCAGCAACGGCCAAGCCCCTAGAGATCAAGAGGTACAAAAGGAGAATCAGCATGCCCAGGGCCACCCACACAGGGCAGAACAAGGAGTGAGAGCCAGGTCTCCAGCCCCCAGCCCAGGAGAGTCCACTAAGACACGGAACAAAGTTTCCTTTGATCCTGTGCCTGGATACGGTGTCACATATTTTGTTCCTTATCTGTGCTGCTATTCTCGGAGGGACAAATTCCAAGGATGGCTGGGGAAGAAGGCCTTCTGATTGTGAGGCTGAGGGTCATTCACCCTAGCTGGGCTCTCCTGAGGCTCAGACCTTTGAAAGATACTGCATTTCTCTAGAATGTGGTTTAGGCTGGGAAAGATGGGGCCAAGAGAGAAGACAGACCCCAAGTCTTTGCTGCTAGAAAGGCCAGCAGAGCATAAAGGGTAAATTGAAGCACATCCACTCAATCCATATTTTCCAAGTTCCCAGTTGGAAACAAAACACCATTCTGGGCTCTTTGGGCCCAGAGGTAGCCACGGAGTCTCTGCCCTGGGAGCAGGTAGAGAAATGGAGAAATCGCACCCCACTCAAATGAAGTCTGATCATAAACGTGGTGGTGTGTCAAAAGTGGCAGCAGCATAGACAAGACCAGGAAGTTAGAGCAGGGGGACCCAAACTTTTTTGATTATTTACTCCTTCCAAAGGGAAAAGAATTGAGCTCACCCACTCCAATATATTATATTATATACAAGTGCCCATCACCAGTAGCCACAAGGCACAATACATACAAGAGGTGAGACTCACCATTAACTGGAGTGACTGTAAATTTATATTTCAAATAGTGTCCTCCCCACCCCAAAAATTTTGGGTTGACTTCTTGACTCATGGTTTTTTCCCTTGTGGCTGATGAAGTGATCATGCTGGAAAGCCAAGTGTTAATCCTTCCATTGTCTCGTCCTCATGTGCTAGCATTATTAGAATTACTAACTACCCAGCATTCTGGTAGGAATCTTTTAAAACCACTTGTCCATTTTGTGAGAGTTAGTTTTGTTAAAACCAGTTAATATAATCCATAAATTCAGTCTGGTTTAATTACCCTGGATTAACCTAGATTAACGACCAGGTTAATTAATAGGGATAACCTGCCTAAAATGAAGCAAAGAGTAGGGTGTCCTTGCCACCTCTTTCCCAGAGACTTCTAGAGACACAAGACATGAGGCTGCTTGACCCCCTGACTGACTGCAGACAGTATCAATGTGTCTACACCTGGCAAATGTGAGCAAACCTGAGTTATTCCCTTGTTTGGATAATATTTTTTCCTATACCCCAATAGTGTCTTGCAACCCTCACCTTGGAGGCCAGGGAGACCCTCAGAGAGGATTTTCA
The DNA here is from genome assembly GCF_036321535.1 of Camelus dromedarius. NCBI lineage: Eukaryota > Metazoa > Chordata > Mammalia > Artiodactyla > Camelidae > Camelus > Camelus dromedarius. Next base: position 49,517,464 of record NC_087445.1, read on the forward strand.
GGCTGCAAGGGATGGCAGGGATCATCTAATCTAAACCCTCACTTTGCAGGAGAGGAAACAAGGACCTGGGAAGGGATGTAGCTGGTCCTGATGTTAACACCTCCGTGTCCTGGCCACAGTTAGCCCCTTCCTGGCCCTCTCACTGGGCTATAGGTAGGTCCCTGATCTCTCACCCTCTGGGCTGCCTCCCCTGGGATGTGAGATCACCCGCTGGCTCTGAGGGTAGCTGTGGGCAGCAGGGAGACGTGCATCTCAGCAAAGGTTACAGGTGCTATCAGGATGGGGGACGAGGGGTCATCAGCAGGCCCTGGTTCTGAGAGTTGCTCTGAAGCCTCAGTTTCCTCATCTGTGAAGTGGGACTAAATCGACCCAGCTGTTGTCTGAGTGCTCATGAGGTCTCAGAGACATCTGTGGGCTGGGAAGTACCCCCTGAAGGGCATTACTGCTGTCCTCATAACTTTGGAAGGTTCTGTTTGGGAGGGTGAGATCTGGGATGTCCCTAGAGCCTGAGGATTCTGCTCTGACAGCCAGCTGGAGCCCTGGACACTGCAGGACTTGGAACCCCACAGCCCAGCGGTCTGCAGGGTGTGCCAGCTCTGGCCTGGTAAGGTGGTGGGTAGTTGTGGACATGGATCTTGGGCCTTGTGTGGCACAGGCTGAAATCCTGCTCCTGTCTCTGTGGCTCTCTTCCCTCTTCTGGGAAGGGGAAGTGGGGGGACAAAGGCAGTAGGGAGGTGAGCAGTCAGTCTGGGTGCAGACAATAAGGGCGCGCATTTTCTATAGAGCATTTCAAAACAATAGTAAAATCGACTAAAAGTCTGACTTTTTATTAGCATGATGTTCCTGCAATTCTAAACAATGTCAGTGATAAAACTCTCCTCCCTGTCAGGGCAGACTGCTCCCTCCCTGCCCTTGGTATCAGGCCAGTATCTGATTCTTCTCTCTTTAGATTGAGCCAAACCAGACGATGTGTGCACCACATCCCAAACGGGCTCCGCGTGCTTCCCATCACCAGCCCTTGGCTTCTTTGTTCCTTTGCCAATATCTCCCTTCCCATCACTCTGTATGTTCAGCTGCCTGGCTCAGACTAGATGCTCCCTCTTCCAGGAAGTCTTCCGGCATGCAGTCCTGTCCATCCCCTAGCTGGCTGCAGCTCCTCTTCCAGGCTGCAAACTCAGCAGTGTCATGTTCTCAGCTCCAGAGCAAGAGTCAGGAAAGGAACTACCCTCTGAAATCTGGGACCCACGGGACAGACAACCACACCAGAGAGCTACTTCCTAGCTGTGTGACCTCAGACAAGTCCCATGGCCTCTCTGGCTTCCGTTTCCCCTCTGTACAAGGACCATCTCATCTCCAAATGGCCTCCTTTCCTTCACTTCAGCCATCCCTTCTCTTAGCCACACCCTGTACTTTGTCATCATATGAAACTGTTTCACCTGCTTCCAAAGTCACATTAGTGTGACCCCCTCCTTGCCGACCACACCCTCAATGCCTCCAGCTTCCTGTCACCCTGGCCTCCTTCTCCTGGTACCCACTGCCAATCCATCACTCATCCCACCTTCCCCCACCTCCAAACATCTCTTAAACCATCCACATAGGTCCATTCCCATGGCTACCACCTGTTCTCATCTGGTCACTTAGTCTCAACCACCAACCATCTTGTCCCTGATCTTTTCAAACGATGGAAATCTGAGTATGTCACTCCATGGTCGTTGCTCCAGGGCCGGAAAGGTCTGGCCCACTCAACCTATCCAGCCTTACCTTGCCCAGGGATCAAAGCTGCAGATATACAGTGCTTTTAATTCCTCAAAAGCCCATTTTCTCCAGCCTCAGGGCCTTTGCACAGGCTGTTCCTCTGGTCTAGTGTGCTCCGCTCTCCACCCTCACATACTCCCTACTCATCTTCCAGATCTCAGCTCAAAAGCCCTCCCCTTCAAACAGCCTTCTGCAGTGATCCTAGACTAAGCACATTTCTCTGCTCTGCATGCTCCTTATGTCCCCTCTCCTCCAGGTTTTGTGGGACTCCCCGGTTACTGCCCATCTATCCTCCTGTCTGTGAGCTCAGCAGGGCTGCTCCTTTATTGGTTTTGCTCTGCCTTGTATCCTGAACACTGAGCTGTGTTTCACATGCAGAAAGTGCTCAACACATGAACAAAGATCCTGTTCAAAAAATCAAATTGAGAAATAACTTTTTAGGAATGAATGAGTGGGCCAATCTGGGTGAGGCTCTAGGATTGTATGTGTGGGATAGGCCTCTGCAGTTTCTCTCCAGGGTGGGCCACAGGCCAACTGACTCCTAGTAATGGTCATAACGAGGATGAGACTAATGATGCAGTCAGTAAGCTCTCAAAGCCCCATCCTGTCTATTAGCTCCCCAGCCCTCCTCCAGGCCCCCTGTTACTCAGAGCACCCAGCGTTTAACGGCCAGTGCACCGGGGCATTTCTGCACTGAGGTACATTCACTCTGATGAACGTTCTCTTTTTCCCAAGGACCAGAGCTCAAGGGCCTTGTCTTTGTGGGGTTGGATGAGGAAAAAGTAGTAGAATCTAGTTAGAATAGGGTTCAAATCCTAGCTTTACCTCTTGCTGGCTGTGTGACCTTGCAAGTCACTTAACTTCTCTGGGTTCCTGTTTCCTCATCTGCAAAAAGAGAATATCTAGCCATGAGGTACTATAAGGATTAAATGAGTGAATAAATGAAGAATCTAGGGTGGGGCCTGCCACATGTCTGATTCCAAGACACAGTTTTTGTTTTTCTATTTAGCATTTTAACATCTCTGAAACTATGATGCAACTTATAATTATATTTTAATTGCCTTTTAAAATAGAATTATATATTTTATAATTAAATATATAAAACACATAAAATATATTTTATAATTTTATATTTTATAGAAAAGTCCTTTTTTCTTTCTTAGTGGATTATAAAGTAACAGTGTATCTCACAACAGGCGGTGCCCTGCATTCAATGAAATAGGACAGCAGCTTAGTTTCTTTGCTTTCTTTGCAAAGAGGCAGGAGGGTCTATGAGAGTCCCAGGGACCAAAGACTGAAAAGGCACATGATTGAGCGCAAAGGGCCTTCCGGGGCTTGGCACACTGAGGTGGAAACCTGAAGCATCCTGGGATCTGAAGGCACAGGCTCCTCCCCAGCCTGGTGGCCTCTCGATCTGCCCCAGATGTCCCAGTCCCACCCAGGGGGCTGCCTGAGCTCCAGCAGGACCCTCACTTTCCTGGATCTGACTCTATGCTTCTGTTGATGTGGTCTGAGGTTGCTAGCTTTGGACAGTCAGGTCATAATGCTGACTGTGTCTGCAGCCACCTAAAACCCCTAGTCTTTGTCCCAAGAAGAGAGTCCTGGGACTCATTCCAGAGACCCCCAGAGACCTCTCCTCTTGTGTTATTCCCACATCAAGCCATCCCTGGACTCTGCTCTCAACTATTCTGGAAGGCCAGCATCCAGGATGTCTTCCAGGCCTTACCCAAAGTCCTCGTGCTGTGGGTACCTCCTTAACCCTCCAGGCTGGTAACAGCAGACTGGCCAGATTATTATACTAGCTATATTCTATTGTAACATGTATATTACACACAGCCACATTTTTATAACAATAAAATGTCTATTACATATAAAATTTCAAAATATAGAAAAGACAAAAGAAAACAAAATTCTGCCATCTAGTGATAATCAACCAGCTGGATGTGTGTCTGTCTGAGTATCTTTCTGTATTTACATGTGTGTGGATCTATTCTTTCCTCATATTCAAACCAAAACAGGCTCATTCCCCACCTTGCTCTTTTCCTTGCTTTTCCAGGTAATGCAAATTTGCAGACCTCTCTCTACACAGACTGGCTTCTTTCCAGTGACCTCTCGGTGCTCCTGTATCCTCCATCCCTTCACCTGGCAGGTCCCTCCAGCCGCCACCCCCCTCCCCAGGTCAGGTCCCTGAGGCCTGACTAGGGTGCCCAGCCTGTACGAGAATGCAGGGCTTTTGGCCTGGTGGATTTCTATGGACACTCACTCCTTCCTTGGACAGGGCTGTGATCGGGTCATAGCTGCCCTCGGAGCCTCCTCTAACCCCAGTTGCAACCCAGCACCAAAATACTCTTGAACTCTTAAATCAAGGGCTGTGAGGTGAACAGCGGCTGTCTGCCCCTGCCGGATTTGACTGCAGGTCTTTCTAAACAGGCTAGATGTTTCTCCAGACTCAGATGCTGCCCCGGGGGACTCTAGATAGCACAATAAACAACAATGAACAGGGGCCTGGCATTCTGCAGTTCACAAGCGCTTCCATGCTCTTTATCCAGTTTTGAGACTCACAACCACCCTATATATTAGGCAAACCAGGTATTTATGATCTCCATTTTACAGATGAAGAGACTGAGGCTCACAGAGGTGGAGCAATTTACCCAATGACCTTCCTCGCTTTTCTCTCCTTCAGAGTCTGGCTAACTCCAAATCCCAGTAACAACCCGGCCCAGGTATCACCTCCTCCTGGGAGCCTCCCCAACTCACATCCCCACCCCTGGCTGCAACAGATGCCCCTCTTTGAGGGCCCACGGCTCTGGGGTGTCCCTATTAGAACTGGAGCCCCACCAGGCTGTGTGCCTTTGAAGGCAGTGGTGGGTCTGGCTTATCTCCATCTATACTCCCCAGGTATAGTAAAACCTTAATAGATAGCTGCTGGTATGAAGACCATTATGATTATTAAGGCAGGAAACACTCTACTCACTTTCCAGGAGAGAAAAGGGGGCATAAAGAAGGCACAGGACTTGCCTACAGAGTCTGTCAGTGGCCAGGTCAAGTCTTCCTCCTCAGAGGCTCTTCTGTTCCACTGTCTCTCCTGTTGTCCGCAATCTTGGACTCCAAGCCACTGCCCGAGGTTCATTTCCATCTCCTCTTGCACTGGCAGGGCCCTACCGACCAAGCCGGGTGTGAAGGGGAGCACTGTGGACAGGGCTCTTGCTGGGTAGGCTCAATCCCTGGGCCAGCACCCTGGGGTGGCTCTAGGAGCAGCAGCAGTAGCCAGCTCTCTATTGAGCTCTTCTGTGTGCCACGCCCTGTGCCAGCACTTTCCATCTCCATCTCCCTTTATCTTGCAGCTGTCACCATTATGATGCCACTTTGCAAGTGGGGGGGGGGGGACCCTGGCCCAAGGCTCACCCAGTGGCTGGGCTAGGATTGGAAGCCAGGGCTGCAACCCTGGCAGCAGGCAGTCCCAGGAGTTTGCTGGCATCAGTCAGAAATAAACGCACAGTCAGAGTACAGGAGACAACTCCCAGGGGGCCTGCAGGCTTGGCAAGGTCCCAAACTCTCCCTCCCCGTTCCCTGGCTGCTTCCCACCCAGGGTCTGCTGGAGGGCTGAGACTCTTGGGCTCTGGAAACACAGGCCTGCCCTCGCAGTGCCCAGCACTTCCTGTGGGCAGGGTCATGGCACTTGCCAGCCCCCTGCAAGCTCTGGTCTCAAGATCAGGCTGGAAGCAGCTGTCTCATCAACCAGCATAAGTTCTTAGATCCCTATGTCTTCTTAGAATGAGACATCACACTCTGCTCCCAAATGGCTGAGAGATGCTGAGCAAGGCCTTCCTTTCACTGGGCCTCACTTTCCCTATCAATGAAATCATGCTGGGGTCGGGGGAGATGGGTGGGTGGTGTCTCAGTGGAACCCACCAACTGACATTCCAGAGTTTGCCTATAGGCAACATAGCCCAGTGATTAAGACCCTGGACAATGCAGCCAGAGGACATGGGTCCAAATGTATGACCCTGGGCAAGCTGCTCAACTGCTTTGGACCTCAGTGTCCTCATCTGTAAAATGGGAATAATAGTAAAAAAAGAAAAAGACAAGGTAAATACACCATAGTATTTATATAGATTATCTGGTATTAAAAGAGAAGATGTGAGTGATTTATTTTCTGTCTGTTTTCCTGTCTTTCTTCTAAATTCTCCATTATCATCAAGTATTTATAATAGAAAAAAATATATACTTTCTCTGCAAATTAACTTTATTGAGATATAATTTACATATAATACATCTATTAAAATTGGGAATAATAATAAGTAATAGTATCTATTCTATAGATTGCTTTGAGGATTGAATGGGTCAACGGGTGTAAAATCTTAGATGGTACCTGGAGCATAAGAAGTGCTATTATTTGTTAAATAAATAAGCCCAAGAGAAAACTCTTAATTTGAAAAGATGCATGCACCCTAATGTTCACAGCAGCACTGTTTACAATAGCCTAGACATCTAATCAAGCTAAATGTCCATCGGCAGATGACTGAATAAAGAAGATGCGGTGTGTATATATATATATATATATATATATATATATATATACAATGTAATTCTACTTGGCCACAAAAAAATGAAATAATGCCATCTGTAGCAACATGGATGGACCTAGAGATTGTCATACTAAGTGAAGTCAGACAGAGACAGACAAATATCATATGATATCATTTATATGTGGAATCTAAAAAAATGATACAAATGAACTTATTTACAAAACAGAAAGAGACTCAGACCTAGAAAACAAACTTATGGTTACCAAAGGGGAAAGAGGGGGAGGGATAAATTAGGAATCTGGGATTAGCAGACATAAACTACTATATATAAAGTAGAAAAACAACAAGGTCCTACTGTATAGCACAGGGAACCACATTCAATAACTTATAATGATCAATAATGGAAAAGAATATGAAAAAGAATATATATACATATAACTGAATCACTATGCTGTACACCAGAAGCTAACACAACATTGTAAATCAACTATACTTCAATTAAAAAAAAAACCCCAAGACCAGCCTGGCTTCCTCCTCCTCTTCCTGCTCACCTGGCCTGGACCACTACCTCACCCCTAGCACCAAGCTCAGCAGATCCTCTGCCCCCACGTTCAATGGTTCACACACGGGTCCAACCTCATCACTTCCACAGCTTCTCTCTGCACCCAGAGGAATCACACTAACGCAAATGTGGCCGTGCCCTGGCTTTGTTCAAAAGCCTTCCATGGCTCCCTCTGCACTTGACCAAAAGCCGTACATCCTCTGTGAGATACTGTTTCGGCAAGTACTTAAACTCTCTGTACTTCTGTTCCTTTAACTGAAAAACAGACATACAAATAGTACCTCCCTCAGAAACTTATAGGACTCATTTCATGTTGTATGAGACGGGGTGCACAGCCTGACCCATGGCCTCTCTAACCTGTCTCCTCTTCCCTCTCCATCACTCTGTCCCAGTGTGCTCTTCCTTGAACGTGCCAGACATGGCCCTACCTCAGGGCTTTTGCACCAGCTCTTCTCTCTACCTAGATGGCTCTTCCTCCAGAAATCAGCCCAGTTCATTCCCTTACCTCCTTCAAGCCCTTGCCCAAAAGTCACCTTCTCAATGATCCTCCCAACCGTCCTATTTAAAACCACAACCACCTCTTTCCGTTCCCCTCACATGCCTGAAACATCCTATGTTTTATTTGCTCTATCTCACTTATCACCACCTATTTTACTTACTGTTAACTCTCTGTCTTTTTTCCTATTAAGAGTGGAAGCTCTTTTAAGACAGTTTTTTTTGTCTATTTTGTTTACTGTCAAGCCCTCCCACCCCTACCTAGAAAAATGTGGCGCAAAGTAGGTGCTTAATAAATGGAAGGCTGAATGACTACACGAATGACACAAAGCACAGGACAGAATCAGGCAGGTAGTAAGTACTCAACACTTGTTAGCTTATTATTGTTGTTGTTATTGGTTCTTCAAGGTGAGACTCCCAAGTCCTTCCACCTTGACTTCTCCAAGCTTATAATCACCTTTCCCAGTCCCCACCGCACCCTGCCAATCTCTCAATTATGGTAAGGAGCACACTGCATTTTAATTATATATTTTTCCATTTAGGCTGAGCAAAATAAAATTGCCATTTCTTATAAGTCAAAAACAGCTAGATACTGACCATTTCACATAGTTTAATCTAATGTGTTTCCCATGGCACCCATAGGCCCTCGGGAGGCACCTCAAGGCCTAGAACACAGTAGGTGCCCAGTAAATGTTTGTTCACCTCCTCCTGGCCCTTCATAATAGCTGTGATTGCTAAACACCTCCAGTCTGTTCTGAAAGAGGCAAGGCACAGCCTACAGACTTAAAATAAGAAATGGAGGATCTTGCTGCATTATTTTCTGATCCTCCTGAAAAATCTCGGTCCCCTTATATTTGGTAAAGATAAAAACAAAAACACACTAGCTCCTAAAATAATCCATGTTCTGGCCATTTGAAGATAACAAAGGTCCAAGGCTGAGGGAAGTCCCTTTCCCAGAAGGGTAGCTAGCTAGCTGCTTGACTCTAAGGGGATTCATTTAATGATAGGGGAGGGAGGGAGGCTGGAAGGTTCTTTGGTTACCCTATGTTCATGGCTCCTAATAAAGGCTTCAGTTACAGGGATTTAAGTCTAGAAGGTGGGTTATCAGAGCTCAAAGAAATTTAGCAATCACTGAATATACCCCATTTCACAGACAGGGAAATGAGGTCCAGAAGGGCAGGGATGGACCTAAGGTCACACGGTGGGGTAGAGGAAGAGTCAGTCTGGGAATCTACAGCTGCTGACCTGAGCCTTGTGGCTTTTCCTCCGGACCACACTGCTCCAGTGCTGGCCAGTCTCTGGCAATGGAAGCTTTAGTGTCACTATTTTTAAAGCTGTACTTTTCAAATGAAATGTTGATTAAGCCTCAGGTAAAACACCAAAAGCTTCATCTCTATAAGATAACGTCTTGTAAATAATAGCACTACACTCATCTCTGTAATTACTTCCTTGGGGTAAAGTCCTCAAAGTAGAAGGCTAGGGGCAAAGGGAAGTTAGGATCATTTTCATGGACTTTTTAACCAGCTGCCAGATTGCCCTGTAAAATTAAATGCTACTGCAGAATCCCTACTGTTTTGCCAGTATAGAGGTTTATCCTCTTATATTTATTTTTGTTAATTTTATAGGAATAAACACAGGTTGCTTTCATTTACTGTATGGTATGGCTTTTCAAACACACACACAACACACACACACACACACACACACACGCATACACATTGGTCCTGGAGTCAGGATCCCTGGGCTTGGTTGTTTGTCTGCTGTGTGACCTTTGACAAGTCATATCCCCCCCAGGGATAGGGGATACCTATCTGTAAAATGAGGGAGTTGGACGAGATGATTTCTTAAGATCCCTTTCAGCTTGGACATTCCATAATTCCATGGTACATTTTAAAATTATTGGCATAGGATGACTTTTTAATAACTGGAATCTGCCCTACCCCTAAATCAAGGCCCAACTGGCTTGGACTAGCAGAGCAGGAAAATGGAGCTCAGATTATACGCAGGTAGAGATGATGGGAGGCACAGGTAGTGTGTGATGGAGCTACACTTGAGTGAAAGCACATATACTTAGTCTGCTTTTACAAGGGGATAAGAACACTCATCTGTGGTCTAGCTTCAAGTTCTGTGCAGCTCCATCATGGCCAGAACGCAAGGTCATGGCCACTCCACTTCGGCCCTAGTGTACCAGACTTGCAGTCAAAGGGAGCTCACCCCCAGCAAATGCTCATCCAAGCCTCTGTACACACACCTCTAATGACACAGAGCTCACCACCTGCCCAGGCATCCGCTCCTTTCCTTTGGCTTTGAGGAAGCTCCCGGGTGAGGGGCAGGTCATGAGGGGGAAAAGAGAGACCAGAAGGCCCAGACTTGATTCTCAGAAACTACTCCCAGTTAGGGCAGGCAACAGGAGAAGACAGGGAAGAGGACCCAGAGGCTGGAAGGCCTGGAGAGGGGTCCCCTGGCTCTTCTCTCACTCCAGACCTCTAAGACGGCTGCTAACCCATACAGGGGACACATTCCAGTCCTGATGAAGGTGGGTTCTGAGCAAGCCCCAGGCTAACTGCTGCCTGCTCTGGGGCAGCCACCTCAGCTTCCTTGTCTTGCTTTTTCTCCCTTTGGCTCTGACAGGAGAAACAGTGCCAGATCTGGGGCTGTTTAGCCCTGAAATGAGCTGATTTAAGGCACCAGATGATTGCCCTGGGGTGGGGGATGGAGCAGGACTAGCAGATTCTAGTTCTGCTTACAGCTAGTGAGATTCCCATCATAAGCAGTATGCAATAGGGCAGCAAGATCTTCCAAAGGGGATCTTACCAAGGGGCTGGGCCAGATGCCAGAGGTCTTTTTTAACTCAGAGAGCTTGGACCCACAGTCTCTCAGACACCTGCTCTGTCCCAGACCCAACCCTACCCAGACACAGCTCTCTTGGCACTGTGGCCCTTCTGGGGTGCCTGCATGGAGAAGTCATTCCTATCACACCAGGTGGGAGCACAGAGCTGGGCACCAGAACCTGGAGGGGAAGGGAAGAGGAAGGGCATGCTCCACACCATTCCCTAAATCAAGGTGTCTGCTGGGTCTGGTCCAGGCAAGTCTGTGGCCGAGGGCCCATCCACCTCCAAACCAGGGATCCTCCAGCCCCAGACCGCGAGAGAGACTTGGCGGGCAGACTCTGACTGCCCCACCCTGCATGCCTAGGCGGGCTCCAAAGGGACCCGGGGGTGTCTCCCCTCCTTGTTTCTCATACTGGGAAGGTAAGGCCCAGCAGGTTACTCAGCCAGGAGAGGGAAGAGCCCCGGCACAGGTCCCACGGGGCACTCAGGCCACTAGAGGGGACTGTCGGGACCGGCTCGCCACACCCAGCATGAGCAGCCCTCACTGCGGGTGGGCTGTGAAGACAGTGCCCATCCAGGCCCCGCCGCCGTCGGGAGCCGGGAGCTTGAGGCTGCCCTACCGAGCAGCCCGGCTAGGAAGGGGCCATCTTTACGGCCGCTATCCCGATGAGGAACTGAGGCCTGGGGAGGAGCAGTGCTTTGTGCAAGGTCACGCGGGGGGCTGTAAGCCAGGTCCCCCCAGCCCCGCCGGGTCCCTCGCGGTGCACCGAGCCCCAGCATTCCTCCCCGGGCGCTGCAGCCGGGGGACGCAGCGCGCACACATAGCGCAGACTTGGAAGGCATGGCCGGTGGTCCCGGGTCGCCCTACCTTGATGACGGCCGCGCAGGTGGCGGTGGCGGCGGCGGCGTCCGGCTACGGCTCCGCGCTCCTCGCCGGCCGCCGAGTCCCCGCGCCCAGCGCGCTGCCTCCTCCCCGCCGAGGCCCGGCGGGCGGGGCCTATGGGCGGGGCAGGGGCCCAACACAAGCCCCGCCCGCGAGCCCAGCGAGTTTGCGGGGCCACCCCTCCTTCCTCACCTCCTCGGCCGCGCTCCTGGCCCCCAAGAGCTGGTCTTGGGGCGCGCACACGCACACAGAACGGGCGCGCACACCGGCGCGCACACGCCGTAGTGATTGGGGCAGGCTGCTTGGCGACCAAGCAGAAGCTGGGGACAGTCACACCCGCCTGCCTTCACGTCCCGCCACTCCCTGGCTGAGTGACATGGGACAAGGGACTTGGCCTCCCGGGAGCCTCCTTTTGTGAAATGTAAACAGTAACTGCGTCTGCCTCAGAGAGCTCTCTGAGAATTAGATGAGAGGATCTAATTTACGGCCCGGTAAAGTGCGCGCTTAGAGCCCGCCACAGGAGTCTCTTCGGTGAACCTGCGCCGGTAGTGTAATTCCCGAGGCTTCCCGGTCCTCCGGGGAGGAAGAGGGCAGGGAGAGCTGCTGAGTATGGGGAGGACGCCCTTCTTTCTCCCGGTAGCCAGGAGAGGGCGCTGCTGCCCAGCCTTGCCAGCTTTGGGGTCGAACACACTAGATAATCTCCATGAGGAGGCCCAGGCTTTTAGTAATACCACCTAACCCTTAAAGAGCCAGACACTGTTCTAGGCACCTTAAACGCATCACCGCACTTTACCGTCACACAAGCCTACGAGGTTACCTATGACACACCTATTTTACTCTGAGGCACAGAAAGGTTAAGTATCTCGCTTAAGATCACACAGGTAGGCAGTGTGGCTCCCAAGCCTAAGCTCATAGCTACTACATCACACCACCTCTTTTGAAAAAGCTCTTTGTTCAGTGGTGTATCTCCAGGGCCTAGAACAGTGCCTGGCTCAGTAAGTGGTAGTTCACCTGAATGTCTTAATTCACCTAGGACTTGGGCCAGTAACGCTGGTGCATCCCCCACTCCCTTGCACACACCTCTGTGCCCTTGTTCACATTGTCCTCTCTGTCAGGAATTCTCTCCCCACATCATCTCCTACTGTCTAACCAGACTCATACTTCCTTCCAGGCTCAGTACCAACGTCCTTCCCCAGGAAGCCTTCCCAGATCCCTTGTGGACATGCATTTTCCCACTCCATGTCACTATGGTAGGTGGCTGGGACTGTGTTTGAGGAAAGGCTGGTTTGACAGGGATTTCTCTGGGGACCATGGGCATATGGACCAGAGGGGAGGCCACTGGTCCTCTGCAATACATGACATGGGACCCTTCCTAGAGATGCTGTGTGTATTTCCTCATTCTCCTGACCCTTCCCTCCCTCTGACTCTGGTCCATTTGGTGAAGGCTACCCTCTAATCATGTGAATTGCACACATGGGAAACTGAGGCCAGAGAAGGGATGACAGGCACAGGGGTCCCTAGCTAGGAAATGACACAATAGGTCTGGTCTCAAAGTTGAGCCCATCTACTAGCACTTTCTATTGGGCCTTATTGCTGATTGGGATGGGCCAGAAATCCAACATCTTCTTGTGTCCACATGGCCTGCTTTGATTAATCTGCCATGTGTGAGTCAGTGTCTAATGGGGGACCAGAATGTGTGTGTGGGGGTAGAGGGGCAAGTTCTCTCCTCTTCCTGCCCAGCATGGAGCATTCTGTACAATATGGCCCTGTGCAGATATAGCTGAGAAAGAATGAGGGTACAGCAGTGCCTGGGATGTGAGATTCTGAATATGGGGGGAGAGTACCTAAACACAGGCATTCTGTAGAAGTGAGTGTGCATCTCCCACTTTGCGGTGGGGAAGGGTCTTCCAAAGTGCCCTCCAGGCCCTCCCTCCTGTTTTGAGGAGTCTTACTCTGGGTGGATATTGCCCCAGGCAGGCTCCCCAGGTAACTCCTTTCTCCTCCCCTATGGAATGGAGCTTGGACGTGAGCTTGCCCAGGGCCTATGTCTGGGAGAGGAATGCTTTGAGCTAGAGGGCCCATCCCCTGGGGTAGGGAGGTGGGGCTGTGATGGATCAGATCCTCTAGCCCTGGAAGGCAGCAGCCCCTGGGGATGAGGGGCGACAGCTGTGGTGCAGGGCCAGGAACCTGACACCAGGGGTGGGCCCCAGATGCCTTTCAGGAAGAGCTGGGGGGGGGGAGGTAGGCAGTCTCCCTAGGAGCAGCAGCAGCCTCAGACATTCTTGGGGTTTGGCCCTACCCCCACCAGTCCCTGCTACAGCTTCCCTGTCAGGTGGACGGTCCTTCCTCCCATTTTGCTCTCCCTGGAGCTATCCTCACGGGCCCTACACCACTCAGGAGGTTGTAGGCTAGCCTTGCCCTTTCCCCTGGGCTCTTGGGGGAGGTGTTTCAGGATCCAGAGAAGGCTCCTGAGCTTGGAGGATCCCTCCCTGGTTTTGCAGTTAGCACTTCTAAGGCTTGAGCATGTCTTAACTACTCAGTGGCTGTGTGACTTTCAGCAAGTAGTTTAACCTCTCTGAGCCTTGTCTCCTCATCTGTAAACTGAGCTTGGCCTGGAGTGAGTGGGTGCTCTAGAACAGGCAGTTCTCCTTGCTGGCTCTGGCTCCAGCTCCCTGGTAAGGGGTAGGAGGCCCCACCAAGCACTCCCCATTACCTGTGGTCTCTGACCCTCTCAATGCCCATGCCCCCCAGTAGGCTCTGAGTGTGGGGGACCAGCACTTAGGTGATTCTATGGTGCAGCCAGGTAGGAACCAGAGGTGACCCAGTGCTGGACCAGCTGTAGAGCACCACCCCTCCCTCCAGTAGGGGAGGGGAAGTTGGGGTAGACACCCAGCTCTGGGCAGAGCTTCCCTGTCTGAGTGTGTGTGGGAAAGATGGAGGTGGGGGGAGAATAGTGGAGAGGAGAGGAGGGGAGAGATGAGAGGGAAGAGGAGGAGAGGGGCAGAGGAAGACGGGAGGAGGGGGTAGCAGGAGGGAAGGGAGAAGTGGGGGCCATTTTTCTGGCAGCCTCTGTCTGAACTGGGATTGTTTGCTGTATTTTCTGCTGAGGACGGAACTTGATTTTAAGGCTAGAGTCTGAGGGACCAGCTAGACCTATTCTTTCCTAGAGCCTTGGGCCTTTTCTAGGCCTCAGGGCCCTCCTGGTGACATTTTCTTCATGAAAAGGCCACTTATGGCCTGTGATTGTGCTTCAGTCTGTGCCAGCACCAGGCTCAGCACCAGTGTCATCGCCTTTAACCCCCCCAGAGTTCCTGGAGGCTGGACCCCTTGTCTCCCCGGTGATGACCCTCAGGGTTACAGCACGCAGCCTGTTGCTGATGCAGCCAGGACCTCCACCAGGTCACCCTCCGGTCACTATCATGCTTCACAGTTACTGTTTGATGGTGAAAGGACCTCAGCAGATGAAAAAAGTTCAGCAAAAATGAGAAAGGCCACCAAGCCCAGGTGTGAGGTGTTCACAGGAAACTGGGCCGGCCAGTAGCCCACGCGCATGTGGGAGGAAAGAAACTCTGAGGGTCCCTTCCACAGGGTTGTTGGAGGGGGCACGGGGAAGGGGGAGGGGGGACCTGTGGGTCACAAAGGGGCCTGTCCCTGGTCCCCAGTAACGGGCATGGCTTCCTCCCCTGCCCTGACAAGAGCCTCAGATCAGAGAAACCCCACCCCAGTCCTTCATACCAAAGACTGCTGAGCCCTGCACAGTCACAGGCTTTGCTGAGAAATGAGCTGCCAAAGTCACTTGTGCAGCCTCGGCGCTCTGTCTTGAGGCAAATGGGGGAAGCCTGTCTGCTGAGGAAGGGCCTGGAAGAGCCCAGGAGAACTGGAGCTGAGTTCTGCACACGTGGGTGCTGTGATGAGCCAGCCCTGACTTGGCAACAGGCTGCAGCTCTGTCCCTCTCACCACCTTTTCCTCCCCCTCCCAACCAAACATTTTTCAAAGACATGACTTTCCTTGCCCCTGCCTGTGAAGTTGGTGATGGGAGATCAGCAGTTGGGCACTTGACCCAGGGCTCTCTGCCCAGGCCCCCACACCAAGTTCCTCTTGGTGGTGGACAGGAAATGCCCCCCACCCCCACCCCTAGATGGGCTGTGAGCAGAAAGGAGAGAACAGGGGCAAGGCTCAGGAAACAGGCCTCGCTAGGTGGGAGCCAGGCCTGGAACAAAGGCCCCACCAGCATTGGAGAGGCGGTGTCACCCAGAAAGACAGAAGCCCTAAATGCACAGGGTCCCAGCTCTTCCAGGAACCAGGAGGGGGACTGGCACTGCAGAGGCGCCCGCAGGAAGAGCAGCCAGGGACGTCCCAGGCTGGAAACACCCTGGAGCCTCCGGCCCACCCAGGAACAACTGGTTACTGAGAATCAGTTAAATTCCAAAGACTGTGAACTATTTCCAATATTTACACTGTTTTACAAAGAAAAAACCTGGGGAATGTTCAAGGTTACCCTATAAAGACAGCACTCTTGATTGTCTGTGTGCTAAAGTGCCCTATGGAGGAAGTGAGAAGGGGTGCATCCTGGAGACGTGTCATGAGCAGATAACCCAACCAATGGCTTCAGAAGCCAGTGTCCCAATGGGGTGACTGAGTCCCAGAGAATGGTAGGGACTTGCCTAGGGTCACATGGTGATGGGGCTTAGGTAGGGGGCCTGGATCACTGCTCCATGGCCGTCCTCCTATGGGCCTGCCAGCCAAGGGTGAGAAAGGGATTTGGGGAGGGCAGGTGACCAAGTCAGGCCTCCAAGTCCCCCTCATCCTCACTGGTGCAACTCTCGGGCACCGCGGGGCCCTGGCATGTCCGGGTCTCCAAGTACTCTGCCTTGAACTGCTCCAGCTCGTGCAGCTCAGCCTCCAGTCGCTCCCGGTGGGCCGTCCGCAGCTGCCACAGCTGTTTCATAGGAAAGGGGTTCATGTCGTTGAAGGCAATGTTCATCAGCTTCCTGTGGGGAGAGCACAGTCAGCCCAGAGCCAGTGCCCGCCCAGGGCCCACATTCTCCAACAGTCCCAGGTACCCCTGCGTTCATTCTGCTCATGCAGCCAAGGCCCCTTCCAGAGAGGAAACAGTGAATAAGAAGATAATTTCCACCCAAAGTGACAAATACTGAGGCAGGAGGAAGCTTAGGGCTATGGGAAGGAAAAGTTGGTCAGGGAAGACTTCTTGGAGGAGGGGACAAGTGAGTTGAGATTTGAAAAATCAGTAGAAGTAGTCCAGGCAAAGATGGTGGTGGTGGAAGAGGTAACGAGACAGTCCAAGGAGAAGAAGCTGCAAGGCCAGAAGCCTAGAGATGGAGGTTGTCTGGTAACTCAAATAATTCTGTTTGGCAAGATCATAGGGCATGGGTGTTGGGGGCAGGAAAAGGTGAGCAAGAAATCAAACTGCACGGAGGCCTCAAGTGTTGTGTTAAGGGGCAGAAAGATGCTGAGGAAAGTCCCTAGAGACAGTTCAAAGCTGTGACGGAGGATTAGCAGCACTAATGAACCCACACTTGGAAACACCAGCCTCCTCTCTGCTATGTGTCCTGGGTGGGCATGTGTGGGTGGTGGGTGTGGTGGAGGGGCAGGGTGGGGGCAGGAGCGGGTTCTCACTGGCTGTTGCAAATGGTCTTGGTGAAGAAGCGCAGGTACTGGTAGATCTCCAGACCATCCTGCAGCCTCAGGATCGCCTCCTCGTTGTACTTGAAAATGGCCAAGGCGTAGCGGAACACCACCTGGGGGGCGAAGTAGGGGCTCAGGTTGGGTGTGGGGAACCAGGGCAGGGAATCCCCAGAGGGAGTAGAGCCCACACCCCTAGGCGGCGTGGAAATCCCTAGGCAGGCTGCAGAGGTTGAAGGCTTGGAGGAAACTGTAGGGGAAGGCCAAGGGGAGGGGGAGATTGGAAACCCCATGAGGGAACACAGCTCAGAATCTGGGGATTAGGACTGACTAGTCCTGGGACCCTGGGCAAGGTCTTGCCCTTATTGGACCCAACTCGGGGTAACACTGTCTTTACATGGGGCATCAGCAGGAATTGAATGGAGAGGCAGATCTGAGGGTGCTGGATAAACCGTGAGGTGCAGTACATTATCAATCACCATGGATACAGGGCAGAGGCTAGGGGATGGCCTGTCCAGGATCTCCTAGCAAGGTAAGGGGTAGAGCTGGGACCAGACTCAAGTGCCAGCCTCTCAGTCTGGGGTTCAGTCCAAACAGGAGGAGGAGAAGGTGGGGCCTGGGTGCTGGAGGGGCAAGGGATGGAACAGCAACCTCCCTCCTGGTCATACTCGTGCCTCCTCTCCAGGGAAAGGAAATCCCCTCAACTTTAGGATGCATCTTCAGGGGCAGAAGCACTACTTTCCCTCACGGGTGCAAAGCACTTGAGCTTACAAAGCCATGCTCCCAGGAGAGGTCTTCCACAGACCTGACAGTGAGCACTGTCCTCTCATTGTCTAGGGGCAGAATCGAGACCCAGGGGATGCAGGGACCTGGCCAGGACCCTCCTGCGCACCCTCCCATCCCCTACAGTGCTCTACCTTGGTGCCCTCGTAGAGGAAGGCATCCCATACTTGGAAGAGGATGTTGCTGATGAGACTGTCTGCAAAGACCACAAGGAACCAGTTGAAGGTGATGAAGGACAGGTCCACACGGTGCTGCCCTAGGTGGGCCATCAGCCTGGGCAGCTTCTCTGAGAGGAGGTCCTGGAGAACCCGCTGGTCCACCTGCAAGTGACGAGAGGGCTGTCAGCTGCCGCCCCACAGAAGGTGCTGCCTCACTCCTACCTGCCCCTTCACACCCAGCCAGTCCACACACACACAACCCTAGAGCTGCCCCCAGTGGGTCCTGCCCTGCCTGGGAGCACAGAGCGCCTGGAGGAGCTAGAGCCCAGCCTGGCCAGGAGACAGGTCACTCCACAGGCAAGCAGCATTCCAGGCTAGAGCTTTGATGTGGAGGTCTCTGTGGATCATAAGTTCTCGGCCAGTGGAGTTCTGGCCCTTTGTCCCCCTGAACATCAAGCCAAGTAGGAGCTCAGGCTTTATCGGCTAACACCACGGCTGCTCCTTGCTACCCATTTTGGGCCTGATGCACAAGATGCTCAGGGCAAGGTCCTGCGGGTGGGTGTCTGGGGAACCACACCTGACATCAAGGGGTGATGCTGCTGGGTGAGGTTTCTAGTGAACTCTCCACATGGTCACTGTCACACCTCCATCAATGTTGCACTTGACCTGGCTGATTACTCCCAGAACTGCCTCCTTCCCTGGCTCTGGCACATGGTTCTGTTGTGGCTGCCCCCTACCTCTGTGACAAGCCTGCGTTAGGCTCCTCTTGCTCTTCCTTTCTTGGAACTGCTGGTTTCTCAGCCCTTTCCCTCCATTTAAGCCTTCTTCTGGACTTTAGCCAGCAGCTGTGGCGAATGCCCTCTCTCTCCCTTCCTCTCCCTGAACTCCAGGTCTGCTGCAGAGGCCGAGTGTCCAGCTCAAAACCTAGGGCAACTCACTGAATCGAAGATGCCACTGAACCTACTGAAGGATTTACAGATGAACAGATACGATGTCTGAGATATACTTCCAGGTCATCAAAGAAGGAGTGGGTGGGAGTGTAGGTGAAACAGCACTGGTCTTCCTGTGTTGATAATTATTGAAACTAGGTAATGGATACATGGAAGTTCACTACACTGTTTTCTCTATTTTTTGGTACATTTGAAATTTTCTGTACTAAAAATAAAGAAAACAAACAAAACACACACCATAACACATTGGTTTATACAATATACCTCAATTCCAGAGATGTTAAAATGTGATAGTGAAATAGTTGTAAAATAAAATATTTGTATATTTCCCAGCCTGCCTTGCAACTAGAGGTGCCATGCAACACAGTTCTGACCAATAAGAGGTAAGCGGAAGTTGCTGGGTGGGGAAGGCTATTGGAAGGGGAGCCAGCCAGTGCCTGCCTTTCACCCTCTGCTTCTTTCAGCCTGGACCATGGCCACAGTGCCAGAGGTGGTGCAGCCATCTTGTGACCACGAGGTGATGAGCAGGAGAATGAAAGTCACGTTGCAGAACAGAGAGCTGGAAGGAGCCTTCAGCTTTCTCATTATCTGGGAAAAATAACCCCCCATTTAAGCCACTGTTAGGTTGGGTCTCCCTGCCACACAGCCACACACAATCCTTACCTGATTCACCATCTATTTCCTGATGACTCCTAAGTTTTGATCTCCATCCCTAATCTCTCTCCTCACCTCCCCACCCAGGTCCGTGTCCCAGAAGGAGGAAGCAGTGTTTGGTGCTCGGTGCTCGCAGTAGGAAAGAACAGGATGGGTGGGCGGGTAATGGCTTAGTAGGCTTGGAAGGGGAGTGAGAAGGTTCCTTCTGGGTGGCCTGTCTCCATAAAGCACACGCGCTGATGGAGCAAGAATGGGACAAGGGGCGAGGAGCAAGAGGCTGGGGGGTAGAGGTGGCAGGTTTGAAATGGTTTCCCATTTATACCTCTCAGCAAGCCCAGGAAGTAACGTTACTCCCATTCAAAAGCTGGCAAGCCTGGATTTCAGAGAGATGATGCCGCTTGCTATGCACACGGCTGGTTACTGGAGGGTCACTTCTGAACCGAGCTCCGCCTGACTCCAGGGATGGCCTGTGCTCAGAGAGCAGCCGAGGGGCCATGAGATGACGGAGGCAGCTGTGCTGCTCAGGAGGCTGTGGTGCGCGTGCGTGAAGAATTTCCGTCACCTCCCATCTTCCCAGTCCCGACTTCCACCCTACCTGACCTCTGTTTTGAAATTCTTGACTGGCAAATACCAAGTGACATTAGATTATATTCTCCTCCCCTCTCCAGGAAATCAGCTGTTTCTAATGACCTCACATCACCACCGGAAAAACAACGGTCTATCTTGTGGGCAGGGCCCCCACAGTTCTCAAGGCCATCAGTTCACTGGAACTTCACAGCAGCCCACTGTACAGAGGGAGATTTAGAGGCTTGAGACATTACTGACTTTCCTGAGATTCACCGGCTTCTCGGAACAACACAGGGGCACTGACCTGCGTGGCTCCAGGTCCCATCCCTGCCCTGCTCACCTGGGATGCCAAGAGCGTCTTGCTGTAGTAATCAGCCGGCATGATGACCTCCACGATGGCTACCAGACACCAGAAGGCACTCTCCTCCTCATCTAGGACCAGCAGAGCGATGGCTGCCAGTCTGGAGTGGGAGGGAAGGAGACCTGGGTGACCCATGGAAGTTATAACCAGGCAGCCCTTGGCAGAGGTGGCTACCCAGGGGATGTCCTGCCCAACACCATTTCCTAATCAGGCTCGTGTTCCTGGTACCTAGGGTGAGACGGACATGCTTTTCAAGAGGACTACCATGGGGATTTCTAGAACAACGGGAATCACTTTAGAGCAGGGCCTCTGGAGTCCCACTGCCTGGGTGTGAATGCTGGTCCTGTTGCTTCTTTGCTGGGTGACTGAGAGTTAACCTCTCTGAACTTTACCCTCCTCATAATTATCACAGGATTGTTACAAGTGTTAACAGAGTAACTACACCTTAACTGCCCAGCACAGTGCCTGATACATAGTGAGACGCTTTATAAATGTTAGCTAACCTCATCTTAATATCCTCGGGCTTTGAGACCTTGGCAAGTGTGCTCATTTCTGAGCCTCACTTCCATCACCTGTCAAGTGGGGTTAACAGTATCCACCTCCCAGGACTGGGAGGCGTTTGACATACAGCGCCTTGCTCACTGTCTGGGCATATACCAGGTGCTCAATAAATGGAGTTCTTTTTCTCCTTTGCTTCCCCTCTCCAGAGTTATCACAAGTCTCTATGAGATCACGGGTAAGAAGAAAAGCCCACAGTGTTGAGCTGGGATGTCTGCCTGGAAGAAGCACTGCTTTCTCTCTTCTCCCACCTTCCCTGGCAGGTCTCGTCCAGGGCCAATCCAAGAATACATTTCCCAGAATGTACTGGTCTCTCAAGATGCTAGATGGACACATAGTCCCACATTCAAAGATGTGTGAGGAATGCTGCACACCCTAGCCCCCTTCTAGAGGCTCATGATATGCAGTATCTTACCAAAGCCTCTTAGAAATCCCACGGTAACAAAGCCCCATGTGACTGACACAAGGTTGTCCAATGGGGCTGTGTACAGTGCATCTGCTGAATCTCCTTGGGGAGAGGCTGCTTTCAGCACTGGGTAGCCTCATGCTCTCGATGGACTTAGAGAGCACATTTCATTGTCCAGATATTCCTGCTTCTCTGGGCTCTTACTAGATTGGATTTATTACCTCTTCTGAGGTTCATGCTTTTTTTAGAAACAGGGTTTCTCAAAAGAAGAAAGAAATTCCTTTTTGCCCCCTAGTAGATTGGGAAGGAATTTCTCTCCACTCCAGCTAAAATATTTGTACCAAGTCCTCCTGAGTCTAGCTGAGTGGATGGAGAGAACAGTTACAGGTCTCTTGGAAATAAGAGGCTTTGCCCTCTCAGAGATGGAGAAGTGGGAAGGCCTACAGAGGTTATTTAGCTCAGGGATAGCAAATGTGATACATCGGCCACCACTGTCTTTGTGTGTGCCTGGGGCAGACATAACTAATTGATCACAGCACTCTTTCCCACTGAGTCTGAAGGCTGCCTCAGAAACTCACAAGACAAGGAGGCTCCAGGCAGTTACTTCCTACTGGTTATCCCTGGTCATTGCAGAAACAGGAAAACTGAGGCCCAAAGAGCTAAACTGACTTGCTCAAGACTATACAGTCAGGTGGCAGCAGACTGGAAATAGAACCGAGGGCTCCCTAAGTCCAGCCTGTTCTCTCCATCCCTCCTCATTCCACTAGAGCCTCACTCAGGATGTGCTCAGTCAGGAGCTGGCTATCAGCATTAGCTCAGACTTCTGCTCACAGTAAAAGGTCAGTGATTTGATATGTGAGCTGTTGGTAATGTTCAGTGGTTTGTACTATTTTTAATATTTTGACTCAATCCTGAACCGGTAGGATAAAGCTTTTGTGTCAGAAGGGAGGTTTAGTCCTGCTAAGATGCCACTCATGGAAGGCCCTAAGCAAGGCGTGGGGCTTTGGGAACCAACACCACTGTTTTTGCAAGTCTCAGTAATGCCACTGGGGGCAAGGGTATGACATGATTTCTGAATCCAAGAATGCTCTCAACATGGTTGGTGGGGTAACTCAGGACCCCTCCTCCTGGTGGAGGAGGCCAAAGGACCTTGTTTTTACTTCCATGAGCTTTGTTTCCAAATCATATTGCTCTCAGCTTCCCAGAGACTGGTCCCCTTGAAGAGGCCCAGGCCACAGGTTCTCATTAATAGCCACAGGGAGGTTCGCTGGCCTGTGCCTGTCTTCTGGCTTAACTCCCAGGAAGCTGCCTCACCCTTGGCCGGCCTCTGCTTCCTGCCCCATCCCTGACTCCTCAGCAGGCCTCCCTGCCACTCTGTGGGCCTTACCTGTTGGTACTGGGAACTTTTTTGGGTTAGTGAAAATTTTAGATGTGTATTCCTTGTGACTTTTAAAACTTTTTCAGTTGTGTTTTAATGCTGCAGAATAGCCCAGACATAAGAATATCTGTGGCCGAATTCTCATAACAAAACAAAACAAAAAAGATTTAAAAAAGTTATGGTACATTTAGACAATGGAAATTGAGCCTCTGTTGAAAAAAATGCCCCCGACAGAAAGGAAAATATACATTCACACAAAGACTTGCCCAGGAATGTTCATGGCATTATTCATAATAGCCAAAATGTAGAAACAGTCCAAATGTCCATCAGCTGGTTAGTGGATAATCAAAATATGGCACATCCATGTGATGGAATGCTTCTCAGTAAAAAAAAATACATGCTATGACATGGTTGAACCTCAAGAACACTACGCTAAGCAAAAGAACTTGATGCAAATGACCACATACTGTATGACTGGTAAATGAAATGCCCACAACAAGCAGATTCATAGAAGCAAATGGGCCCAAGGTATCTTTTAGGGGTGATGGAAATGTTCTAAAACCGGACTGTGAGG
Source organism: Camelus dromedarius (assembly GCF_036321535.1). Classification (NCBI taxonomy): domain Eukaryota; kingdom Metazoa; phylum Chordata; class Mammalia; order Artiodactyla; family Camelidae; genus Camelus; species Camelus dromedarius. The sequence continues at coordinate 49,540,552 of NC_087445.1, forward strand.
ATGGCTGTGCAACTCTATGAATTTACTAGAGATCATTGAGTTGTACACTTAAAAGGGGTGAAAAAGGGGAAAAAAGGTCAGTAAAAAGCATTCTAGCAAATGCTCAGGGCTACAGCCAGACTCTAACTGAAGACACTCAAGCCCAAGTAGGTCTGTAAAGGAGGGTGATGCGAGAAAGGAAAAAACTACTTAAAAAGCACCGGTTATATTTTAGAGAGATGTGGATTTAACAATTTTTGCTCTGAATCAGCATTAAATCATTACTATGATATCTGTCTCCCTCAAACAAGGCTGGGTTTGTAGCATAAAAGCAGGTTCCATCCTCTTTTGAGACACCACACATGCAGTTCTACTGGCCACCACTAGACAGTAGCACTCAGATGAGTGAAAGGGGCCGGCCAGCTGGGTTTAGGGGCCTTGAAAAGAATACAATGCACTCTCCACATTTAAACAGGCTCTATTCCAAAAACTTTCTATTTAAAGCAACAGTATGAATATCTTCCTAAATGACAATTATTGGCAAAAGCAGCATTTACAGAAAGAAGGAAAGAAATACCTCTGGGTGTCTCCCCCTCTTGGTCTCTGCTGTTCCTTCTGTGAGGCTGACCTCAAGAACCCCTCCTGCTATAGGATTTCCCCTCTGCCCCTGCAGCACAGATTAGACTCCAAAGCCCACATATGGCTAACTGCATTCCTGCTCTCAAAAAAGGTTATATCTGATCAGGAAAAAAGGTTTTATCTGATCAGGAAAAAAGGTTTCTGGGAGCTCTCAGCACACTCTCTGCCACAGTTCCCATTCTGGGTGAGGGCAGGTGGTAGGAAGGACGAGGTCTGGGAGCTGGAGACCACGGTGAGCAGCTGGCCCAGCCCCCTTGCACGGTGAGGCCCAGGCAGGTTCCTTAGCTTCTCAGACCCTCTCTTGTCTCACCTGGACAATGTGGGTACTGATGCCCACCTGGCAGGGTTTTTATGAGGCTTAGATGGTGTCTGGTATGTAAAGTACCTGGCATCCAAGAGGCCCTCTTTAAGTCTTAGTTCCTTCCTGACCTTTGCAAGAAATGTAAAAATTATTATTCATACTAATCCTATAGCTTCCAGCTCTCTTCAAATCCAAAGAGGATTCAAAGTTTTGTCCCTTCTGGATTTTAACATGTTCAAACAGATGAGAAGTGCACAGGCTTCTGCTTGGCTGTTGAATACATGAATGAATGAATGAATTTCTACAGACATCCCCTATAGCAGACATTTAGAGCAGCATGAAATGTGAACATGTTTTCTAAGAGCCTTAGACTGAAAGGTATTAATGTTGGGGCTTAACCCTGAATTCCCAGTAATTGTACATGTATATGCTCAATTCCACCCAATTCAGGCTGAAAAAAAGTATCAAAAATATCTACCCTTGGGAATCATTCAAATTTGAGTAAGGACACTCTGAATATTTATTCTGTGTTAAATAAATGTCACACACTGCCTACTTTGAAAAAAAAAGAAAAATAGCAGAATGGCTTATGTAAATTTTGCTTGGTATTATGTGTGTTTAAATTGAGTTGACTCAAAACTTGCTTTGGGAAATATTTAAGATTATGCCACCTCTATCAAGATAACTGGGGGCAGCCATGAGAGTTCCCCATAGTACTGGTGGGAGCAGCCCTACCAAGTCACGCCACCCTACCTCTATCCCCCATCCCTTGTCTCCTGCTGTTGGACCTGAAATAGAAATTAATCCAGGCTGGACCAGATTCCTTTCTTTGGGAATTTAGGCCTGGGGCATGAAGGTATCAACAAGCCGGTTGCTGAGAAGCTCAACTCAGGGACTGAGGTTTCCATCCTGACAGCCCCGATGGGCCCTAAATGTCCAAAGACTGACAGACAGAGAGGTGGGTCTGCTGAGAGAGGAGGAAGCAGCCATGTATTGTGAGAGGCCAGAGACCACGTAGCCCACAGAGGGCTACACTATCTCAGGGGACAACACCCCCTTGGAAAATGGCATGAATGGCGCCCTCTGGGGCTGTGCTGTACTGTGGCCCCACTAGAGAAAAGAGTTGCCTGGCTTCCAATACCATCTGGTCCCTAGCTCTATTTCCTTTTCCTGGCTTTTGGGAGCTTCCTCTGTAATATTTACGAATTCTCTTTTCCTTGGGCTCCTCTGAGTGGGTTTTGTTTAAAGCAACGATCCCTGACCCAGGCAGTGGTGCAATACGTGAGCTGGCTGTGCGTGACTTAACCCCAGGGGCCCGCTCGCATGCTCTCTAAGAGAGCAGTACCACCTGGAGCACAGACCGCAGGAGAGGGCACGGGACCGGGAGCCTGGGGCTCTGGGCCAATGCTCTTTTGAGCATGTCCTTTTCACCTGCTGGTCCCCATGTGTACATAAGCCCCATCCAGCTTCTTGAGAGGGTCCAAAGAGACTGAGAGGTGCCCTGGGAGGTAGGGCTGTGTGGCTCACCTGTTCAGGCCCTGGCAGTAGCCGATGGTGGGGTTCTGCCAGGAGAAGGCCAGCAGTACCCGGCGGAGCTTGTCAGGGAAGCTGGAGGTGGGACAGGTGAAATGCTTGTTGTTGGGGAAGGTCCGGTTCAGATCCAGCTCGATCTGCCGGGCGGCGGGGTGCTTGCAGGCCTGGCTCCGGCTCAGCAGCTCCTGGTAGCGGCCGGGGGCCTGCAGGTGCTGGACGCGGAAGCGGACCAGCCACCTCCAGATGTGCGGCCGGTGCTCGTGGGGCACGCCCGCCCGCAGCAGCTGCTTGAGCTCAGCTGAGGGGGCCAGCTCCCCTAGAGCTGCCCAGCGCTCCCGCAGCGGCCGCTCCACCGCCTCATGGGCCAGCAGGTGGTGGGAGTGCACTTCCAGCGCCTGGATCTTGGCCAGCAGCTTCAGGTCTTCCACCTCGTAGTTGGGCACTGTCAGGAAGCCGTACTCGTCGTACTCGCTGCCAGCAAAATCCCGTGTCAGCGGCACCCTGCAAGGCCCTTCCCCAGATAAGGGGCAGCGGGGAGAGGGTGGACCCTAGGCAGGGATCCTGCCTGGCTTCACTGCAGGTTGGCCTTGTAACTCTGGGCAGGTCACTTCCTGCTCCGAACCTCAGTCTGCTCTGTACCATGGGTACAGGAACTCCTGCTCGGCCTCATGAAGACCCAGTGAGATCCTCTGACGTAAACTGCTAGGGGCTGGACACTGCCTGGCACATGGTAAATGCTGAAAAGATATTTACTCATTCATGCTGTGCAAATATATAGCACCCTCTTATTACTCCATGCAGCCTTAGGCGCAAGGTGTCCTGTACTGCCATTCCAGAAACCCACTTCCATGGCCAGGAGGCCCAAGGGCAGACGGGGAATAGAGAGAACCAATGACAAGCGGAAATAGAGCTGGGGACCCGACCTAGATGGCCTTTCATTTAGTCAATGTTTATTTGCCTCTAGCACGTGCTCTGCATGTGCTATCTCATTTAATGCTCATGATCCTGCAAAGCAGGGATCTGAGCCCCTGTCTAACAGACGCTGAATATGAGGCTCAAAGGTAAAGTGATTTGTCCAGGGTCCCAAAGTGGGAAAGCCAGATGTGGCTCCAAAGCCTGGGCTCTGGCCACTGGACCACCCAACCTTTAGGGGCCTTTAACCCCAGCCACAGCCCCTCCATTATATTTAACTGTCCAAGTCCACTGTCCTCAGCAAGCTTGGCTCTGACAAACACCTCTAGGGGGCAGCCTGGGGAAGTGGGAAAAACAGAACTCTAGAGGCAGGCGCATGTCAGATGCACTAATGTGCTGTGTGGCCTTGGGCAAGGGGCTGCCTCTGCTGAGCCTGCACCACCTCAGCTGTGAAACAGGGCTCATTCCAGCCACATGCTCATTTGTCTGAAGGCCCAAGGAGGTCAGGGATGTGACACAAGGTCAGCAGCAACTGGCAGCAGGGACCCCAGGTCCTGCAGACCCAGCCCTGCTCTGGGCTTACCTGACGGGGCTCAGCACGACGCTGTCGGCCGAGGAGTCACCAGCTTCCCACTGCAGCGCCTCCTGGATGAGCTGCCTCAGCAGCTCCGAGCACTCACTGGCCTCGCCCCCCATGGCCTCCTGCAGCCTCCGCAGCCCCGCCAGGTACTTGCTTTCCATCTGGCAGTTCTTGGCTTGGAGGTAGGCACACTGTGGGAGGGAGGGATGGGGCTGGTCAGGCCATCTAGTTGGGCTTGGGCCAGAGGCCCTAGACCCGAACAGCTTCAGGCAGTCCAGCCCATCTTCCAGCTGGACCCCCATCCATCCCCACCCCGGCCATTCATGTAAGGGAAAGGAGATGAGCCCCGAACCCAAGGGTTTACATCAAGGCAGAAAGGTTCCAGGCAGGAGAGGACCCGTCCCAAGGCTGAAGCTGGATTCAGAAAAAGCAGGGAGAGGTGGGCAGGAGCAGCACAGGCTCTTGCATGGCCTGCAGTCCCATTCTGGTTCAGCCACTGCAGGCTGGGTAACCTATGGCAAGTTACTTAACCTCTCTGTGCCTTAATTTCTTCATCTGTACAATGGGGAAAATACAGAGTATGCCTTAGAACTCTTGTGAGACTCAGATGAGCCAATGTGTGTAAAGCTCTTCCAGGGAACTTGGCCCAGAGCAAGCTCTCTGTAGGTGGTATAACGGTATAAGCAGTGCCCAAGGGATGGACATGGAGCTCTGGACACTGCTCTCGTACCTTCTGCTGCCACCATGTGGGCTCTTTCCATTCCTCCAACACACCACCTCTCTCTACCTCGTGGGACACACACTGCACTCTCCCCATCTGCCTACCCCTTCCTCCTGCCTTGAACTTTTGTGTTTCTATTTACACAAGCTGGGTGGTGCTGGGGAAGTCAGGTAACCTCTCCGGGCCCTGTGTTCTGTCTTTGTAAGATAGGGACAGTAAAAATCTGTCTCATAGCATTACCATGACCTCGGGGCCAGCTGGCTCCTGTCTCATCCTGGTGTGGCAGAGTGGGAGTCTCTAGGCCAAGGCTGCCATCCTGTGGCACCCCTGCCCAGTCACCATCACTAACCCTGAGCCATTCTGTGAGCCTGTCTCCTACCTGTCCCACCTGGCTCCCACCCCTGCTTCCCTCTAAAGCCAGAGCCACTTCCTGAGTCCCCCACCAGTTCACTTCTATGGGATTTCTGCTGCAGACTCCCAAGTCTCCCTACTTCCAGGCCCACCTCCTCAAGTCCACCCTCCACCGAGCACCCACAGCAGTCTTCTCAAAACATTCATCTGAGGCCCTCCCACTCAAAATCCTTTAACAACTCGCAGTTTCCTCAGAGTACACTCCATACTCCTCACCCTTTTATTAAAATATAATGTCTTTGTCTCTTATCACTTTTTAAAAAATTTAAAGTCTTTTTTGTCTAATATTAGTATAGCTACCCTGCTTTCTTTTGGTTACCATTTGCATAGAATATCCTTGTCTTTCCTTACACATTCAATCTATTTCTGTCTTTGGATCTAAAATCAACCTCTGGTAGACAGTATATAGTTGGATTATGCATTTTTATCCATTTTTCCCAATCTCTGTTTTTTGACTGGTGACTTTAATCTATTTACATTTTCCCCCCTAACAGAGGCACTAGGGATTGAACCCAGGACCTCATGAATGCCAGAATGGGCCCTCCAACTGAGTTATACTCCCCACCCATAATCTATTTACATTTAAAGTAATTACTGACAAGGGGGAACTTATTTCTGTCATTTTGCTGTCATTGTTACAATAATACTAGCTTTTATAGTCACCTATGTGTTTCCCTTCATTGAGATCTGTTTCTTTATATAGCTTTGAGTTACTGTCCTTTCATTTCACCCCACAGGACTCCCCCTGAGCATTTCTTAAACAGCAGGTCTAGGGGCAACAAACCCCCTCAGATTTTATTTATCTGAAAATGCCTTAATTTCTCCCTCACTTCTGAAGAAAAGCTTTGCCAGGCATGGATTCTTGGTTGACAGGTTTTTTTCCTTTAGCGCTTTGACTCTCTCAGCCTACTGCCTTTTGGCCTTCAGACTTTTTGATGAGACATCTGCTCGTCATCTTGTTGAGGGTCCCTTTGTGTGTGATGAGTCACTTCTCTCTGCTTTCAAGGTATCTCTTTGTCTTTTGCCCTTCGAAAGTTTCGATATAATGTGTCTTGGTGTGGGTCTCTTTGAGTTTATCTTATTTGAAGTCTGTTGAGCTTCTTGGATGTTTATAGGGTCATCCCTTGGTATTTGCAAGGGATTGGTCCCAGGACTCCTCTTGGATAACAAAATCTGTGGGTGCCCAAGTCATGTATAAAATGGTGTGTTATTTGCATATAACCTACACACATCCCCTTGGATACTTTAAATCATCTCTAGATTACTTATAATACCAAATACAATGTAAATGCTATGTAAATAGTTGCCAGCATGCAACAAATTCAGTTTTGCTTTTTGGAAATTTCTGGAATTTTTTTGAGAATATTTTCCATCCACTGTCACAAACAGTGGATATGGAGGGCCAATTGTATTCACGTTTTTTCATAAAATTTGGAAAGTTTTCAACTATTATTTCTTCAAATATTCTCTCTGCCCCTTTCACTTTCTCTTCTCCTTCTGGGACTCCCATAATATGATAGGTATGTTGTTCTGCTTAATGGTGTCTCACAGGTCACCGGGCTCTGTTCACTTTTCTTCGGTATTTTCACTTTCTGACTCAGTAATTCCCACTGTCCTATCTTCACATTCATTGATTCTTTCTGCCTGCTCAAATCTGCCTGTAAATCTCTCTAAGTGAATTTTTCATTTCAGTTACTATACTTTTTAGCTCCAGAATCTCTTTTGGTTTCTTTCTAGGTTCTCTCTTTCTTGATATTTTTATTTTGTTCACACACTGCTTTCTTGACTCTCCACATCTTCCTTTAGTTCTCTGAGCACCTTTAAGACAATTGTTTTAAAGTCTTTGTCTGGTAGATCTGCCATCAGGTCTTTTGCTGGGACACTTTCTGTCGATTTATTTTTACTTCCAAATGGGCCATAACTTCCTGTTTCTTTGAATGCTTTCTGATATTTTGTTGAAAACTGGACATCCGAATCTAATAATTGGGGGTGGAATTGATTAAAGAAACCTCAGCTGAAAAAGGATTCAGGACAGGCCTGTATGGGGAGCAACGTGGGGAGGTGGAACAGTGGCTGCCTGCCTCTCCCTCTGCTCCTCCATGATCAGAAGCAGCAGTCAGCAGAGCGCAGATCCCTGGGATTTGGAAGGCCAATCATCAAAGGCACAGTCCAGAGGGAGAGTAATAATGAGGAGAGTGAAAGAGTGGTGAGACGGTGAGAGGACAGGAAGGGTGGCTGGGAATAGAGCCAGGACAGGGCTCCCGCCCCTCACCTTCATCAGGAGGGCCCTCTCCTTCTCGGCCACCTTTCTCCAAATCTTTGTGACCTGGTGGATCTCGGAGTTGAGAAAGCGATTCTGGGTCCGGTATGCTTCCATGTCATCCTGGAAAAGAGAGCAAAGCGTTTATTGAGTTGGTCCTCACTCTCAAATGAGCTGCCAACACTTACTTCCTTTAGAAATTTCTAATAATGGTAATGGAAAAGGAAATCTGAGAGAGAAAAAAGTTACTGATAACCCCCTTCTCTAATCTTGATCCCATCATGATATGGTGGAGAGAACGTTAAGCATGGAGTTCAAATCCTGGCTCTGAATTCCTGACTGGGAAGCTTCACTGAACCACTATGACCCTCTGTTTCCTCATTTGTAAAAGGGGAAAAATACCAACTACTCTACTCTGCAGCTGGAGACTAAGTAAGGTAACGTGTACATTGAGTGCAAGGACCAAACACAACAAACATTCAATTAGTGTTTGTTTTTAAATAAATATATTTTGTCATATATTTGTGATCATAGAGAACAATACTGGGTGAAAATTTTTTTACTTAGTGTCACTTTATAAATACTTTTCTATGTTGCTACAGAAGCTTCCCAATGATCATTTTTAATGTCTGATGACTACTCTAGTAGGTGAACTTATCATAACTTAGATGTAATCTTTCTCCTGTTGTTTTTCATTTGAGCCCTGGCTTGTTCTTGGTTTGTCTCTATTATGAATAATGCTGGTAAGCTTATCTCTGAGCCTAGAGCTTTCCTTTCACAAGCTGTCCAGTGGAGGGAGTAAGATCACGCCGCTGGGACGTGCAGAGAAGCTGGACAAGCCCTGGGGAGGTTCAAGCAGGAGGCTGAGCCTCAGAAAAAAGCAGCCATAACCGTGGATCTCAATCTGCTTAGATGAACACTGCAGAAGCAACAGACAACGCATGCTCACAACAATACCTAGCAATTCCAGGGCATCTAGTAGCTGATACTCAACCCCTTTCTGTTCCACCCAAGAAAACGTACTGGGCGAGTATGAGGGACTCTCACAGGTATGACTTTGGATAGGCCCTGATTTATCGGAAGTTAAAAAAAGCACACCTAGCCTGTGGCACTTCATTATCAGGGATGGGTCACTTGTGCATGGCTCACAGGTCATTCTGATCCTCTTCATTCTGGCTAAGATCCCTTCCAGCCTGGAAGCTCCAATTCATGTCCAGGTCTGCTGCCTTCTGCCTAGATGGTTGACACAATGGGAAGACCACACGCTCCCAGGACTCGATAGCTGGAAAAAAATGCCCCAGGCTGACTTCATCACGTGGCCTCTCACCCCTCTGCTGGGGCTTCCATGGTGTCCCCCACCCTGGCTGCCTCTGCTTTCATCTCCCTCCCTGTGTCTCGGCTGCAAGGCTGTCCTCAGGCTGAGCTTGCTCTCTGCTCTCTCCTCCCAGCTGGGACCCAGGCTGTTCCAAATCCCCAGCCTGGACTTCATCCTACTCTCCAGCCATGTCCCTGCCCTGGATCAAACTCCAGGCTCCTTTTCTCAGAAATGCTGCTGGGGAATGCCAGCTGCTCTTCTGAAAAAGTGCCTGCCTGTTTCCCCTCCACAACCCTCATTTCTTATCCTTACGTGGAAGGGGCAGTGAGGATGCTGCAAATCCCCACGCTTGCAGCATGAGGACCCACCTCCTGTGAGCACCAGGATTTTCCAGGACCGCTCCCCACTCCCACGACAGTCTTACATTTTGGTGTCTGGAGATTCAGAAAACTTAAGAACAAAGAAGCTGTGTGGGCTCCCCGCACCATCACCCCCACCCTCCACCCCTATACGGAGCACATTATCTCATTAATCCTCCCAGCAGCCCAGAGAATAACACAGGTGAGATCTCAGAGGCCCTGAAAGGATAAGTAAGTTGCCCAAGGTCACAAAGCAGAGTGAGACTGAGCCCAGGTCTGTCTGATTCTAAAGCCAAGTCCTAACCACTGCACCCACTGCCCACTTTCCAACTCCCTCCCTACTGGAATCTACCTGGATGACAAAGTCTAGTCCCCTCTTCAAGGGTTGTCTTTGGTAGTGTTCTGGCTGAAGGCAAGCATGCTTGTCTGACCTCGCCTACCTGGCAGCATAGCAACATCGCACCACAGACACACCTGCCCGCTGCCTGGATGTAAAGCTGCCCTTCCCACTGAGCCCCGGCACAAGTCACTCACCCTTTCTGTGCCTTATCCCCTCACCTGGAGAACAGGGATGATAACAGTACCACCTCAGGGGTTGTTGGAAGGATTCCTAGTTAGCTCATCTGTGCACAAGGTGGAGAACTGTGGGTGGTGTGGGGCGCACGCAGTGTGAATGTCACCTCCCTCCTGATTCTCAAATCTTGGATCCACTCTTCCCACTGTGCTCCTCCCTCACCTGCCCAGAGGTTTCCCACTGCTGCTACCGTGGGTTCTTCCAAATGCCTGGGAAATGCAACAAGCCTCCAGGTGAGGGAGGCAAAGCGCTACCAGCCGCCAGGCCCCTTCCCCCACACACATTGTTGTGTGTAATTTAACCTTTACCACAGTGCTGTGGGGGAAGTGCTAAAGTACCAGCACTCCCTCTTCACAGGTGAGGAAACAGGTTCAGAGAAGGTACACCTCCTCAGTCACGCAGCTGGTACGGGAGAGAGGCGGGATCCAAACCCAGGCGTGCTCAGTCCATGCTGGGACTTGAAAACGACCGTGGGCTGGTCTGAGACTGTTCTGCACCGCTCAGCTCTGCCTCCTGACAGCAGCCCTTTTCCTGTGCCCCAGGCCTAGAAGATGCACACTGGCTCTCCAAGGCTTTGGGCATGTTGTAGAGGGCACCCTGCTTCCAGCCCAGACAGGGAGGGCAGGTGCAAGCACCCCGGGGAGCAGCTGTGGGCCTGGCGGGGGTGGCATCTGGGTTCCCCTTCCCATTCGGCTCCTTGCCCTACCTTGAGTGTTCTTCTTGGCTCAGAACTGCAGGAAGGAAAAGGAGAGATCTCAGAGAAGAGAAAAGCCGCTTGACTGTCACCAGTGAAGCCAAAGAGGAAAACACAACTGCAGAGAGGGGACAGGGAAGACGAAGAGTCTGCCTGCCTTCCTTCACAGGGCCCAGGGGCCCGGGAACCCTCTTCGGGAAATGCTGCATGGACTAGCCCTTGTGCTAGTGGGGAAGGCAGTGGATTGGATGTGGGGAGACCCGGGGTCTAGCTGCAATCCTGCTGCTTGTGCTGTGCGACCCTGGCCCAGTCCTTTCCTCTCTCCAAGGCTCGGCCGACGCTGCCAGCAGATGAGAGGCAGGCTAGATCTCTGAGTCTTTCTGGCTCTGATATTCAAGAGGTCAATGATTCTCACACTGACAGTTTCAACAATGAGGAGGCATTTCCCTAAAGTGAGGTGCCCTCAACCACAAGGGCAAACAGGCAATGTGAACACGCTCTGTTCCAAACATAAAGACAATGGAATTTTGATGAGTCTTCTATTTTTTTTTCTAGCTCAGACACCTAAAGGCTAAAAAATAAGGGACTCACTCTAGCACATGCAACTCTTTCTAGCACAAAACACCTGCGGTGTCAGCTGAAGGACTGATGGCTAACAACCTCCAAGGATCAGCTGTAAATGTTAAGCACGGTTGATGTGAACCATACCCAGAGTTTCTTCATATCTGGGCTCACTGATAAATTAAACTCCTGAAAATGCAAACTCAGGGGCACACTCAGTGTCCTTGGTGCATCCGTGCTTCCAGTCAATTCTGAGGCAGTCTGAAGGCACCAGTGAGTCTATCTCTCTGACCCCCACGCTGTTCTACTGGGTCTTCAACAGTGGATTCCAGCAGGACCGATGCAGAAAGAAGACACTTAGCAGGGCAGAGTAGGGCAGGAGAGCAAGCTGATGGAAGCGACTTTCACAGCTATGTGAGGGACTGAGAGCTTTCTAACAGCCTAGCCGCATCTGCAGTTGAAAGTCTTTTTTTCATTTTGAACTCTAAAGAATCTTTGATTTTTGACTAAATAAGGGAGAAGGTTTGCAGACTGGTCACGTGGTTTTTCATGCTGAAAGAAAGGGAAGGAGTCTGGGTTTCATGTCACCTCCCCTTGTAACAGCTCTGTGAGTAGGACTGGTTAGGCCAGGCTATATAAAGGTAAGATAACTTGGTCAAGATCACAGAGCTAGGAAGAGGCAGAGCCAGGATTCAAACACAGGTTGCCCGACCTCAGAGCTTGCGGAGTGGCCACTGTACCACATGGCCCACTGTTCTCTCAAGAGCTCCTGGATTTCTTTTTCTTTCCCCCCTCACTCCTTGGACAGCAGTTCTTTGATTCAGCAGCATAACACCATGTATACACGTGTGGCTCTGAGTGCCAGGGCTGGGGGCTGGGCTGACTCTGGCTATATGGCTGCCTGTGGAGACGGTGGGGGCTCTGCGCACCTATCCCCAGCCTCAGGCCTCCGGGGGTCTGGCAGTTCCTGTCACTACCCTCCAGAGAGGAGGCTGCAGCCTGTGGCCGGCATCACACCTAAAATAAAGTTCCTGCCTGCTTTGTTGCGACTGGTCCCTGCAGGATAGGGCGGCCTCTCCCAGGTGAGAACCGCAGCCTGGACGAGGGTGAGGCAGGGATGCCGGCGGTGGCTAGAAGGGCCAAAGAAGCTAGCAGGCAGCAGAGCAGACAGGCTAGTGAGAGATGTGAGCTACAGCCCAACTCCCGTCCCCTGACCTGCTCAGCACACCGCCCTGGGCAAGTTACTTCACCCATCTCAGACTCAGAGTTCTCCTCTGTCAAGTGGGGGGCACATGAGCAGCTGCCTCGCAGGGCTGGTGCGGGGGTTCAATGACGTGACGCAAGTAAAGCACTTAGGGCAGCGCCTGCCACACAGGAAACAACCTGTAAGCAGAAGTGGCGATGACTATCAGAAGCAAGTCACAGCCAGCCAAGGTCACGACTTGTGTGCAGGACTGCCGAGGAGGGCCGCCCGGCACCTTGGGCTCCCGAGAGTGTTGCTGGGGCACTAAAGGAGGCTGACCGGGCCAGGCCCCGGAGCACTTGGGAGTTCTGGCCCCACCTCAGGGTCTTTCATCTCTAATTTGATTACTTAGAGATTCTTTCACTTCCAGCCAAGGATATCATGAAGCGGTCAATTTGCCTTGGGCCTTCTGGTTAAGAAAGTGAGGAAGAGTCTAGCAACATCTCCATCAACATCTATTTCAACTATGAATTTTCTAGCATTAAGGGCTACCCCTGCTCTATCTAGAAAACCCTTAGGGTCGAGAGCAATGCCCTCCCCAAGGCCCAGGGCCTGGAGGGAGGGGTCCCTACCTTCAGGTGCTCCATCTTCTCCTGCTGGCTCAGAAAGTCCCTGTTGGCCGCATCTGGGGTTGCCAGGGGCCGCATGAAGTCCTGGGTGACCTTCTCAGAGAGCTTGCAGATGACCTGCTGCTTGGCCTGGTTCTTGTCCATGAGCAGCTGCACGTGCTGCTGCAGCTCCTGCACCTGCTGCTCCTGCAGGCTCGCCGTCTGCACCAGGCTCTCCCGCTCCTGCTCCAGGGCCTCCACCCTCCTGCCCAGCTCTGCGATCTGCCGCACTTTGTGCCGCACCAGCTCCAGCCGGTCCTTGTCCTCGGCAGCTGCCAGGTACATGCTGGACACCCTCTTCTCCTGCTGGGCAGCCTCCAGAGCCTTGTGCAGGATCTTCACCAGCTCCTGGGCAGGAAAAACGAAGCACCCTGTGAACTTGGGGAAGGGCTGTTAGGGGCCAGCAGCAGTGGGGCATAAGCTGTCATCAGTTCTCCTAGGAGCCCTGGGAGGTGGCTGGCGTCACCCCTTGGGGCATCTAATTCCAGCACGCATATTCTCTTTTTCTGTTCAGAAGAGTTTTAGTTGAATACATGGTTCCCCAGTGAAAGACTACATTTCCCAGCCAAGCTCATAGCCAGATATGGCCAAGTGACCATTCTGCCTAAATGGGATCTGAGAAATGCTGTGGGCGGCTTCTGGATCATACCTTTAAAACTGCAGCACACATGCTCCCCTGGCCCAGTTCCCCTTCCTTCTGGCTGGGAAATGGCAAGACCTCGGTTGCCACGCTGGGCTCACGAGCAGAAGCTGCATGTTGAGGATGACACGGTCGCCGCACCAGCTCAGAACTGTGTACTTACCTCTGGATTCTTCAGTGTCAGAGAGAAATGAACTTCCAATTTGTTTTAGGCCATGGTACTTTAAGGCTTCTATGTTACAGTAGCTGGGCCTGTACCCTGACCAATACATGTCTGTTTCAGAGATGTACAGAGGCCCAGAAGAGTGGAATTTAATCCCAAGTCATCTGGACTCCTAGCAGCCTGGACTCAGTCAATAATGAAAGCAGGGTGGTCAGCAGCATGGCACATGGGCCTGGCTCTTCTCTGTCACTCCTGAGGCAGACATCACTAATTAATCTCAATACTCCTTCCTGCTAAGCCTGGTTGAGGCCTCAGAACCCCTCTGAACATGGCATCTGAGCAGTCACTACTAATGGAGCTGAGGCGGCATTAGAGAGGAAACACGTTGGCCATTCTCACGCCAAGCCACACATTCAGGGCCTCATTCAAGTCATCCATGCCCAGTCTTCGGCTCACCAAACGATGCCTGTAGGGTTGGTCCAAAGAAACGTGAGACAGTTCAGAAGAGACAGACCTTGATTGATTCCTTGGCAGGAGCTGCTGATTTGCGTGGAAATTCAAGGTTTGACTCCCCATGTCTTCGAGCTTCCACCCTCCCCAGCACCCAGGGACCTGTCCTGCCCCCAAGCAGAGATGTGTATTCAGTCAGGACCAGGAAGAACAGCAGAAGCCAGGCAGCCTAGCAGCCAATCACACGTGAACCTCAGACCTGGAAGTTAGGGCTTTCAGGTCACACTGCTGTGCTTCATGCCAGTCTCATTTGAAAAACATGGTTTCCAGGAGGCATGTTAACTGTGTGCACGCCAAAGTATTTAAATCAGTGATCAGCTGGATAGGGATATTTGCTAAGAACAATTCCATTTTGGAGAATTGCCCTAAATCTATGGCTTTATTTGAGAAGCTAATGAGAAGACCAGATTAGCACACATCTCCTGAAACCTTGATACCAGTAACTGTCCCTTCTCTGGTTCTCTCTCTTCTATCTGTCCATCCAACCTTGATTAAGCATCACTCAGTGCCAGGCCCTGGGGCCCAGGGAAGGACCGGTCACAGTTCCCACCCTCAAAGAAAACAAAGGCTGCTGGAAGCAAAGGTGAATCACTGTCATGGAATGATTTACTGCAGAGCGAAGCAAGGGTGTTTGTGGGGGCACAGGGCAGCAAGCAGTGACTTCTGCCTGGGCTGGAGGCGGGGGAAGACCAGCATATCCTAGAGAAAGGCAGAGCAGTTTAAGCGGATCCTGAGGAATGAGGAGGGCCCGGGACGGTCCAACAGCAGGTGGGAGCTGAGCGTTGGGAGGGCTCTCCAGTTGAGGCTGAGCCAACAGCGTGAGCAAAGGCTCAAAGGAATGAAAGAACTAGTGCGGAGCTGTGGGAGTTCTGGGGTGTGGCAGGGAGGTGGGGTGGGGTCAGTGGTTGCAAACCAAACCAGAATGTCTGGAATGAAGCAGTCAGCTTCCCAGGGCTGTGCTGAGAGAGATTAACATTCCTGTGGTTCCAGGATAATCGAGAAGCCTAGACCGTTTTCTAGGTCAGCTGAAGTTTGGAGATTACCTTGGGTAACTGCCTGGTGAAATAACCAACACGTGCCACTGTTCAGACTTGCCCTAGCCTCAGAATCCAGTGGGTATCTTTCCCCCAACTTAGAGTCAATTCTGAGGCCCATTTCATGACATCGGAACGCTGTCTCTCCGCTTCCCACATCTGGCTTTCCAAATCCAAGACAAAGACACCAGCCTAGGAGTCTGTCCTCCCACCCCAGGATCCCTGCACCAAAATGAGGCAGGGGGAAAGGAACTCGGGAGAGTGATGGAGCTAGAGCAGGAAGTGTGAGGTGAGGAGTGGGAGTGGATCGTGGATTTAGAAAACCACCTGGAGGCTGAAAGGCCCTGGGACACCACCTGGTCCAGTCACCTCACTGTCACACAGGGAGACTGAAGTTCAAGAAAGGAGACAGGAGGGGACCAAAGGGACTTGGTGATCCCCATGACAGGGAAAACTGCAGCAAGAACAGAGGGCTCTCAACTCCAATCCTAAGATCCTTCGCTTCTCCGGGATGTGTAGTTAATGGATTTTGCACCGAAATGCTTCTTTCAAGTTCTTTAAAAGTGGAAATAATCCATGTTCGTAGCAGCATTATTCACAAAACCCGAGAGCTGGAAACAACCCAAGGGTCTATTAATGGTGAGTGGATCAACAGAATGTGGCACAGAATGGAATGTTACTGTCTTAAAAAGGAAGGAAATCCTATCACATGTTACAACATGGATGAACCTTGAGGCCATTCTGTTAGGTAAAAATAAGCCAGTCACCAAAACGCACATACGCATCAATAGAAATAACAGAAACAAAAAGGAAGGCTTGAACGTCAGTTCTGAAGCTGGTTTTGTCCTTATGACATGACGGTGCCTCTCCAGGTTAGTCGGTATCGAGCAACACCTTTGTTTGCGACAATTCAAGAGTACGCCTCGTACGAAGGCACCACAGTTCCCTTCACCCCACCCACCCCAGCATGGACATCTGGGTTATTTCCAATTCCTGCAAGTATAAGCAATGCCTTAGGACCAAGTCTTAGAAATAGAAGAGCCGATCAAGTGATACTTTTAATATTTCTTAATCAAATCATTGCCTGGCCCATCTCAGAATTTGGTAACTGGTTATAAGTTGTCATTTTATTAAAGTTTTTAAAAGCCAATAAATCATTTTAAAAAATCAATCCTTTATCTTATTAAAGAGTTGATACCTTCATCACTCACTAAAATCAAGGCGGTACGGCGCCCAACAGTGTTTGTGACAAAAGCACTGGACTGGGAGCGCAGCACTTCAGCCACTGACCCCTAAGGGGACTGGGGTCAGCTGGGTGCAGGTGAAGGGGCACTGGCTTTCGAGTTACGGAGGCCTTGGTTCCCATTCCAGATCCATGAGGGTGTATCTAATGCAGGTGTTTAACAAAACTGAACCTCAGCTTTCCCGGATGTAAAATGGAGATAATGGTCCTTACTTTACTGAGAGTCACTGAAAGGATGAGCAGGTGTGGCAAGTGTCCCTCCCCCAGCTGAAGCAGGGGCCGTCTCGACCCTCTTTTATGACCTCAGGCCCCAGGGCCTGTCTCTGAAGTCTCTGGCTTCTCAGAAGCTTCCCAAGTGAATGACATGCTTTCACCAAGTAATCCTGAGCTAAATTGGCCCCAGGCAGCGCCTGGGAGGGGTTCACCATTCCCAGCAGCCAACAGATGGCCAACATCACCACTAACAACAGCCTTCCATCTGCCGGAGCAGACAGCCTCCAGGCTGGGTGCGATGCTGTCAGCTCTGAAAGCCTGAGTCAGAGGCCAGGCCGCCATCTGGCGCTCTCTCCTAGAGTCCAGATCTCCCGTGGGGCCCGTGCTGCAGGGGCCTGGGAGGGATAATGGCTTAATGGGCATCGGAATCACAGGGAGTGTGTTCACTTGTTCCGAGGAGCAGTTGCGGTGCTTGTGTCCGATACTGTAAGACTAGGGAGGAGGCGGTCCTGGACCTGGAGAAGGAGACCAGGGCCCAAGTCCTGGCTCTTCCAGCTGTGTGACCCTGGAAGTCACCCACCTTCTCTGAGCCCCTTGAGCATGGTGCAGTGAAAAGGAAGAAGTTCTAGAGGCAGGCAGACCAGAGTGTGAACCCTGGCCTGGCGCCTGGGAGGCCCTGAGCATCAGAACCTCTTAGAACCTTAGTTTGTTCGTCAGGAGAAGGAGCTGATAACTGTGGTAAAGATTAGTGACAAAGCATGGAAGGTGCCAGCACAGTGCTGGGGCCACTTAATACCCAGCTACTTGTGCTCATATCTTCTCTTTCCCACTGGAGGGTGAGGTCCCCCAGGGCAGGGATGTGGCCCAACGTACCTCTGTGCCCTCCATAGAATCCAATAGACCCTGAGATACAAACTCTTTTTAAAAATCACTCAAACTATTGGCATGGTCTGTCTGGCTATCTGAGCCTGGAGAAGACCCCCAGTTCCCATGTCCTCTTGCAGCCTGAGGTAGAAAGGTGGTGTCTTCCCACTGAAGAGTCACAGGAGGGCATCCTGTAGACATGGGCCCAGGAGGTCCAGGGGACTGTTTCCCCAGCTGAGGAATTAGACTTGGAGGGTCTCAGATGGAGAGGTGCTCTCTGACCAGCATTTCTGAGTGCCTGGGGTCCCACTGGGTACCCCAAGATCGTGCCGGCTCCTCTGTCTTACCTGTGGGGCAAGAGTCAGTCCCTTTTCCTCCTGCCCCTCTTTGGTTTTGGTATTTGGGTTGAAGGCGAAACCTGAGTTGGTAGGGCTGGGTTCCCCTTCCTAATGTGGAATGAAGGTGGTGGGGCCTCAGCTCATGCTGCTGTGCCACACAAGCACACCTCCAGAAGCCCCTGGCGGAGGGGGGGTGCCTCACTCCTGGTAAGGCAGGCAGGAATCAGCGAGGAGGGCAGTGAAAGCCACGGTCATCGCCAACATAACCAAAGCCTGCATGTCTGGGGGACTTGCTGCGTGCCAGGCACTGGGCTTTATGAATCTGGACACAGGCCTCTCCAGTAAACATGATTACAGCTCCATCTAAGGAGGAGGGAACCGAGGCTCAGAGAGGTTAAGAGCCAGAATTGGGGCCTGCATATCTTATTTAAAGGCCTGTGCTCTGAATGGCCCACTAGACTAAAGTGCATTTGGGAGATGGGTCGGAGAGCATGCAAATCCACTCATGCTGTGAGTCAAAAGTTAAACCCCAAGACTTGCCCTCCTCCCGACTATCTGTCCCAGGACAGGGCTGAGGTCTGCTGGAAAGTGAACTAGTCAAAGTCTAGATTCTTTAGTGCTCGGACAACTTCCTCCTAACATTTCACTCTGCTGTAGGGGAGTTGTCAATGGCCTGGGCAGCCCTTGCTAATCTCCATGAGTTTGCCTCATTTATTGAAGAACGGAGAGTCCTCCAGGGCTGCACAGCCATCGGGGACAAACCCGGATGAAATCTAGGTCTCCCGGGGATTATCCACGTCACTGACAACTCCCAAGTCCTTGGAAGGAAAGGCTGAGTCACGGGAGGCTGCCCACGTTTCCTGGAAAGAAGGGGAAGACGCACGGAAAGGAGAGGTGGTGTTTTCATTCTAGACGTTTTTTCCAGTCCGGGTCGGGTTTGGGACTTGAGCTGTACTGGTCCAGGGATCAGGAAGCCGCTACAGCTCAGCTTAATGCCCTCAGCTCTCAGGAGCGGCCAGCAGCCTCTCGACAGGACTGGAGGTGACCGGAGGAAAGGATGACACTGGGTTGCTAGTGGCAGCAGAGTAGACCTACATGCTGTAAGGATATATCGGTGTTGGTTTGCTGAATGCCTGTCTCTGCCATGAAATGGAAGTCCTGCAAGGGCAGGACTTGTGTCTTTCTTCACTGTTTGTTTTCCAGCACCTAGAACCCAGCTTACACGTAACAGGTCCTCACTAAAGACTTGCTGAATGAACAAATGAATTGAGAACATATGAACGAATGAGCTTCCTCCTTGGAGAACTCTGATCACCAGCTGCTTCATTAACAGTCACCCTGACCTGCCAGGAATGAAGTGTCTGCTGGTTCCCGTATTAACTGTTTAGGGGCAAGAAAGGCAAAGAAGGAGCAAAACTAGATAGGGAGAACATTTTCTCCAAAAACAGAGCATAAAGGAAGAGAAGAAATGTACAAGGGGGAGAATTTTTAGCAGTAAATACAGGACACTCCCCACCTCCCCAAGAGCAAGAGCAAAAACAAAGCAGAAAGAGGCTCACAGCACCAAGGCTCAAGCAAGAAAGTTTGGTCCTTCCCCTCAGAGGGGGAGGAGCCTGGGTGCTCAGTGGGGCCCATCACTGGAGCCCTACTGGCACCACCCTCAGGATTTGGGTAACAACTGTGAAAGCTTAATGACTTTTATTATGCTAAACAGAGCCTATCCCCTCTGTTCAGACTTGATGGAGAAATCAAAAGCTTCACAGATAAACAAAAGTAAAAATTCAGCACCACAAAACCAGCTTTACAACAAATGTTACAGGAACTTCTCTAGTCATTAAATCGTAAGAAAAGAGAACAAAAAGAAGAAAGAGAGAAAAAAAATCTACAAAAGATTGCTTTGGTAGCTCGGGGTCTTTCATGGTTCCATATAAATTTTGGAATTGCTTGTTCTAGTTCTGTGGAGAATGTCGTGAGCATTTTGACAGGGACTGCACTGGATCTGTAGATTGCTTTGGGTAGTAAGGCCATTTTGATGATGTTGATTCTTCCAATCCAGAAGCACAAGGTATCTTTCCATTTCCTTGCATCACCTTCAATTTCCTTCATCAGTGTTCTATAGTTTTCTGAGTGTAGGTAACCTCCTTGGTTAAGTTTATTTCTAGGTATTTTCTTGTTCTTGATGTAATGGGAATGTTTATGCCAGTTATAAAATTCTGGTTTTTGAAGTGAAAAAAAAAAGTGAATGAAGGGCCATAAATGGCAAAATACCCTTCTTTCTTATGGGTGAGTTGTATTCCATTACTTATATATGCTGCATCTTTTTTATCCATTCATCTATTGATGTGCACTTAGGATACTTCCATATCTTGGCAATTATAAATAATGTTGCTGTTAATTGTAGGGTGTAAGTATCTTTTTGAATTAATTCTTATTTTGTGGTTGGCTTTATTCCTTTGATAACTATGTAAGTTAAAAAGCTACGTTCTTAGAAACAATGAACAGTATGTATATGTAAATGAAAAATATATGGGCAGTATATTGTGTATATGTGTTTACATACAATATATTGTATATGTGCAGTCAAATTGTAGCAATTCTACCTAACAAAACTGAAAAATGAAAACAAAAAAGAGCCTATTGTCCAGTGCCTCAACCCCACTGCCTCCCTGTCACATGACCCTTACTACTTCATGAGGTCACTCCTGGATGTGACCACAATTTACTCTCTGGGTTATAGGATTTCTGAATGATTCTAATCCCTGTGTATGTATATGATCTGTTTTCTACAATAATCATGTAGCTTGTTCTTTTCTTTTATTAATTTATTTTTATTATTATTTTTAATGGCGGTACTGGGGATTGAACCCAGGACCTCATGCATGCTAAGCACTCATTCTACTACTGAGCTGTACCCAACCCCCCCAAGCTCGTTCTTTTCTTAACCAGTATAATTAACCTCTCTATTCTCTAGCTTAAATCTTCCTCCCTGTCACTGTCCCCTGTTGGGCCTTGCTCAGCCCCAGGGCCACACAGACCTGCCTGCTTTCTCTGTCCTGTGACAGACCGTCAGAGATCTGCACCCCATTACCAGCTGCCAGGTCAAAGATCCCCCAGTTCCTTTGGTGGCCCCTCCCAGGACCCTGTACCCAGATCAGACTTCTCCAAACACTGTCCCTCTTTGGGTAGGGGTTCAGACCATGCACAGTCCTTCAGGAGAGGATCAAGAGACCTTGCTCTTGGTGGCCTTCTGTCACCTAGCTTGAGTGACAGCACATCCCTGACTGATCAACAGCACAGCATTTCTAGCCACCTGCAGTTTGACTGTCAAGGACCACAGATTGGCCAAAGTATCATGTCTAACTTGTCCAAAGGCTCCAGGCCCAGAGGGGTCCATTGAAGCCTGGGGCTTCTCTGGGGCCAGAGCTTACCTTTTGAGCCTTTAGCTCCTTGGTGAGCATCAGAACCTGCTGCTCCAAGGCCAATACTTTCTCCTGGGCGGTTCGGTTCCGTATGAGCCCTTCGGTGAACAGTGGGAAGGTACTGCTCTGGAGTTTGGCTTTTTGAATGAGATTGGTGCTCAGAAAGGACTTGGGAGGCTTCAGAGAATCTGCTGAGTCCTTCCCTGCTCAAGAGGAAAAACACAGAGGTTATGATCGGCAGCCTCAGTAGTTCTCAAACTTGGGCTTGCTACAGAAGCACCTAGAAGGCTTAGTAAAATGCAGACTGGGGACTCTGCTCCCAGAGCTTTCCATGCCATAGGCCTAGGGCGGGGCTTGAGAATTCGCATTTTTAAACATTCCTAGGTGATGCTGATACAGCTTGTCCAGAGATCATACTTTGAGAACCACTGCACTGTGTAAACATGGTTTACCTTGTGCTGGCCAGATCATTCAGCCCATCCTCTAAACTTGGATCCCAACCTACATGGCCTATCTCGTAATACCCTGCTGGGGTCTGCCAGGTGGCCATCTCCTCGGGCACAGGCCTAGGCAGGGTGTCTTTTTTCTTATTTCAGGCTCCCACCTCTACCCTCTGGGTGATTTTCAAAGCACATGGATCTGTCCTTCGATAGGAGCACAAAATATATATTCTGCATTATCGCCCCAGTGAGAAAACTCTCACTGATTCTTATTTCATGCTAAATTAGGAGACATATTTCCCACAGCTGAACGTCTCAAGGCCGTATCCTTTTATTTCCCCCAGAGCCTGAGACAGCAAACAACAGCCCAGGCCAAATCTGCCGGTAGCCTGCTTTTGTAAATAAAGTTTTACTGGAACACAGTCATACCATTTGTTGTGCAATGTCTGTACTTCTTTCACTCCACAAGGGCAGAGTTGAGTACGTGCAACAGAGACCATATGGCCTACAATGCCTCTGTTTATCTGGCTCTTTACAGACAGTGTTTGCTGACCAGTGCTAAATTTTATCCTTAAATCAAATCCAATATCCGAGAATCACTCACTCAGACTGCCTTGTCCTGCCCTGCCCCCAGCTTTAGGGCTCTGCCATCAGCCTGCATCCAGGGACATGTAATGGCCCGACTATATGGTCAAGGGACCTTGAGAATTTTGATCACACAGATCATACACATCATGTTCATTATGAGGCTCCAACAGGAGAAATTCTCCCCAGTCCTCAGTGCCAGAAAAAGCTTTGCCTCTTCCAAGAAAATACATGTTTAATCTCATGGAGCTGGAAATAATCTAAACACATGCATTTCCCTCTTTGCCTTAGCTGCTGAGAAGCTCAGAGCCACATCTGCTGCCCACCTTTGGTACACTGTAGGATTTTTTTCTTGATCTTATCTAAATTTCCTAACCCAAAATACTCATTTATGTTCCCCCTGATATACATTTTAGTAAGTTATACCCAATCATTTGGGACTAAGATGTTAAGAATAAGGATGTGGTATGAGATTCTAGGGGAGGGGACAGGCAGGGCTTGCAGGATGAGCTGAATCACTTAGCAACTTTCTTCTGAGGACCAGGCCAAGGACCAACCAAATAGTCTTGAACAGATAAAGAACTACTCTCGTAGGTGACAAAAATCAGAAACTCCTTGGCCTTGTTGAGCACAAGATCAGGTCTTGTTCCAAACTTAAAAGAAATCCGGTTGAGCAGGTACAAAGCAGCCTGCAGAGCTCAGAGGAATGCGATGCTGCTTTCTCTTTCCTGCCATAGGGTCTAAGAGAGCTGGGAGGCTCCCTGGAGCCCTGCTGCCCTCTAATAACACTACCATCCACCAGCCCTGAGGGCAGGCAGCGTAAGATCACCCTGCTCAACTTGCAGTTGGGGAAAACGAGGCCTACGACAGTGGTTTCCAATCAGTGCCCCGGGATTTCGTGGGAGCACCTCAAGTGCTGACTGGGCAGGGAAGAGGGTGGGCCCGGAGGAGCTTAGGGGGAGCCCAACTCCCACTCCTGCCTCCACTCGGCTTTTATCTGCTTTGTGTTTCAGATTTTGTTTATGGGCACAAAGTTTCATGGCAATAAAGATGTAGTTTGAAAAGTCACTGACTTAGAAAACGAGGCTTCAGGTTAGCAGTATGGGACTGGACTGCTTGGCCTGAATTGTATTCTGTTACTCACTGTGCAGCTGTGAGCGAGTCACCCCACACGTCCGTCCCCAGTTCCCTCATTTATTAAATGACGAGAACAGCAGTATGTACTGCTCAGGTTGTAAGGATTAAACAGGTTAATGCTGGTAAAGCACTTAGAGGACAAAACTTGAAAAGGTTGTGCTGAGTGAGAGGCACCAATCACAAAGGACCACATACTGTAGATTCCATTTACATGAAATGTCCACAATAGGCAAATCTATAGAGGCAGCAGGTAGATTTAGTGGTTGCCTGTAGTTAGAAGGGGGTGGAGATTGGGATTGAGGGCTGAGGGGTACAGGGTTTCTTTTGCGGGTAATAAAAATGTTTGAAAATTGATTACAGGGATGGTTGTACAGAATATACTGAAAGCCGCTGAACTGTATGCTTCAAAGGAGTGAACTGCATGGTATGTGAATTACATCTTAAAGAAACTGTTACCAAAAAAAAAAAAAAAACAACTTAGAGTTGCTCTAGCAAAAAGTGCCACTATATACAAGTGCTAGTTGTATTATTTTTATTGATTTGATATAGTACTGACTTTCTCTTGCACTGTTGATTGTGATCTGTGGGGCCTCTCCAGGCACTGCTCCAAAGGGGTGCTTTTTCTAGAGTCACCTCTACCCAGCACCGGGGGCCTCTCTGCCCTAAGACCCCTCTGTACTACATTAGCCCGTTTTCTCCCAGCTGTTTCTAAGTTAAAATATGTTCTAAGGGCATCAATGCCAATTTCAGAGACGTCAAACCCCCTGATGTTGTGGGTCACCCACATTTCGTGAAAGAAATAATAAAGTGCCACATCATAACTGGGATGAACGCCATGAGGTTGTCTGTTCTGCCTCTTCAGTCAGATCTGATTTTAATTATCCCAGAAAAGCATTTTTATATCCTTTCCTTATAAATTAACAAAAAAAAAGTAAGAAAGTAAAAGTGAGAGAGATTTTCATTATTACTTCCAGAATCACTGCTTGGTGTTTCAGTTTGGGAGGATGAAAAGACTTCTGAAAATGGATGGTGGTGATGGTTGCACACAATTGTGGATGTACTTAATGCCACTGAACTACACACCTAATATTGGTTAAAGTGGTAAGTTTTAAGTTATGTATTGTTATCACCCCCTAAAAAAGAATCATTGCTACTAGACCCATGGAAGCCCAGGAGGAGAGGAGGAGTGACCTGGAGAGTTCCACCTTTGACACACAAAAGCATGAATGCTGGTTTTCGGGGAGGAGAGAGGGCACACACTCAGTCTCTGAAGGCAGCTCGGACCTGGGCAGAGGCTCACCTGGGGTTCCGGGGTCAGGGGATGAGGGCTGCTCCTCACTCTGGGGTTCCTCGCTCAGTGGGGAATCTTCTCCTGGGGGAGCGTGGCCTGTTCCTTGGGTCTGCTTGTTGCTCCGGATGTTATGCATCGTGTTTCTGAAAGGAAAACGGAGGATCCTGAGGCTGACAGCCCTGCCATCCTGCTCAATGCCCTCCCCACTGGCGCTGCTGGTGCTTGGGCCGCATCCTCATCCCTAGTCACGGCCCGATCAGTCCGATGCATCCCACCTGAGCCACTCCTGTCACCCTCACCCTCTCCTTTTCATTTTCTCATTGTACATATCACCTTCCATACACAATATTCCTTGTAAACAATATAAGCTTGACTCCTCTGCCTCCAACCCCACTGCTGGAGCATAAGCTCCATGAGAGCGGGGATGTTTGTCTGTTTTGTTCACTGAAAACCTCTGAATGCCTAGAACAGTGCCTGAAGCATAGAGGGCACTTACTACATATGTGTTGAATGAATGTTGGATGGACTTGCCAAACTAACTTCCTGAAACCTTCATCCAGTCTTATAACTACCTGGCTCAAAAACCATCAGTGGCTCCCTATTTCTGCTGAGAAAAGTTCCAAACCTCTCCTGGCCTCCATCTCCCCTTGCTTTCTTTCCCTGCTCAAATCTGTTCTCTCTGTAGCCTCCACTGATCACCTCACAGGCTCCAAGGAGCTTACTGCACTTCAGGAATGGGCCACCCTTTGACCAAGTACTTGTCTAGGCTGAGTAATGGCATCTTCTCTTCAAGAACTGGGCACCCACCTATCAGCATGCCTGCTGGTACGCAGTGCAGGCTCAACAGATGTTTGCTCTGCAGGAAGGAGCCAGGTAGCACCAAAGGCTGGCCTGGCACTGCAGACCATGGAGAGATTCATAATGAGACAGATGAAAAGGCAGTCTGACTGAGTTTATACACCCTTAGTAAAAGGATAAAAGTAGACATATTCTTAAATTAATAACAAGAAAGAAAAAAATGACAAAAGAGTCCAGGAAGTCAGAGTTTTTCAAACAGCAGGTTGTGACCCACTGGTAGACTGAAAAATCAGTTTCGCATCATGACTAGTTTTTAAAAATTGGAACAGAAGATACCAGAATGCACCCCACTCAGGAAGGGTTAAAATTTTGTGAATTATATATATGTGGACTGAGCCACAAAATAAAATGTTTTTCTTACTGTGGTCATGGTCAAAAGTTTGAAAACGACTGCACGAGGAGGTCACTTACTTAAAGGGCAGCAATAGCATGGTCAAACAACAAGAGGATACCAAGGTCTGCAGACTGTGATGGAGCCCTGGCTTTGCTCCATGGTCCCTACGGTCCATGCAAACATCTGGCAATATGGTGGGCAAACTACTCTAAAAAACCCTTGCTCCACAAACACCTAGATGATAGATAAATGCAAAACGTATTTTTAAAATATTTAGCTGAATTCCCAGAAAAAGGAAGGGATCAAACACAAAAAACGAGGTGAAATTCAAGTGGGAAGTAAAGAGGAAGATGAATGTGGAGACTAAATTACTGCTGGGCAAATATTCACGCCTTCCCCTCCACCTCCACAGGAGACTACTTCCCCCTCCTCCTCTTGACTTCAGGCATGGCCATGTGACTGGCTTTGGCTGAAGGGTTGTTGGTAGATACGATGTTAAACACAGGTTTAAAATGTGCTTGCATGTAGGGCTTGCCCTCTTGAAGAACATGCCTCAGCGGCTTGTCCATGGAAAGTGAGAAATATGTGTAGACCTAGATTTTCCCAATGGCTTGGAGCCAGGACCAGGGGAACCCAGCTTGTATCGGTTAAACCCGGATGTGCCGGAAATAAATGTGTATTATTATATGACGCTGAATTCTGAAGTGTTTGTTTGCAGAATTATCATTTTGAAAGTTGGCTAGGACGTGAGTTTGTCCAAGGATCAACTGGTTTTTTTTTTTTAATTGAAATGTAATTGATGTATAACGTGATATTAGTTTCCAGTGTACAACATACTGATTCAATGCATGAATGTATTGCAAAAGGGTCACCACAGTAAGTCTAGTTAACATCCCTCACCACACATAGTTACTTTTTCTTTTCCCTGTGATCAGAAATAAACTGTTGATACCAGAAACCTAGAGCCTTGGTTGCAAAGGAGGAAAGAAAACAAGGTTTTGGACCCATACAAAATATGGAGTTAAAACTGAAATTCTTACATAAAGCTGGGATTCCTGAAGGTCCATGTCCTTTGTGAAAAGGTGAATTAAAAAAAAAGCCTGCTGGCAAAATTGATACAAGGAGTACAGGTGAAGGCTCTGGGTGTTCAAAACGTTCTCTTTATGTGGTTTTGGTTTCAGAACAATATTGGCCTAATTGAGTAAGTTGGGAAGTGTTCCCTGCTCTTTTTGCAGGGGGAGGGCTGGAGTTTGTAAAGAATTGGTATTAATTCTTCTGTAAATGTTTGGTAGAACTCACCAGTGAATTTATCTGGTCCTAGGTTTTTGTTTGTGTGTGTTCATGGTATTCCCTTACAAACCTTTTTATTTCTGTAAGGTTGGTAGTAATGTCCCTTCTTTTGTTCCTGACTTTAGTCATTTCAATCTGTTTTTTCTGGTCTTTCAAGGTAAAAGTTTGTCAATTTCGTTCACCTTTTCAAAGAACTATCATTCAATCTTAAACTTACTTTTAAAGCAAAATCCAGTTTTTTGGTATAGCTGGGTCCAGAATAGGAAAATAATGAAACTATACTTTAACGGAAAGTACAGCCGACTGATGGAAGGTAAAATTAATCAATTAAATTAAGAACACAGAAGAAAGTAGATGTCAGGACTCCCAACACCTGACCTTGAATAAAGAGCCCTGACTCCTTGGGCTAGTCATTTATTTTTCCTAGTTCTTACATTACCCATTTAAAAATAAAAGAGTGGTGGCCATATTAGTATGAATGATGACCATGAGGGGCACCATGCTGAGCCCATCACATGACCTTCACACACCATAAGCCACATGAGTTGGTGAGAACTCAGGGGCACGTCACTATAGCCAGAGGCACTGGCTGGGTGGGGTGAGCGTCACTGCTGCCCACACTTCCCCTTGTCCAGTGGGTGCAGGAGACAAGGGCAACCCTGGCCTTATGGGGGCTGTCAGCAGCCAGGGCACTTGCAACACTGCCTCGCATTTCTGTGGGTTATTACAAGTAACTGACTGATCCTCAGGAACTTCCTTCCTTCTTGATCTCTGCATGTTCTCTGTTCCACTTCTGCTGTTTGTGGTGATCATTATGCAGAAACCTGGCTTAATCTTAGGGAGACCATCCTAGACACACACTGGCTGGGTGGCTGGACTTCTCAGGTCCCTTCTGCCACAGCAGGCTCCCCATGCACTGAGGTCCCTCCAGCTCTGCCTGAGGGAAGATCCCCTACAGGGCATCCACCTTGTCTGTTCACACTGGGGGCTCAACCACACCCCATACCCCCCAAGTCTCTCTCTCCAGCTCAGCTCTCTCTCCTGTGTTCCAGGCTGTTCCACCCACTGTGGGGTAGTTCCACCTCCAGCCAGTAGGCCCTAAAGGACACTCATCATATTTTCCCTGAAACCTGCTTCTCTCCTGGGAAGAGCATCACTACTCTGCTAGTTACCCAAGCAAATTCAAACGCTGAAGCCAACAGAGGGAAACGCTATGCCTGGTTCACACAGAGCCAGGGGTCTCTAATCCAAGTCCAGTTAACAATCTATTCTGCCTCTAAGGGGTCCCAGTTTGTCTGAAGTCTACACAGAAAGTGAGCACCCAAACAGGATCAGGATTGAGAATAGTCTGAATTCCAAAAGCTTCCATTCCTTCAATTAGAGCAACAATAATAGCAACAGACAATATTGCAGTGTTTACTGATCCCCAAGCAGCTATAAAGCAGTTTACATGCATTAACCCATTTACCACACACACACACACACATCTTGTAAGCCAAGCACTGTTGTGCTTACATTTATTGACAATTTAAGTGAAGCACAGAGAAATCAAACAACTTGCCAAGGGCAGCACTGCCCATAAATGGTGGGGCCAGGATACAAATCCAGGCACTGCTAACTTTTTATAAACTATTTAAAACAAAGCCTGCCAGTGGGAAATCGTATATATCATACAGTATTAAATGAAAAAGAAACTGAGATGTGATCAATATACAATAAATTACACATTAAAAGTGAATAATTTGATGTTTGACATATGTAGACATTTAGTGAAGTCATCATCCCATTATGTTGATATGATCTCAATTATGCATATATGAATATAGAAAATTCGGGGAAAGAGATATAGCACATGCTAAGAATGCCTGTCCGGGTGATAGGACTATGGTAACTGTAAATGCATACCTTTCTAGGTGTTCCTAATCTCCTACAAAGAACATGCACTACTTCAAAAATCAGAACAACAAATGTAATATTTTAAAGTCATGATGTGATGAATTGAAAATAAAGCTCTTAACCCTCTACCCAGGCCCAACTCCCTGCAAGGGAATCACGCCTGATCACTGTAAGCGCCAAAGAAGGGGCTGCTTGCAGCTTGGCCAGCCCCTCAGCTCCACGGGCACTTACTGTATCTCAGTTCCCAGGTGCTTGAGGGAAATATTCTGAAGAGCCAAGGGCATGGTAGGGACTGGCTGGGAGGCAGCTGCTAGGCCCACAAGTCCAGGGGGCGTTTTCACAGGACACAGGAACTCCTCCAGCTCCGCCTCCTCTTGCTCTGGGGAACAAAGGAAAGGGAAGTCACCCACTGGGTCACTGCACTTGCAAAGACTAGACAGGTGGGTGCTACGGGCTCAGGTCTGCCTGGGAGCAGGCAGGAGTCTGTGAGCTGTACGGGCAAGCCTTCCTTCCAGGTTAACACCAAAGAGGCAGGCTTTTCTCCAAATGTGCTGCAACCAGTAAAATGATGCATTTTGCTGAGACAGCCTTCCTGGAAACCCCCTTAAAAGTTTGCAGAATTGCGGATATTTCTACATCTGAGAATCCATCCTAAAGAAGTTGCCCTAAATGCAGACAAAGCTTTAATGGGCCAAGAGGTTCATCCTGGTACTGTTTAGCCTCAAACTGGAACTAGCGTAAAGATCTAGGGAAAGGTTAAATATATCATGATGCTTTTCACACAATGGAATATTACTCAACCATTAAAACAATGCTAATGAAGAATGCTTAAGTATGGGGATGAGATATAATATGGAAAAAACCATATAACAAATTGGGATTGTAGTATGGTCTCAACTGTACAGAAAAAAAATCTCAAAGAAATACACTCTGCAATCTTAACAGTGGTCAAAACTACATGATGGGATTAGAAATAGGCAGGATATGCTCATTATAATTTATGGTTTTCCCCCTACATATTCTACAGTAAACATGAATTACTTTTAAAAACAGAAAAATAATATATCTTTACCAAAAGTAGCTGTTTATAAAAAGATTTTACAACAGGGAAAATTTCAGATCACTCTACTGAGTGCCAAAAAGCAAAGTAAGATGCTTTATATTATTATATGATCCGAAATATGTTTTAAGTAAAAGGCAGATAGGAGCTCATGACATAATGTTAACACTGGCTGTCTCTGGGTGATAGGATTATGACTACTTTTTCTTCCAGTTTTCTACATTTTCCAAGTGTTTAAACAATGATTCTCATACAGCAAGTGCTTCAAAACGTTTAATGTTAAGGGAGGTTTTGAAGCAAAGGACACACTATCAGAGGTATAAGAGAGGGAGGTGAAATATTTAGAAGTCAATTTTGAGTATTACAAAAAGTGGGAGAGAACTCAGGCCACTTATGGGATGGTACCATCTTGACCACGCGGCCCCTGAGGACAACAGGGCAGCAGACAACACCTCTCATTTGGAGCTCTCTTACTGAGAGGGTGAAAACATAGGGGTAGAGCGTATTTATTTTTGCACTACATCTGAAAAAAGGTGTGGGTGTAAAAACATAAAATACAGGCACACTTCAGAGATATTGTGGGTTCGGTTCCAGACAGATGCCACCGTAGGAAACAGAACTGATGACCCAAGGCTCTGGCCTAAGGCCTCTGGGCCCCTCTCCAGGCTAGAGAAACACTCTCAGTGAGGTGACCACAAGAAGAATTTTCAGCGGGATTAACCTGTAATTCTTTTGCCTGAGCTGTAGAGGTTGCCCCATCACCAGTAGGAAGAAATCATCACCCAACAAAAAGTGCCTGGACCAGTGGGCCACTGTTTCCCCAAAGGGCCCTGGACACATGACCAGTTGCCTCCAAAGCTGAAGGGGAGTGGGGTGGTGGTGGTGGAATGAGTCTGCAGACTAGGGTTCAAATTTCAGTGCTGCCATTTTCTTCCTGTGTGACCCTGGACAGGCCTCTTAACCTCTCTGAGCCTCTTCTGAAAAACGGGAATAACACTAACTACTTGAGATTGCTGTGAGGCTGAGAAAACAATGCATATAAACTGTGAGAACAGAGTCAGTAAGTGGTATGCATATTTCTATGACATACATTTAAAAAAGTCCTTTGTAAACTGTGTCCTACTTCGGCAACATGCTAACATTATTATAAATTTGTTGACTTCCCCTCCATCCTTTTCAGCTCTTGTGGAGACCAGTGTTTAGGTAAAGTATAAAATAAAGGTGTAAAAGCTATAGAGAACATGCCTATATTGCTCAAGGACTGTGGTAAGACACTTTTACAAGCTGATGTGTCTGTGACTCAAGGTCAGATGAGAGTGTTGGTTTTCGCTGCCCTGGGAGCAGGCCCCTGCTTCCTCCCAGGAAGGGTGGAGACTGGAGAGGTGGGGCAGCCTCCAGTCTAATCCTGGGTCTGCCAGTTTGCTCAAGACTCTAGAAATTTCTTTCTGGGTAGACTAGGGAAGGTTATACAGGAGCCCTGGGTCCAGGAGGGTGAAGGCAGGCTGTGGGACAAGAGAGGTTTCAGGAGAAGCCCACATCCCTGCTTCCTGCGTCTCCTCCCCAAGTGCCCCTGTCAGGAGACTGGAGCCTGGTCATTATGGCAATCGCTCCCCTCCCCTGATGCTCACAGCACAGGCTGGCCCAGAAGAGGCTGACCGAGTGTGCTGAACCGAAGCCATTCTTCTGATTACCCAGTTCTACTGATTTCAATTCTGGATGCTCGGGAATTGTCAGGTGGAGGGCTTTTTGTTGCTTCTAGTCTGAAGCTGATCCGGCAACCATGTAAACTCAGTTTGCAGTTTCCCGCACAGCTGGGGTGCTGAGTCTCCGGCAGATGGGAGTGGAGGGTGAGCAGAGGTGCAGAAGCAAAAGCAAACAAACCCTTCCTCAAAGAAAGTCCTTACAAGCATAAAAGCCCCAGCAAGTTCTCTGAAACAATTATGGATGATTATTATAGACCCTAAAAAGAGGCACTTATCATGACAGTGACAGCATGCAGGTATACACACAGTGACAATTTTACAGGCCAGCTCCCACGTACTGAGCTCTCACACTGTGCCTGCCATTACACTGAGGGCTTTTCTTTCCTTTCCTCATTTAACGATAAAATTCGATGTATTCACTCACACATTCACTCAGCAAATATCGACTGTGCCTGGCAGGGCAGCAGGTAGGGGAGACACAGGTGACAAAGACACAACCCTTGCCCTTCAGGGCCAGAGGGCAGAGACTGACAAGGATGCTCTAATTACAACAAAATGTGACAGGCCTTGTTGGAACCATCCGCAAAAAGTGTTGAGGGCTCATACAAGTCCAGGGGGCACAGTCCGGGAAGGCTTCCGAGAGGCGGTGGCAGAGGAGGAGGTGACAGTGGAGCTCGGCCACAGAGACTAAGCCAGAGCTCACCAGGCAGAGAGGAGCGAGCAGACATGCCTCTGGTGCTGCTGCAAGTGCGCGCCGGGGGAGCGGGCAGAGGGGAGACGAGGAAGGATGAGGCCTGAGTTTGGTGCTAAAAAGCTGGGACTGGGTCTGGGACATGGTGGGTGGCTATGGAAGCTGGGGTGGGGTGGGGAGCTCAGGTTTTCATTTGAGGAAGCACACTTGGCTGTAGTGAAGGGGATGGGTCTGAGGTGGCAGGCTGGGACACGGGGACATCAGAGAGGAGGCTGCTGTGGTTTCCAGCTAACAGTTGAGGCCTGACCCAAGGCAACAGAGGTGAGGAGGGCCTGGGTCTGAGGTGCAGGCCAGAGGGCAGACATCGCCAGCCCAGGGGACTGAATGGACTGACTATCAGAGATCTAGGAAGGAGCAAGAGGGCTCCCAGTTGCTGGGGCAACTGGGTAAATGAAGGCCATTTACTGAGGGAAGGAAAAGTGGGGAGGAGAAGGCTAAGGGCAGATGAGCTCAGTCTGCAAAGCATCCAGGTACTGGGGTCTAGGCAGCGCCCGGCCACAGGTCCTGCTCTCGCCCACTGTTTCCCTGTCAACTGAGGCTGCGGTGTGTTAGACACACTGCAGCTCTGTGCTGGGACCTCACTCTCCACACTGTCACAGGGGCAGCTCTCTGGGTTGTCTGTCCCAATTCTAAAACCTGCCAATCATAACCCTGGCTGCAGCGTGGGTGGGAGGGTATGAGCTCCTAGACTCCTCCATGCTGAGATGTTTTAGGATTTGGGATCAAGAAACTTCATTTGTGGGCCACATGGGGGTAAAGATTCTGCCTTATGGGGCCATTGATGATAAAATCATTGATTTACCCAACCCACAGCACAAAAGCATTTACCTAATAAGCGACAACAATAACTGTATTTTCTCATTAACCTTCCTTGTAGCAGCTCTGTGAGTTTCATTTCTTGAGCTCTTCCCACAGCTGTCATCATCACAATAGTAGCTGACATTTAAGCTCTGACAATAGGCCGGCATTGTTCCAACCATGTAAGGTGTATGGATTCATTTAATCCTCATAATAACCCTAAGAAGCAGGCATAGTTTACAGGAAAGGAAACTGAAGCTCAGAAGGGTTAAGCAACTTGCCCAAGGCCACACAGGATTTGGAATTGAATCTAGGCAGCTTGGCCTCAGAGCTCATATTCTTGCCCTCGATGCTGTACTGTTGCCCTAACTGATCCTGAGTCACATCCCTGGCTCTGCTTCTTTAGCAGATGGTTCCCCCCACTCACTCCCAACAGGAGAGTAAAGGCTTGGTCACCAAGAGCCCTGGGTGTGCAAGCAGGAGGCAAGCCCATTGGGTACCTAGCTCGAGGCGCAGGGCGGGCCCATTCCCAGCCAGGGCAGCGTCAGGGGTGGCAGGAGGTGCAGGTGGGCTGTTGTGGAACTCCCAGCGCTTCATCTGCAGCTGCTGCAGCCAGTACAGCATCGCTTGCTTGGTGGCGGCCTGAGAAGCACAAGGGTTAGTTGGCAAGGCCCTGTGCCTGCATCGTGGCACTGGGTGTGGGACGTAGGGAGGTCATGGGAGGCTTGGCAACTCTCTCCTTCCCAGGGGAAAAGAAACTGTCACTGCGGATGGGTGCCCACCTCTGAAACACCACCTGCTTCTTTGCCACAGAAGATACTCAGGCTCTGATCTCCCCACTCAGAGGTTCCTTAGCCTTTCTGGGCCTCAGTTTTGTCATCTGTACTATGGTGATGATAACCCTCATTTCCTAAGGTGGTTATGAGGGTGAAATGAGGTAAGGAAAGTAAAGTGTCCAGCACAGTTCCTGACACACAGCAGGTGCTCAAAATCTGCTCACTGGATAAAGGAACTTGGAGATGCTAAGAGAGAGGGAGAGGGCTTTGAAATTCTGACCCGGCTGGGGCTCTGGTAGCATCACTGTGTTCCCGTGTGGCATCTCAACGTCCTAGCTGACCTTGTGGAATGGGGAGAATCCCTCCTGTTAGAGGGAGGCACTGAAATCATGGATATGATTGGGACCTGAAAAGCCATCCACACACTACAACAACTACAGTGCACCCTCCAGGCAGCCCACATAGGGTATGGTTGACATCGCCCATTAGTCTCCCAGCACTAGATGGTCCAAATGCCGACTCTCACATCCATTACATTGCCGGGTCCTCCACCGGGGAGGCAGGGCAGGAGTGATCAGGCCCCTTCCACAGATGGAGAAACTAAGGCTCTGGAGTCTTCTCCGCAGGTGGTGGTAGAGCTGGTCCCAAAACCTGGGTCTCCCACCTCTAGGCCAGAGATTTGTTAATTTACGGCCAGGAGATTGTGGCTCACACAGAGAAGGCCTGGGATCAGCTGGGCCATAGAGGCTGGGCAGCTCACTGCAGGTGGATTGGGAGCCTCACAGAGCTGCCCTCAATCAGAACAATGAGAACAGCAGAAGCTATGGGTGACCAGGGCAAGCCTCTCTCTCATGATGACCACAGGTGAGGTGTGCACGAGCTCATGAAAGAGGCCTTCAGCCTGTTGCGGAGGTATCGAGTCACATAAAACCATGCCCACCATTCTTCTCTTTCTATATACTTTTCGCAAGAGATCTCAGCCCTGCCCAGGGTTTCACCATGACCTTGTGTGACAAGCCCCAGTCCATACCCAAACACCCTATTTTATTGATTAATTGGACAGGTGTATATTGAGCATCTACTATACATGTCAGGGACTGTGGCAGGCATGGGAGACACTGTGGTAAGCCAACACACATGGCCCCTATCCTCTTGGAACTTAAGAGTCTACAGGGGGCAACAGATGCCTGCATGTCCTATGGACTCCTCATCCTGGGTTCCCTCATATCAGTGACTGGCCTGACCATGCAGTCAGCCAGTTGCACAAGGCAGCTCTGACTCCTCCCGCACATCCCGAGCCACCCCTATTTGTCTCCCTTCCCACTGCCACAGCTCTCGCTCAGCCATCATTCTCTCCTGACCACCTCCTGATGGACCACAGCTGGGCCACAGCCTTACCTTCTCCTAATTTGTTCTCTACCCAATAGCCATACAACTTTCTCAACATTCTAATCTCGCAGTGCTTCCTTGCTTAAAGCTCTGACAATTTCCCACAGCCCATAAGACAAAATCCAAGCTCTCTGGCCAACCTCATGAATGGCCTGCCCTCAGGCTTCTGCTCTCCCACTCTGACTTGTGGGCCCCTCTACATCCCAGGCTTCTGGGATTTGCCTGGACATTCCAGGCTGTTTTCCTGTTTTTGCTCATGGGGGTCTCTTGGCCTGGAATATCCTTCTTCCTCTTGTCTGCTTGTAGAAAACTGATTTCCTTTTTCAAGTCTCAACCTGTCATCGCCCGTTTCGTCCTCCTCCTCCTTTCTGGATAGCCCCACCTACTCAGTGGAAGAGACCCCTCCTGTCACGATGTCTTTCTGGTACCAACTTATCATAGTGTCTCTATAAAACAGTTTACTCGCATGCCAGTCTCCCTGTTGGTCTCTCTCACCAGGACTTAAGCTGTTTGAACACCAGGGAGCTGGTCTGATTTGGCTCCACATCCCAGTGCCTAACAGTGCTAGACACACACAGGGGTCAATGGAATAGTAAACGGCATATGTTGGAGACTGTGTAGACAGCATTCAACGTGTGGGAGGAAAGACATGACCCATAAGCCACATTACCCCTAAAACGCCTGCCTTCCTGGCATGGAATTCCTGATTTGCATTATTTTTTGCAGATTCCCCCAGCCTGGTCACATACAGGGGAACTAAAGTTGTGGGCTCAACAGATGCCCAGTTGGCTGGAGGTGAGGGTGGAGATGTGGGAAGATGGGGTGGGGTGGTGCGAGGGTGGGTGGAGACTGGACCGGAAGACAGTCTCCTGGCACACCCGTCTCTGATGAATGTGAATCCTAGAACTCTTAGCCCACATCTGTCTTTCCAGTTAAGTTCTGGGGCCCTCCCTCTTGACATGACATGAACTTTCTGACCTTGCTTCCATTGCTATGTGTCTTCATTCAACAAATGTTTATTGAGCCACTATGTGACAGTCTGTATTCAAGGTGCTGAGATTAATTTAACAACTTGTAGGTGCCTGTGATGTGCTAGGTGCTTACACACCTTGTTTTAAATCTCACAAACTGTTTAGGTACAATGAGGTTAACTTGCTCAGAGTCACACAGCTAGTAAGTAGCTGATGTAGAATTTGATCACAAGCATGTCTGACTTCAAAAGCACATGGCCTTCACATTGTTTCAGGTTTTCTCAGGTAAATATGACGATAAAACAAAACCTACTGGTGAGAAAACAGGTTTCGGCATGCCTTGATGAACAATGTGGGTTCATCAGTGAAACCTAAGTGTTTATCTCCAAATCTCTGCCAGTTTTCTCAGCATTCTCTCCCCTTGGCCACAACATCAAGAAAAGTGATTCAGAATCCGGGCCTTGAGAGAAGATTGCAAACCTCACATCTCGACTGTAGTTTTAGCCCCAAGTAAGAAAGTTAAGAGTAACTGCATTGTTAGCCACGCCCAAAAGTAAAAGTTCTGATACGGTACTGAGAAGTAGAAAAACTATGGGATACACCATTTTTTAGTTGCATGACCTCGGACCAGTCACTTCACCTCTTTAGAAGTTTCTTGATCCGTAATATGGGTCCATCATCCCTGCCTTTGTTTTGGGAACTCAATTAGGAAATGGATGTGAATGCACTTTGGAAAATACAAAACTCTGAGCACCCAGGGTTCACTGGAGTGCTCAGGGTCGGTGATCGTTGTTCCAGTAAGTTTCCTGTGACCACCCACCTGCGCCTGGCCGTGCCTTGGGATCTCACCCCAGCTGAAAAGGAAAAAAGCTGTCCCATTTACCTTCAAAGTAATAATCCGGCTGGGAGTCTTGATTTCGAAAGTCCCTTCCTCAGCGTCTGCCTTGCAGTCAAAGACTGCACTGGAGACGTCGATGCTGTCCAAGGGATTGGCGTCCTGTGCGGTCCGCGAATAATACAGGTGACATTTCCTCTCGTCGTAGAAGAACCAGCGGGATTTCCAGCCCCGGATGGGCCCTTTGCCTCCAAACTTACTTAGATATCCACAAAGTTTCTTAGGAGTTGTCTCCAGGGGCCGGGCGCAGCCCTCCGGCTCCTCGGGAGGCAACACCTCGCGGCCCTTGGCCGAGCCGGCAGGCTCTTCGGACCTGGGGGCGGAGGAGCTAGACTCCGCGGGGTTCTCCTCGGCGCCCTCCATCGCTGATAGGGACCACCGAGGGACTGGAGGTCAGCAGCTGAACTCCAGTCAAATCTCGGAGACCGAGGGGAAATCTTTTAAGAGGGCGCTTTCTGGATGGGGCGGGGCCAGTGGTGACCCGCCCCCAGGAGACGACGGAGGAACACGGCTGGCTGCTGTGAGTGCACCTAATTGATCAAAACCCCAGGAGGGGCGGCTGGTCACGCCCATCGGAACCCCTCTGCAGCCAGCCCACGCCCCGACACGCCCTCTACCGGCTCCTCCCACTCCGCCTACTTCCGGCTATCCTTCGCGTCTATCCGCCATGTTTACTGAGGGCAGTTGCGGCGTGAGGGGGTCTTCAGGTTGAAGGCGTCGTGTTCCTGAGCTAGGTTAACCTGCAGAAAAGAAGCTGTAAGTGACGCCTGGCCTCGACTACACTGCTCCGGTAACTCGCGCAATAACGTAGAAGGATAGCTCCTTCTCGCGCCTTACGGGCCTCCCGCCTTTTCTTCTCAGGTGCCGCGCAGGTCACGGTCGGACGGCGCACCGCGCTGCCATTGGCTAAAAGGGACGCCCGGCTCGGTGCCACCACTTCCGGCGACGCACACGGCGCGCGTGGCTCGTGGGGTCTGTTGGTTTAGCGCCCCAGTGAGTCGCAGCTGACTGTGGTGGTCTCCTCTCCCTCGGTCCCAGCTCCCACTTGACTCTTTCCCGGGCTGCTCGCCTTATGTAGGGCCCAGAGCCTGGGGCGGGGTTGGGCTCAGTAAATTTTGTAAACCAACAAATATACCCAGGCTGACAGGTTCGCTCAGCTTCCTGCCCAATTCTACCTTTTGTCCTTAAGTTTCTCCTTCCTTCTTAAGGCGCATTCTGTGGAGACCATTTCTGGGCTCCACAGGGATTTTTAGGGGCTTCAGGCTTCTCTAGCCCTTCTTTAGCTCTTTTATCTTTCGCTTCTCCCCATCTGCCGTCCTTAAGAAAAATCTTCCTTGTTTTCTTCGGGGCAAGTTATGCTCATGAGACTGAGATTGCCTTAGCCAGTAATTTAACACAGGTTCACTGCTGGAATTATAATTATAAATGATGTTACCGACCAGGGTTCTTAGCCTTAATCAATATAAATTGATAACAGGCCAGAGGAGAAATTCAGGCAAGGTTTTAGTGGGACTCGTGCCGCAGCATGAGGAAGCAATAACAAGTAACAGGTTCCCTTACTCGCTCCCTGAGGGGGTGGGGGAACTGGTCCCTTAAATAAGGCGAGGGTAGGGGCGGGTCCAGGGGTTGAGCTGCAGGGGTGGCTTAGGTGGTCCGCCCACCCCCTTGGTGGTGCTGTGTGCAGGGATTATATGCAGTTATCTTGCTTCTGCTCTGGGGACCCTACTATTGCTCCGGATAGTTCAGAAGAGGCAGTTGGGTTTTTGGTCTTTTAATATCTTAT
Source organism: Camelus dromedarius (assembly GCF_036321535.1). Taxonomy (NCBI): domain Eukaryota; kingdom Metazoa; phylum Chordata; class Mammalia; order Artiodactyla; family Camelidae; genus Camelus; species Camelus dromedarius. The sequence goes on from NC_087445.1 coordinate 49,579,623, forward strand.
TGCTCATAACTTGCCCCAACTGTGCATGCATACGGTTATTTTTAGTCCTTTATAGTTTCTTTGTATCCTGTTTATCCTGGTACAAGCATTGCAGCCCAGGGTCCCAGGCAAACCCTATTCCCGACCACCTCCATGCTGAGGGAATTAGGGAGGGGCACGGTGTACAGGCCCCAGCTGCAGTGGTGGGTGTCAGGAACCTGGCCACTGGAATTTTCATTGGCCCATTAAAACCTTTCTGGCTTTGGTTTCCTCATCTGTAGAATAGTGATTATAATTCCTACCCAGGACATCCCACTGAATACCAAGACCTAAAAAGGTAATGATGGAAAAATTTTTGTCTTGGTGCCCCTAATCTGCAGTAATATCAGTACGCTCAGGGTTGCTCCAGAGGGAAAAAAAAGGTTTAAGTTTTAGGTTTAGGGGCAGTAGAGGGAAATTCCTGTTAATCTAGATGCACTAATTGCTAAATATCCTAATGGATGTACTTTTGGTTACATCAAAATATAGTCAACATCCCTCACAACCCTCCCCTCTTTACCTGCAGGCGCCTAGCGTTGGCTGCAAAGCAAGAGGTTGTCACATAGCGACACCTTGTGGCCTTTGTGGTGTACTGCCGTTAGGTTTATCGGGTCTTTTGTCAAAGGGAAACTGATTTTCTTTCACCAAAGTCATGAATTTCTCTGTGTTCCATATAAGGGTTTATTATATGCACTAGAAAATATTTTGCCTTAAGTTATTTGAGCTACCTTCTATGTTGAATTTTTTCCTTTTCTTACTATGGGACAGTGTTATTTCTCTTACTGAGAAAGGAGTGCAATCTTATTGAGAAAACATTTTTAAAAATTTAGGTTTTCTGGTCAGCAAAACATCATCATATAATTTCTAACATCTATTTTTGAGTAATATCATTTTCAATTGAAAATAAGCCCAAAGAATTAATGTTTTTTGACAAATAAGATTTTTTAATTGAAGTGTAGTCAGTTTATAATGTTGTGTCAATTTCTGGTGTACAGCATCATGTTTTAGTTATACATGTACATACACGTATTCTTTTTCATGTTCTTTTTCATTTTAGTTACTACAGTGTATTGAATATAGTTTGCTGTGTAGAAAGTTGTTGTTTATCTGTTTTGTATATAGTAGTTAGTATCTGCAAATCTCAGACTTCCAATTTATCCCTTCCCAACTCCTTCCCTGCCAGTAGCCATAAGTTTGTTTTTTATGTCTGTGAGTCTTTTTGTGTTTTGTGAGTAATTTCATTTGTGTTATTTTTTTTTTTAGATATCATATGGTTTTTTTTTTTCTCTTTCTGGCTTACTTCACTTAGTATGACGATCTCCAGGTCCATCCATGTTGCTGCAAATGGCATTATTTTATTCTTTTTTATGGCTGAGTAGTATCCATTGTATAAATATACCATTGGGTTGTTTCTGCCCATTTTAAAATTGGGTTGTTTGGGATTTTTTTTGATATTGAGTTGTATGAGTTCTTTGTATATTTGTTGTTATACAAATATTGTTATTATAAATTGTCTGCAAATAATACTTATTGTTATTATAAATTGTCTGCAAATATCTTCTCGTATTCAGTAGGCAGCCTTTTCGTTTTATGATAGTTTCCTTTACTGCAAAAGCTTTTTAGTTTGATGTGGTCCCATTTGTTTATATTTGCTTTTGTTTCCCTTGCCTAAGGAGGCGTTCCCAAAAAATGTTACTAAGACCAATGTCAAAGAGTGTACTGCCTGTTTTCTTCTAGAAGTTTTATATTTAAGTCTTTAATCTATTTTGGCTTTATTTTTGTGGATGGTGTGAGAAAGTAGTCCAGTTTGATTCTTTTGCATGTAGCTGTCCACTTTTCCCAAGTACATAGTTTTAAAGGAGTGAGGTTCATTTAAACACACGAGTCATTTGCAAATAGGATTCTCATTGAGAGCTTTCCTATAAAATGTTGGAAAGAGAGAAACAGTGTTTACTTTTGCATGTATACTTCATAATATCACATCATCTCAGAGGTCACAGTACACTGCCCCACTAGCTTGCAGGGTCACAAAACATATGTCAACTCTGACAGTAACATTTTGCATGGCTGAACATAAAGGAAATTCAGTTCCACATGTAAAGCACATGTTTCACAATGTTTAGTTATAGAATCTTGAAAGAAATGACCCGACATAGCAGACATTGAATAGTTTTATTTTATATTCCATTTTGAATTCTGAATGTGAACCAGATTCTGCAAAAGAGCTTTAGTTCCAGGGAAATTTTCTTTTTTAATTGTTGTGTATTTTAAAGACTCAAATAACAGGAGAATATTTGTAGTTTAACTTTCACATATTTGTAAGCCAGAAAGATGAAATTTTAGACTTCTGTGTTTTTTTGTTTTTGGTATGCTTAGCAAGAAATGTGGCCACATCATTTAATGGGTAGGGAGAAGAAATTCCCTTCAGAAATTGTCAGATCTTGGTGGCACCTTCATCATTTCTCCTCTAGTGTCTCTGGAGTTAGATTGTCTGGATTTAAATTCTGGCTCCATCATCACTAGATGTGTGATCTTGGACAAGTTACTTTAACTCTCTGTGCCTGAGTTTTTTCATCTGTATAACTGAGGTTAATCGTAATACCTGTCCCGTAGTGTTATTACATAATCATGTGAGATAAACCACTGAAGTGCTCACACAGTGTCTGGCCCATGGAAAGCATTTAATAAGTGTTGGCTGCTAATATTAGTATCAGTTCTCAGAATCCTAGGTTCTTTGAGCGAGTAGGGCCTCCTAACTTTCTTCTGATCCAGGTCATTGCCAAACTCTCTTGTTTTCACTCCAGGCTAGCAGACAAGACAGTTTCTCTGTTTATTGCTGATTTCATTAAATAACAGGAGGCTCTGAACTCTTCTAAAAGGGAGTCAACTAGATAGTAATGTTCCTTCAAAGAGGAATAATGTCCCTTTAAAAATGTAAAATGGCTGCTGTTCTGGAGGTGGTGTGGGTGGCTTCATGATCCACCAGTCCATGTGTACCCCAGGGGCTGCCTTTCTCCTTTCCATTGGATTATTGGGAGCCTCACTCCAGGGCCAGGTGCAGATGACCTTTTGGTGATTTCCTGTGCTGCTCACGTGCCCTGCAGATCTTCAGGGAGCACAGGGAGAGAGGGAGAATTGAGAAGAACACAGCTGTATGCCACTGTCCCAGATGAAGGTTGAGAGTTATAGAATACAGCGGAAGTCACCCACTCACGTGCCTGCAGAGAGAAAGCTGGTAATATACGTGTGTTAGGTGGGCTGGGTATAAGGGAAAACCCCACAGTACAAGCAGAATGATGAATGTCAGGGGACACTTGGCCTCGATGTTGGGTATAGCGGTGGGGTGGTGGCCATGGTGATCTGCAGGACGTATGACCTACGGAGTGGGGCACCTCTGCTCAGCTCTGTTCTGGTTTTCAAGAGAAACCAGAAATACAGGCTTTATTTAAATAATAGTAATATTAATACTGCTACTACTAATAGGGCACTTTATAGGCAAACCTTGTACTCACAAGAGCAGGCACATCTGTTTACCCCATATGACATGCATGCTGTCAGTTTGCAACCTCCGAAACAATGGTCTTGGGCGTTAATCCATTCCAGCCTCTCTTCAGCCTCCCTGTTTGAACTCTTCCAGAGATAGGGTGGCTACTTCCTCATGAGGTGTTCTGTTCATTGTGTGAACTGTTAGGCTTGCTGAGCCAGAACTGTCTCCTTGAACCTGCTGCAGTTTGTCCTCCTTTGTCTCTTTGGAGAGATGAGGAGGAAGACACATCTTTTATATTAGGTGGCTTCCCTTGGGAGGTAGTAGTTGTCATGCTGTGCTTTCCCACTGCTCCCAAATCTTCCTTCAGCTGTGTCCCCATGACATGATTTCTAGGCTTGTCACTGTCTGGTTCCCCCTCCTCCAGAACTGCTCCTTCAGAAGCCTTATGACTAGAACAGGACTATGAGGGCAGGGTTGCACATGCAGATACCTTGTAACTTTCATCTCCAAGAGGCCAAGCAAATGACATCTGCCCTGCCAAGTCATGTCTTCCCCCTTGGAGATATACTTTGGGTAGATCAGAGAATGGGGAAAAGAAAGATCTCACTTTGCAAAGCCATGTGCAAAAGTAGGATTTTACCCCGGAAGGAGTTTCCTTGAAGGTGATGGGTGTGATTCTTGCAGATGATCCCTTTGTGTTTGTCCTGGGACCTCGGGATGCTCTGAGGATAGTAAATACAGACGCCTGCTCCGGAAGCTCAGCCTTCTTCTTCCTCCTCAGCCTGCCCCACGGGTGGACCACCCCTCAGCCTCTCTTAAGATGGCTAAACCCCACCCCCACCGCCCAACATTCCTGTGTCCACTCAACCCATGAGAAACCCATGTCTCCTGTCAAGTCACTCTGTGAGAGTACTGCTGGCCACCCCTGGCCCTTCTTGCCCTCAGCAGGGCCCCTTTCTTTGGCCCCTTTCTCCATATCCCTGCAGCACCAGCCCGGGGCTTTGGGCAGTCCAGTGTTTCTGAAGTTTTCAGATAAAAGGTGTTACCAGTCCCTTACTTGGCGAAGGGGAGAGGGTATGTGTGAATACTTCAGGTACCTCTGACCTTATAGGGGAGGAGAACTTGTCTGGTGCACCCCCTGCTACCCAGGGGATGGGTTTTGCTCCATGAACTCTACTCACTTGCCTTGTCTAATTTTGACCAACAATGCCCACCCTCACCACCCTCTAGGCTGTAAGTACAGGGTCAGGGGTGATTAGTGAGTGAAGGTGGATGTTGTAGGGTTCTTTTGCGGAAATCATGTGAAATCATAACTCCCTGCAGGCCTCCATTGAGATAACAGCCTCACATCTGCTGGCCGTTTGATCTCAGAATGGAGGCTCTAAAAGCAAATCCAGAAATGCTGGTAACATTCCACTGGGCTTTCCCACTACTGAGTTAGAATCTACTTCCAAGTAGCCTTCTGTGCAAACAGTGGGAAGAGGGTGGCCTGGATTTTCTCCCCTTCCCAAACAGTGCAAATGCTTGAACTTTCAGGAGTGTGCATGAGACACTTTCTCTAGCTTCCAGAAATGGTCTAGGTAGAACTGTCACACAGATTTCCCCCTGTTGGGTGGGCCATTGTAGCAAGGAACTGGGCAAGGGAAGGAGTTCAGTATGTGGGCTTCTGACACTGCCCTCATCCCAGAATTTCCCTCCCCCTCCCCCCTCCTTCTCTCCCAACCTTTTCTCCTTTTCTTCTCAGCCCATTGTCTCAACAGTTTATCTGTAATCTCTTGTCTCATAGAAACCAGGTCTTACTAGTTTTTCTTGAAACTGCAGAGCAGATAAGATTTGATATTTACTTGTTTCCTGAGGGAAATCTTTTCCCAAAGTACTTCAGTCTTGGCCTGTTGTTTATCTTTATGCTGCAGAATCTTCATAGCCTCACACGTTGATTTTTTTTTCCTGCCGAGGAGAAGGCGTATTGTATTGAGGTATAACCACATGTGATTATATCTATATGTGTGTGTGTGGTTTTGTACACATGTTCACACACATGTGTGATTATATATATGTGTGCATGTATGTGTATATATATGTGTGTGTGTATATATATATAATATCACATCGTAAGTGTACAGTTCAAAGAATTTTCATGAAGAGAAGACAGCGCTGTAACCAGTGCTCAGACCAAGAACCAGAACATTACAAGCACTCAAGAGCCCTTCTCTAACCATCTTCCCCACGACCCGTCCCCACCAAGGGTCACCACTACTCTGGTATCTAAGAGGTTAGTTTTGCTGGTTTTTGAACTTTGTATCAGTGGAATCTTAGAGTATGTCCTCTTTCATGTCTGGCTTCTTCCACTTCATATGTTTGTTAGGTTCACTTTTACTGTCACATGTAGGGTTGTTTCCTCTGGTTCTGCTGTATTCTACTCTGTGAATATACTGCATCACATTTTTTTCTGTTCTATTGAAGATAGCATTTGGGTAATTCCGGTTTTGGCCAGCCTGGTCATTTCTGAGCAGTGACTGTCATATCCAGGGCTGGCATTTCTCCACAGAAGGGTGAGCATCTTCTACCTTGCTTGCCCTGCCCTGGGATGCTGGCAGAGTCCTGCCAGATCTTGGAGGCCTGAGTGCTCAGGGGCGGGGTGGGCGGATCTGGGCAGTGGGCAGCTTGGGCAGAGTTTGTCTCTGTATAGCTTCTTCCATGTTGTTGGCTTACCTGCACCTCAGAGCAGTGAGGGTTTCCCCCTGCTCACACTGCCCAGGGCCAGAGATGCTCAGGCCACGGGTTTAGAACCTCAGGGGATGATGTGAATGAATCTGAGATAGGCAGACCTATAAAATTTTAAAAGATTGTGTTTTCATTTCAAAATCATCTAAAACAAATTAGGCATATTCTCAGTCATCTGAATCCAGCTACTTCTAATGAGGCAGTTTAAGGAAGTGTACACAAAGGGGGTGTGTTCCGGCATCAGACTGCCTGTGTGCAAATTCCCACTCCCCATCCCAGCTGTGTGACCCAGGACAGCACTCACGCTCTGTGCCTGAGGGCCTTGAGCTATAAAAGGGTGGCAGTAATCTTACTGTGGGGTCCCTGTGAGATCCGAATGAGATTATGCCTGCAGAGCACCTTACCAAGGGCTTAGTGAGCATCAGCCCTTGGTCACCGTTAGACTCGTGTTTATTATCTGGGTGGCCCCATGATTGTCAATGGCTCATGAGAGAACAACAGAGGTGGATTTAATAGCGAGGTGAGAAAAATGAAGCCCTCCCGGCTCAGTGGTGTGTGTGGGAAAAGGGGGAATATTCCTCTGATGTCTTCTTAAAGCTAGGGGAAGGGGAAGGGGAAGGGGCAGAATTCTCAAAAGTTTTGGACAACAAAGAGCCCTCATGTGGAATTCCCTGATTCCCACAGATTTCTTTTGGTTCTAAGTGACAGAAACCCTACTCTGTGAGCAGAAAAAGGGATATATTAGTTTAAAATGGAGAAGGTCAAGGGCAGATGTATCTTTAGGGGTTACTGAGCCTTGAGCCCAAATGATGTCACGAGAGCTCATTGCCTCTCTTTTCATATCTCTCTGGATGGAGGGCATGATTTGATGCCTCCTGAAAAAAATGGCTGAAACCCTGGAAGGGCTCTGATTGGCTGGGCTGAGGTAATGAGCATATCCTTGAGCCAATCCCTGTGTCCAGGGATGACAGCAAGGGCAGTTCCTCCAGATTCCCTCCCCTTAGGTCCCTCTCCTCCCCCAAGAAGCAGGGCCATACTGCCAGGGGAGGGGCAGGAATGGGCCGGGCATGCAGAGTAGCCAGTGACCCCTGGTCTGCTTTCCTTTAACCCAGTACTACCTCCTCTCTCTGTCACTGGCTTCTAAACCTCTAGAGGAAGCTCCTTGTGGAGAGGAAACGGCTGAGCATGGGGAACTGCCTGGAAGGTCAGGGCTCTGGCTGGTGCCCCAGATTCCCTGTTTTCTAGAAACTTCTTCCCACCTTCCCTCAGAGCAGATCCTAGGGTTGTCTCTACAATGTGGGCTGAGGAGACCCCCAAGCAGAGATTTCTCAAAGGGCTTCAACTCCAGAATGCTTTTCTTTGAGGGACATAGTCTATCTTATTTTTACCTTAGAAACGAGCCAATCATAACCAAAGGAGGACAAAGAGAGCCCTATATGAACGGGTGAATTTCCTGCTGCTCTTGGGGCCTTGTTCTTTAGACTTATTGTTTAACCGCAAACGAGCTCCAAGGCCAAGCAAGGCGTGAAGAACCCTACTGAGGATGGTGATGACAGCTCTGTGGATGTTTCTCTCTTTCAGACATGCTAAAAGAAAAGGCCACATTTTTCACCAGTTGATTCCATATTTAGTGGGGAAATAGGGAGATTTCTCAAGGATCTGAGGTGGTGGAGAAATGTCTCCGTGTCGTGGTGTCTCTGTGCTATGGTTGCTCTTACTGTGGTTCTGGGTCCAGTGTGAGAAAGGAGCTGGATCTCAAAGTCAGGAAATCTGGCTCCCATGCCGGCCCTCTCAGGACCTTCTGCTTGACCTTGGCTCCTGTCACCGGGCCTCACTCGCACCACCTGTAAAGTGAGGGGTTGGACAAGATGACACCTAAGATCTCTCTTAGCTCTGAATTTCTGTGATTCTAGGCCAGGTGGAGAAGGAAGACCAATCAGGATTCTGGTTCTGTTCTTGCCTGTGCCATGACTCACTAGGTAACCTTAGGTAAGTTCCTCCTCTTGCTCATTGGACCTGTTTGCCACCCTTGAACATCCTGCATCCCATGGGAGGGCTGTATAAAAGGTAGCCAGGGTTCATCACTGAGAATCCTATGCATTAGGAAACTCCAGCCTGGGTCCAGCCTCCTAGTGAAGTCTGTGGGTCCAGTTCCCCACTTCTGGGCTCGCACCCAGTCACATGGCCTCGGGCCACCCCAGCCTGCTTTGGCCACCTTGGCCTTCCCTCTGTCTTCCAGGCCTGGCAACCAGTATGAACACACCTCAATCAAAATGTTCAGTTCTACAAAAGCTTTGTTGAAGACTGTTCTGAGCCAGTGAGAGGGCCTGGTGCTGGGTGGGACATCGGAGAAGCAGATGTGACTCCCATCTTCAGGGAGCTCATGGTCTGGGGTGGAGAGGAGGGGCCAGCATGAGCGTGTACCTAGTGTGGTGAGAGAGGGACAGTGGCAGAGAGGATTTCAATTTGGGGGAATCTGAGGGTGCTTGGATGGGACCTTGAAGGATGGGGTAGATTTGAGATAGAGCTGCAGGCTGAGGACCCAGCATGGTGGAGAAATTTCAGACAGTCTGTAGGGTCCAGGGGGAGAGGGCAGTGAGGCTGGGAAGAAGCATGGGGCCACGTGGCCTGGAGGGGGAGTCGGGGCTGGGGAGGCAGTGAGGCTTCTAGACTCATCAGGAACCTTTTGGTTGCAGTTGTTGGGAACTGAACTTGGAGTAACCTAGGAGAAAAGGGCGATTTATTGGGAGAACTGAGAATCTGAGGAAATTCTGAACATCCCAGCATGGGAAGGACCAGAGTGCTGCTGGCCTTCAAGAACAGGTAACCGGGTGCTTGGACACCATCAGGACCCACTTCTTGATCCTGTTTCTCTCCATGTTGGCTTCATTTTTCTCTCTCGTGGCTAAATTCTTCTACATGGGGAAGAGAATTAACTGGCCCAGCTCAGGTCAGGTTCCCATCCCTGGATCTATCACCTCTGGCTAGATGTTGGGTCACGTGGTAACGGGGCTGGTCTGTTACTGTCTGCAGAGGCAAGGGAAGGCAGCTTCTGAAGGAAGGGGCTGTGCTGAGCAGGTACCCCCAGGGCCACCCACTGAATTTCCAAGCAGAGGAATGTGGCCTGATGGGACCTGCATTTTGGGAAGAGTAGGCATTAAAAGATGACAGTTTTTTTCCTTTTATTCATAAAAACAAATTTGCAACAATTTATTAAAAATTGATACCATGCAATAGGGGTACGAGAAATTCCTCATTTACATTTGATTCTGGCAGTTCCAGTCTAATTTAAAGCGTTTGTGCACTAACATCATTGGAAAATGCCTTCAGGCTGAAGCCTCTCCGGAAAAGTACAGTGTGTTTGCTGCATATAAAAGAACAGAACCATTAAATAGCTAGAGTCACTTCTGTGGGTCTTGTTATTTGTGGGGAAATTAAAAACAGAATGAAACAAAACGGGTGAACCTACAGTATCATTAAGACAGAGAATGTGCCTTGTGGGTTAACCTAGAAGACTGTGCATGTTCAGGAGTCACAACGGGTCACGGACGCACACACTCACCTCCGACTGTCCAATACTTTTGTTTTTTATTTCCCTGCTATGCTGGATTAATATTTCTACAGGTATTAGTTTCTGTGTGTGTATACATTATGTACAATGAATTGTCTCTTTCCTTTTGAAAAATTAATGTGGTTCTTTAAATTAAATCTGGTTTTGGTGAAATCAAGAAAGCAAGTAAATACTGGTAATACACAGTGAGTGACAACACCGATTTTTAGTGCCTAAATAGACAACAACTTCAACTTGACCTGTGATGTGTTAACATTTTTTTTTCCCTAAAAGCTACAGAACCTCTGTAACCTCTCTTTGGGGGAGGGGAGGGGAGAGCTATGCTATGTGAAATAAGGTGTTTTGAAATGTTGGCGATGGTAAGATTCCTGCGGGCCCGTTTGTCAAACCCTGGTGGTGACAGCACTATATTCCTGACTTTAGTGGTCTGGGAAGAGATTATTGCCTGCCTGTTGAAGCTGCCATTAGGTTTCCTTAGGGAGTGAGCGACTGCTCAGTTGTGCAGACGTCCTGGACGTTGTCATTCAGGCCTTTTTTTAGCTAAGACTGAACCTGTCTAAAAATGTCACAAGGTCATCGAGAGCCTCTCTCCAGCCTGGCTGATCCTGGTAGAGGGCTGCACGGGCAGATTCTCTGGCCCACCCCCCTGGCTGTCACGAGGGCTGAAGGCCGTGGTCATCCTGATACCTCACGGGTCAGGGCTGCTTCACTGTTTGCTCTGAAGCCTTCCTGGATAAGATAAAGGTTTGATCCTCGGAGCCACCCTGTGAGGTAGGCAGGATGGGTATTATTTCAACCCCAGTTTGTTAGAGAGGGGAAACTGAGGCTCAGAGAGACACAAGTGACTTGCCCAAGGACATGGAGGGAGTCAGCAGTGGAGCGAGGGCTTGAACCCAGGTCTGACTCTCAGACCGGTACTCTTTGGAGTCTGTTTAAAAGAGAAGAGTGATTTTACGAATGAGAACCAGTGTGCTGACCAGTCACCCTGGGGACCCCCAAGGGCCAAGCTCGCTGGCTTGTCCACATGAAGGTTGCCTTCCTGAAGTTAAGGGAAGCCCTCAGCTAGCAACTCTCTCCCCATGACTACAGGGATGTCTTCTAGCAGATGCTCCCGATTCACTTTGGTCAGACATAAAGTCAGTGGGAAAAAAAAAAACAAACCAACCCCCAGCCAGCCCTTGGGCCCTGATGAGAGAGGTTAAAGTGCACAATCTTTCTTTATCATGTTTGCTGGGAACAGACATTCCATGATTAGCTCGGGTGATCCCCCTCATTACGGGAACACCTGATACGAACACGAGGGCATGGCCAACGTGGTGGGTGCATGACCAACTGTGGGTGAATGCTGCAGAGCATGTCTGCAGTGACGTGCCCTAAATCCCCATGGTCCCGGAACGGGTGTTATTGTGTTAATGTGTGGCATTTATCAGAGAGTAAGGTCCCACCGGGAGGCATGCGGGTCAGCCTGCTCCGGTACCCCAGCCCTCAGTACCCCAGCTCCTGGGCTGCCCGCTGCAGAGGTGTGCCGGCTGCCCTTCCTGCAGACTCCCTGTTCCCGGAAGGCTGGGGCTGGCTGGACTGGCAGCTGGGGGCCTGGCTGCCTGCCCACCTCCTTCCCCAGAAGGGAGAAGGGCTGGCTGGGGGGCCACAGCCGGCGGTGTGTGTGCAGCGGCAGAGGCGGTTTCTCCAGAAGCCCCTTGCCTCTTCTCAAGGCTGCTCAGGGCCACTCAGTGACTTCTAGCTGGAGTTCTAGTGACTTTCTCCTGGTCTAGGATTTTTTTTTTTTTTTTTTTTTTTTTGCGAAGTTTCAAATATCCTAGCTCCTCCTTTGCAGATGTTAAGGAAGAAGTCATTTCCATTCCTCTTCTTTGTGAAAGAATAAAAGCTTCACAAATAAGGCTCGAGGTCAGGTGCCAAGTGACCCCCATCCTGTGCACCGAGTGCCATCCGAGCAGTCCTGTGAGGCCAGCCGTGGCGCCAGCTTCTTCGCAGTCAGAGCTGACAGTGTTCCCCTAAGCAGATGCCTCTGCTCCGTGTGGTTCCGTCATGGGGGAGGCCCTGGCCCCAGGCCTCCCAACCTTACAGGCCCGAGACCATAACTCGGAAGGAGGGCGGCACATGTCTGTGGCGGGGGCTGGCGGTGGGGCTGACGCAGGGGCTGACACAGCTGGCATCCACGCCTCCAATGGATGGGAGGTAGGCGTGGTGGAGGATGGGGAGCTGGAGGGACAGCCGGCGCTGGATGCTGTGGAGAGAGGAGGGGAGGAGTGTCAGTGAAGGCTGTCTGGCTGTTCACCGGAAGGTTCCCTGGGCTCACTTTGGCTAAGAAGCTGGTGGGAGGAGTAGAGCTCTCTCTGAACTCAGAATCTGTCCGTCCTGTCATCTGACCACTCACCCATCCAGCAGAGGTTTAGTGCAGGCCTTCACGTGCCAACTGGGAGTAACCGGGGCGACAGCAGTCAAGGAGGAGGCAGGCTTCTGGAGCTTCTGGTGACCAAGAATCCCAAAGAAGAAAGGCTTTTTTGCCCTTCTAACAGGGCCTTGCTGCAAACATGGACAGTTATCATTCCCTACTCTTGCAAGTCTCCAAAGGGACTTGGCTTTGAGTTCCATCCCTGAAAGTCTTCCCAGCTGCTCTGTCCTTCCTCATTGGCTCCTCTGCCCCTGCCTCTTGCCCAGGACCTCAACTCTGCTTGCTGGGCCAATTCCAACAGGTTCCTTCCTGGTCTTTTGGCTTTTTTGGGGTGACTAGTGTTCTCTCTCCAACACTGGGATAGGGCATTCAGGGATCCCCAAGATCTGTCTCTTGCCAAATTCCCGAGGTAAATCTTCTGCCCCTTCTCTCCACAAACCCTACGCTCTGGCGGCTAGTCTCCTCTCCAGCTCTGCTATGGCAGTCTCCATGCCTCTGCACGCGCTATTTCCCCCACCTGCGAAGTTCTTCCTCCGCTTTCCCACATGGTGACCACTGCCCCTTTAAGATCCAGTTTAAACGTCCTCTTCTTTGGGCTAATCCCCCAGAGAGTGAGCCCCTTCCTCCTCTACACCTGCAGCAGCCTTGGTAAATTCCCAGAAATGCAGCCAGGAAAACCCAGAGGCAGGGCTGAGCCCAGGGCTGAGTATGCCGGACTGATGGAGAAGCAGAGTGAAAAGGGGGCCAGCTGTCCTTGCTCCCTGTCACTGCCACGCCCTTCCGCTTGCCTTCTCATCAGTTTTCACCACCAGCAGGTCAGTAGGTCAGTAGGTCAGTAAGTCACCTCAGCTGTTGTGAAGGCTGCTTTGGGGAATGTGCCCAGGCCACTGCTCCCTTGCACTGCTCAGCTGAGTTTTGTGCGGTTCACTGCACCTGGGAAGTTGCATTGCCTGAACTCTGAGGCCTCCTTGTGTCCCCCATGCCTGGTCACTCAGGTGGGGAAAAACCCAGACATTCACAGAACCCAGGAGGCAGAAGAGGCACTGCTATTCCCATTGTAAAGACAAGGGCAGGGTAAACAGAACTTGCTCACAGAACCAGAACCAGAACTGGGGAAGGAGGGATTCTTGCTGCTTCTGTGGAATCACAGTGCTTTGTGGGGTAGCAGATCAACTTGGGGGGCTGCCTCTTCCCACCAGTGTGTGCCCAGGAGTGTATGTAGGGCATTGGTGGGGTTCTGAGGTGGACGAGAACAGATGCAGTGCTGCCCCCACTCCCTAGGGACCTGCTGGCCAGAAGGGCTTCTCCTGAGAGACTTCACAAGTGCTCATGAGAGATTAGAGTGAGACCTCATTTTGAAATTAGAGTTGAACTTATGTAATGTCGTAGGTGTTGGCAAAGAGTCCAGGAAAAACGGGAGCTGAAGAATGGGCTTGACTTGGGCCAAGATGTCCTGTCTGAGCATCCCTGGCAGGGCCATCTGCCCGGGCAGGGTGGGCCTCTGTCTGTGGCTGTCAGAGCCACACATTCTGCTGTCTGCTGGGATCCTATTTGCCTTTTCACTAATTCATTGCTGAAGACCTACTCAGTGCTGGAACCTCTGTTCAGTCCAGGGGACGTATGAAGGGCTATGCCTTGCCCTCACAGTGCTTGCACTCTAGTGCAGGGAACTAATACGCAGACCACTGATGAATGCCATGTAACCATCAGTAATGGTACTGGACCATCAGCTGCGAGGCTCTGGAACTAACTGGGTGGAGATGCTATTGGCTCTAAGACCAAAGGGCCCCAAATGACACTGCAGTTGGTGCCTGGGCTCCCTTTGCTGGCTCCTTACCTCTTGTCACTTCCCAGGGAACAAGTTTCAGAGTCAACATTTTAAATTACTGCTTCCAATCTGCTGTAAACTGGGAAGAACTAAAAATTGCCACGGGGGACCAAGCTACTGGAGATGTCCAGGTCTTTGCTTTGATGTCACCTTCTCTGACCACCCTATGTAAAATGATACTTCTTAAGCCCTTCCCTGCTTTATTTTTCTCCAGAGCACCTATCACTTAACATACAAAGGTTTGCTTTCTTATTAAGTTATTGTCTTGCCAGACAGAATGTAAACTCTGTGGAGGGATTTTATCTGTTTTTGTCACGGCTGTGCCTGGCACATACTAGGTCTCAGTAAATCGGTGTTAGGTGACTGTGGTTGTTTTATATACATCACAAAGGCAGAGAACATGGGATTTGATGTTGGACAGACCCAGTTCAAATCCTGTCTCCTACATTTAGCAACTGGTGAGCTTTAGCAGGTCACCTCCCCTCTTTGAGTATTAGTCTTTTCAGCTGTAAGATGAGCATTGTAATTTGACCTGCCTCATGGGATTACTGTGGAGTCCAAGTGAAATAATGCACGTGAAAACATGGTGCCAGTTGTAAACTCTTGGGCAGGAGGAACATTCTCTATGGCAATAATTCTCAAGGAGAAGGTACTTACTGTTCTGGGGAGTTTATATCTTCTATAGGATCTTTGCATGTTCGAGAGGGCTCTGTTGTGTTCCACTGTAGCTGCGGATTTTGATCGAGGTGATTTTTTAAAATGGCCTTTCCTCCATCTGAATGCAAAACAATATTGCAATAGATTCTGTTAACTTGATTTTGAAAAATCAACAATGCAATCATTTTTTAGGATAGTGGCCCAAGGAGACGGAATGCAAAAGAGCCCATCGTCCCTCTGCACCCTCTCTGCTGTGGTCTCTGCAGCAGCTCTCCGGAGCTCGCTTTTTAAGAGCTGTACCATGTGTCTTGTTTAGCTGCATCATAATTAATGAATCCACCTCGAGGGATGAACGTGTAAGTTAATTCCAGCTTTTCTTGCCTACAGGTAGTGTTATGATAAATACTGTGTGTCTACACCTTTGCCCACATGGGAGTATTTCCAAGGGGCAGCCTCCTGCTAGGGGGATTGCTAGTCAAGGGGCTTAACACCTGACATTTGGAGAGTGCCAGACCGACTTCCAGAACGTTGCAGGAGGATGCCCAGTTCCACACACTCTTACCGACACTGGGAATCTTTTTAAAAGCTTTCTGAAATGCGGGCAAAAAATGGACTGTTATTTCCCAAGTGGTTGGTGGAGCTGAGCAACATATCATCTTACTGACCACTCCTTTCCTGTACGTGCATGAGTACCTTTCCTGTACAACTTCCTCGTCTGTAAAATGGAAGAGGGGAGGCTGGTGTCATACCCAGGGCCCCCCCGCCTCCTACCTGTGCTCTCGGTGAAGTTCCCCAGGTTGAGGATGTCGTTGAGCTCTTGGTAGTGGTTCTGTTTAATGTAAGTGGTCTTTTCTGGTGTGTCCTGCAGCTGCATGGTGACCTCTTCCAAGTCTTTATCCAGCTAGAAGACAAAGGCTCCGGCTGAGTCAGAGCCCCCGGCCCAGCCCCTGCCCTGGCCCTGGCTGCCAGGCCTCAGAGCCAGGAAGCGGTTCACAGGGTCACAGGGTCACAGGGCTGGGCCTTGGCTGGCCTCAGGAGGGCACTGAGAGACACATGGGCTGCTGCGTGTTGGGGAGGAGACACAGAAGGCCCGTGCCCACACTTGTTCCAGGAGAAGCTATGCTGAGAGAGGCCTGGGCTGTGCAGTGATGTGTTCAGTGCAGGTGTGAGCCTTGACGGAGCAGCTAAGCAAGCCTGGGGAGGCAGGGGGAGGGGGTGGGGAGTGGGGAGGCAGGGCAAGAGAGCATCAGTGCACAGGCTCTGAGGTTGGACAGGCCTGGGGGCAAACTCAAGGCTGCCCCTTACTGGCTGTGTATTGGCTGGTGAGAACTGAGTCTCAACTCCTTCATCTGTAGAATGGGGTAATAGCAGTATCTATCTCATGGGTATTAAGTGAGATGATGCAGTCAAAGTTTATTCCAATGCCTGCCACATAAGAAGGGTAACCTGCTACTGTCACAATACTACTATAATTATTATTATTGATACTAGCGGGATCCTCGGTGGGGAGGACACATCTGTAGGGCTGGTCAGCTCTGAGCCTCACACTGTCACAGAGACTCAGGCCAGTAGGAGCTCCTGCAAAGGGGTTAATCAGGATGGATCCCAGTTGCTTCCAAGTTACATAAAAATCAGATGCAAGCTCTGGGACATTTCAGCCCCTGAGATGCCTGGGGAGTGGGTGTGGGTTGGGGAGAGTAGTGGGCATCCTGCTACAGATAAGGGAGAGGAAGTCATAAACTGCTATTCCGATGGCAAGAGCACAGCCATTAAACTGTTTAATTAGTTTTCATGTGGAGGAGGAGAGAAAGAAGTTTTTTCTGTGTGATTCAGACAGCAGGGCTAGAATCAAAGAGTAGAAGCAACAGGAGGCCAGACTGTGATTCAGTCCCAGGAAAACCCCAACTTTTTAGGGTTTTTGCCCATGGCCGGCATCTCAGGTTTCCTAAAGTGAGTGAACTTCTCATCGCTGGAGGGTGCAAGTGGAGTTCGAATGTCAAGGCCCAGGGACGTGCGGTATCACTAGTCCCTGAGAGGCCTGATATGACAGCAGAATCAGCAGTGGGCTTTGGGGGACAGAAACCTTTCCTGCTTTGATCCCGTGGCACATGGAGGGCTGTCCCATGCTACAGCTGTCCGCTTTAGAGGCACGGACAGCTGTGCTGCGGATCTTTGGGGCAGAGTATAGTGAGTCCCCCAAAACGTTGCCAGATTGAACAAATAAAAATTCAGAATGCCCAGTCACCTTTGAATTTCAGATAACAAGAATCAAAATTTCAGATAATAAGGAATAAAAAATTTTAAGTATAAATATATCCCAAATATTATATAGGACATATTTACACTAAAAATATGATTGGTTGCTTGTCAGAAAATCTAATTTAACTGGACATCCTGTACTTAATCTGGCAATCCCACGTCTCATTTCTTTCTTGGGCCTGTCTGGCTAGAGACGACATTTCCCAGCCCTCCAGTGTGATCACATACGTTCTTGCCAGTGTAACTGGAGCAGAACCAAAATGTATGCAACTTGCGCATCACTTGCTTAAAAGGCGATCCCTTGCATGGACTTCCTTTCTCTTCCCTTCCAGGGACTGGGAACAGGACATGCTGTCCACGCAGCTTTAAGTGTTCTAGTGAGGAAGACACCTTGGGGACTGGCAGACAATTAAGAGTAAAAGAGCCTCAGTCAGCAGTGACCTTGGGCAGAACTGTCTGCCAACCTGGACCTCTCTCCCCAGGACTGTCAGGTGAGAGAAATAAACATGTATCTTCTTTGGGCCACTCTATTTTGGGGCCTCTATTATAACAACTTAGCCAGTACCCTAACAGCTCACTTTTCTTTGTTCCTTTCCTGTCCCACTCATCAATCAGAGTTCCTCCCTTAAAGACATAACCCAAGGATCATGGGCTTGGTCACACCTGAGACCTAAAGGGAGGGCTGGAGAAGGGGAAGGTGATTCGGTTTCTCCTCCCTAGTGTAGAAAGTCCAGATTTGAGGTTTGGCTTGGGCACCAAGGAATCCGATTATGGCCTCTCTAGACTATTCAAGGACCAGTTAAGGACTTTCAGGACAAAAGTGAGGTCTGTTGCAGCAAACTCTCCCTCCTGAGAAGTTCCTCCTCACTTCCTCCTCTCTTGCTGTGCATCACACAGATGTGAGTGGTTACGGGTTGTGTTGGGAGAGTGAAAAATGGAGGCGGGGATATACTTAGGAAGCTGCTTATGAGACAGTAATACATACTGGCCTCTGCCCTGGGTTTCTGACACAGGGCTCCTGAAACCCTTGTAATTTCCTGGGTGTTGGGGTATCTTTTGTTCTAACTGGGCAACTGTGGGTGGGCTCCAGGATGAGGGCTGGTCACCAGAAAGAATGAGCCATGATTAGAAACCAGGAATTTTCAGCCTTGTCCCCCATCCTCTTGAGGAGGGAGAAAGGCTGAAAATAGAGTTAATGATCAATCATGCCTGGTAACAGAGCCTCCATAAAACCTCAACATGTGGGGTTTGGAGAGCTTCCGGGTTGGCGAACACATCCACACTGGGAGGGTGACGTACCCCAGCTCCACGAGACACAAGCTTCTGTGCTCAGGAGCCCCTGGCCTCTCCCACTGTATCCCCTCCTGGCTGTTCATCTGTATCCTTTATCATATCCTCTAATAAACTGGTAAATGTAAGTAAGTGTTCCCCTGAGTTCTGGGAGCTGCTCTAGCAAATTAATTGAACCTGAGGAAGGGGTCATGGAAACGTCTGGTTTGTGGCCAAGTTGGACAGGATTGTGGGTAACCAGGGGGCCCACTACTTGTGACTGGCATCTGAAGTAGGGTGGGGGTGGTCTGTGGGATAGACTGAGGAGCCTTTAACCTCTGGGGTCTGACACTATGTCTAGGCAGATGGTGTTAGAATGAGTTAAATTCTAGTACACCCAGATGGTGTTGAAGAGAACTGCTTGGTTCGGGAACTCCCTCCCCCTCCCCCTTGACACACACACACATTTGGTGACCAGAAGTGTCAGAAGTGAAGAGTTCTGTGTGAGTGGGAGACAGACAGGAGGTAGAAAACTAAGTTTTCCCAAATCAGTGCTATAATCTGGGGGCTCACAAATCTCTTAAGAACTTTCTTTCTGAAGATGCCTTGAATCAAGGCATTGCTGTAACCCAAGAGCCTTGGCCAGATGGACAATAAACTTCTATGAGATTCTGACAAACTGCCTCTGTCTAGTTTATGTTCCCGTGGTTCTCAACAGCATAATGACAGCAGATGGGACTGCACAGCCATGATGTGTGGGTGTCCTAGGGGAGCCGAGGTGGGGAGCGGCAGCTCGGAGTCCCTGCACGGGGCCGGGGGCTCCCGTGGAGGGTGGGGCCCTGGTGACCAGCACTGTGGGAGGTACCTCTGTGATCTTCATTCGCAGGCGGTGGTTTTCTGACTGCAGGCCCTCTAGGCGGGATGTGCTTGCTTGGTTCACACTGGTGACTGAGGTGGAGGTTTTAGAATCTTCTTTCTTCTGATTCTGAGTGAACTGAAATCGTCTGTTCTGAGTTGCTGCGTCTGGGTTTGTTCTCAGAGTGATGAGCTGAAAGGACAAAAGTAGAGCTGAGAAGAGAACCCTGGGGTCTTTCCTCTCAGGCCCCATCCAGTCCCTCCCAGCAGGGCCTGCACTGGAGGCAACATGGGGCCCCAGGAAGGACACAGTCTGAGAGTCTGGAGCCCTGGGCTCAGGCTTGTCTCTGGCCCTTGCTTGTGTGTGACCTCGCGCAGGCCTCTTCCTCTCTCTGAGTCTCGGTTTTCTTCCTTGCCGGTAGAAGTCTGGTCTCCTGACCCTGATTCCACCCGCATCCTTGCCATCCCGCTTATGCCCTGCTCCAGCTGAGCCTCACTCTGCCTCAGGCCTTGCTCCACGTAGAAAATAAACCTGAAGGTGACAGCTGTGAAGACAGTGGGAGGAGAGTGAAGGCTTGTGCTTGTTAGAACCATGGCCGTGGCCCCTGTCCACTAGGACTTCTGGTTCAGAGGTGAGAGGCGGGGATGGAGGAAGGACTCAGATCATCACCAGGCCAGGCATTCAGGGCACAGTGCTCAGCACGGTGCTGTGGGCCTGAGCTAGGCTCTGGGGAGGGCCTGGAAGGATGGGAGGGTAAGGGAATTCCAGGGGGAAGAAATGGCACATGGAGATGCAGGGGGGCTCAGGGTACTTATAGAGAAAGGCAGCTGGATGATGGACAGGGTTCTCTGGGGAGCCTAGAGGGATCCAGTGATCCTGAAAGCCAGCCCAGTATTGGGCACTTGATCCTGGAGCCAGGAGGGCAGTGAAGGTGCCAAAGCAGAGTGTCCTGATCAGAGCTGGGCTTAGGGTCAACCTGGCATCTTCACAGGGTGGAGAGAACATGTGAGTGCACGCAGAGAAGTTGTGGGCTTGGCCTGGAGCCTGGGAAAGTGTCGACACCCAAAGGAAGGAGTACATGCCAGAGGTGTTCTGGGGCACAGCTGAGCCTGACTGGGGACTGACTGCGTGCCCAGGGGAGAGGAAAGATCACTGGGGTCCCGTGGCTCCTCCATCCAACATAACCACTGACCTGAGAGATATTTTCCTGACATTATCCCACCCAGCAGTGGGCGGGTGAATTGGAGGCCTTGACCTCTTTAGTAGGCTGATCTGTGTAGAGAAAACCTAACCTCGGTGGGGCCCAAGAATAAAGGAAGACGCAGAAGACAGAGTTAAGAAGTTATTGACTCAAGCTGGGTTTGATAATATCTGGAAGCTATCACTCAGGTAAGCCCTGCAGATGAATGAAAATGTAAGTGGCTGTTAAAAATGGTTATTCCTTTTCACCCACTAGTGCTACTTCTGTGACTCTAGCTTAAGGGAATGACTGGAAACAAGAAAAGTGTATTATGTAGGAGAAATAAAAGTACACTTATAATATAAGAAATCTGGAAATACTGTAATGCTCACCCATAAGGGATCAAGAAGACAAGTAGGTTACAGAACTTCCCCTCAATGATGGTTATGAATGTGGGAAAATACAAGGGGCAAAAGCTAAGTGAAAAAGGCAACTACAAAGCATGCTATAATTACAGCTGTGTCTGACTCACAGACGTAGAATACAAACTTGTGGTTGCCAAGGGGGCGCGGGGTGGGAAGGGACAGACTGGGATTTTAAAAAGTAGAAAAGATAAACAAAATTATACTGTATAGCACAGGGAAATATATACAAGATCTTGTGGCAGCGAAAAAAAATGTGACAATGAATATATGTATGTTCATGTATAACTGAAAAATTGTGCTCTACACTGGAATTTGACACAACATTGTAAACTGACTATAACTCAATAAAAAAATGTCAAAAAAAATTACAGCTATATCTGAAAAAAACATCACTGCCTAAGCACTAAAAAAAAGACTGGAAGGATACATCAAAAATATTAACAGTAAAAAACCAAACCAAAACATTAACAGTGGTTATTTTTGGGTGGGGGGACTATGTGAGAGTTCTGAAAAATCTGATTTTTGCTTTTCTGCATCTTCTAAACTTTGTGATGTGAATTGTGTTCATCAGTTAAAGAAAAAAGTGCGTAAGACTTTTAGAAAGTGGAGGAAACTCAGCAATCCCCTTGTGAGGCCGGACAGGATGGCAGGGTGGTGAGAGTGGGGGCAGAGGACTGCCTGTACCTTGGGCACAAACACCAGGCAAAGGGTGATGGTGCTGCAGAAGATGATGACCAGGGCCACGATGCAGAACTGCACGTTGGGCTGGTCGCGGGTCAGGAAGGAGACGGCGGCCCCAATGATGCACATGATCCCCACGTTGTAGACGCTCATCCCAATGTACTTGCTGTCGTTGAGGGCGGGGATGCTGACGTTGCGGGTCTCCCAAGCTAAGAAACAACCGAACAACTGCAGCGGTGACAAAAAGGGGAGAGAGGTGGTCATTACCAAGCAGCTCCTGCTCTGAGAAGCTGCTGAACTGAGCGTTACTCTGGAGGTGGGGGTTGGGGAGGGAGGCTGGGGGCTTGCTGCTGTCTGGGTCTTCTGGATATCACCATCTGTCCCCACTGTGGCCCCAGGTTGAGTCCTTCCGAGGAAATGCAGGCTGGGGTGTTCGCTGTCTGGTTCTCCTTCACCCCCACCACTGGTTCACGCACAGATGCACAGGAGGCGGCAGTGGGAAGGAACGTCAGACATGATCTCAACCACGTCGCCTTGCTCTACAGAGAACCCGAAGGCCCAGAGAGGAGGAAGGCGCTTGCCCAAGGCCACACAGCAATCTGGTGACAAAAGTGGACTGTGTCCCTAGAAGTTCAGTCCAGTCTTTTTTCTGTTGAACCAGACAGAGCCCCTGTGTCTGGGACTTCTATTACCCCCCAGTGCACACAGTCACACAGAATAGAGAGACTGCGTTTCCTAGCCGTCCTTGAAGCTAGGTGTGATGTGACTAGGTTCTGGACAATGCCATGTAGGTGAAAGTGGTGTGTACAAGTTCTAGCAAGTGTCTTTAGAGGAAAATGCTATTCTCCTTCCTCCACTCCAGCAGATGGAGTGGAATGTGATGGGTGGAGCTTGAGCAGCCATCTTAGACTATAAAGTCATCTTAGACCATGATGTGGAAGATGTGTGATGAAGATGAGGGAGGCAAGATGCAAGGGACTAAGAGTCTAAGAGCCTCCACACAAGCTCTTCTGCTTACCTGAGAGGGAAATTAACTACCTTTTTTTAAACTACTGTTTTTGTAGGTTTTCTGTCACTTGCAGCTCTACTCCTAACCAATTCATGTCCTAGCTGAAATGAGTAGAAGTCAAACGTGATCTGAATCAGGGTGTTTAGGGTTTAGCCTGCAAGGGTTGTCTAAAGGAAGGGCAGGTGCCAGAGAAAGTGCAGGCGGAATGTGGGGCAGAATGGTGGTGTGGGCGGGAGGGAGAGCTGATCAGGACTGCTGACTGGTGCAGGGGTTTTGGCTGTGGGCCAGCCCCTCCAGGAGGTCTTCCTACAAAGGCCCCCTTTCCCTCTGGCTTTATCACTGAAGTTTGGGGCATCCAACAGCTGCACAAGCCATTTAACTTCATCCAGGGCCTACACTCTGAGGTTTGATTTAATTGGCAGCACAATGCCATGTGGTAGAGTCCAGAGGGTCTGGAATCTGCTCTGCTATCCCCTGGCTGTGTGACTTTGGGTAAATCATATCACCTCTCAGAACCTCAGTTTCAATATCTGTGAAATGGGAATAACAGTAACACCTATCTCAGGGCTTCTATCTAGACGAAATGAGAAGATGGGTGTGAAAGCATTTTGTAAACTGATATGTCTGATAGAAAAATAAGTTAGTAACTATTTTATAATTGGTTATTTTGTTTTACAACCACAGTTGTAGTTTGCTCCTTTTAAGTGTGTTATCTTACAGATGGACATGTTATTTTTTAAAAATTCCAATTAAAGTGGGAACCAGAGCCCAGGAAGCAGATACTGAGTGAGAGAAGGAAACATGCACTGTTGAAAGCCTGCTTTGTGCTGGGTCCTTGGAGTGCGGCCCCTTCAGTCCCACAGCAGCCGTGCCAGCTGGGCGGGCCTGTCCCCGTCCTACAGGGGAGGAAACGGAGGCTGGGCAAGGTGAAATGACCTGCCTCCAGTCCCACAGCAACGTGTCAGGGCTGAGTGGGTGCCTGGGATGCCTGCTCCTTGCCACACTAATGATGGGCCACCAAACCATCACAAGAGTCCACTGGTCATAAAATGTGGGCAAGTCTGGGGACCTAGTAGTTGGCTGCAAATCTCTGACGGGTGTCAGGAAGAAACAGAGGGTAACCTGTTCTCAGGCCTTCAAGAAGTAGAATGAGTGTTCACAGGCACATGTTACACTGAGGCTGATTTAAGCTGAGGATAAGGAAGAACTTTCTAGAAAAGCAATCCATCTGTGGTAGGTTGAAATAGTGGCCCTTAAAGATATGTCCACATCCTAATCCCTGGAAGCTGTCAATGTGACCTTATTTGGAAAAAAGGTCTTTGCAGATAATTAAGGTTCTCAAGACAAGATCATCCTGGATGGCCCAGGTGGAGGTAGAGACTGGAGTCATGCAGCCACAACCCAAAGAATGCCTGGAGCCATCAGATGCTGGGAGAGGCAAGGGAGCGTTTCCCCCTGGAGCCTTTGGAGGGAGCATGGCTGTGCCTAGATTTCAGACTTCCGGCCTCCAGAACTGTGAGAGAATACATTTCAGTAGTTTTAAGCCACCAGTTTGTATTTGCTACTGCAGCCACAGGAAACTGATACACCATCCATAGATGGCACAGGCTTAAGGGGGTGAGCTCCCCATCACTGGAGGTGTGGAAGCAGTGAGTGAATGAACACTTGTTAGGGATGCTCAGGGTGGGCTGGGGGGCTGACACATCTGAGAGCAGAACCGGCCTACAGGGCTGTGTATGTTCCTTCCACCCTGAGATTCTGTGGTTTCAGAACAGAAGGGGCCGGGAGGTGGGATTTTGGTCATGAGCCTTAAGAGCCAGGAGGGCTGTGGACGGTTCCTTGCACATGCTGGAAACAGTAAAGCATTTGTGCTGTCAAATAAAGAGCTTTTATGGACATGATCTGGGTGAAGGTATTAGTTTCTCTGGAAGAGATACAGTCACCTCCATTCACTTTTGGAAGTAGGTGGAGAAGATAATAGATGGCCAAAACATTACAGACAAATCCAGTTTAAAGAGTCAGTCTGATTCACCATTATCTAATTTCACAGTCTCAGGATCAAGGAACATGGAGGCTGGAGGGATCCTGGAGAGAGTCTAGCTTCATGCGCTTTACTCAGCAAGGGCCGAGAAACTCAAGTAATTGATGCTGCATGCCTTCCATGAAGGGAGCTCCTTCCCGCCCGGGGGCTCGATCACCTTTGTGGACACTGCTCTGTTAGACAGATCCTTCTTTATTAAACTCGAGGGCTGCCTTCTGACAACTCTGTGCATGATGGGTCTGCTTTGGGGTCTGTACTCCCTGTCTCTGACAGCCCTGGTGACCATGTCCTCAAGGTCCCGTTTCTACTTCATGCATGTCCTGTTACGTCATGGGGCCCAGACTGTACCCCAGTGGTCCTCAAAGGATCTCCATGGAAACCACAAGAAGGTCTCAACTAGTATGAAGTGGGGGGCACCCTTTGCCTGGGGCTCTGTAACACATGATCTTCTGGTGTGGCCCTGTGCAGGACCAGGATTAATAACAGTTCTCTGAAGCAGCAGCAGGTAAGGATGCATTTGAGCAGCACAAGAAATGGCCTTTGGAGAGGGCTTCATTCTCAGCCTTTAAGTGGTAGCCACACAGAGGCAGATGGTGGCTTAACTTTCCTATGGAAAGATCTGAGGTGCAGTGGCCAGCATCCTGACCCTGGAGGGATTTAAGTGGAGGCATGGCTTGCACAGGATGTGAAGAGAAGGTTCAAGGGTTAACCTGGGGTAAGGTAGGGTGAGACTCCCTTTTCAAGTCCTTCCTAACTTTGAAATTCTACAACCGTGAGAGGTGGGCTTGGTATGTGATCTTTGATTACACAGATGAATGGAGTGGGAGGAGTATTGGGTTTGGAGATTGGAGGTTACCAGGTGGCCTTCAGCAATTCATTTAACTTCTCTGAGCCTTACTTTCCCCATCTATAAAATGGGGATGATTCCACTCACCTCCCACAGGAGGTAGATTCAGTGAAATGCAGGGATGTGAACATGCGCTAGGTGTTATCAGACTGCTGTTCAGGGAGCAGGACAGGGGCAGCTGGGAAGCACGCTCACAGGCTTGGGGGTTACTCTCTAGCTAAGACCTTGACTCTGCCACTTACTAGCTGAGTGACCTCGGGCAAACCAAGCCTCAGCGTCCTCATCAGTGGGAAATGGGGACATGATTTGTACCTATCTCACATGGGGTTGTGCGACTGAAATGACATGTGCCAGACACTGAGCCTGGCGTGGAGTAAGTGCCTGGTCCTGGGGGCTCTGGTTATTTTTATGTTGACGGAGGCCCCAGGGAGAGAGCTCTGACAGAGAAGCATTTCCCCACGCTGCCTCCTGCTCTGCACCTACCATGAGAAGCCCCTTATAGGCATAGACGATGCCGAGCCAGATGGTCATGTGGGTGTTCTCACAGTGCTCCAGGAGAGGGCGGATGGAGATGTCCCGTCCTGCTGGGTCCGGCTGTGCAAAGAGAAGACAGAAACTGTTGGTGTCGCAACATCATATACACATACACACCGTATGCGGAGAGAGCTGATGGCTACTCTAAAGCTTTATTTAAGTTATACAGTCTTATATAGCAAAGAAGAATGACAAGGGAAATGGTTAACTGGTAGTGTCTGGCTCAAGGTCAGAAGACCCTTTATGTTTTGGTAAATCATGTTCGTGTTGGCACCAGCAAGCCTTACAGCTTATCAGGGCAGAATGTATGAGAAACAGCTGCTTCACAATATTCTTCTTGGACTCCGGCGGCTGTGCCTGTCTTAGGTTGCCCCCCTCTGGGGATCTTACCCGTCATTGGCTAACCAGCCTTCTCACCTCTGAGCCTGCAGCTTTTTATAACTTGTTTACCATTCCAGCCCAAGGCTCGTTCCTTTGTTCCCACAGTCGGGGGGCTACAGAAACCCAAGGATGGCACTGGCCATCTTCCCAGCAGCCAAGTCCCTGTTTGACAGTCCTTTCCTCTCCCATGAGCCACAGCCAGTGCCACCATCCAGGAGGCCTTTTGGACCCCACCTCTGTGTTCCATGGGGCTCACGCCTCAACCAGTTATTGGTTACCTCTGTTTGTTGGTTGTGATTCAGCTCTGAACTTCAGTTATCTGAGTTCTTCATATCTTTCCAACTTGATTCAGAGCTCCTAAGAGTAGGGACTGGGTCACTTCTGTACCCCTAGTACCTAGCACAAGACCTGGCCCAGAGCAGGCATCTGTAACATTTGTTAGAAGAGTGAGGGCGAGAATGAGGCACACAGTTAGGTCAGGAGGCCTTCAGGTGTCTCTGGAATTAACTCAGGCAGTTGGAGGTTCAGTATCTACTGGCTGGGCCAAGCACGGGGCCTGCCAAACCCTTTTAAGGAGACCCTCTTGCCCACCACCTCCACTGAGGGAGCAATGGTGGCAGCCATGTTATGTACCACATGACCCTTCCTGGGCTGGAGCTGATTGGACAAGGGGTGGGCACCAGACCCTAGGCAGCCAATCCAGGGGCTTATCAGAGACCTAGGAAGTTTCCTAGTGCAAACTGCTCTGCCCAAAGAGGGGTGGTGGAGAGGATTCAATCCAAGCACGTTCTCTCAGGAGTCTGAACTGGGAAACTGTGGAATCAGCCAGGTGGTGGCAAGAGGAGAAAAAGACACCCAGGGAGTGAAAAAATATCTACTGTACACATATATTTTTTCTGAGCCATTTGCGAGTAAGTTGCAGACATCCTGGCGCTTCTTTACCTCTAAACATGTAGCATGTATTTCCTAAGAACAAGGGATTCTCTCATATAACCATGTACACTTACCAAATTCAGAAAATTTGACATTGATACGGTATATTATCTAATACAGTACTCATTTTACAACTTTGCCGACTGGCCCATTAATGTCCTTTAAGGACCCAATCCAGAACCATGTCGCATTCACTTGTCATGTCTGCAGTCAGCCTTGGAATCAGCCCTTTCTCCTTCAATCTCAAACAAGACCACAGCCTCCTTTCATGTCATTGATGTATCTGAAGATTCCAGGTCAGTTATTTTGTATAATGTCCCTCAATTGGGTTTGTCTGAATGTGTTTCCATGATTAGATTCAGGTTATGTATTCTTGGCAGGAATCCTGTATAAGTGATGTTCTCACCTCTTCAATGTTTCACATCAGGGGCACTTGATGGCACTTGCCCCATTATTGGTGATGCTTGTGATCATTTGGTTGAGGTGATGTCTGCCAGATCTCTTTACTTCAGAGGTACCATTTCCCCCTTGTAATTAATAAATAATCTGTGGGAGATACTTTGAGACTATGTGAGTATATTGTTCCCCCACAAACTAACTCAGTGGTTTCAGCATCCATTGATGATTTCTATCTGATTACTTTGGTGGCTGCAAATGGTGATTTTCTACCTCTCTCATTACATTTAAATACTTGGCAATATACTGCTAACAGGCTCTTTCCTTTCCTCCCACTCCTTTATGTGTATCAGTATGGACTTACGGGATCCTTTTAGATTCAATGTCTTATAATCCATTACTATTATTATTTATTTTGCTCAAAATTTTCCAGATTTGGCCAGTAGAAAACTCCTTCATGCTGTCGCCTGTGTTTTTTTCCACATGTCCCTATAATTTTTTAAGCACTTTCATATTTCTTGGCACAAGATATTCCAGGCTCTCCCTACACTTTCCTTCCCCCCCGCCCAGTCTTAGAATCAGCCTTTTCTCTGAAGAGTCCTGGTTCTTTTAACAGAGAATAGTATTTAGAAACCAAGATCTGGGCACTTGATGTGCTCACTGTTCCTAGGGTATCATTACTTTGAGGCCCTTTTATCTCTCTGTCTATCCATCTATCCATCTACCTATCCATCTATCCATCATCATTCAGTCTCTATCATCTATCTATAGATATAGATCAAGATAAAATCCAACACCACAGAGTTCTTCCTTGCTTTCCCTCATTCCATATTTGCTTCTGTATTCTCCCATAGTGAATCCCTAGTTTCTAACATCAAAATACTCACTCATTTTTTTCAATTCTATAATAGACACAAAACAGTTTCAAAATTGCTATATCCATACACCAGCAACAACAAATAACTAAAGTTGAAGATTTCCTTGCAAATCTGTTTGTCTTTAGAACTGATCCCACTGAGGGTATCTCATCAAAGATATGTATGGGTGGGGAGGGATATTTGTGAACTCTCTGTCTTTTCTGCTCAATTCTGCTGTGAACCTGAAACTGCTCTAAAAAATAAAATCTATTAATAAAAAAAAGAACAAAAAAAATAACTGTGTTCTGGATGTTGTCCTCTTAAGGCCCAGGGTAAAGCCACATTCCTGAGGGTAAGGGGTAGGCATTCTCAGGGTCAGTCACTAGGAAGAAGGGGCACTTTGGTGGGATCCAGGGACGCAGAAGGCAGACTTCAGGCAGGTGCAGGATGGACACCCTATTTCTCTTGGCCCTGCTCACTAGGCTTGGCCTTTGAGGCAGGCAAGTGGCTGGGCTCCTATGAGTTGAGGAAGATAGTGTCCTGACATGGATGCAGGAGGAGCTGGGAGGGGTGGGGCCTGAGGGCTCAGGCCATTTGGTGACTAGATCACAGTTGCATGCTCTCTCAGGCTTGATTTCCCTTTTGTTGTCCCAAGCCACAGAAAGCTTTAGCTTAGCTTCTTTGGGTCCATGGTCGTTGAGTGCACACACCCGCGGCAGTGCTAGAGGGAGAGCAGGGTCCCCTGCGGCCTCCTCAGTGGTGGCAGTGGGTGCTAGTGAGAGAAACCTAGGGAAAGGTGATCCGCAGGAACCACAGCCAGAGTTGCCAGGGCTAGAGATTTCCCATCCACTGCTACTCCCCCAGGAAGTGGCTGGATTCTAAGGGTGGTGGGGGATTCCTGATACCCTAATTTAATTTAATTGAGGAGACTGAGGAAGAACTTGGACCCGAGGTCAACAGTGACTTAGTGGCATAACTTGGTTTTCTCCAATGTCTGACAGCGAAGCAGACTCAGAATGCAGTAGCACAAGCCCGCTGCGGGCATGCATGAACAGCAGGGCCATTAATGATGACAGTGTCTGTTCTACCATGAAAGGCAGTAATTTATGATGAACTCTTAGATCCTCCATGTAGAGAGGAGTGATTCTGTCATACCCATTTTTCAATGTAATGAAAACTCTATTCATGGGAAGCTGACAATGGTTGCCTGGCTTATTTGCCCCCAGTGACAGAGAGTGCCCTCCTTCCCACTCTTGGTGAGTTTTTTTTTTTTTTTAAATTGGACCAGAACCTTCTCCTCCTATACTTCCACCTTCGGTCCTTGTCTTTCTCCCAGGGCTCCCCAGAAAGATACCAAACTCTTTTTCCACAGGAGGGGAAGATCTGCCAGGATGCATCACCTCCCCCAACAAGTAGACCTGGTCCTGCAAACCTAGATTTGAGCTCAACACTTCAGGTAGTGCTAAGCACCTTTCTCCAGCTCTCCCTGGCGCTCTAAATAACTACCTTCCACTGGTGATTCATAAATTCCTTGTGGTTGACTAGGACCCCACAGGTAGTTTTCACGGAACTGCTGGTAGCTCTGTCTTCCCCTTTCTGTGGTTGGCATTCCAGCCTGGTTACCTTTTACCTTGTTAGTGCCCCCTCCTCTCCCCTCCCCCCCAATCCTGGTCTGCTCTAACCTCTTCAAATCCTGATTTTTAATCTGGTCTTTCAGTCCCCGACCCATCTCATTAAACTTAAGCACAGCCTTTCCTGCGGAGGTGAGAGGGCAGCAAAAAACCACGGGCCTGCCCAGAGTTCAGAGAAGTCACTGGTCCCAAGGGTGGGCAGAGATGCTTCTACTTCATCTCCCCAGTACACAGGCACTGATCTGGAAATAAGCCAAAAAAAAAAAAATCCTGGTCGTCAGCATCACTCTCACACAGCCCCAGGTTTGTGCACGCTGGCCAGAGTGGCAGTGGTTGGGGGTGGTTTTAGGAATAGGGGATGGGGAATCTGAATAAAGTCAAATCAGCCCTGCATTGAATTTCAAAGAAAACTGTAAGAGCCATGCCTCTTCCTGTATGATCTGTCCTGATCATGCCTGGGACTGGAGTTCAGAGTGCTGGGAGCAGTCACACACATGAAGAGAGATGCTTGACCATGCAACAGGATGTGGTGGGGAACCTGGGCCACTACCTGAGTGCTTACTTGACCTCGTTGTCGTGCACCAAAGTGCCGCTAGAGGGCAGCAAAGAACCGTGTGGAGGGTTCCGCCCAACAGCCGTGGCTCACCCTCTGCTGGGGATGCAGAGCTGCTTGTGTAGCTCAGTGGGGCTGCAAGTGGCGAAGCCGTCAGCAGCAGCGTCCTCTTCTCTAGAAGGCACTCACTGGCCTTAAATTAGGCCAGACCTCCAGGCACCTTGGAAGACCTGCCTCATCCTGCTTTTTGGGCAGTGGGTGAATGGGGGCTACTGAGGAAGGAAGGACTGGCCATCACACTCCCTGTCCCCAGTGTGGGCCAGCCACGTCGCCCAGTGCCAGTGAGCACAGGGCACTGACTCCTGCAGACGCCACGCTAGGATTTGATGTCAGGGCCTGAGCCGGGATTTCAGGCCCACTTCTCTGTACAGTGTGGGCTACAGCATTTCCATTGGCCTAAGAATGTTTCCCTTGCCTTGGATGACTGGTCTGCAAGAACTTTCAGCTTGCTTTTTTCTCTTCTTTATTTTTCTTCCTTGTTGCTCACCTGGGCATTACCTAAGTCATCATTCATTCATTCATTCATACCGTAACTATCAGGCACTACCATTTGCCAGGTATTGTTCTGGGCATGGGGAATGTGACAGTAACCAGGACTGACAAGGGCCCTGTCCTCGTGGGTCTTCCATTCTAGTAAGATCAGGATGGTTCCATGAGAGGTGACCTCAGAGGGGGAGTGGGCTGGCCTCAGCCAATAAGAGCCACCCTAAAACACCAAGAGCTGCCTTGTCACGAGTGACAACAGTGTGCTAGTTGCTAAGCTGTGAGCTCTACACACGTTATCTTGTCGATGCTTTATAAGGATCCAACAAGGCGTTAACCTCACTTTACAGACGAGGAAACTGAGGCAGAGAGGTTAAGTAATGCCCTAATCTCCAACCAGTACGTGTCAGAGCTGAGATTCAGACCCAGGTCTGTCTGACTCTCAAACCAGCGTTCGTTCCTTCCTCACCATGTGTGTCCCCCAGCCTGCCCTGCCTTTCACATGCCAAGGAGACAGTGGGTATAAACCTGTTCTACAAACTGTGAGGTGCTACTCGTGGGAGGAATGACTGAAGTGCTAAACGTTCGATAGAGGCCTCCCTGAAGCCCCGGAGCTCTGCGAAGGCTGTGCTTTGGTGCTGCATGAAATCAAGCTGATAAAATGCTCTTTCTGCCTGACAGGGCGCAGAGCCCAGCAGAGCAGCCACGCCTGTCTGTGATGGCCGGAGGCTGCAAGGGCTCACACCTGCCTCCTGGTCCAGCCGCCGCTCAGCGGGAGGCTTGCAGACGCTGCCCGGGAAAGCCTCCCCCATCTGTGCAGCAAAAGGAGAGCAGCTGGCCTGAGAGTCCCTCTGCATGATGCAATTATTCACAATGTAGGTCAGTGGCCCCTGCAAACATCCGGCTTTGTCAGGCTGCACAAAACAGACAGGCAAGGATACGGACCTGGCTTGAGGCGTTGACGCCTGAAAGGTCAAAGGCCTGGATCCTGCTCTAGACTTGCTGGGTGACCTTGGGCAAGTCCTCACACTTTTTTTGACCTCAGTTTCCCATTTCTCAGCAAATAAGCCCATGGGTTAATTTACAGGATAACTAATGTGATTGTGAATAACTGAGGGATGACTATATTTGTCCTGTGTTCCCTCATCAGAATCGACTCAGTATCTCTCATGTGCCTGCTGTGTGCCCGGCTCGATGCTGGGGTCCAGTTCTGAGACCTCACAATGCTTGCCTTCTTGGAGCATGCATTTCAGTGGAAGGTACAGGAGGTTGACAGGAGCTCTGAGCAGAGGGGTGATAGGTGTTCCTAAAGAGAAGGACAAGGCGCTGTGAGGGCCTGCTTCAGGTCAGGTAGTCTGGGAAAAGCTCTTCTTAAGTGGTGACATGTAGTCTGAGACCTGAACTGAACAGCGGGAAGACCAACCATGTGAAAACCTAGTGGGGAGCATTCCTGGGAGTGGGAGCAGCGCACAGGCAGGACCTGAAATGGCAAGGACTTTGCCAGCACTTCTTTGAAGGAGTGGGTGCCTTCCACCTTCTGACCAGCTCCCAGAAGTGGGCTCTCGGAACTTTCTTCCCGAGCCATTTCTGCCTCTTTTTTAAATTTCAAACTTGATTTTTAAAATATGTGGTAAAATTGGTAGGTTTTCCTACTGGAGGTTATATACGTGTATATAAATGTGAGTATGAAAGTGTGTGGTGGTGGGAGGAGGGAGGATGTCTGACCTTTCTGGGCTGAGTTTCAGTCTTGAGATGCTTCTCTTTTCCTGGGAAGGCAGGTGCGTTGACACCGCCTCTTTTGGGGGAGATGCCAGAGGTTGTCCCATCAAGGAAGCCTGGGCAGGGAGGGAAAGGCCACTGGGGTCAGATTCCCAAGTCCATCACTTGCCAGCTGTGTGACTTTGAACTTATCTCTAAGCCTTTCTGAGCCATGATTTCCTCATCTGCAACCTCCCCGGGTTGGCAAGATGATCAAAAGAGGTAACCGGTGTGTTTAGCAGGCTTTTGAGACTGGAAAGCCCACTCCTTATGTGTAGACCATCATCATTATCTCCAACCGCAGAGTCACAGAGCGCTGGAGCCGGGAGGAGCTTTCCAGATCCCTCCGGGGCTGGGCCGCTTATCTCAACAGCAGCAGTCACACATCTCTGAGGCAACAAAGCTCGAAGCTGTCATTTCAAAGTAAGAATTTTTTTGAAATGTTTGATTATGAGTCTGGGTGAATTTTTTCAGAATCCCAGATTGAAGGGACCTGTGAGATCACCCACCAAGGTTTCTCCCCAGGGCCACTTCCGGCAATTATTCTCTTTGGAGGGGGTGTAAATCTTTGTTGTGAGGGGCTGTCCTGTCCAGTG
This sequence comes from Camelus dromedarius, assembly GCF_036321535.1. Classification (NCBI taxonomy): domain Eukaryota; kingdom Metazoa; phylum Chordata; class Mammalia; order Artiodactyla; family Camelidae; genus Camelus; species Camelus dromedarius. The sequence goes on from NC_087445.1 coordinate 49,613,070, forward strand.
CAGGGCACCCAGAACCCCTGGCTCCTGGATGCCATGAACACCCTCTAGTCACCATGTCAGCCAGTCTCCCTCCCCTGGCTCCCCATTTCTAAACACTAAGGGGGTCGTGCCCTAGTCCAATTCCTCTTTTTATAGATGGAGAAACTGAGGCCCAGAAAAGGACTCATAGCAAGCAGTGACTAAGTGGAGACCTGGGTGCAGGTGTTCTGACCTTGGCCCCATGCCCTGTGCACTGGACCATGCTGCAGGTTGGCACAGGGGGAACCAGCCTTGTGGGCTGCTCACCAGCCAACATTTATTGGGACTTACCATTCGCAGGTGCCAGGCAAGGCCAAGTCAGCCCCCTGGAGCTGGCCTGTAGGCCAACCCCTGGCTTTTGGACTGTGCACTCTTTCTTAGGTGTCCCTGGGGCAGTGTCTAGAGCAGCAGTCATGGGTCCAGAGCCACTTGCCCTAACCTCCCTGGCCACATCCTTATGGAGCCATGCTTTGCGGAGGGGAGAGGAGGTGGGGGAGGTGGTTGGGACCTGGCTGAGGAGGGCAAGGAGCCCTGGTTGAGCATTAGGATGCCAGTGGGCCAGTGGGACCCTCGCCTGGTCCTGTTCAGAGAGGCATCCTGAGTTTGACCTTGGAATCCAGAATGAAGTTCTGTGGCTATGTAAGGGTCATAGCTGGGGTGAGGATCATCTTGGGGAAGTTAAGGGCTGACAAGTGCAGTAATAGGTCCTAACACTTCTAGCCTTTTGCAGCTCACAGATGTATTCATACTAGGATTTCTCTTTGATTCTGACCCCAGGAGCCAGGAATTTTGCACACATGTTACAAGTGAGGAAACTGAGGCTCAGAGAGGATGAGAGACTTGCTTAAGGTGACAGAGTAAGTCCGAGGCAAAACCAAGCCAGACTTCTTTCCTGCAAAGCAGGTGAGGACATCTCAATGTCTGCGGCCTTGCTCTGTCCCCCTCCCTGTGAAAGCAGGCCTTCGGGGCACCCCTACTCTCCACGTGCCTGTGCCTGAGGCCTCTGGGGCAAGCCTGGAGCAGGAAGAGCTCACAGGCATTGCTGCTGAACCCGAAGCCAAGAGGTGCTTGTTCATGGGGGGCTTTCACGAGGCAGCCTGTGAACGGGTGATGATACTGCCGCGTCCCAGGCGTCAGCCTCATGGTTTGCAGCGACCTCCTGGCACCAGGGTGGCACGTCGTGCACTTTTCAGTGAGCCTGACCATGCTGGGTAATGAGAGACCAGTGCCAGAACATGCACTTCCCCAGACGGAATGATGACCCAGTGACTGGAGACAGGGAGGTGGCTCCACACGTCCTTGAGAGAGTCACCAGGGAGTGGCTGGGCACCAGGATGGGGAGTCTTCCTGCGGCTCTAGAGCAGAGAGAAACTCCTGCGCCTCAGGCGTTGTGCGGGCCACAGATGTGTTTTACTTCACCTAATGGTGCTTAAAATTTTTAGACTTCATAGTCAGTATTTAAACTGACTCAGTGATTTCACACGAACACCCAGATTTCTGGCTTCTTCTGAAATGAGACACCCGGCAGCACAGGGCCTGTCTGTGTGCACGTCACCGCTCACGAGCTGGGCTCCTGCCACCATCCTGCGTCTGGGCTGCCTGTCCACACGGCTCGTCCTGGTTCCAGAGTCAAGTGAATGCTTGGAAGGGCTTCTAACTCTAAGGACATTTTTGAAGTGAGTGTGGCTACTGTTCTCAAGTTAGTTAAAGAACTGGAGAGAGTGAAGTGGTGACTGAAAGCAGTTGATGTGGGTGAGGACAACTCTACCTCAGTGTTGGAGAAACTGCTGCTGTTTTAGCAACTGGATGAGAATTCCCTTCTCGGGAGCCACGACTTGGTGGAAAGTGAAGCTCTGGGAAGGCAGGTGCCACTGGCACCACGTGTACAGAGGAGGCCAAACCCACCCTGGGAGCCGGTGGGACACTGTCTGCTGTACAGAGAGAGAGCAGAGAGCAGCAGGACGGAAGCTGGCTGGACCACACGCTCCTTCCCCACAGACTTCTGCACCTTCAGGAAGTTCTACAAAAATTCAGGACATGTTTGATGGGTGAGATGGGAAGAGGGGTGACCCTGGCAAAAGGACTGGGACTTGTCCCGGGGTGATGTGGGGTGGAAGAGAGATGGTATCCGTGAACCAGGAGCTGCACTGTGCCCACCAGGAAGGCTGGGATCGGGAGGAAATTTCTAGCAGGCTCGGGATGTCCTCCCCACCTTGGGGGTTGAGGCAGTACTTCCCAGATCTCACGGCCCACAAGGGCCCAGCTGACACTGGGATATGTGGAAATATGGGTTAACTATTCATGTGATCACCTGATTTTTGTAGAAGCAGGGTTATTGACTGGAAATGTCTGTGGGCCAACCCTGGGCAAGCAAGCTCCTTCCCCTCTCAGTGCTGACATCTGGTGAGCCTGGGGTGGCCACACCCGACGGGAAGCACAGGCCCCTGGTCGGCTGCCTGGAGTCTGGCTGCACCCACCCTCAGCAGGACCAGGGTGCCCACCACCCTGAGAGCAGAACCTGGCTTTCTTCCTGTGGTCCTGGGACCAACCTGGGTGTCTGGGCCTCTGCCTGTCAGGGTAGGGGTGGGGGTGGGGGGAGTGAGCAGAACAACGGAAGGAGAGCAGACAGGAGAGAACAGAAGAGAAGGGAGACTTGTGTCCCTCAGCACAGACACGGTACAGTGTTGTTGGAAATTAAGTCCTGAGAATAAACAAAAACAAGAGTTGAACGAGTCAACAGCCACTGGGTTTGAGCACTAACTGGAAAATGACTGAGGAAGAAACCCCTGACCCCGTCCGTCTCTGCTTGCTGACCCCGTTTCTGCTCGCTGACCCCGTCTCTGCTCGCTGACCCCGTCTCTGCTTCCTGACCCCTGCTCTCCTGCCTAGTTACTCCGCCGCCCCCGCTGGGCCCCAGCCTGGTCGAAGGTTCCTTCCTGCTTCCTGTTTCTCAAGTGATTTGGCCCCTTTCTCTTGCCTGTCAGTGCAGCTTTCTGAAAAGGGTGCCTGTACCCCTACCTACATTCTTTACCTCCCAACACTCACCCCCAAGCCACTGCAGTGCTCCCCGTGGACTCCGCGACCTCCTAGTGGCCAAAGGCAGGGGACCCCGTTTAGTCCTCTGCTCCCGGAGGCCACCTGAAGGCATCTTGCTCTCACTTCCAGCCCTGCCCTCTCCCGGTTCTTTGATTCTTTGCCCTCTGACCCCTCCAACTTAACATTTCTCAGTCAGAACTCATTACTTTCTCCCTTAAACCTTCCATCCCTCCTGGGTTTGCTAACTCAGAGACCTGCCTCACATCCACCCAGGTCAGGCCGGAATCTGGGCTGCCTTCCAGGACCTCGCTACCTCTCATGCCCTTTGCTCTCACTCATCTCCTTCCCGCCCCAGCTCCTTCTCCATGCTGCTCCGGAGCAATCTTCTACATAAAGGCGATCCCACACTCAGAGACCCTCAACAGCTTCTCAAACCGTAGGAAAGTCACTCAGACCCACAAACCGGGCTTCATGACCCTCTGTGATCAGATTCCGCATATCTGACCAGCCCTGCATCCCATGACCCAACCTCACCCACGGCCCAGCCCCATAATCTCCCTCTGGGTCCTGTACTCAGCCTTTTCCTCGTCCTGGGATGCCCTTCCTTCAGGCCTTTCTCCATCTTTGCAATCTTTCTAGGTCCTCTCACCCGGAGTCCTCCCCTCTGAGGCCCCCTGTGCTTCCTGCCTCTCTCTTTGGGGAGGACTGTGGCCTCGTGCTGGAGACACCTGTGTGGGAATTTTTCCTCTCCTCTACCTCCCCCACCCCTTTACCACATGTGCTTCCTCTGTCGCCCTGCACATGCTGACTGCTCACTGTGTGCCACATTCTGAGCTAAGCGTGTTGGGTACCCTGTCCCATTTCCTCTAAACAATCACACAGGAGTGAGGTCTAGTATGACCCCCATTTTAGGGGATGCTGAATGAGGCTCGGATCAGCCGAGCCACAGGCTCAAGGTTACACAGGCATTCAGTGACAGCTGGGACTTGAACTTCCCAAAACTTTGCTTTAGACCATAAATCCAGAACTACCCAAAAAGGTGCCCTGGTCACTGGTGTGCCAGCAGCAGGTTACAAATGTCCCAGGATGGTGTGCTTTCCTCTGCCTGGGGCACAGGGCTGGGGCCAGGCACCTCCAGCCACAATCAGCTTCTGTGGTCACCCTCATGCTTGAGAACATTGCTTCCTGTGAGCGCCATGATGTGAAAAGGAGGCGAAGCCCTGCCCTAAGCTAGACTTGGTCACAGCCCTGAGCCGGGCCAGGGCAGCGCCTTCCTGGAACCTTCAGCCTGGCCTGGGAATACCTGCTGAAGCCCACTCCCCGCATCCTGCTCTAGGCCAGCACTCCCAGGCCAAAGGGCCTCCACGTGGGGGCAACTGTCCCTGGCCTGGGATGAGATCTGTCGCCCCATACATAAGAGGAGCTCTCGGGGGGCCCTGCCCAAGCTGCCCAGCTCAGTCCTTGGCCGGGGTGGCACGTCCCCTGCCCAGCCCTCAGCCCTCCCAGCCCAGACCTCGAGGCAGCTAAGCTGGTGCTGCTCAGCCCCGGCCTGGCCATGCCCACGTGGTATCTCTCATCACCCTCTCACCGCGGTCTGCTGCTAACTCAGGGCACGACCTGGCTGGTGGTTCACAGAGACTCCCTGCTCTCAAGTCCAAGGCCATCTTGGTGTGAATAGGGAGGTGACAGAACTAGAGCGTGAAGATGCTCTAAATCAGGAAGCTGGAGCATTGGGATCCTGGACAGAACTACTATACTCCCCTGCTGCTGTGCTCGGCACTCTGTTTTACGGTTTTCAGTATCATTAGATCTGCCTAACGACGCGAGGAGTTTAGTAGGGCCATTAGCCTTGCTGCTATTTTGCGTAGAACAGGAATAGGCTGTAACTCACCCAAGGCCACACAGCAAGAAATCCAAGGCCCTTGCACTTGAGCCCGGGGTCCTGACTCCTAGCCCAGGGCCCTCCATTGTTCGTGCTCCTCCATGAAACTCTGGCTAGTTCTGGGAGTCCCAGCTCACCAAAGAGAAAGGAAGGTGGCGCTTGGACGAGGCTAAAGTGCTCCCCCTGTTCTCCTCTGTATCTCAGATTTTACAGTTTGCCCATGGTGAAAAGGCAGCAGGGGACCCCACAGTGCCCTGGCGTAATGGACAGCCACCTGCCTGGCCTCTGGGCGAGGGTTCTGGCCCAGGGCTGTCACACGCTCAGTCTGAGCCCCAGGTTCTCCTCTGAGACATGCTGGAGTCACCTGCTTTGGGGGTTGTTCTGAGCATCGAGCAAGAGCATGGTAATAAAAAAGACTACAAAGCCGAGGTGCACGCGCCCCATGCTAATACATGTGAGAACAACGCATCCATTTCATTCGCCTGTTGCCTTTCAAGGAGGCGAGCGTACTGGGAGCCCCAAAAGTGCAGTGTTGCAAAGACTGTTCCAAAATAGGATGTTGTAACTGGTGCTGCTGCCATGGCTGGCTGTGCGCCGGAATCCCTGGGCAGCAACGGGCCGGGAGAGTGCACGCCCCTCCCTCACTCTGCAGGGGCTTGTTTTCTGGGCCAGTTTCTGCACTGCCAGTGCTTTCTCCTCTGCACCAGTGATGGAGTTGCCAAGGTGAACGTGACACTCCAATTCACGTAACTAAAAGCTGCTCTCAACTCATTGCACACACACCCATTAGCAACAAATACATATATAAATAAAAGTCTCCTGAAGTCACACCAAGTTTGTAGAATCACACAACTTTTGGGCTTAAGGAGACTCAAGCGTCTTCTTTCACTTCACTTCTTTAGTGTGCAGTCCACACCAAGCACTCATCCAACCTTTTCTGCACTGGGGATGGGACACTCCCTACCCTCTGAGGAAGCCTGTTCACTTTTAGATAAGCCAGGCTAAGACCTGAATGTCCTTCCCCATCCTATGCTGAGACCTGTATTCCCAGGACTGCTCCCGCTGGTCCTGGCTCTGCCGTCCAGGGCCCTGCCGGTCATGACTCCTCCCTTGGCTCCAGGAAAGCCCCTCTGAGCCTTCTCTTGGCTGGGTTGACACCAACCCTTTCTACATGACACAGTTTTTTATTCTTTGCTCGTCCTGGCCACCCTGCATCTTGTCACCGTCTCCAGAGGGTCTGGGGTCTGGGGTCCAGATGAGAACACAAGTCTCCAGGGGGGTCTGAGTGGGTGAGACTTGTCTCCTCCCCACGCCTGGGGTCCTGCTCTCCCAGGGCGGCCCCGAGCCTGCAGCGGCTACTGTGAGCCATGCCACAGCATGGCGCTTGGCAGTCCACACCGTCAGTGTCCTCAGTGAGGGGACTACTGGTGCTTGAAACAGACAGACACACACACACACACACACACGTCTGGTGTTCCTTGGGGATCTAACGAACCCTAGGTCACGTGAAGCAGGCCCCTGCGGGTTTTCTCTGCTGTCTCTGCTGAGAAATGCACTGGCGGCCTCCCTGTCATCCCTCTTGGCACTTTAGGGTCTCCTTTTCCATGCGGGATGTGCTGCCTAGTGTGCAATTCCAAAAATAGGCCAGCAAAGGTTACTGAGAAGTGGCCTTAATGGTCTCACTGAAAAATAACTTAAAAGACCCAAATGAGAGGAGGGAGTAGGCAATCCAGAGATGAAATGGGTTCAGGGGAATAAGAACAGGAACGTAGATTTAAGGAGGGTTGAAGTTGTACATTTTTCCTATGAACCAAAGAATGTGGTATGGCTTTGGCACAGCATGAAGTAAACATATAATCACTTCTAACTTTAACTTAGTGTTTTTCACATATATGATCACATCTGCCCCCTAACACTCCCATGAAAGATAGGACAGGAAGTACTAGCCCTGTTTTACAGATGAGGAAACTGAGGCTCAGAGAGGTGAAGTGGACTGACCAAAGGGAATGAAGGACTGGCAGAGGCTAGCACTCCCGGGACATCCCATCTGCTCACCCACAGTTCTGAGCCCCTGTACAGTTAGGTGGGAGTCGCATGGCTAATTCTGGCCAATGGGCAGTGGGCTGGAGTGACATTTGACCTCTGTGGCCTGAAGCATAGAAGAGCTGTTTGCAAGATCTGCGTGCTGCCTTGTGTTGGGGCCCAGATCACAGAGCTGCCTCATGGGAGACAGTTGCCTCGGAGACCACCTGGATTCACAGGTGGGCTTTATATGACTGAGAAATAGAGCTTAGCTGCCAAGATTTAGGGCTTCATTATTACCTCAGCCTCTTCCAGCCTATCCTGGCTAATGTGGAAGGGCAGTTATTAGTTTTTACATTATCACGTGTCAGGCCCTGTGCTCAGGACTTGCACATGTTTCTCCCCGCCCCCATGCAGTCCTTGAAGCTGTCCTGTGAGACAAGGATAATTCTTGCTCTTTACTATATGGGAAAACGGAGACACGGAGAAGCAAAGCCGCTTGCCCAGGATCACAGAGCCACTAAGGTGTGGACTTGGAAGCCGAATCTGGGTCTGATTGGAAAGCCTCGATGAACTCTGGTGATGTGCAGAAACAGATGGCTATTGTGTCCCAACACCCTGTTGGGCTAAATGCTTTCTTTGAAGATGGAAGATTGCACAGACTGCTTTTCTCATTCAGATTTGATGCCTGAGTAAAACCCTTGTGCTGTGATTTATTATAGCAACACTGATTTTCCAATTTTAAGACAACAATGCAGCATGAAATAAAACGAAAAGAAAACACTGAAACATTTGAAACCTTTGCTTTTGATCCTTATTGTGTCTTGCTTGAGCTGTTCAGGGCCTGCCTCCTCTTCCCCTCCTGCCTCCATTCATCCCCCGCCGTTCCCCAGTTCTGAGGCTCTGCCTGAGCCACCTTTCTAAAGCGGAGTCTGTCTATGCTCCCTCCAGCTCAAAAGCCACAAAAAGGCTCTTCATCCTCCAGCAGCACTTCCTAAATTACACTCCTCAGAATATGTAAATGTAAATATGCTATAGCCTACAAATAAAAAGAGTTCCATGGCCAAAGATGTTTTGGAAATGCTAATTTAAATGTTTTTATTATTAAAAATTAAAATGAAAAAATTTTAGTTAAAAGTTTTTGGGTAAACTTCAGGACTTTTCAGAGTCTTTAACATACTAAAGCCCATACATTGTACATTTCCAAGAGGCAGATACATCATTTCTGGGATTTCTTAAACTTTTGGACCATGAAATCTCCCCATTCCCTTTTATTTGGGGACAGCTAATGGGATTAGTATTCCATGCTGTATACTGGGGGATGATGCTGGCTTTCAGGGTAAAGTCTGGACTTCTCAACTAATATTCAGGGCCTCCCAGGATCTGTTGCCTCTGTCTACCCCAGGGTTCAGCTCCTCTCGCTCCCCCCACCTGGGACATCTTACTGTTTATCACTGAGGGGTAGGTCGTGTGATCTCTGAGCTGTGACCTGGAGGGGAAACAAGGGTTGTGGAACAATGTCAGAAACTTAACACAATACAGCCTCTATTTGGGAGAATGTTAAAAACACTCGATTAGTGACGTGGTTGAGATGAAAATGGGAATGATGATTGTGCAACTAATTGAAAGCCATGTGTTTACCGAGGCTCAAAGAATCCCTTTTAGAAGTGGGAACTGGGCCCTCATGTGCCAATGAACAAGGCAAAATGGGTGCATGCTGGAAACAAAAAGCACCAAGATATGCTGGGCAGAACCAAAGATATTAACGTAATTAATAAAGTAATTAACATGCACAGGAACGAAAAAGCTGCCTGGAGGCTGATAAGAGAGGGTTATTAAAAAAGAATGAGCAGTGTAGCAGGGAAGTGAAATTAAGTTTTGCATTTCTTTTTCATCATGGACCCCCAAAATATTCTATGAGTAATAAATAGGCCTTGATTTACTGCAAAAATACCAATGAGGCTGGGGCCAGAATTTGCTGTTGACCCTCTCCCTTGCAAAATAAACAGACCACTCACTCACTCACTCAGTCAGCCAGTCACTGAGAATGGAGGGGGACCTACACCCAGTGGTGTAGCTGAGGGCAAGGTGGTTAAAGATGTCAGACCAGGGGCCAGACTGCCTGAGCTCTAGTCCCAAGTCTGCCACTTAGAAACGCTGGAACCCTGCAGGAGCTATTTAGCCTCATTGTTGCCATCTGTAAAATGGGTCTAAACACAGTACCTCCTCATAGGATTGAGGATTAAATATACTGATACGAGTAAAGCCCCTAGACCAGTGCCTGGTCCAAGTGAATGGCTCAGACAGGATCAGCTGTTACCATTATCACCACCAACGCCCCCCACCCCATGCCATGGCAGTTTACCCAAGCTCCCTGTTAACATATACATTCAGAAAATATTTCAAAGGATTCATTAAGAAAATCAGACCAAACTCATGTCCCTTCTTGTCATTTCTCCTCTGTCTGGTCCCCAGAGAGTTCAGAGGAAGGTGGAAACAGGCACACGAGGGTTGGTTTAACTGGGAGCTTATCCTCAGTCAATTCTCTGGCTCAGGGACTTTGGGCAAGACTATTTCCCCAACATGGAAACAAGGGTCTGTTTATGAGATTTCTTAGGTCATTCAAGCTCTGAAATGCTATGCATCAACATTAGTCATACAGGCAAGAATCTATTGCAGAGAGCAAAAACAACCCTCCTTAGAGGCACCTTCTCCTCCTCCTCCTTGGCTGTTTTTCAGCTCTATTCCTGGCACTGGGGTCCTCCTGGGCCCTCAGGCTGGGAGCTGCAGAGTCATCGAGCTACTGTGCCTCCCTTATCTACACGTCCACCCGCCCCGAGCCCTGGGTCTTGGACCTCTGCCAATCTCAGCAACAGGGAACCTCGGTCCCAGCCCTTGGGGCTCAGGCTCTTGGGTCCTCACTGCCCCACTTCCCCAGCCTGTCCCTCCGCCGGAGAGATCTGTCTCCCCTGAACCCAATTTTCTCCTTTTCTCAAATTGTACTGAAAACATTTTTTCCCCACATTGAAAGACTAAATAGTACAGTGAACACCTGTGCACTCTCCTCCAGGAGTCAGAAATGGCTAACATTTTGCCACAATCTGCTCTCTCTACACACACACACACACACACACACACACCCCTCCCCTCTAAACCATCTGAAAGTAAATTTCAGACTCACTCTAGTTCTGAATGAATGAGTACATAGTCCTAAATAACCACAATATTATCATACCTAAGAAAAGTAACAACCACCTCATAATATTATTGGAGAGCCAGGGTGAAATTTTATTAAGACCTCGTTGTGTTGTTCCGCTATTGAAATTCCTTTAATGGCTCCCCATTGCCTCCACATTATGGTACAAGCTCCCTCCAGCTCTGCTCTTACTTCCTACCCACAAGCAGCCAGATCCAACTGACTCTCGAACTTTCCCCTAAACATACCCTCCAGTTTCCTGCTCATGGGTTTTCATCCTGGAATGCCATTGCCTCCAATATCTTCTTAAGGTTTTGCCCATCATATAAAGCTTAAAATTCCATGCTGTCCAAGGAAACTTTAAAGGTTTTATTCTACTTGAAATGCATCTTCCTTTCCATATCTCTGTAACAAGTGGGAAGCTAGTGTGATAACATATTTCATACAAGGAGGAAGGCAGAGATGAAAGTCTTACATAAAAATGGAATTGATCCCTGATCAAACTGTGCCTGAATTCCTAATTACCACTAGAACCTTCCAGGTTGTCAATATGTTCTCTCTACTGTGCACTCCAATTTGAGTTACTTGCAGTCAAAAACATCCAAATGAGTACTGTAGAGACTAGGGCTGATGATCCTTCAGCCTTCTAAAGCTGTGATGCAACAGTAGAAAAATACAACGCATTATGCCCAGTTGCATCAGACACTTGCTGTTCCCTAAGACCACTTCCCCCTCTTACTACCCTTGTTTTGGAAGGCTTGTCACCTGGAATGCTCTTGTATACCTTGTCCTGTCTTCAAAAAATGAGATAAAATTCATACAAAAACTCACTATTTTAGCCATTTTAAAGTGTACAAGCAGTGGTTTTTAGTATGTTTACAATGTTGTTCAACCTTTACTACTATCCAATTCCAGATAGTTCTTACCACTTCAAAAAGAAATGCCATACCTGTTGGTAGTTACTCCCCATTCCCTGTCCCCAGCCACTAATCTGTCTCTATGGATTTGCCTATTCTGGATATTTCAATAGATTGAATCATACAGTATGTGGCTATTTATTTATTTATTTATTTATTTATTTATTTATTTTTGGTGGGGGTAATTAGGTTGATTTATTTTAATGGAGGTACTGGGGATTGAACCCAGGACCTTGGGCATGCTAGGCATGCGCTCTACCACTGAGCTACACCCTCCCCCAATATTTGGCCTTTTAGTGTCTGGTTTCTTTCACTGAACATAACGTTTTCAAGGTTCATCCACATTGTAGTGTGCACTAGAACTGCATTTCTCTTTATGTCTGAATGATGTTCAATCGTCTGGACATATCACATTATGTTTATCCATTCATCAACTGATGGACATTTGGGTTGTTCCCACTTTTTTGGCTATTGTGAATAATGCTGCTATAAGTATTTACATACACACTTTCACTTCTCTTGAATGAATGGATACCTAGGGGTGGAACTGCTGGGTCATGGGGTAACTCTGTTTAATTTTTTGAGGAACTGCCAGACTGTTTTGCATAGCTCGAGTTTTCTTTAGCTCTGTAAGCCCTACTTGTCCTTTCAAGACTTTGGGGAAAAGCACATCTCCCCGCTTTTTAATGAAACATTTCTCAGGGCAGAATGACTAGCTACCTCCTCTGTGATCCCCTAGGGCTGGGGGCTAAGCTTTTCCAGCACTTACCACTGCACTGACAGGTCAATTTACCCATCTGTCCCCCCTGGACTAGGAGAGTCCTAAGAGCAGGGCTTGTGCCTTATCCATTGCTGGGCACAAAGTGAATGCCCAGCAAATGTGGGTCTGGTGAATGAGTGAACGGCACATGTCTCTAGTGGCCTCATGGTACAGCTCAGCTTCACAAGGGTTTCTTCACAATAGAGCTAGGCTGTGCTGAGATCCTCCTGGATGAGGGAGTGAGAGCGAGTGGGTGGAGCAGAGGATGTGGACGTGCGAGAAGGCACGTGGAGAGGGGTTGAGGGTGTGCATGCGGGGATGCAGTTCGACAACACATGCTTGAGTTCAGAGACTGCCTTGGAGCAAGCCGAATGAGACTGATCCAACTGGCTTATCCTAGAAGGGGGAAGTGAGGACAATAGACTTGGACAAAAAGGCAGTTAGGATGCCTGACCACAGGCAGGTGCTTGAGATAATAACAGTAACAGGCCTCAAGCTGGGGTAGAGCTCTGCTCCTTAGGAAGCAATTTCCCATCCATTATCTCATTTGAGAGTCAGCATGGGGCGTGGAAGGAGCATGGCTTTGGGGACCTGTGGCCTGGCTTAGAGCCTCTGAGACCCCCTTGTGGTCCAGAGTCCATCACTTGACTCCATGCATCTCCAGGTGCTCACCTGCAAAACAGGAAGAGAACTCTCTCCGCTCAAGGTGATCGTGAGGATTAAGTGAGTGGAGTCAGCGGAAATGCATTAGAAGGTGTAAATCCACTCCACTGGCAGCAACATTGCTCCTTGAGACCTCCCTGGGAGGTGGGCAGGGTAGTTATGTTAATTTCCCTGTGGAGTCAGGAAGGTCTGAGTCAGGGAGTGGGAACAGAAGTCACAATGATGGGACTCCTGTGTGTCAGACTTAGTGCTAGGCACTCGAACATGTGACCCCAGTCAGTGTTCATGGTAAATCTGTAAGGGAGAAATGGATTTTCCTTATGGGCACTTAGGCTCAGAGAGGGTGAATCACTCACCCAAAGCCACACAGCTAGGAGGTGGCAGAATATAGATTAAAACCTTGGATCATAGTGTTTATGGCTACTTCATTATTCCTCCAAAGCCCAGTGCAGGAGCCTGGGTTGGTGAATACATTCCATTTCCTTGGCATGTGAATGCACTTCCAGAAGGCTACCATATATATTTAATAATTGATATGAACATGCAATCTCTCGTCAGCATGCTTCCCGTCTGCTGTAAGACACAGATAAGAAAGAAAAGCTGAGCAGACGCAGGAAAAATCCTCCACACCCACTGGCAGAAATCACTCCGGCCCGGAGTTACCTTTCTCAACTTAATTCTCTGAGCCTTCTGTGTCTGACTCATGTAAGAAAATGACTTCTTGGGTGAAATATTAAAACGCCATGCGTGGATGTTCATAGTCTCGCTCTGGCAGCTCTGGCAATAATGGCTTGGAGGAACGGGCTCGGCAGCCTGCATCTGGGAGTCAGACTTGATTCCTTTGAGATTCCGAAGCCAGGAGCACACTGGGCTGGGCTCAGGGGGCCCATGACAAGGAGTCAGACACAGGAAAATGGCAAGATGAGGGACCAGCTCTGAGAGGGCCCAGGGGCAGGGCCATCAAGGACCAGGTAATAAATAATGCTCCAAGTAATAGCTAACCTTCACTGGGCGCCCTCCACATGCGGGGTGAGTCCTTCATAGGCACGCTGTCCCTTCTAATCCTCGCCGAAGCTCTCTGAGGTGGGCGTTATTAGTATCTAGACCCATATTGTGGATGAAGAAACTGCGGCTCTCACAAGTTAAGTCACTTATTGTATTAGTTTCCGAGGGTTGCTAAACTAATATCCATAAACTGGGTGGTTTAAAACTAATAGAAATTTATCCTTAGACAGTTCTGGAAGCCAGAACCTGGAAATCAAGGCGCTGGCAAAGCTGCGCTCCCTCTGGGGGCTCCAGGGGAACTCCTGTGCCTCTGCTGCTTCTGGGAGCTCTGGGCGCTCCCTGGCTTGTGGCTTCATCACTCTGGTCCCTGCTTCCACTGTCATCTGACCTTCTCCTCTGGGTCTATGTCCTCTCCTCTTCTGCTTCTTTTAATGACACTTGCCATTGGATTTAGGGCCAATCTGGGTAATCCAGGAGATTTCATTTTAATATTTTTAATTTAATCACCCTTGCAAAGACCCTTTTTCTAAATAAGGTTGCACTCACAGGTTCTAGGGGAAAGACGTTGACATATCTTTTTGGGGGTCGCAGTTCAACCCACGACACATACCTAACTGTATACAGTAAGCGGCCGAGCTGGGATCAGAAGTTAAGCCTGACTCCACAGTCCAGTTCCTTGACCACAACGGGCTAAATGCTGTGTGACTGTGACCATGCTGCTTAACCCCTCTGTGCCTCAGCTTCCTCACCTGTAGACTAGGGGTAACAATGGTAACTACTGCATGGGTGGTATGGGTGGTTGTGAGGATTAAGAGAGCCAATAAAGGAAAGCACCTGGAACGATGTCCTAGCACACAGTATGTACTCAGCAAAAGCTGCCGCTGTTACTATTTTTGCTGTTAAACCAAGACCAAGCAGCTTCTTTGGAGTCCTGGATGAAGGCTGCACAGACCTGCTACTGAGGATGAGGCTGGACTGGGAGGCAGTGCTCTCAGATCTGAATTTGCTCGGTTTGAACATCTGCTCACAAGTGCTTCGCTCTTACGAAACATCAACCAGAGAATCACAGATGTGAGAGAGATTTGAACATCTATAAGAGAGCATTATGCACAGTGGATGCTAATAATCTTGAAAGCATTGATGAAGGAAATTTCTTTAAAACAAAACTAAGTAAAACACAGGATTGATGTGAAAAGATGCAGGAAGTATGAATAGACCAACAGAACGATCCAAGCAGAATCGATCCCTAGTCATCTAGCAGCACATGGCCTGGGCTGGGTGTTTCCAGTTGCAGGCAATCAGTTCACCTCTCCAGTCTCAGTTTCCTCATCTCTAAAACAGTGATGTCAAGGTGCTTGGTAAACTGTGCATGCAGTAGAAATTAAGGCACCCATTATTACAGTATGTATTTGCCAACTGTTGAGTGCCTGTACTCCAGTGGGATAGACCTGGGCTTAGAGCTCCGGTCCAGGGAAGGGTAGGGGAGTGGGTGGGCTGGGCACTAAGAATTGGGATGACGATGCTGCTGTCCCCTGAGCCCTCAGGAGGGGCCCACAGGTTGTGTCAGGGTCTTCTGAACTGAACTGAGCATCTTTGGGTCATGTTAAGCGCTCCATCCTATGTCAGGATCAAAATGACTCAGTATTTGAAGTTTAACCCACTGTCACCTTAGGGAGACACTTCAAGCCAAACAGTGGCAGAAAATAACGAGCATCCCACCAAGTGGCCGGCAGTTCTATTTCGGAGCCACTGTGGGTGGCGAGGTGCCCGGACACTGTGGTTCCCTTGCCCTCGTTGGTTTCTGTGGTCAGTGGCTCCCTGCAATGGCAGGGCAGGTGTTGTTTTAACCCACCTAAAGTTCTGGTCTGCAGCTTGCTCACCCTCTGCCTCTCAGCTCCAATGAAAAATGCAATAGAAGTAGAAATCTCATAGCTTTTCCTTGTTTCCTATTTCTTACTCTCTGTCTTCCACTGGGGAAAACAGTTGTTCAAATGCTGACGAGGGTTTTCAGCAAAACGCGAGACTGGAGGGACTCATTCAGCTCTGTGGGGTCTGCACATGCCAACCTTCCCGTGTAGCCCTCTCCCTGAGTCTGTATTTCCTTTGTCACCATTATGTCTTCCAGCTCAGGTTTAGGGTAGGGGTTGGTAGGGGACCATCTGAACTTCAGATCTCTTGGATTTAGGCTTTTCTTCTCTCATCTTTTAGCCTTAAACATATTCTCCTGAGTCTGTTTCTAACTCTGGTAACCAAAGTGCAGTCCTGGGGCCTTCCTAGACACTGGTGAGGGGTGAGCTCAGAAAGTTTCAACCCTGGCTGCACACCAGAACCCATAGCAATTTCTAAAAAACTCCAGTGTTCGGGCCTCTTTCTAAACCAATTAAATCAGAATTTCTGGGCAATGTGACCCAAGTACAAGTTTTTTTTAAAAGATCTCTTCTGGGGTGATGTGGCCAGGATCTACAATCACACATTTGGCCTATCTTTATGTAAAGAACTCTTATAACTCAACAACAAAAGGATAAATAATTCAACTAAAATGGGCAAAGGACTTAAATAGACATTTCTCCAAAGAAGATATACAAATGGTCAATAAGCACATAAAAAGATGTTAACATCATTGGTCATTTGACTGTCATTCTCATCAAAACTACAATGAGATTCCACTTCACATCCAATAGGATGGCTGTAATCAAAAAGGAAGATAAATGACAAGTGTTGGCAACAATGTGGAGAGATTGGAACCCTCATACATTGCTGGTGGGAATGTAAAATGTTAGACACATGGCACTGTCTAGCAGTTCCTAAAAATGTTAAACAGAATTACCACATAACACAGCAATTCTATATATATATACACACACACACACACACACACACACACACATATACATATATATACACACACACACACATACATAGACCCAAGACAACTGAAAACATATGTTCACATAAAAACTTGTAAATAAATGCTCATAGCAGCACTGCTTATAATAGTCAAAAAGTAGAAACAACCCAAATGTCCATCAACTGATGAATGGACAAATAAAATGTGGTATATCCACATAAGGGAATATTACTTAGCCATAAAAAGGCAGGAAATGCTGACACAGGCTACAACATGGAGGAACCTTAAAAACATTATGCTACGTCAAAGGAGCCAGACACAAAAATCAATGTATTGTATGATTCTGTTGATACGAAATATCCAGAGTAGGCAAATCCACAGAGCCATAAAGTAGATTTGTGGTTGCTAGGGGCTGGAGGGAAGGGGAGATAGGGGTGATGGGTAAAAGGAATAGGGTTTCTGTTTGGAGTGATGAGAACTTTCTGGAACTAGTGAGGATGACTGTACAATCTTAGGAATGTACTAAAAACCACTGTACTGTACATTTTAAAACTGTGAATTTTATGGTATGTAAATTATACCTAAAAAAACAAAAGGACACTTCCAACTGCCATGGAGAACGGCTTGGAGGGAGCTATGAGTGGGAGGAGGGAGCTTGCTTAGAAAGTTGTGGTAACAACAATAAACCACAGCTCAGTGGCCTCCACAGGAAAGGCAGCGTCATCCCTCTTGTCCATGGTGCATCCACAGTAGCTCTGCTCATAGTGCCCTCTCTGTGATGCCAGATGAGAGATGACGGTGCCCCAGACCTCGGTAGGAGCAGTGGAGATGGACAGAAGCAATGGATTGAAGACTGGCTTCCTTCAGTCATTTACCTGATCTTATTTATTGAGGGGCTGGGGATGCAGCAGTGAATAAAACACAATTCTGCCTCCTCCCTTGTTCTCATGGAGCTCACATTCTAGTTGGGGGGTGGTATCTGTGACAGTGGCAGGAAGATAGATGGAAGGCCCTCCCATAGTCATTATGGCTAAACCTCCAACCCTGGCTCTTTCTCTCCTAGGTTCATGGTAGGATGGCTCTTCCCTGTCCCACTGAACTCAGGCATGGAGAGTTGACCTGTTGGGGCCAATGAAACATGAGTGAAAGTGAGTGGAAGCTTTAAAAGTTAGTGCACACCTGCCATGCACTGTGCCACAAAAACTGTCTCCGGAGGTGCCCCACCAGCTGTGTCCTGGAGTGATGATGCTGTGGTGGCGGGAGGCTATAGCTGTTCTTCTGTGAACAAGTGCTATGACGAGTGAAGTCTCTGAGGCTTTAATCCACTGAGTTTTGTTGTTACCACAGCAAACCTAGCACACCCTGTTCTTTCTCACTTTTCACCCTCTGAGGGACATGACTTCAAACACCATCCTGGCTCATATTTTAGAAAAGTAAGCCTAGTATCTCTGTACAGTAAGTCAGACATAAAACCAAGAGTCTGGAGGCATATGTCATGGAGAAGGCGACAGCCCACTCTGTGTGTGTCCAGTCTTGCCCCTCAGACTGAGTAGTCCTCAGGGGAGTCTGAGCACACACACAATGGGCTCCCCAAAAAGCTGCAGGAGCCCCCAGATGACACACCATTTACGAAGAGGCAGGCTGGCTGGAATTCTCCCACAAGGAAGAGGGGACATCTCCATGAATGCCACAGCCTGTGCTGCTGCCAGTGTGGATGTGCGGGGAAAACCATCAAAATTTAAAGGCAGTCTTTGCTCAAGAACCGGACTGGCTTTACCAAGACACACAGTGTTCGAAAGAGGCCAGTATCGCAGATAAATTTTCTAGCCGTTCTGCCCTGTGGCACTTGAGGACGGCCAGTAGACAGGCCAACCTCTGCGGAGCACCAGACAGGTAGAGACCAGAGAATTCCCTGCCTCAGGGCTGTCCCCTGCTGTGGTGCCTCTGTGTCTTTTGCTTGGTGTCCTGAGGGGCCTCTGGAGCCTTAGGACCTCCCAAAGGCACAAGGGAAGCTAATAAGGAAACCGAAACAAACTGCGGTCTCCCCTAGATCTGAAATGCCTTCGGATGAAATGTTCCAGAAGCTTGGCTGTGGCCGGCAGAGCAGTCTGTCCACGCATGGGGCCCACCATGCTGACTGCAGCCGAGGCCAATCTGGGACCCCAGCCAGAGGAGAATGTTTGAGGACATCCTGAAAATGTCTCTCTGGCACATCATTTCAATTAAATCTCGCCTAGCATTCTTATTTTGATAACTTAATCTGGAACTTACACCTTGCCTCCTCTCCCAAAGGGCCTGAGGCAGCGCACAATAAAAGCCCAAACACAACAGGACAGTTAAAAATAAAGACGAACGATCAGAAGGCGAGATAATCCTCCAGGAACCCGAGAAAAGATGGTTATTGCGGCTGAGTGTTGAATTTGGCTCCAACTTTCTGGCAGCCAAGGTTAAAAAGAAAACAGAGTGGCTTATTCAGTTACGACTGCCTGACGGAAGGAAGGAAGTAGATACAGGTTCGCGAGGGGAGCACAGCCCATTTCCTGGCGCTAAATTCCGTGAGGATCTATCCAGTGGATCGCTGTCTCCAGGGACGAAGTCACAAACTGAACAACCGTCTTTTATAGAAGATGCTGAATCATCCTTCAATTGGCAGCTTTAGCCCTATAAGTGGGCCCTTGATAAAAGGTGAGGGTGTAATATTAAATTAAATTGCAACTCAGCAAAGACATTTCTTGGAGAAGCCGGCTTAATGGGCCCAGACAGATGGGTTGAATTCAGACATATGGAGGCTTGGGGAGAGAGTTCCAGGTGGAGGGAACAATTTATTCAATAAATATTTACTGAGCACTTACTGAGAGCCAGGCTCTGCCAGTGGGTGCTGGCGACACACAGATGGCCCTGGCCTCTCAGGAGGTCACAGACTAGGAGGGGCCAGGTGCACAGGCAGATAATTACCAGTGTTGTGATCAGATGAGGGGCAGACAAGGTGAGGTGGGGGCCTAGACAGAGGCATTCAAAGCAGCCTGCTGTTCCAGATGCTTCTGGAGAAGATGCTTCTGAGCTGCCTCTTGAAGGTCAAGCAGGAATTTTTTACATGAAGATGGCGTATTGCGATGGGAGGGAGGGTGTTCTGGGCAGAAGAGGACAGCAGGTACAAAGGTGTGGAAGGAGACAGAGTGTGACATTTTGATGAAATGCCATTAGTAAGGGGAGCTGAGCTCAAGGAGTGAGGGAGGGGCTGAGAGAGGAGGCAGGGGAAATGAATGGGGCCAGATTGCCAGATCACTGAGAACCTCCCGAACCGCTCAGAGTGAGGGCTTCATCTCTAGCCAACAGGGAGGATTGAACAGGAGAATGACATGGTCAGAACTTCAGATGGTTCAGCCCTCTCCCAGGAGGTGGTAGGCAGGCTAACTGGGGTGGCCTCAGCTAACAGGTCCACCTGAGGTCCTTGCTGAGTCCTACTGCCCTGCCTGGGACTTGGTCTGCATCCAGGTGGAGCCCGAGCAGGACCATCCAGAACCCCATAGATGACTATGGATGACAAAGACCTGTCCTACTGTCCAGGGATGGCAGTGATGACTCACCACTTGGAATATGACCCTGGGCATCAAAGCCTTGGACCACCAGGCTGCCCATGTGCAGCTCACAGAGCAGAGTGGACCATGACCCTTAGCACGCCCCTCACCCTGGCCATTCTGATACCTCTTTATTTCAAAATGAATAGTGTGAGATGGAGCCTGGACAAGCTTTATGAAGATACCAGATGTTTCTGAAAGCATCTGCTTTGGGATTGGAATTCTTTTCCAGAGCAACTGTAGAGGGAGGCAGAAGATAAGAGTTAAAATTATTTAAAACTCTATGTATTTGCTTCTTCCAATATCTGTTTCCATAGAAACATAACTGGAATAAGACACCAGTTTCAGAGCCAAGTGCAGTCTATGACTTCCAAGTCCCCCATTTGCTTCCACAAAGAATCATGGTCAAAGCATGGAATATGGAGGGAAGTTTGAAATACTCCTCTGTCCCAAACTGCCCTTTACATGGTTACTGCCTGAATGGCCAGAAAGACACAGAACCCAGAGTGCAAGCAATTCTTGACATAGAGCTGGTGGAGACAGCCTGCTGCCAATTCTTTCGTTCCTTTTTTTTTTTTTTTTAATGGAGGCACTGGGGATTGAACCCAGGACCTTGTGCATGCTAGGCATGTACTCTTCCACTGCCACTGAGCTATACTCTCCCTCCTTCTCCTGCCATTTCTGTAAACGAATGTCACACATGTGGCTCCTATGGGTGACCAACTGTACATGATTCCACCTCTGTTGCCACCTGCCTGGGAAGCAGATAGTGGGTGGCCTCAGGGAGTGCAGGTGGCCTCAGGATGCTGCCTCGGTGGCTGCCCATGGCTCTCCTGGATGTTCAACATCCGGTGGCCTTTGGTGCTGTCCACATCTTCTCTCCATTTCAGAACCATTTCAGAATGGTCAAGAGGTGGGCTAGCAGAAAAGGAAGGCTTGGGACAAAAGCAAACAACCCTTCCACCCAGGCTGTCTTCACACCATCATTATGCACTGCTTTCACTTTGGAAGAAATTATCTCAAATTATTTTCCTTAAAAGAAAAAAAATCCCATATAGGTGTGTGTGTATGCACACACATACACAGTGTCAATTCTTGGTTTTCATCTTACTTGATCTAAAAGCAGCACTTGACACACTTCATCAAAACTTCCTCCTTGGAACACTTTCTTCATTTGGTTTCCTAGACACCAGACTCATCTATTTTCTTCCTATCCGTGGCTTCTCCTTGTAGGTCTCCTTTGCAGTTTCCCGCCTACCTCCCTTGTCTCCAAACACTGGTGTAACTGGGGGTCTGTCCTTGGTCCCCTTCTTTTCTCCATTGTTAGGCACCCCACTCCCCAACCCGTGCTCTCATCTAAGGCTCTCAGTGTCATCTATATGTTGACCGCATCCAAGTTCCCATCTCCAGCCCATACCCCTCCCTGAACCCCACGCCCGTATGTCCAACACCTACTCACCATCGCCACTGGTAGAGTAGGTATTCAAAAAAAGGAGAGTTTTCCCCTCCTTTTTCTAAGAATAAAAATCGTATTTTAAAAACCTTTTTAACATACTTGGCAGATTTATCCACACCTGTTATATGTGAAATGCAGAAATAGCCAATCTTCCCATCAGACTTGGTAAAGCAGAGGAAGGAACGGTTGCAATGCAATGCTGGAGTACTGAGGACAGAGTCAAGTCATGGAGGAGTACCTGTCAGTCCTTACTTTGGTCTGGGAGACCTCTCCTTCCTTCTTCAAGTTCTCCCTATGCATGGACAGCTTTCCTCTTCCTTGCACCCATCCATGGGTGGCTCTCTCTCCTGGCTACCCCCTTCTTTACAGACTGCCATGTCAAAGTCCCTTTGCCTGGCTTCTCCTCCTGTTCCCATCACCACTTAGTGATTCCTTGGGCTCCAGTCAGGATGTCTTCACTCTGACTGTACCACTCTCACGCTGACCACATGCATCCCCACAGCTCCCATTGTGAATGTGTAAACTGCCCCTCCCCCAAATTTATCTACTGGACAAACTGCTCTCTTGTGCTCTAGGACCCTACATCCAATCTTCTGAGGTCCTCTACCCAGAAATGAACCTTTCACATTCCCTTCCAAATCCTCATTCTGCACCTGACTTCAGTGGTGAGGTCTGCCATCCACTACCTAGTCAGAAATCTGGGCAGTGCCCCAGCTGCCTCCCTGTCCTTACCCCTTCGAGTCAACCAATCACCAAGCATTGTCATGTCTGCTTCCTTAATAGCTCTCAAATCCACACACTTCTCTCTGTTCCCACTGCAACTGCCCTGCTTTAGGTCGTCATCAGCTCCTGCCTGGATTACTGCAAAAACCATCTCTGAGCCATTGCTGGGCCTCCAGCCTCGCCTCTCCATCTGTTCTCACCCTGCGGCCAGGGCAAATCTGATCATGTCATTCCCCCGATTAAATGTCTTTCATTCTGAAGTTTAAACTCCTCTGCTTAACACAAAAGTTCCCTAATGACTCAGGCTCCGCCTGTGTCATCACTGCCCTTCCTGTCACCTCTCCAAAGGCACCCTCAGTTTTGGACAGCAGAACCATCTTGTGTTTATTTTTTGATCATTTAAGAAAAAAATGATATATTAATATCATGTTTCATGTTGAGAAGCTAAATCCTTTCCCTTTAAGATCAGAAACTAGGCAAGGTTGTCCCCTCTCACCACTGCTATTCAACATCACACTAAGAGTCCTAGCTAAAACAAAAAT
Source organism: Camelus dromedarius (assembly GCF_036321535.1). Taxonomy (NCBI): domain Eukaryota; kingdom Metazoa; phylum Chordata; class Mammalia; order Artiodactyla; family Camelidae; genus Camelus; species Camelus dromedarius. The sequence goes on from NC_087445.1 coordinate 49,635,716, forward strand.
AAGCCAAGAAAAGAACTAAAACGCATACAGATTGAGAAGGAAAAAAATAAAATAGTTCATTTGTAGATGGCATGACTATCTATGTAGAGAGTCCCAAAGGATCAACAACAAAAACCCTTCTGGAACTAACAAGCAACTATAAGCAACATTGTAGAATTCAAGTTTAAGATACAAAATTCACTGCTTTCCTATGTAATGAGCAACTGGAATTTGAAATTAAAAAACACAACACCACTTATGTTAGCATCGAAGACAAAATACTTAGGTATAAGTCTAACAAAATAAGATCTATATGAGGAAATCTACAAAACTCAGATGAAAGAAATCAAAGTAGATCTAAATAAATGGAGAGTAATTCCATGTTCATGGATAGGAAGTCTCAATATTGTTAAGATGTCAGTTCTCTCCAACTTGAGCTATAGAACTGACACAATCCCAATCAAAATGCCAGCAAGTTACTTTGTGGATATCAACAAAGTGATTCTAAAGTTTATATGGAGACACAAAAGACCCAGAATAACCAACACAATATTGAACAAGAAAAGTCAGAGAACTGATATTATTTGACTTATTTGATTTCAAGACTTACTATAAAACTATGGTCATCAAATCAGTGTGGTATTAGTGAAAAAACAGACAAACAGATCAGTGAAACAGACTAGGGAGTCCAGAAATAGACCCACACCAATACAGTCAACCAATCTATGACAAAGACACAAAGGGAATCCAGTGGGGAAAGGATAGTATTTTTGACAAATGGTGCTGGAACTACTAGATATTTACGTGCATAAAAGTGAATCTAGACAGTGACCTCACACCTTTTACAAAAATTAACTCAAAATGGATCATAGACCTAAATGTAAAATGCAAAACTATAAAACTTCTAGAAGATAACAGGAGAAAATCTAGGTGACCATGGGTATGGCAATGAGTTTTTAGATACAACACCAAAAGCACGAGCCATGAAATGACAAATTAATAACTTGGACATCATTAAAATAAAAAATTTCTGTTCTGCCTAAGACAGTGTGAAGAAAATGAAAAGACAAGATATAGACTCAGAGAAAATATATGCAAAACACATACATGATAAAGGACTTGTATCCAAAATGTGCAAAGAATTCTTAAAACTCAACAATAAGAAGATAAACAATCTAATTAAAAAGTGGGCAAAAGATCTGAACAGATACCTCACCAAAGAATAAATACAGGGGGGAGTGTATAGCTCAAGTGATAGAGTGCATGCTTAGCATATACAAGGTCCTGTGTTCAGTCTCCAGTACCTCCTCCAAAAATAAATAATTAAGTAAACCTAATTACCACCCCCCCCAAAATTAAAAAGTTAAAAATTAAAAAAGAAGAAATACAGGTGGTAAATAAGCATATGAAAAGATGCTCTACATCATATGTCAATCTTGTAACCTGCTACCTTGCTGAATCCTTCGATTATTTCTAGTAGCTTTTATGTGGACCTTTTAGGGTTTTTTATATATAGTATTATGTTATCTGCATATAGTGACACTTTTACCTCTTCTTTTCCAATTTGGATCCCTTTTATTTCTCTCTCTTGCCTGATTGCTGTGGCTAGGACTTCCAAGTCTATGTTGAATAGGAGTGGTGATAGTGGGCAGCCTTGTCTTGTCCCAGACTTTAGTGGGAAGCTTTTGCGTTTTTCACTGTTGAGTATTATGCTGCTGTAGGTTTGTCATATATAGCTTTCATTATGTTGAGATATGTTCCCTTTATACCTACTTTGGTGAGAGTTTTTATCATTAATGGGTGTTGAATTTTATCAAATGCTTTTTCTGCATCTATTGAGACGATCATGCGGTTTTTGTCCTTTGTCTTGTGGATGTGATGTATTATATTGATTGATTTGCGTATGTTGAACCACCCTTGTGTCCCTGGGATGAACCCCACTTGATCATGATGTATAATCTTTTTTATGTGCTGTTGGATTCAATTTGCTAGTATTTTGGTAAGGATTTTTGCATCTATGTTCATCAGTGATATCGGTCTGTAATTCTGTTTTTTGTTGGTGTCTTTGCCTGGTTTTGGTATCAGGGTGATGGTGGCTTTAGAGAATGAGTTTGGGAGTATTGTCTCCTTTTCAATCTTCTGGAAGAGTCTGAGAAGGACTCTACATCATATGTCATTAGGGAATTGTACATTAAAACAACAATGTGATACCACTATACAACTACTAGAATGGCTAAAATACAAAATACTGACAATACCAAATGCTGACAAGGATGGAGCAACAGGAACTCTTATTCACTGCTGATGGGAATGCAAAATGATACAGCCACTTTGCAAGACAGTTGGCAAAATTAAACATACTCTTAGCATATGATCTAATGATCCTGTTTCTAGGTACTTACCCAAATTACTTGAAAACTTATGTCCACACAAAAACCTACCTAAAAATGCTTATAGCAGCTTTGTTAATAATTGTCCACTCTTGGAAGCAACCAATATGTCCTTCAATGGGCAAATAGATAAACAAACTGTGGTACATCTGTACAATAGAATATTATTCAGTAGTAAAAAGAAATGATCTATCAAGTCATGGAGGAAACTTAAATGTACATTGTTAAGTAAAAGAAGCCAGTCTGAAAAAGCTACATAGTGTATGAGTCCAACTGTATGCCATTCTGGAAAAGGCAAAGCCATAGACAGTAGAAAGGTCAGTGGTTGCAAGGGGTTGGTGATGCATAGAGGATATTTCAGGCAGTGAGCCTGATCTGTACGACACTGTAATAGTGGATACATGACTATGCATTTGGCAACATCTATAGAATGTACAGCTCAAAGAGTGAACCCTAGAGTAAATTATGTACTTTAGTGAATAATAATGTATTAATACTGGTTCATCAGCTATAACAAGTACACCACACAATGCAAGATGTTAATAATAGGGAGAACTATGGGGTGTGGGGTGGGCCATATATGGAAACTCTCTGTACTTTCTGTTAAAGTACTTTCTATTCCATTCTGGAATGGAGACGCTCTTCCACTGGTCCTTTCTGTTATTCCTGAACCCTTCATCTTGTTTATTTACTTCCAAGTGCTATCAGAATCCATGCGATCTAAAGGAATTGTGCTTATTTGCATGTTTACTCTCTGCCCCCCACTAGCCTGTGGTCACTTTGGGACCAAAGGTCACACTGCTGTGCTCACCTCTGTCTCCCCAGGGGAAGATGCATGTGGAGGTGCTGGGCTGGGTGATGGGGGAGACTGATCTGCGGGGTCCTGTCCTGGAGAAGCAAGCAGCCCAGCAGAGGTGGGATGGGGCAGAGATGCACTCAGCAGAGATGATCAGTGTGCTAAGTCTCCTGACGGGCAAGGCCAAGATGGGGACGGGAATGGGAAGAGGAGGTGCTTAAATCTGGTTGAGCTCAGGAACACAGCAGATGACACAGGAGCCTGCAACTGAAGTTCACTCACTTGTCAGAGAAGGTTCTGGAAGGGGGGCCAGCACAGGCAAAGGCTTGAAAGTGCAACACAGAGCAAGGTCTGTGACTGGAATCCTGAGGCATCAGTGTCCAGAGTGACCAAAGGCTTCTGGGATAGGTGTGGTCCAAGAGGAGGAGGGGACAGGCCAGGGAGATCTTTGATCACTTCTCCCCCAAGCGTAAACTTTCTCTCTCACTGGGGGTTGTGGAAAAAACAGCCCTTCGTAGAAAATTTAGGACCCCTCAGCCCCTGGGGACACCCAACCATCATGCTGCATCTGACAGAGGCGGGTGTGAGGGAAATCAACTGACAGCTTGGCGCTGTTTGGTGGAAAAATGACAATAAACCGACAGGGCTGTGGGTCAACAAATCAAAGGTTCTGCTACCATGGCAACAGAATGACAGGGCAACCCTAAAATTAGAGGATCAGGCCAGAAAAGGTTCAGAGAGAAATCTCAGCAGATACTTGGAGGGAAACACAGAGACAAGGTGTCTGGGCCTCAAGCCAGGGAGGTGGCTGTCCTCCAGCCCCCACCTTCAGATGCCCCCGGGCAGGACCTTCTCCCTACCCAGCCTCAGTTTCCTCATCTACACAGAGAAGCATTTCCATGGCACCCCATGGCTCTTCAGTTTGAGAACCATCTCCTAGAAGGTCTGGAATGGACCAGGGTTCTATGCACAGAGCTGTGGAGAGCGGCAGTACTTACTACAGAAAGTAAGGAAGAAAGGTAAGATGGGTGAGAGTGAAATGCCACTTACACTAATTGGCCTGCACAAGCTCCATCTCCTTTAAATGCTCCCAGGGCACAGCTTCCTGGATCTATGTCCGGAGTCAGCTGACTCAGGCCAACTCCAGCTCTGCAGCCTCTCCCCAACACAGCCAGATCCTAGGGACCCCAGTGCATGCCCGGCCCCCATCTTAACCTTGAGCAGAGACGGCAGCGCCCCACCTCCAGCAGCCCTTGGGCTCGGCATCAAGCCAGCTGGGTCTGGTCTCTGTCACGGGGTCTGCCCGACTCACTTTTCTCCTTCCCTGATATCCTTGGGCCCTCAGTCTGCCCAACACCTAATTTTAAGCTTCATCTGCAGAAAGTAAGAACACTTCCCTGCCCTACCCATTTCGTAGACCAGTGACCAAAGGTCTTCAAAAACACCTAAAAACTACAAAGTACTGTCGTGTATTGAAAGACAGGGGAGGGGAGTGAGTGAGACAAGAGTTGGTGGTATTGTCACTAACCTGCTAGGTAACCTTGGGTACCTTATGTAATAATCTCTCTGGGTTACTGTTTCTGCATCATTAAAATGGAGTTCAGGATAGTACCTATTCTACAGAGTTACTGTGAGGATTCAGTGAATTAACACACAAATCTAGTCACCAGCAGCATCATTATTATTGTTGTCATTAGCATTACTTCTTTTGATCATCATCACCCCAGGCTCTCCCTAGCCTGGAGGTCCAGTTAGCCAATGGCAGCTCTTCCTCCTGCTGACTTCCGGTCTGGATTTCCAAATCCTATGGGTGGTGAACCCCTAGGATGGAGTCGGGGGCAGGTCTGCTCCTTTTCCAACTGTGCAGATGAGTGATGACCAGATGTCACCTCCCCTCTAGGAACAGCCTGTCTGCTCAAGTGACCTCAGCTGAGTTCCTGCCCCTTTGGCCCATGGGCAGAGCCAGTGTAGGGTCTGTCCTCTGCCAGATCTGGTTGAGCCTGTCTGGATTCCTGCTTCCCCCCAGGCTGGACACTTAAGGCAGTGAGATGGAGGCACACAGCCCTAAATTCCTCTCCTAAATCCACGCTGTCAGAAAACGCGTTCTCTGCCACTGCTCTGATTGCCTAACTTCTTACTGGGCCGAGCAAACCCTCTGCCTGTTTGCCAGACAAATGAGGCCAGGCATCTTATTTGCTAGAAAATCTTGTCCAGAAGGATAAAAACCTCTGTCCTCAATGCATAAAATGACTGTCTCCAGTTTAGTTTAAGAACTCACCTTAAATTCCACAGAAAGATTTCCTTAATAACGCAGTGAGAGAACTGGAGAAAATTCCAGTTTTCTCAATAGAATTTGCTACCCTGCAGGGAAATCATACAGTACAGCCACCACCATTCAGCCTGCTCTCTCCCCGACAAAGGTATGTTTAACTCTTCTAAGAGAAAGTCAACATAACTACAACTTCCCTGATCTTGAATTTCCCTAACCTGGAGCATCCAAGGAAGACCAGTATGCGTTAAGGGCAAAGCCGAGCACAAGTCTACTAAAATATGTATTTAACAGTACTTTTATGTAAGGTTCTTCTTTTTGACAACACATCACTTTGAAGATCCTCTGGTAACTAGAAGGAGCTATCAGAGTGTTTATTCCCTAGTAACACTCCTTAGGGAATTGACTTTAAAGGCGAGATTAAAAATGCAACGTAATTTCTAGACTAACGGATCTTTTTATAAATTGGGCTTTTACATACTGGTTTAAACAGCTCAACATTTCCCCTTAATTCTGCATATATTAATACACCTAGACAAATTTTTGCCATTGTTTCCCCAGGAGTAAAGACGTTATATTTGGCCTTCCTGAAATAATGTGTCTCAAATGGAAGCAAATAGAGCTGATGAGACATTCCTGATAGGGAACGCAGGCCCATGTGGAGCTGTGATGACTTCCCCATAACTATCTCGACTTCTTAAGAAGCGCACCTTGGGCAGCTGGGGCGACTGTGCCTCGCTGTCCCGGTATCTGGGGGCAGTATCCCCGCAGGGCTCCCTCCTGATGGGCCGGGCGCTTACCTCCATGCTGTACCTCTCCACTGTCCTTCTCAGGGGGTCCACAGCCTGCCAGCAAATCAGGATGCACAGGTCAATCAGCAGCATGCCCCCGACGATCACGAGCAGTTTCTGGTCCTTGATGATCTGCAGAGAAGGCAGGGGCAGATGGGAACGGACATGAGAGAGCTTTCCAACAGCAGCCGAGGAACTGGGTCAGGTGAGTGACCGAATGGTGGCACCCCCAGTTTCAAACTTCCCCCAGATTCCCCATCGCCCATAGAATAAATCCAGCCAAGCTTCTTTGCCTGGCATTCAAGGCCTTTCATGAGCTTGGCTTGTCCACACCCCAAACACACACATATACTTAGTTAAGTCTGCTGACTCCCAGTCTCGGACTCTGCTGTGATTTTCACTCCAGGCCTTTGTGGGTGCTGGTTCTCTTGTCTAAAACACTCTATTCTTTCTGTTCAGCAAACTGCTAATAATCTTTAAAGACCCAGATGCATTGTCACCTCTCCATGAAGCCCCCTAACTCCCACAGCAGAACTAATTATTCCCATAGCACTTTGTTCACATAATTATACTCAATACGTTCAATACTTATTATTATGGAGAGTAATAGTAGTAACTACAAGAAGAAAAATAAATATAAATGTTAACATTTAATGAACACATACACTGCACCTGCCTCTAGGTTGATTTTTAAAAAAATTTTTTTTATAGGTTTATTGTTTTACATACATCTTCTCACATAAAGGCAGACACTATTATTCCCATTTTTTGGACTAAGAAACCGAGGCTGGTGCTGGGGGCTAAGTAACTTGCTCAGTGGAATATAGCTACTAAAAAGTGAAGCCCAGATTGGAACCAAGCTCCTCCTCTCTCCAGAATCCACACCCTCAAACATTTACAGCACCTACCAGATGTCTCAGCGACCAGATGCTTTATTAAGTTGTACACCCGCCTGCCCTCCTCAGTAAACTGGGGAACCCCTGACAGAAGGGAAGCCTGTTTTATTTATTTGTTTACCCTCAGTACCCAGCAGGACCTGGCATACAGTTGGTACTTAAGTTTGATGGATTGAATTGAGATGAAGGAATATATAAAGAAGAAATACAGCTTCTACCCGCCTTTGCAGCCTGGGATATCTTTATTATACCGTGAAATTCCCACCCTACTTTATGTCCATTTGATAGGGATTGGCCTGAGGACAAATGCTGTCAGCGGCAAAGCTAACCTGTATTTCACTCACTGCACATTTATGTGTCCTTCCCTGCCCCCTGCCCCAACACCAAATAAAAGCTAATGTGATGAAGTAGTTCTGGAAAAGACTATATAGAAAAATAAACAAAACTGAAGCAAAAGCTTAACAAATACCACCAGGTCTGGCTTTTAACTATTAAAGCCATTTTTAAAGGCGAAATAGAAACACAAGAGGTTTCTCTGTGGCCAAATTGTGAAAAGAACAAGAAAGTATTGCTGAGTTACTACCAAAGAGATCAAATCCACCAAAACCACTTTACCTGGGGCGGGGCAGTGGCAAAGCCCCCTCTGAGATTTTTCAGAAGCATTCAGTGAACGGCTGATGGTTTGCAGAGGCCTGGCTTAACCCTAGTTCTCTGGGGAACCAGGCGGCTCCCTGAAAGCCTTGAGATATTGGACCAAAAGGAAGAAATGCTGAGGAGTTTAGGACTCAGAGGACGGCTAGAAGGGGCTCCCTGGTTGATGCTCACCCAGGGCTGTTGGAGGTCCAGGCATTTGCCCATGGAAGGTCTTTCCCCGGCTTTCTGCCGGTGCCCTCCTACCCTTATTTCAAGATTGAGCCTGAGCAGCTGCTCCTCTGTGAATTTGTAGCCCTGCACAGGGCGTGGGCTACAACTGTGCTCCTGTCAGAACAGAGGCAGGGACCAGCCAGTCTCTCCTCTGTGCCCTGGTGTCTTGTGCAGGGGCTGGCTCTCTGATCTTCCTGGGGAATTAATGAATGAGCTCCCAGAAAAAGGACAAGGGAAAGTGGTGCTGCTGAGCAAGTTCAAGGTCACTGCCTCCTGCCTAGGGCTCAGGTTCTGCTTCCCATAAGGCCCCACCTGCTGCAGGTTCCTATTTCTTCCCAGGCCTTTGTAGCTGCTGGTTCTTTTGTCTAAAACAACATTTCCTTTCTGTGAGAGGTTCTGTATGGCTGCACGAGTGTGGGGCGGGATGGGGGTGGCTGGAGACGGGGTGAGCTGGAGCAGGAGAGCCTGTGTGCATGTGATGGGGCCTCCCGTGGGGCTGCTGGAGGTTTAAGCATCTTTAAGCAGCAGAGTGATGGGGAGCTCTCTGCAGCATTGAGGGGTGGACCTGAGGTGGGAGCCTGAAGTAGGAGGCCAGTTAGAAGCTGGGGCCGCTGTCCTGATGAGGAGGGAGGAGGCCCGATGCAGAGCAGTGACTACCAAATGGACAGGAGAATGCAGATGCCACGAATACCAGGTAGGCAGAGTTGCCAACCTCAGCCTCTGAGTCCTCTTCCCTTCCCCAAACTTCTCCCACCAGCAAGTGCCGGCACCTCCAGGTCCCTCCTTCTCTGCCAAGGCTTTCCCATGAGATGGAAGGGGTACTACTCTTCCCACAGTATAACTTCCAGGAGGCAGTGACCTTGAACTTGCTCAGCAGTGCCACTTCTCCCGGCCTCTTCCCAAGGGCCCATGCACATAGGAGTATGGACCACCTTACACTCCAGCACACAATACCTCGGGTCCTTTGGGACTGCACAGTCTCTCCTGGACGAGAAGTGGTACGCTGAGAGGGAGGGGCTGAGAAACATGAGGTGGGCACACTCAGTGAGTCATCTACAGGGGAGGTAGATGCAGCACCTTGACCCCTGCTGCCTGAATAGGGAAGGCACCCACGGCACAGCTGGCCTTTAAACTTCCCTCTGGTAAGTGTGATAAAGCCAAGTCCTCCCAGTTTTAAGGCTCAAGTCTGAAGCCTGAGGTAGCATGTGACTAGAAAGACAGGATCTGGGATTATGTGGACCTGGATTGGAGTCCTGTTTGCATCCCTTGTGACCTGTGTGTGATCACTTCCTCTCTCATTCTGCATTTTTGATTTGTACAATGGCAAGGAGTGGAAGGTAGTTGGGGGAGGCTCATGTAAGCTCTAAGCATGGTGCAAAAAAAGAACACAGTTTTGGGCTCCTTCTAATCCCAGTTCTTGTCAAATGTGATCCTGAGCACGCTATATAACTTTGCTGGACTTATCTCCTCCTCGAAAAGTGGAGCCAGGGAGCCCTAAGCTGCAGAGCTGGTATAAGAGTAAAATGAGATGATGTATGGAAGGCATTTAGTACAATGTCCAGCACAGAGAAGATGCTCAACAAATGGTAGCTGTTTGGCTGTCATTACTTGGGTTTTCCCAATTTCTGATTCTTTGTTTATGTGCAGGACAGTGACATCTAGGGGCAAAGTGTGATATTGCACCTCAGCTCTACTAGATTCAGGGCTAAACATCATACAGACGGATCCAAGGTGGGAAGAGCCTGAGAAGAGAGGACACATCAAATTTCCAAAGCCTGACACTTGGCCAGTGTTTGTGACTAAACAAATTTAGGCTAAGTAGTTATGAATCACATTTGACTTATTAATCACAGGAACAATTTATTGAGTGCCTCCTCTGAATTAAGTTCTGTTCTAGGCACTAGGGATGCAACAGTGGGCAAAACATAAACACCCTGCCATGGAGCATGCATAAAAGGGGGAAGACTAATAATGAATAATTAAACAAATATTGCATGCATATACACAGTGCAATGTCAAGGAGAGGTGACTTGAAGTAATCTTTTAAAAAAGATCTAAAATTTTAAATTTAAAAAACAGCACTGATCTGATCATACAAAGTCTGAGCACCAGAGAATCCCCAAATTAGGCAAGGTCATCTCTCTAGTCTCACCTCAGCTTCCCTGAGTTCCCTCCTTATCTTTCAGCTTTCTCTTCAAGAGCTGCATGAACTTTTCTCCATTGTGTCAGTGCACAACAAAGCCATGAAACTCAGTTCTCTCTCTGGGGCTAGGAAGTTACTAGTGCTCCATTCTCACTGAATGAGAGATGGGAGTGAAGACATCAGGAATGATTAAGCACCAGCTTCTGGAATCAGATCTGAGTTTGACTCCTACTGACTTAGCTGTGTGACCTTAGGTAAGGTTCCTAATCCCTCTGAGCCAGTTTCCTCATCTCCAAAATGGGGAAGATGACCACACAAATCACATTAGATTATCAGAGCCTGGCTTATGATTACTGTTCAACAAATGTCAGCTATTATTACTAAATGTCACTTCCCATGGTTGTTTCTGAGCAGGGATCAGCAAACTACAGATATGACCTACTTTTGACTTTGTAAATAAAGCTTTATTGGAACACAGTCAAAGCCATTCGTTTATGTATTTGTCTCTGCTTTCGTTCCACAACAGCAGTTACGTGGTTGTGACAGAGGCTGTATGGCCTGTAACGCTGAGCATATTTACTATCTGACTCTTTATAGGAAAAATTGGCTGACATCTTGTTTTGAGAAAAGAGCATTTCTTTTTCTCTTCAAAAAGCTTCAGATATTTTGACTGATCCAGACTGCCCTCCTACTAGGACCAGCTAACTGCCTACTTTCAGGGACGCCATTCCAGAGGGAATACAGTGTGAATGGTGCCCCCTAGAGTTGTTCGTTCAGCACAGCGGCCCTGCCTTCCTGCCATCAGTCAGATGATGGTGCTCTCTCAGCATTTTCCTGAAGCTGAGTCTGGATGAAAGTCCGAGGGGACAGTCCCATGTTACTGTCTGCAACAGTATCAAGTCATACTTGTAGTGAGCTTTCTTTGTCCTCAAAAAAAACACCTGTCCCCAGAAGGGAAGACCTCATCTCCGAGTTACTGCTCTCTCTCAAACTTTCAATTTGGTTCTAGTAAATATAAGAGGCAGAATAAATACTATAGTAGTGGGGCTTCTCAATTCAAGATTTTATAATTGGTCTTTAGGAAAAAATGGTAACATACTATAAAAACATTGAATTTGGAAGCATTAAGTCACCACATGTCAATACTTCCTTTAATGGGCTTCTTTTCTTTTAATGTCTTTTAAAATGTAGCCATATGGGGTGAAGTTTGTGTATGTGTGTCTGGGAAGGGTGTGACATCGTAGGTGGAGGGAAAACGAGGTGGAAGCCAGGGAAGGAAGAAAAAGATAAAAAGACTATGAAAAAAAAAGTGTGTGATCGCATTTACAAATTTAGGTAAATCTTGTATGTGTCAGAAAAAAAAATTAAGGGGCCCATTTAAAAAAAAGTCTAAATTTAAAAAATAATAAAACAAAGTAATGACAGTAAAAACCAATCCTGGCTATATAAAAGGTTGGAGTCATGGAGAATTCAATCCTAGTTTTGTCCCACAACTGCCACAACTCTTTCAAAACCATCTGGTTCCTGGACTTGAATTTTTGATCTGTGTAAGGTATAAATCTCTCTTCTACACTCTTAACCTCCTCTAATTTGGTTGATAAACGATACTCCGCTGTAGGGCCACAAGGCTGTTCCTGGAATAACTGGAAAGCCTAGAGCAAAAAGTGTCTCACACCGGAATGTGTGTTCCTCTGGCTTAAATCATCTTCACCACAGACTGAACTGGTGACCAAATCTTGCACTCAAAGCCTTTCTGTTGTACTCAAAGCAGTTTCTCAGACAGGCCCCCTCCCTGGACGCCTGGGCCCACGACCTCCCTGGGCTCTCACTTTGCCCAGACACCCTGGGGGTGGAGTCCCCTCGGCTCAGGCAATGCAGCGGCTGTGGCCACATCACAGCTCCAACTCCCATGGGGCTTTCAGACAACTGAACTCCTAAAGTCTTCCCCAGCACGCTTTGTCAATTGTTACCGAAGAATCCAAGTGTTCTGGCTTAGTGATCACGTAAGTAATGGAACATAAAGGCCGGTCCTTCATTACTGAAAATGATATGCATGAACCACATACTGACACAGAAGAAACAACACTGATTCTTCAAACCCAGGATGGAGTTGTCATAAATAGCCGAGCATCTCTAACCAGAGCCGCAGACTGGGAGGGGCCCCAGAAGTGAGCTGGTGCCTGTCAAACTTTGGCTAGCATCAGCTTCACAGAGAGGGCTGGTGAAAACACATGTTTCGGGGCTCCACCCCAGGATCTGATTCTTAGGGCTGGGGTGGGTCCTAAAAATTTGCATTTCTAACAAGCTTCCAGGTGATGCCCATGATCCTGCTGGTCCAGCCCGCACTCTGAGTAGCTCTGATCTAGACCACAGGTCTTCCACCCTGGCTGCATATTAGAGTCCCCTGGGGAAGTCTAATAACTCCTGATGCTCAGCTCTAGCCAGGGAGATGTGGTTTCAGCTGGCCTGAGCTGGGTTACTTGCAGTTTTTAAAAGCTCCCATTTGATTATAAAGTGCAGTCAGGTCTGAGAAGGACTAGGTGGCCAGGCTCCTCATCTTACAGACAGGAAGGAGTTGTCACAAATGCTGCTGAGGCCCAGCGAGGGGAGGGCCTTCCAGGTGAGCACAGGCAGTGGGGTGGCAGAGCTGGGCTCTTTCCTCCCTCTAAATGGAGCCCCGGGTGGAGCAGAAGAGGCAAAGCTGCTCCAGTGGGACCAACCACAGTCCCTGAGTTTATAGGAGCGAAGGATGTCGGAGTGTTTCCTGAGCACCGGATGTGGGCCCAGCTGAGGGAGAGCTGTGTCCAAGACAAGCTGGGGGGACCAGGGAGCCCAGGAGTTGGGGAACTGCCATGTGCCTGGGAAAGGAGCCACAAATGGCCAACTGGGGAAGTATTTCACCCATTTTGAATATTACGATGGACTCCACATATATTAGTTGTTGACCAAAGGACCTCAAAGCCATTAGACTTGCCTGAATTTTTAACCAGGAGCAAGGGAAAAAGAGCACCAGCCACCAGAAGGGTTAAAATGACAGTTTGGAGAAAGTTTCGCTATGACTACATCCTAAGAGTCAAGCTTAATCAACACGATGGTTAGAGCCAACCACACGGGTGGCAAATGCTTTCCTCCCCCACGAAGGCAGAGGGCTCCTGTCCTCTAGGGCCTCTTCGAAAGTGGAAGCATTAAATCAGGCCTCTGCCCTGTTTCTACTCTCCTCTTTCAAGGGCTCTTCATTGCCCATAAGTTAAAGTTGAGATTCCGTACCTCCTGCCTTTCCCTGAAGCCCCCTCTTGTACTCTGTCTCCACAAACCCTGTGCCCCGTGAACACCCCCATCCCCTCCCCTAAGCCTCCGTGCACACAGTTCCCTCTACGGGGCTTGAAAACTCCCCAGCCTCTGCCTCTCAGTCACCCTCCAGGTCTTAGCATAGCCATCACTTCCTACAGGAAGCCTTCCCTGAGTGCTGTACCCCAGTTTCCCCCATATACACCCAACCAGCCCCTATCATCTTGCATTGTAAATGCTTTGTTAGCTGTCTGATCTCCCCAGGAGCCTGAAGGTGTTGGGGGTGGGAGTCGGGAGGTGGGGAAGGTTGTGTGTAGCTTGAATCCAAAGCAAATAGCCCAGTGCCTGGCACATAGTAGGTGCCTAACAAATCTTCATTAAATAAATACAAATTGAACATTATAAACACCCTGCAATAGAAGGCAGGATTACCTTCTTCTTCATTTTCACATTTTTGAAGATGGCGTGGACCCTCCATGTCTTTGCAAACATTGCCCCAAAGGCGGTTGTGTAGCCAACGGTGAGAATCCAGGTCCTGACCTAGAGGCCGTGAGAAAACAGAGGCATTAACATCTCCCAGGTGGCTCCAACAAGGGGACTCTAAATGGTGTTGCTCTACTTTACATACTGTAGAGTTTTACCAGCACCAATGGTCCTTCAATCACGTTTCAATCTGATAGACGTTTGGTTCTACTGGCCACTTGCCAGACCCAGGCCCCTGGGCGCAGAGGCACATGAGAGTCAAATCCTGCCTTTGATGGGCCCACAGCCCAGAGGGAACCAGTCACAGAGAGAGGCACAGAGGGCCCCCAGGACCACTGAGGGGTCACAAAGGTGTTTCAGGGCAGCTCTCTGGTCTTCCCTCACCTTCCTTGACAGCCTTCTAATGTGGGGAGACATGCCTGCAGAGGTGAACATAATCACTGATTTCTGTCTCCTCACCCGAGTCTCTAGGAGACCAGGTGGCTCCAGGAACCTCCCAGCTCCTGGGTTGTGGGCAGCGGGTAGGGAAGGGCACTGGGCCACAGGGGCTGAGACTGGGCAGGACAACAAGCCTGCATGGCTCTTCTCCAGTGCTAGCAACCCCACCACTCTGGTAGAGCAGTGCAGGACTTGGCCAGAGCTGGCCTTGGGGACACCTGACTGGCAGCTGCACCAGCCCAGCTCATGGCCATCATGAGGGGCTCAGTTAGGAGGAAGGCCAGGGGGAAGGGCTGTGACCTTCCCACTCCCAGCAGGGGCCTGTTTCCTTGGGCCTTTGGAGAAAGACAGGAATGATGTTGCCTGGGTCCTACTGCTCAGCCCCCAGTCCCAGCCCCCCATGGCCTATCATTCTGCGTGACCTCAGGAGTTTGGTTACTCAGCACCAGGCCAGCCTGGCCACTGAACCCACATTCAGACCTTGGCTTCCTGCTCACGACTAACGTCCTATCTGGCTCTTACCTGTTCCCCAGGACTAAAGTGTGCCTTGATCTCTAGCCCTGGGCCGGTGGCTGCTGGGAACGATCAGCCCTGATAGGAGCCTACAGCCTGATTCATGCAGGCTGGGATGGCCAGCCGCCATATGTTAGGTCTTGGAGGCCTCCCAGGTGCCTACTCCCCACCTGCACTACCACCTTGGCCAGACCCTTGGCCAGACCCCAGCCTCTCCCAATTCCAACGTCACTGGCTGGTCTGGACACTCTCCAAGACCCTGGAGATTCCTCAGCTCCAGGCTGGACCCCGTATCATGGCCCAGCCCTCAGCTGTGCACCACTGAGTTCTGGGGCCTCCCACTCCCTGGGACAAAAAGGCTGCGTGCTCTGTGAGCTCCAGTTCTCAGCTGTGGTCTTTCTTCTGCTCTCCTCAGCTCTGCTGAGCTAAATTCTCTCTGAAAGGCCCCTGAGCCTCCTCCACTGAACACAGCAGGAAGAGGGATATGGGAGGGAGAGACAGCCAGGCTGGAGCAGACAGCCAGGGTCTCCGTGTCCAGAGGAGTCAGTCCAGCAGGTTTGCCCGGCCTCAACCGGCCCCGTCCAGCCCCAGGCTGCGGGCGGTTAGGTAGGAGGTTCCCAGACACACTCCCTTCATGGAGTCCCTTCGCCCTGCCTTTCTATTCCAGTGACTTGGCTCTCCAGCTTTCCAGAGACAGAACATTTTCCCTTTCCATTTGATTTGTAAAAATAGGAACTGGCTGGGTAGAGGCAAGGACAACCCGTAAGAAAGACCAGCAGCGTTACAGCAATTGCTCAGAAACACAGACATCTGAGGTGTGAATGCTGACAATGGCACAGGCGGGGACCTAACCTTCTTCTTTTTTTAAATTTCAAAAATTTCTGACAGGCAAGAATGAATCACAGTACTTTAAAGAAGGTCTTGGAGGGCCACATCATCACTCTTATTAAAATACAGGGATGCAAGAAAAGTAAACAGAACAGGGACTGGGAAGGAGACAATTACTGGGAATTTAGACCTTATTCAATGACTGGATCACACTTTCCTAGTCTGTCAGAGTTGCAAAGGACCTTACAGATCATCTAATTCATTCATTCATTCATTTATTCGTTCATCTGTTCATCCAGTAAGTATTACTAGGCCAGAAACTTAGTATATAATGATAGAAACACACAAATAAAACCACAGCAACAACCAACACCAAGGTGATTTTTTGAATCCATCAGTTGAGTGAGAAAACCCCTTTGCAGATGAAGAAACTGAGACTCAGGGTGTTTAAGGTATTTCTCTCAACCACGCCACTCAGTGCAGCCCTCTCTCCCTCACATCATGCCAGCTCCTCCTCAGCCTCCTTGACCCCAATCAGGTTCTTCCCTGCCCTGGAGGCAGAGGTCAGAGGGACAGGACACACCTGTGGGCGGGGCTGGCCGGCCTGAGAACACTCTCCTCGCTGATCTCAGCACACTTTCAGAGCTAATGGTTGCCACGGTTGTTCTGGCCAATGCCCTCCAAGCGTTTTGACCATATTCTCTTATCAGAAAAACAATTTTAAACATGAACATATACAGAAGGTGGACATTTAAAAACGGATGGTAAGAAATGAAATAGCATCATTACTTTTACCTCATAATGTGGCAGACAATGTTCTCCTATAAAGTATCACCCCAATGTGCTTCACGTTACTGTATTTGCTTTGACTTCTTTGGAGTAATAATTTCCAGGCCACTGATCTATTTTGTAGGGCCAAATTCCTTAGGACTCAATCATATCAATGAGATAAAGTTAGTTAAAACACAATAACACAAATTTAACCTGGCATCTGGACATGGCAGTATGTTGCCATAAACTGAAAGCAAAGAACGGGTGAGGACGCCTGGGCAGAAAGGAGTTACCCTGGCAGAAAAGGTGAGCTTTCAAAGCCCTGCTGGCAAAGTCGGCCCGCTAGCTGGTGTCTGAGAATTTGGATTTGGGGAGAGTTTTCCCCATTCCCTCAATAACAAGAGTGGCTCTGTGCCTGAACAAAAACGATTTGTGCCAACGGTGTGGTTTATGCTGCACACCTGCCTTCCTTCTGGGAGCCCGGTATCGTGCTGTGTGCTCAGCATAAGGTACCTTGGTGACCGGCCCCCAGTAAATACCCTGGGTGCTGAGTGTCTAGTGAGCATCCCTAGTACATATTTCATGTGTTGTCACAATTCGTTGCTGGGGAATTGAGTGCGTCCTGTGTGACTCCACTGGGAAAGGCTCCTGGACGCTTGCACCTGATTCCCCCTGACTTCGCCCCATGTGCCTTTTCTGCTTTGCTGATTTTGCTTTATGTTCTTTCTCTGTGATTAATCATTACCGTGAGGACTATTATACGCCGAGCCCTAGTGAATCACTGAACTGGGGGCTGTCTTGCGGACCCTGGACACAATGCTCCGTGGCTGGCTGGTGTCACGGATTGACCCACCACTCTGTTCTCAGGAGAGCTCCTGCATGAGACCACTAGACACACCCACTGAGCCCCAGTGTCAGCCCAAGTATTAAATCTTAGTACCGTTTAATTTCTTCCATTTTTTCTACATAAAAAGTAAATAAAAGCTGTAATATATTCTTCTACAAGATGATCCCAGTGGTTCACATCCCATTTGGAGAAAGCTCTTCAGACAACGATGAAACAACACTAGAAGAAATATTCTGAAAGCAGGACAGTGGAACCCCCACCAGCAGAGCCGCCCATGTCAGGCTGCCTCGCTCAGGGTCATCCCTGGCCTAGGCCGCTGCAAAAGGAGGTCTTATTTCTCTCTCCACTCCTCCACCATCTTTTTAGGATGGAAATGGACCCTGGGGTTCAGTACTGGACCCTCTTTGTCCTAAAAGGGCTCTCCCTGGGTTATCACTCCCACCCTTAGGCTTCAATCCTTTTCTTTGTGCTGATAATTCCCTTAGCTCTTCCCCAGCTCCTACCTCACTTCTGAGCTCCAGACCTGGATATGCCACTGTCACTGGAAACCTAAGTGACACTTAGGTGTCCCATAAAACCTTCACACTCCAGAGCCCAAGCTGAGCCCATGAGCCCTTCTGTTGAGCAGCTCCATTTCCTCCTGACTCAGGGATGGTACCACTATCTGCCTGTCACCTAAGTTAGGGACCTGAAAGCCCTCCTGGGAACCTCCTCTCACCCTCAGTCTCCTATTCAGCCCCCAAGCCCATTTCCCTCTGCTGCACCACCCCCAGAGCAGTTCTCTGCCCTTCCCATGCTCTGACAGGTGGAGCCCCTTGCCTGTGCCTCTCGGGCTCCATGACCTCCTGGCTTCCAGCTGGATCTGGAAGGCACGATCAGGAGACTGGCAGGTGCTAGGAGAGAGAAGATGGGTATGTGCTCCCTGTGGCCACTGCTTCTGTGCTGTGTCTCTGGGCCCCTCACACGGTCCTGGCCCTGTCTGGGCTCAGGGAGACACTCCTCTCTCTACTTTTGCAGGCCTAGGAGTGGCAAGGGCTTCCTGTGTGGTGGCCTCAACACCTGTGTTTGCTTCCTTAACCCCACCTACACCTCTGCAGGTAGTCCCTGCACTGGAGTCTCTCCCTGTGAAGCACGGGGGTGGGCTCTGTTTGTGGCCAGGGCTGTGCCTCACGGCCATCTCATCCCCTGTCTCTCGTGAGTACTCCCTTCCTCTGTGTTCCCGGGGTGCCATCCAGATTTGTCATTTGAGCAGGGCCTCTGGAGGCAGACTGACATGGGTTCAGGTCCTGGCTTTGTCATTCACTATCTACGTGAACCTGGGGCAGGTCACACGACCTCTTTGAGCCTTGATCCCCTCATCTGTGAAATGGGATAATAATAATGCCTCTGACTTCATGGAGTGGTTGTGCTGATGAGATGAAAGAAGGTGGTGTAAAGGGCTGAGTTCTTGATCAATATCTGCTTTTTGTCCATGGCTTCCTTGTCACTGTTCACTGGACAGCTGGGGGATTCTCCAGCTGGTCTCCCCGCCTCTCCTTCGCTTCCTGCTCATCCGACACCCAGAGAGACTGTTCTTCAGTGCAAATCTAAGCAAGTCTCCCTGGATTTAAACCCTTCACTGCCCCACCGAGCCTGCAGGCTGAACTCCAGATTCTTAGCAGGGTGTGCCCCACCCCACAGTACCCCTCCTGTCATTCCTCACATAGCATTTCACTTCCAAGAAATTCTATGCTGTTTAAATGTCCCCACATATCACACTGGCTCACACTGTGGGCCTGGCACCGGCTATTTCCTCCATTCAAAATGCCATCTTCTCTCTAAACTCCTTTACAAATTCTCATTTGTCCTCTGAAAACCAGACTCATGGACCACCTTCTCTGAGAAGCCCTCCCAGACCTTACAAGGAGGTCATGGCTGCCTCCTCCTCGAGACCTTGCCCTCATGCATGTTTCTGTTGTGCTGGTCACACTGAGATGTCTACCTGATAACCTGCCTGCCTCTCCCATGAAATGGTACTACTGGGAGGTGGGTCCTACACAGCCCACCTTTAAATCTCTGGTTTGAGGAGTGATTGGGCTGGGTGGGCTTGCTTAGGAGGTAATGAACCATTTGTCACCTAAAATGTACAAGTCGAGCCCGAACAAGCACAGGAAAGGAAGAGCACACAGAGAACTGGAGTGCTGGACGGCAAAAGAGACTGAGTTTATGGATGGTCCCTTCCTCCCAATGCAATATTCTGTCTGTGAGGTAGTGAGCTCCCCATCGCCACATGGATTTAAGCAGAGCCTGGAGGACTCCCTGTCATGGTACTATAGGGGCATTTCCAGCACCGAGCGACGTTTCATTTGATGATCTTCCTTCCGCGTAGCTCTTATGATGCCAAATCAACTAGAAGGTTCTGTGGGCTCTAATGATTCTGTTTCCAAAATGTCGACTCTAATACAAGCCTCCACTGATTTATCATCACAAGACAAACAGCTACTTCGCTTCCTCTCCCAAAGTCTTGAACATATTTACTCTTCTAACGTTAATGGCTTTCCTTTTCTCTCTTCAGCCATAAAGTTCTTGGCCCCTCTCACACAGCCCTGGCATGCATCCATGGGGGAGGGGAACTTTAGCCAGGCAATGCCCATCTCAGTCTCGACTATAAAAAAGGGAAAAACAATTAGAGCACATCTCTAGATGGAAGGAAAAATCTATGCCCGGAATAGTTCTGCTCAGCCACTTGTTCAATCGATTTTGGGAAGGCCTGCCTGGCAGAGTGAAGGGCTTTCATGGCTCTTTTGGGGACTAGCAGGAAAGGGACACACAGCCTCTCTTGCAGGTCTGTTCTGACGGACGACTGGGGCTGCCAGGCTCCAGGTCTCTGGCATGTGGGCCCCAGGCCAGGAAGTCAGAGGGCAGAGGAAGCCCTGGCAGCTGGCTGGATGCTGCGGGGTGAGCTGCTTTCCCGCTGTCCAGAAGGGTTCCTAAAAGGGCCTTTTGTTTCATTCTGACTGTTCACCCCAGATAATCAATAGTGAGAAGATGGGTAAGGAAGACCCCGACTATCCAAAAACAAGCCCCAGAGCTCCATTACTACGAGGTGGAGGGAAAGGCGTTGTTGTCTGGAGCTAAAAGGCCAGTACAAAGTACTTTACCATGGCCAGCCACCAAAGCATGGGATGACATGCTGAAACAACCTCCAAACTATATTATTACATCAGGTTATCTCTCAACTGTCTCAGAAAGAAATCCCTGAGCAAAAAAAACAAACAAACAAACAAAAAAAAACAAAAAAAACCAAAACACAGATATTTATGGTCATTTAAATGAAAATATCACTAATTCCTAATTCCTACTAGGCTTGAATTTACTGGGAGGCCAGTGAGTGTTCCTAGGTAGCCTTTGACTTTTGAGACAGAGTTATAAAATCCTAGCATCTCTGGGAGGGCTGGAAGAAGACGTCATGCTTCCCAATCAGTGTCTGGGCCGCCACGACTCCATCCTTTCCAGCAGCTGCCCATCCAGAGCTCATTCATACATCTCTTGTGAGCAGATGGTGGAGAATGCGCTTCAGGCCCTAGAATCCAGCCCTGCCTCCTATGATGGGACAGCCCTGCTTCCTGGGATTCCAGGGTGGAGGCCCAAGATCCCTCTTCCTACTCCAGCCGATCCTCGTGGAACAAGGGTTCTGGTGCTTCCATTTCTCTTACATCATCAGTCTCCGAGAGACAAACTCAAAAATAAAGCATGAGTCCTAATCCTGACCTCGCTACTTTGTGGTCTGTGGATGCAGTATCCACATCACCTGGCAGCTTGTTAGAGCTGCAGCATCTCCAATTCATCCCACACCTGCTGAGCTGGAATCTGCTTCTTCGCCTGGAGGCAGCTTTGAGACCCCAGACCCACTCCGGGGTAAGCACCCCCTAGAGGGCAAGGTGGATTCCCCTGGGGCCCTAGCAGGAATCTGAGCCAAGGGCTCCAAGTGATTCACGTGCCCTCTAAGCAGCACTGTCTGTGCAGGTGGAAGTCAGGATGGTGGTTACTCTTGGGGGGGGGGGTGCTGATAGGAAGGGGACAGGAAGGGCTTCGGGGATGCTGGTTATGGCCTGTTTTCTTCATCTGGATTCACAGCTGAGTCCAATCTGTGACAATTCATTGAGCTATACACTTATGAAATGTGTATGTGTATATCTACATTTACTTTAATAAAAAGTTAAAAAAAAGAGAAATAAATAAAAGAGTCAGGATTCTCAGCAAGCAGAGGCAGATGAGAAATAAAGCTGAGCCCGGGGCTGAACTGGCTTCTCCTAATTCTCACGACAGATTCCAATGACTGGGGACTCATGTCCACGCGCCCTCAGAGGTCCCACCCACGTCATTCTTACCTCCCTCGCAGCCCGCCCCGAGGCCCCTTCCAACACTCAAGGTGGCAGAGGTGTCGCAGCTTGGCTTTGACTTGGGCAGGCCCTGAATCCGTTCCTGACCCAGTTCTAGAAGAGCAAGGGTATGTAAGGCCAGGAGCTGCCACGGACGTACCCACGCCCAATCAACAAGGGCCAACCCCAATTCTCCAGGCTCCTCTTCATGCCAAGTTTACCTTGCTCTATCAGCACCTCGCTTAGCAGTGTTCACAGGTGAACACAATTATCCAGATGTAGGCCCATCATTCACTCATTCCATTCATTCATTCATAATGATTATGGCTAACATTTATTGAACCTTCCTATGTGGCAGGCGCCAAGTGCTTTAATGTACCATCTAATTTAATCTTCACAACCCTATGATTATGGCCATTTTACAGAAGAGTAAACTAAACTAAAGAGGAGATGGTAAGTAACTTCAAGTCACATAGCTGGGAAGTAGTGTCATTGGGATTTGAAAGTGAGCAGTCAAACTGAAATTGTCTTATATGCCAGGCACTCTGATATACTTTGGGGACATATCAAAAATGAATGAATAGATATACTAAGACAACTGAATTATATATACACCTTAATAGGGTAAATGTTATGGTATATGAATTACAGTCAAGTCTCCCTACCTGTGGGTTCCACATCTGCGAATTCAACCAATAGGGAGCAAATTGAAAATATTTTTTCAAAAAATTCCAGAAAGTCCCCAAAAGCAAAACTTGGATTTGGAGCACCAGCAACTATTTACATAGCATTTACATTGGATTTACAACTACTTACATAGCACTTACATTGTATTAGGTATTGTAAGTAATCTAGAGATGATTTAAAGCATACACGAGGACTGCGTAGGTTATATGCAAATATCACACCATTTTATATAAGAGACTTGAACATCCTTGGATTTTGGTAGCTGCGGGGGTTCTTGGAACCAATTCCCTATGAATACTGTAAAGGAATGACTATATAACCCAATTTTAAAAAGTATGAATGGACAAAAATTTTGGTTGGGATAAATGTTGACCACATCCCTAAGAATTTAGTTGACCTGTTTTTCCTGGTATAAACCAGCTAACAACAACAAAAAATATTTCCTAAAAAAATGAATGAAATGTCTCAGACATCTTTGTAGTTCAACATGGCTAGTTCCAAACCTCAGTCCTGACAGCTCGCATGTGTGACAGAGTTTCGGTTTTCTCTCCTGTGAAGTGGGGACAGTGAACCTGACCTTTGTCAGGCAGTTTTGGGGACTGACGGGAAGGCAGCATGTGGCGGCTGGCTCTTCGCAGGTCAGAGCAGAGAGTGCTGAGTTTTATGAGGGCACAGGATTGGGGAGTTAACAGGGCACTGCTGAACATCTCCACCCCCAGGATTGCTCTGAGCACCCCAGAAGCTGCTGAGACCTGTGCTGGGACCAAAGGCCCACCTTCGATCAAAGGTCTTCTCGTCCTCACTGCAGCGTCCCTTCTTCCATGCTCGTGTGTGGCTTTCTGCCTAGGATTCCACAAGGAAGGCAAGTACCTTTTCCCTTCCTCACCCACCAGCTCCCTCTCTGGGCTGCCAGGGACTGGGATTCCTGAGTCTCCTAAGCTGGAAGCAGACAGGCCCTCCCATCCCCCTGGCACTGGGGCTCTGGCCCACGCCCAGCGTGGTCCTCCTAGGCAGCTCTGTGCCCACAGGGGCCAAGTTGCTATGGTGATTCCACTACCCACACAGTGTCCAGGGAGACAGCACGGTGTAGCTGGAGCTGTTTGCAAGACTTGCTGAAACTAGGCTGGGAAGATGCCTGAAAGGGTCAGAGGGAGCGGGGGATGGGAACCAAGTGTAACTGCTTCCCTAGCTCTGTGTGCGTACGTGCGTGTGTGTGCATGCTCACACGGGCGCCCACCTCGCTGTCTTCTGAGCAGACCATTTAGTGATTGTCACAGGTTTCTTCCTAAGGGAACGTTCACGGTTTATCGTTGTGTTTAGTTTCTATATTGAAAACCAAAAGGGGAAAAAAAGTCGCATTCATGTGGCAGCAGAACAGACTGAACTGTGACTTCAATTGCTACACATATGAAGCTGGCTTCACGTTCCACTTTATAACCTTGTCCATTAAGATTTCCTGGGATGCCAGGAGATTACACTGTGAAGGGGAGAAAGATGCCTTCCCCCTTGACCCTACACTTGCCTTATGCTCCAGGCAGCTCCTCTGAATAGTTGTTCAAACCACTCCACGATCCTGCATGGGGATTCATCGTGCTCATTTTATACATTACAAAACTGAAGCTCAGAGAGGTAAGTCACCCACCACTGCCAAGAGGTAGGAAGTGTAGGACGTGGGAGTCAAACCCCGGCTGTTGAAGATCTGTGCTCGCTGGGCTAGGCGGCTCTGCTTCCATCTCCGTCTCCCCACCCTGGGAGTTTACTGGGAGAATCTTCCAGGCCCAGAGAGGAGAATCCAAGGCACCATGTGAAATAAAGGAGCCGAGCCCCTTGGAATAGCAGGTGGAGGACAATCCAAATTGCACCCATTGGGGGTTGGCACTTAGACTCCAAATTCGTGAGATTTCAGTTCCTCTTCTGAGCAATATTGGGAACTATTAAATAAGTGATCCCGGTCCTAACCCATGTACACATTCGTGCTGACCCAATTCAATCCACAGTAGTTAATCTATGCCTCCCCTCCCCACCACAGTCAGGAATGTGAGCTCCCCTTTGCAGAGCCTCTGCAACAGCCCTTACTGCAAATAAATGAATCCTCGGGGCGGGGAGAAGCAGGCCGGAGCATCTTCAGAGCCTTCGTGTTCCAGCTAATGCTGATTTGTAAAGTGCTTTATGATTTATTCATATCGCCTTGCCAGGCTTCCCAGGACAGCCTTCCTCTCACACAAATGAGCGCGACTCCCAGAGCAGAATGTCAGGCTTCATTAAAAGAAAACACCGGGTGTGGGGGATGTCCCCGTTCTGGCTCCCTAGCCTGCGTCACCCAGCGTTTGGAGGATTCGGGGCAAACTCCAGGAAGCACCTGTGCTCTGACAGCATTTGGCTTATGAGCAGGGTGAGGTGTCAGGAGCTCTTTTCTGAGAGGCAGAGACCCTCCAAGGGCTGGGCCTCACGTCTCTGCACCAAAGACTAGACCTTGGGCCAGCTGATGTGTTCCCAGGTGGCAGGCACAAGTGACAAGGACCTGGAGAGAGGGACCCCGGGAGGGACTTGGGTGGAGCTCTGCCCCCTGATTCTCCTCGGTTGGGAGACCAAGGTGGGCGTCTCAGCTCTCGGGGATGCCACTGAGAGCCCAGAGCACCGTGTAAATGAGAAGTTACCAAACTGGCCCCCATTTGGTATTTTCATTATTACCATTACCATCAAGTACCATTTTCATTATTACCATCATCATGGTCTCCTTAAACTTGGAGAGGGCACCTGGGCACGAAAGGGAGAAGGAAACCCAACTTTCTTCACTTAGCTTCTTCAGGGTGCCTTGAGAGCAGCCCCTCCCTCAGCCTCACCACTATCCAGGAAAGCTGGACACACATGGCACCCATGAGATCACAAGGCCCACAGGGCACAGAAGTCATGCTGATGCAGCAATGAAGGGGACTTCAGGGGCTTCACACCCTCCCTAGTGAGCAGGACACAAGCCACGGACACCATCCTCATGCCAGGGGGTCACACTTTTGAGGGAACAAACTGCTAAACCACACTCACAAGGACTTTTGAGCAGCTCAGCTTCTTTGGAAGCTGACTCCAGGCACCCTGACACTAGGCACATGGGGGACTTGTGACTCTTGAGTTCACCTCCTTAACCCCCAGAAGGGCAGAATAAAGAAGGGGGACAGGAGTGGGCTTGGATAAAAATCTCTCTAGTAGGAAGATCGAACTGGGTGAGTCCTGGAGCACGTGGGGTCTGACTGCCCTCCAGACCCACCCCAGAGAGGAGAGATGGCTGAGCACCCCAGAGACCCCCTGGGGTACTGGGGACTTGACCACGCACTTCTCAAATGGAATCTTTCAGACCAAGTACACGTTCTGCGCACATCAGTTGCTGGACAACTCACGTTGAGGTTACTGGTAACGTTAACAAGTCAGTCCAATGTGATCACCCGCAGGACTCAGGGGAGCATCATCACGTGCTCCGGGGCTTCCCTCCTGCCCACATGCTGTCCCAGAGTCTAGGGACCCCAGGCAGTCCTGAAAGTCCAAGGTGTGGGCGGTGACCTGCAGCACTTTTAAGAGGTCCCTCCCCTTGTTTATCTCTGGCTGCCAACTTTCTCTCCATAATCGTCCAGTAGTGGCAACACAGATTTTAAAAGAGACTACATGGGCCTACATTGCTCTTAACACTTAAAAAGAAAACAGCAATAGGAGAGGCTGTGGAGAAAAGGGGGCCCTCCTGCTCTGCTGGTGGGAATGCAGTTCGGTGCAGCCACTGTGGAAAACAGTGTGGAGATTCCTCAAAAGACTAGGAATAGACTTACCATATGACCCAGGCATCCCGCTCCTGGGCATATATCCAGAAGGAACCCTACTTCAAAAGGACACCTGCACCCCAGTGTTCATAGCAGCACTATTTACAATAGACAAGACATGGAAAAAGCCTAAATGTCCATCAACAGATGACTGGATAAAGAAGATGTGGTATATTTATACAATGGAATACTATTCAGCCAACCAACAACATAACGCCATTTGCAGCAAACTGGATGTTCCTGGAGAATGTCATTCTAAGTGAAGTAAGCCAGAAAGAGAAAGAAAAATACCATGTGAGATTGCTCATATGCGGAATCTAAAAAAACAAAACAAAACCATAAATATAAAACAGAAACAGACTCATAGACATAGAATACAAACTTGTGGTTGCTAGGGGTACAGGGGGTGGGAAGGAACTGGGATTTCAAAATGCAGAATAGATAAACAAGATTGTACTGTGTAGCACAGGGAAATATATACAGGATCTTGTGGTGGCTCACAGCGAAAAACAATGTGACGATGAATGTATGTATGTTCATATATAACTGAAAAATTGTGCTCTACACTGGAATTTGACACAACATTGTAAAATGACTATAACTCAATAAAAAAAATGTTTAAAAAAAAAGAAAAAAGAAAGAAAAAAAAAACAGCAACAACAAAAGAGTTGCTTTTGGATTAATCTGGTCAACACTGATCCTTTAATCATCCCTTCAAGCTCTGGTCCTCTAGGCAGGGAATTGGATACATTATTGCATTTGGGACAATGGAGAGACCTAAATGTCTAACCCAGTTTTGAGAGATCATAGTAAAGTCCAGAAATAAATCCCAACTGTTCATCCTCATCTTAAAAAGTAAACCAATACTACTTTCAACTGATAGTTCTACATAACTGCTAATTGTTAATGTACAAACTCCTTAAAAAAATTAACAACAACAACTAGGCATCAAAAATTTTAAACACGTTAATTAATTTTCAAAATAATATTTCTAAAATATAGTAAACAAATTACACTGTTTTGGGCTTTCTTAAATATATTCATTCTTAGTGGGTGGTGATATAATTCCCAAGGTGGGGGCAAACTTTTTTTTTTTTTAATTTAAATTTTTTGGGTGGAGGGGGAGGTAAGTAGGCTTACTTACTTATTTATTTTTAATGGAGGTACTGGGGGTTGAACCCAGGACCTCCTGCATGCTAGGCATGCACTCTACCACTGAGCTATCCCCTCCCGCCAAACATTGGTTCTTGAATGTGAAAAAATGTTAGCCTTTTATGTAGTAACTATAGCTATACGTATAGTATATGAACAGACATACAATATATCTTTGATATTGAAATTTCAAGAGGGGATGATCAGAAAGGAAAGTCTAGAAAGTCTCCTTAGGAAAGTAACTGAGAACAAAGGGTCGAGAAACACTGCAATTAAATAGAGAATAAGGATAGTTAATTTTTCTTGTACAACTCAAAGTCACCCTTACAGAGACATCTCTTCTTATACTCTGTAGTGATTATTGAGGTCGACGGGGAGACTACTTCTTTCTTACACAGCCCTGACCCTGCCCCCAGGCACGATGCGTTTCCGGGTGGTCGTTTTTCGCCCTTGCTTTTCTAGGTTATCCGGTCATTCTCAGTAGCCTGTCTCCCAGCAATGGTCTGTTAAATACATGATCCTAATTTTACCGGCAATACATAAGTTTATTCTGGTCTAAAAGCTACACCACGCTGCCCTGTTGAATTGCCTACATGGCTGAACGGGCTGTCTGCTGCCTGTTCATGTAGTCTCATGCATTTCTGTGTTTTTGGTGATTGTGGTCACCAAGAAAACCTTATATCACAAACCACTGGAACATGCAGAAAGAATGACTTACGGTGCAAAGGGTTTCAAAGGTCTTTTCAGAGACAAAGGACCCATCAAGGCCAAAGAGAAAGATGGATGCATAGGAAAGCATTCCTCCGAGGATGATGAGGTTGTTCATGTATGGACTCGACATCTTTATTAGCCTGACAAGAGAAAGATACTGCAGTTAACAGGACTGTGAATGGAGCTATTCCTTCAGCACATATTTTCTGAATGTGTATCTTGTCACCAAAGCTGGAGGGAGAGAGAAAAATGAAAGCCCTGGTTTCCTCCACTGCCCACCCTGCCAAGACTGTGCCACCTCCAAGGGGCTGCTTCCCTCCGACTAAAGGACCCCGGATGCTATCATTTCTGGTTGTTGATTTCCCTTTCTCCTCAGTCAAGTTCACCTACCACCTCTCTGGAGACAGCTTCTAGCTTCTTCAACCATTAATTTTTAGTTTACACAAAGACGTTCAGTCAACAGGGTTTTTTGTTTTTTTGGGTTTTTTTGTTTGTTTGTTTTGGGTTTTTTTGGCTGCAACTGGGAAGACAGCCAAAACTAGAGAATTCTAATTTAAGTTCAGCTACCTTCCACAGTGAGGGAGGAGATGGCCACACCACAATCTCCCATGCTGAGTGGACCAGATCTAGGAGGTGTACAGGTGAGAATTCAGGGCTGCTCAGGAATTGTGGTCACCAGGTGGTAAGCGAGTATCCACTTTGGCTATCTGAAGCTCACACTGTCCTGGGCACAAAGGGGGCCACACGCGTGAGTAGGAGCACCTCTCCCTGTCACCAGGTGATGGAGGTGGACAATGGATTCCCCACCCCAACTTCTCCTCCTGTCTTCACCAGACTGCTGTTGGGGGGCACTCTTTATACTCCCAAACTCTACAAACTCTACATTCTTCTCTCTCACTTTCTTGAGGAATCCTGCTGTGGCTCCCAGAAGCACAGCAAGCCAGGGCTAGGTTAAACCATCAGTTGGCTGGAATTTACCCGCAGCAGTGCCTGGCTCCCCTAGCACAATCCGTTCAGAATGTCTTGGGTTTTTAGGCACCCCGTGGTCCAGATGCTCTTTTGCAGATTGTAATTATGGTCAGTTGTTCCTCCAACATTTTCTTTTGCATTCTGCACTTATATTCATCCTTCCACATTTAAAAAATGTAGTGTCAAAGTAGTAGAGAAATAAAAAGTGTGCTATAAACTGTGACCCACTCACAGGCTTTTGAGTTGGGAGCCCTGGGTCCAGCACTTGGCCCCTGCCACCCCACAAGGTGCACCTTTAGCAAGTCAATTAGCTGGCTGAGTTTCCTCAACTATAAAAGCACAGGTCCCACTGCCTAGGGCATTTGTGAGGCTGAGAGGAGACTGGGTCCCTGGAGGTCCTTTTGCAAACTAAAAATTGCTAAAGCCCCTTCATTCTTAATACCATAGAAAGCTGGGGAGGAGGGAGGCCAGGAGTTGGGGCAGGCTTCCTCCTAGAGGAGGTGGACCTTAAAGGATGAGAAGCATTTAGAAAGATAGAAGTGAGGGAGATTTGAAATCAGTGACATTTATTTCCTATCTCTTTGCAGAATTTTTTAATCTGCAAAGCCAGTCAAAAAATTCACATGAAAAACAGCCTACTGGAAAGAGTAATGGTAATTCTCCTTAGGAGGCAAAGAGGGGGTAGTTAAAGAATTAAAGGACAGGGACAACTTGCTGTTATGATGAGAACTCTTGCAGCTTGTAGGAAGGGAATCTAACATTAAGAGCTGACTATGTGCCCAGGTCTTGTGCCAAGTGCTAATAGGCATGGTCATCATTTAAGGTTTGTACGGAGTAGATGAGATTTGCTTCAATTTTTTTGGTGGCAATATATGTGATATTGGTGATAAATAAAACAACAGGTGAATTAAACTCCTTTTGTTCTTTAGGAAATAAGTTTGACTAAGTAGCTGCTACCAAAAAACAAACAAACAAACAAACAAACAAAAAAAACAAAACCAAAAACCACAACAGAAAATCTGGAGCCTCCAAGTTTCTCCTTTGCAAGCAGGGAGAGAGAAAAACCTGTTCTTCTTGGAACTGCGCTTGTTCCTGGCAGCCCGGGAGGTCATGCAGCATGGCTCCTGGGCACAATGGCAGAGCTGTACCGCCCACGGGTGGGCACCAAGGCTGTGCCCCTGACGGCTGAACTCTGAGCCCCTGCTCAGCCGCTCCCACAACAAGGCAGGGAGCGGGGTTCAAGGATTTGCTATGGAAACCAAAGAAGTCGGTTGTGCTCAGTAAACACCCCACTGTCTGGGGTAGTGGCCAGTTCTACCCACAACTGACCAGAATAACAGAAAGTGAGCTGCTCTCCTCCAGAGAGGGAAGGCCAGGCATGGGGGAAGAGGAATCAAGACCAGAAACCAAGGGTATGGGTTCTGCCACATGCAGCCATGCAGCCTTGGACAGCAGCCCTCCAACAATTAGCTGGTGCTCTCCTCTGTACTCAGGGTTGTTATCCAAGGGTCAACTGAGATGATGATGGAGGCTATTCCTGGATTGTGATGTGCTGTATGGATGGGAAGTGCTCTTATTGACCTCAGTGATCCCCTCGGGCAGTGCTTCTGGAAGATGCTGGGGTGGGGGGTGGGGCAAAGACGTTTGGGGAATTCTGTTTCCTGTATTTCTCCTCCTGGACTATCACGAAGTGCATGAGCATAGTGAAAGTTCCAAGAAGGCCTGTGGACTTGGAGCCTTCAATTTTGTTTAACCCAGCCTTCCTGTGCAAGCAGCAACCCTGCCTGTGCATGTGAATGTGTGTCCGCACCGGCATGGGCACACTCACAGGAAACATCTAATGACATTCCAGCAACTAAGGGGCATGTTTTGGAAAACTACCCTGTGCCCCTGGAGAACCCGTCACATGATGCCTACACTTTGTCTGTGAGGCTTGTCAACCCAGAAAGCACTATCTGAGAGGAGGGCATGAGTGGCTTACTTCTGATTCCGATTCTTGATGTTGAAGAAGAGAAAAGCGCTCGCCATGATCATTCCCAGGATGGTGAGGGCAGAGAGGATGCTGTAGAGAGGTAGGGAGATCTTACGAAGCTGCTCCAGGATGATGGTCTTGTCTTTAGGCGGTTCGGATCCTAGAAGGCCAAGAAAACGACATCAGCTGAGCCCAGCGCATAGTCAGTCCCTGAGAACACGCTTGCCTGCATGTCCTTGACATCTGCCCCCTGTGCACAACTGCTGTGCAGGACATGCCACTGGGTAAGCAGGCTTCGGAGACTGGCCAGTCTGCCCAGCAGGGAGCCTTAGCCAGGACTTATTTCTTTCTCTAAATAGAATCAATAAGGGATTTGTGATGCATTTAATAGCCATTAGAAGACTAGAATTTGATTTGGTCTAATTACCCTGTTGAAAAACCATCACCATTTATCCCCAAAGGTACCAGTGGCTTGAAAGGCCCAGGGCTGGGTGCTGGGAATGGGTACCACTGGGTGTCTCTGGGGGCGAGGAACTTGGCTTGGGCTCTTAAGGACTCTGCTCTGAGACATGATAATGACCACTCCTCAACAGGGTGGAAACCTTGCCTGTCAATTCCATGGAGATGTATATGTGCTCTGGCTACGGATTTTCTGCCTCAAGGTCATTATGTTATAAAATCTCTTTCTTTTTATTTCATAAGACTTGCTGACTGTGGGAGGCAGAGGCTACCAGCATGCCTTCCCCTCCCTGCTGTGCCAAGCCTGGACTGAAACCGTGGAATGCCACCCCTCTGTGCGACTGTATGGATGTCCCTGCTCATTCTTCAAGGGCGCCAGGAACCTGAGGCAGCCCTGAGGGCCTTGGAGCAAACTCATCTTTATGGATGGTGGCAAAACCGTCCTGTTTTAGTTTTACCAGGTAAGGCTGGTTTGGGAGGAAGGATGCAGGAACACCTCCTCCATACCTGCCTACCTCTCATTTCTGGCAAATCTCCTTTCTCAGCTGCTATTTCAGATCAGGTTTCTGCTGTGAAACTGTGAACATCTGGGTCTTTTCCTTCCAGTGGGAATGTGTGGAATCAGCCAGATGTTCAAGAGGGGCCAAGCCTGGGAGACCCACCAGGGGTCACGATGACCACAGCATGGCTGTGCCACAGGTGCCAGCCTTGGTTATGCTTCTGTTCCCAGGAGGATGGGCAGATGTGGCAGCAGGGATTAAGAACTCCCCCGAACATCAGTGTGTAAAAAACTCTGCCAACAAGTTCAAATGTGTTTGGAAACATTCAGTGGGTAAAAAGAGTTTGAACCATCTAAGTAGTCTAGGGAAGCTGCCAGGTTCAAAAACCGCTGGGAACCTGCTGGCTTGGTTAATGTAAAGCAATACTCACTTCTATGCAAAGTAACACTTATAAGAGGTAGCCTCTAGAGCCAAAAGTCAGGGCAAAAGCAGACTCAAGGGGACAGAGGTAACATCCTCTCTTGCCTCCAGAAGTAAAAGCTCAACACTTGGAAATTTCTACTCTCATTCCCCATACTCATCCCCTCTCCCACACATAGCCTGGGCTGCATTAGGCTGACTCAGGTGCCTTCTGGATCCTGAACAAAAGAGCTGTGGGTGCGCATCAGTTCCTGGTGGAAACAAGCCCATCTCCGGGCACTAAGAAAGAGGGCGAGGTTTGGGTCAAAGGTTACGTGACAACCACGACCATTAGGTTGTGTAGAAACACCTTCAGAAAACTGACAATACCTTCTTCTTATTCTACCATCCTTTCCCCCAAATGGCGCCCCCCCCCCACCATGCATCTTAGTTAAGTCTTTACGGAAACCAAATGGTAAGAGCTTATCAGAGGTGTTAGTAACAGCAGCAGCCCCGTTTCTTGCTCCCCACCCAATCCATTCATTCTTTCTTCATCCATTCATCACCATCCTTCATCCACCACCCTTCCTTCCTTCATCATCATTAATCATTCATCATCATCATCTTTCCAACTGGCCTGGTGTGGGGCACCAGTGATTCAAAGATAAGCAAGACACAGTTCCTGTCCTCAGGGAACTTACATACTAGCCATGTTAAAAAAGAAAAAAGGCAATAACAAGCAATCACATTTATTGAATGCTTACCACAGGCTGAGTACTTTATAGAGCTTTTCTCACTTGGTCATCTAACAGTCTCATGAGTAGAGAAGATTATTCCCATTTACGGGACGTGGGAACAGGTTCCTAGGTATTAAGTGGCTTCTATAGGTAGTAAGTAGCAAAGTTGGCAGGATCTGTACCCAGATCTGCATAACCCTGAAGCCTATGCACATTGCCTCTAGTGATGGATCCAGGTGATCTAATAACATTGGGCACAGAGAGGCCTGAGTAGGAAGCAGGGAGCAGAGTGCAGTTCTGCCTTGATGGGGCCAGGAAAGGCAAAGAAAGCAGATGAAGTGGGAGCTGAGTCTTGAGAGGAAGATAAGTAGTTGGCTGTTCACCAGGAAGATGAGGACAGGGCATTCTGGGCAGAGGCCCAGCACAGGCAGAGGCACGGCGGTGTCTTGGCACATTTGCGGAACTGTAAGTGGCTTGGATGGGGAGATCTGAAAGAGGAGGCAGAGAAGTGGGGCGGGGTCCTTCATGGAGGCCTTGGCACCATCCCAGGGAGTGAGGCCTCTCACTATGAGCAAGGGGGATTATGCAGGCATCTGAGCAAAGGTGGGGTGTCTTTACTGCAGCATGGACAGGACGGACTTGCGCGGGGTAGACTGGCGGTGGGTAAGACCCATTGCGGGCTGGGGTAGGGGTCTGGGTGTGAGAGGCTGAGAGTTGAACCCAAGCCGGGTGAGGACAGACGAGCTGGCCTCTGCCCTGTGTCCAGGGGCATCTTAACTGGCTCTGGGTTCAGACACTGGTTATCCATCCTCTGGAAAGTGCAGGGAAGGCCTGAAAAGCAGAGGTGGGGGGAGCCTGGAAGAGCTGTGGCCTCAGGGTTATCCTGGCCTGGCGCTTCCTCACTATTACTTAGCCCTTGGGTTCCTGGCTGGGGTTTTTTTTTTTTTTTAATTTATGTCTTTCCTCTCAGTTATGTTTTATGACTTTTATTTATTTTCTGTTTGAGTTTTTCTTTTAAACTGTAAACCCAGAATCCCTTCTTTAGCAAACCCAGATCCCCCGAGTCGAGGAGCCAACAGCCCTACTTTGGGGATCAGACTCTCGTGGTCAGCACCGGCTTTGCCTCTCGCAGGCTGTGCAAATTTGGCATTTTCTGAGCCCTTTTCTCATCTGTACAACAGGACTTGCCCACTCACCTTTCAGAATGTTTCTGTGGCTCCATGAGGTAATATCTGACTACGGGCTTGGTGACAGCTCCCTCAGGTAGGAATGAGAAGAACACGCCTCCTCTTTGAGGCCACCTGGAGTTCTGCTAAACCCCATAGATCTAGTGGATATGTAGGCACATGACAAAATAACCAAAGGGTCCATGGGACAGCCTTCTCTGGTGGCCTTGGTTTTAAGAAGGAACTCCAGGCACAGAAAGTCAGCTGTCCATTCTTTGCAGTCACAGGGGAATCAAAGTAAGAGCATCTGGGTGCTATGGGTATGGTGGCTTCTCCCATTGCCACCCAATGACTAGGCTGTCCATCTACCAACTCACACATCCATCTATCCACCCACGCACCCACCCATCCTTCCACTCATCCACCCATCCACATATACATACATCCATCCACCCACTTGCTCACTGACTCATAGGCTCACCCATTCATTCATTTATTCACCCACCCACTCAACCATTTTCTTGATCCATCGTGTATTCATTTTTTCATCACATATCACTGAGCCCCCAACATGTGCCAGACCCTGGCTGGTGGCAGGAATTTAAAGTCAAATAGGATCCAGTCAGGGAGCTCATGGTCCAATAAACTACTAATTTCAATGCAAAGTGATATGGGAGAGGTAGAGACAAAGA
Source organism: Camelus dromedarius (assembly GCF_036321535.1). Taxonomy (NCBI): domain Eukaryota; kingdom Metazoa; phylum Chordata; class Mammalia; order Artiodactyla; family Camelidae; genus Camelus; species Camelus dromedarius. Next base: position 49,670,620 of record NC_087445.1, read on the forward strand.
CTGTGGAAGCAAAGAGAAGGGAGCCATTAGCTAGATTGGAGGTCATGAGACAAGGCTGAACAGAGGAGGGGTCATTTGATCTGGTTCTAGAGGCTAAGGAGGCATTCTCCAGCAGAAGAAGAGAGAGAATGGTTTTCCAGGGAGAGCAGCAGGTGAAAAAGCCTTATCACCAGCCTATCCACGTATTTTCCCAGAGGAGGGGACAGAGTGAAATTTACCTGGGCCACATTTAAAAAGAATTATTCCTGGCCATTCAAAGGTTTAAACACAGATGCCTTGGTGAGAGCCAGCACTACATGCAAATTCCAGTGACCCAACCAAGGAGCTGGAACCCAGCTCCCACTTGAGTGATGGGGCCCTGCCCTCAGTGAGTGAGTGCATGGACTGAGAGGAGAGGATGTTCCCTCTTCTGCATGAAGCCAAAGATTCTGAGCTTGTCCCCAACTCTCAGACAATATCAAGGCCTGGGAGCACCGAGCAGGCCCTCTCCTCCAAGAAGCCCACCTGCCTTACCTTGGAACCTAATGGTGTCGTTGATGATCTCCAGCGTGTCAGCCACAGCGTTGTATTCTCCCACCTTCACCTCCCTTCTGTCTGTGGGGAACAAGAGACAGTGGCTGGTGAGATCTGAGTCCTGTGTTTGTGTCTGGGTGTCCTGTCCCAGCTCTTGCTTCTCCACAGGCCCTGGATACATTCTTGCAGCCTTTTCCTTTCCCAGTGCCTCTTCTAGGTAGAATCACAAAACCTCCAACCTGATGTAAGTTGGAACAAACACTCTCTCACATTGTCTCATCAACCGGTCATCTGTTCTTTGCTGTACATCTATGGATGGGAAGCCTACTCCCCCATCTGCCTGTTTCCAAGTCTCTCCTGGGTCATTGAGCTGAATCATCTCTCTGTAACTTTCCCTGGTCATCTGGCTCTGCCCTCTAGGACCACACAGACCATCTCCCTCTGCCTCAGGAGAGCCCTAGAGACTTGAAGACAAGAACAGATCATCCCTCTGGCACTAACCCCCAACTCCACCTTACTGAACATCTTTTCTATTTTCCAGCTGATCCGGGCCCCAATTTGGGCCACACCCCACAGTGTCACTGTCTGACAGAGTGTAGACCAATGACTGACCAACGCACTTTAGGCATGACCTGTTCAGCAGCAAGCAGAAGGGATCATCTCCTCTTTCGGTCTGCACATTATATTCCTATTAACGTATCCTAAGGTGAAATTCCCATCTTTCAGAGGCCCCATTGCTTTGCTGTGTCCCACCAAACACAAAGTCTCCTTCATATGCTCCTGTTCCTTGGTTCCTCCATATGCATTTATTCAGGTGTATTCTCAAACCCAAGTGATACATTTGAATTTATCTTCATCCTTGATACTATTCTGTTGGTGGGTTTAGGTCACTGTTTCAGTCACTGCCAGGGACAAAGATGATGAGGACTGGCTCAGCGTAGTGGCAGGAGGAATGGCACAGTGGGAATTAGATTTGACGAAAGTTTCTTTTTTCCAGTTTCAGGTAAAATCTGAACGACTGGGTGATCAGTTGGTGAGGGAAATGAGGGACAGGGGAGTGAAGCAAGTGACTTGGGGGCTCAGGTGTCATTCCCTGAGTGGGAAACCTAGGAAGAAGGTGGGAAGATGACAAGTTCTGGATGTGCTGAGTCTGAGGTGCCTGTGGATCACCAGGATGGAGACATCCTTGGGTCTGGAGCAGGGGGAGTGGTCTGGGCTGGGGAGAAAGGGTTGGGGCCATCAGCACGTAAGCTGGGAGTTGGAGCAGGGGTCAGGGAGGAGATCCCCAGGGACAGTGCCAAGCGAGAAGAGGAGAGGACCAAGGGGAGTACCCTGGGGAGCGCCAACCTCGGGGCGAGCAGAGCAAGGATGCTGCAAAGAGACTGGGAAGGAGTGGCCAGAACTCTGGGAGCAGGATGCCAAGAGAGAGCCGGCATCATGGGAGACAAGGAAAGGGATGCTTTCACAGTGGACCTGGCCAGCAATGCCACACGAGGACAAGAAACGGGGACAAGACGCCTCTTGAACACGGGGTCTATTCAAGGCTTGTGGGGGAATACTGGTGACCACAGATGAAGCTGATTCAGGGAAAGGTGGGGTTAAGGGCAGAGAGCCAAAGGCAAGGAGTAGAGGGTGGAGCCCCTGTGGCAGAGCAGGCTTGGACAGGGTTGGTGAGTGTGTGGGGAGGGCCAAGGGGATCCACCTTCAGGTGTCTTTTCTTGTTTAGGTCTCACAATTGTGTGGAGTAGCTGGTTTCAGTCCCACTTTACAGATGAGGAAACTGAGGCTCAGGCAGATTGTAGCTTTGCCCAGGGCCCCACCAATACTAAGAGCAGAGCCCAGGTTCAAACCCAGGACTTCCCACAGTCCATGCTCTTCCCTGACAGGGTTGCCTTGATGGGACCTGTGAGAGGTGACAGCTCTGTGCTGAACTCCTCCCTCCATAGGCCACCTGAGTGCAATCACTAGAGAGAGAGAGATGCCCACCTGTCTACCTGTGGGGCAGGCAGGTCTCCAGAGCTGCAGACCCTGGTCCTCAAAATGCCCAGTGGTTATAAAGCGACACAGCAGCAGGAGTTCCAGGCATGTGCCCGGAAAAGCTGCCTGCTAGGGTTCTGGCTTTAAGTGAATTTCTTTGCAGAGATGCAGGTGAACTGCTGGTTTCTTATAAACATTCAGGAAACGGAACAGGGAATCCCATAGGCCACACTTCTGCCTATGTTCCTTTGAGTGTGGGGTAGAAAATAGGGCTGTAAAAGTCACTTCCTTCTCCTAGAAAAGGTCTCCCCACCATTTGGGAGGCGTCACACTGTGCAGGTGGCTGTCGCTTGCCGGGGTCACCCAGATCCTAAATGTCACATTAGCAGACTCTGCTGGGAGCTCCAGCATCCCTGCTCTGCCTTTTGAAGTCTCAGCCCCAGTCAGCTCCTACTGTTCAGAGGAGGAGGCCCTGATTTATTTATTTGGTGTGGGGAGGCAGCACATGAAATATGCAGGCTGATTGGAATAAATCATCATCAGGAGCTGGGAAGTGGTGTGGCTGGCACCTCACCGCACCCCCAGCCACACAGCCCTCCCCTCTGACTCACACGCCCCGCTCTACCATCTATTGCATGCCACCAAAATAATCCTCAGCTTCCCACGAGGACCATAATCACCATAATCTCTCCTTGGGGGCAGCGCTTGGAGGCTCATAGAGGGGCTTCACACAGTCCTGCATTTAAGACTCACAGCAAACCATGAATCTACTCAGCATAACTTGCCGCAGTCTGTAGGTGAGGGAGGAACCTCACTTCCGTTAAGTGAATGCTCAGAGCCACACGGTGGGCAGCAAACAAGTGGGCACCTGAACTTGGGTGCCCTAGTTCTGAATTCAGAGCACTTTTCCTGCCCATACTGAGCAGGGCTGCCAGCCATTCAGTCCACATTTACTGAGTGCCTACTGCATGCCAGGCCCAGCTCAATAAAGAACCCCTCGAAAGCAGCAGCACAGGTGGTAGAAGGTTAGCTTACATCCTCATCCTTGACTGAGTGACGTTGGACATCTGGATGCTGAAGGATGTTTATGCTAAATCCCTTAGTTTAAGGGTAATCACTTAATTTATTCGTTCATTCAAGAAACATTGATTGGGTGCCTGTTATGTGCCAGGCTCTGCGCTGAAGAAATAAGATGAAAAAATAAGTCATAATCTCTGACCTTGTAGTTGAGTGACTGGAGCCTCACCCAGCACTAGCAGGTGGGTAAAATTATTCCCATTTATAGATATTTCCTTTCCAGCCTGTGCCCCATGAGTGAGTGGCTGTAACTGTAAAATGGGGAATTTCAGAGCCCCTATGAGGACTAAAGAGGAGACTACAGGAAGTTTCTGGCTTGAGACCCAACTCATAGTAAGCGTTCGATAAATTGTAGTTAATTATTTGAGTCATGATAAAAGTAACTGTGAGGTCTCCAAACACTCCCTGTATTTTCTTACTGCCATCATTCCCCACAATGGTCCCTCTGCTTGGAAGGTAGCTTTTCCTTCTCTCTACCAAACCAACGTGCCCAAATTGTATCCACCTTTTCCAGGAATCCTTCCCTGAGTACTGTTCTTCTCCTCCGAGTACTTGAGTTGCTGTGGGTCCAGGACACTGGGTGACAGTTTCCCTGGTTGGAGCCATGCTCTAGGTGTGCCCAGGCCTTCCTTATGATTCTTGTCACCTGGTCAGTTCTTGAGAAGAACCTGAAGTCTGACTTCTGAGGTCCCGGGCAGCATAGGGTCCTATCCCCTGCATTCTGCCCAAGGCCCTCCTGGGTCTGCAGGGGAAGGATGGTGTCCCCTCTGCTCTTCCATTCACTCACTACCCAGCCAGGTGGTGACCATGATAGGGGATTGGCACTTAAAACTTTTAACACTTGGGTTCCTCGGTAACTAACTCTGTTGTGCAAACATCAACCACTTATTTGGATACAGCCTGGGCCTTGCGGATTGTGGACCAAGGGACTTGTGGCTGGACTAGACGGAGGATGCCTGAGGATGGGGAGGGGAACAGAGCAGAAGGAAGGGGGTTACGGCACTGGGTCTGTCACTGGCTGGCCTCCCTGCCCCACAAGCCCTGCTGTAGGATGCTACTGACTCACTGTGTGACCCTGGGCCAACCATTCCTTTTCTCTGGGCCTCATTTTCTCCATCTGCAAATTGTACGGCAGGGGCTCCAATGGTTCTCAGCCCTGGCCAGACACTAGAGTCACCTGGGGAACTTCTAGAAAATTCAGATGCCTGGGTCCCAACATGGACCCATTATATAAAACCCCTTGGAGGTAGAGGAGTGGATCCTGGGTGGCAGTATTTTTAAAAGTTCCTGAAGCTGATGCTAATGCACAGCTAGGGTTGAGAACCACATCATTAGGACTCCCCAGTGCTGACACTTTCTGTTCTCGGAGGCTCAAAATACTGTCAAATAATAAAGAGTCTGGGAACTGCTTCAGTCACAGAGTGATCCTGCCTCCCCCTTGCCCCGCACACACCCAGGCAGGAGAACTAGTTGTAGGGTCAACAACCTCCTGTTTTAGCTGGGTCCCCACATCCTGCTTCCTGGGCTCCCCACCCCCAAATATTCATTCTTCCTCAGCTGGCTCTAGACCTGGACTGAGGGAAGTATATGTGTGCTTTAAAGTTGAATTGTTCTTGCAAACATAGACTCAACGTATAACTCTGAGGTATAAAACAAAAGACAATCTTGGCTCGATGAAAAATCAAAGATTCTTTAAAATCATGCCATTCTAGGACTCCCTATCAAAATCCCAGTCTCAGGGATAGGAAAGAGCTCTGGCTGGAGGACAGGACCCTTGCAGTGAGTTTTGGCTTTGCCATTTCCTCAGTAAGGAGCCCCAGGGAAGTGACATCCCCTGCCCAGGTCTTGATACAGTGAGTGGGCCAGATGGGGAAATCTCTGTGCCCTCCGGCTCTGGTTCCATGATTCTGCAACTGCTTTGAAGGGTCTCCCTCAGTCCAAGCAGAAGCCTGCTCCCTGAGACTTCCCTCACGGTCCTGGCTCTGCCTGGGGCCACACACCACAGTGACTCCTGCTCCTCGCTGTTCTTCAGAGGTGGGAACTCAGCGATTTCGGGCCTTGATTCTGCTTTTCTCTGAGCTGGCCAGCCATTCCTCAGGAAATGATTTTTCACTCCCATCCACACACACCTTCAGTCTGGTCACTTGGAGCCTCCTCTACACTTGTCTCTATTTCCACAAACAGCATCCACTGCCACATTTTCAATAAGTTAACTTCATTGCCCCTTGTTTTGAGATTTTTAACAGGCCAGGTGGACTCTGGCCAAATGCCCCCAGTGTATAATAATCCTGCCAAAGGTAAGAGTTGTTTACTGATTTATGCAAACTGGCCCAAGGCAAAAGCTAAGTACCTGAGGGGATACAGGATCCAGATAAATACAATAGGTTATTTGCACAGAAAACAGCTTTGTTCTCTTCCTCTTGGCTAACTCCCACTCATCCTTCAGAATTCATCTCAGATGCCACCTCTCCCAGGTAGCCTTCCTAGAATCTGCCAGGTGGAGCCAAGTGCCCCTCCTCTGAATGCCCTTATGACATATCACACTTAGCTGGGGCCCTATATCTGCTCCCCACTGAACTAGGGGCTCCCTGAGGGCAGGGGCTGTGTCTTACCCATCTCTATACCCCCTGTGCCCAGCCAGGACCTGGCATGTGGGTGCCAGGATATGACTGTTGAGAAACTTCAAAAGCCCAAACCATGGGACCAAAAAACAAAACAATACATCAAAATTAAGAACTGTTCACCAAGGTCTTTAAGTTGAGACAAGGGACCAAGGGACCAAATTGGAGAAGATATTTGCAAAGCCTAAAGCCAACAAGGATTGAAATCGAGATTATGTAAGGAACTCTTGCAAATCAAGGAAAAAAGAAAAATCTTCAAAATAAAAGTGGTCAGAGGATCAGAACAGACAATTAACAAATGGCTAACAAGCACAGGAAGAAATGTCCAAACTCATCAGCAATCAGAAAAATGATATTTAAAACTACAATATAATATTAATTTATACTTTAAGACTGACAGAAAATGAGAGCCGGAAACCATCCAGGGTGGGTGGGAGGTAGGGACACAGGACTCCTCATGCTGGTGGGAGTGGAGGTGGGTATGGGCATCCCCAGGAGACATTCGGCAGATTTTAGGCCTGTTCAGTGTTGACATACCCTCTGACCCAACAATTCAGCTCATGGGCATTTGTCCTCAAGAAATGTCCAGTTGGGTTCATAAAGGAAGATGTACAAGGACACTCATATTCATGGAGGCAGGGAGGTGAAGGTGACCTGGGTGGCTGTCCCTGGAGAGTGGAGGGATGTGCCCTGTGGAGTGAGCAGTGAAAGCCACGGCCTAGATGTACACACAGGATAATGGAGGCACCTCAAAAATGAAGGGCTGAATGGGGACAAAGAAACAGGAAAAGGTATATAATCCAGTTGCGTCGACGTAAATTCAAAAATAGGCACACAAAACAGCAACACACACTTTGCAAGGACACATACAAAGACAACATCAGCATTAAACACTTAGAGTGTTTGCCTTTCATGGGGGGAGGTAGGAGTGGAGAATGAGAATAAATGAGGGAAATAAAGGGATAAACAAACAAGAGGGGCTTTCATGGACCAATGATAACAACATCCCATGAAATGAGGAGTGTGAAATGTGTCCTGAGGAAGCAAGATGGCACTTTGTTCAAGAAATTCTGGAGGGGGTAAGTCTGGGATCATTGTGAAGAGTTCCAGAGAGGAGAAGGAAGCCCACAGTTGTCACGGCTCTTCTCTGTGCCAGTCACCAAGCCTGGGTCATTCATAGCCTCATGTCATTGGATTCTCACCATCACTCTCAAAAGGAAAAGGATCACCTTTTATTTCACTATTTTAAAATAAGTGCTGAAATGATGGCTCAGAGAGATTAAGCCACAGTGCCTGGCTAGCAATGATTAGGCATGTCTGCTTTAAAGCTCATGTACTTCTCACATGAGAAGAGGTGAGCTCTCCATCACTGGAGGCATTCAAGTAGAGGCAATGCTGTAAAGGGGAGTCATGTAAAGGAAAGTCCTTCAACATAGAGAGTCTATTGCTCAATGAAAGACAAGGTCTGCTCAATAATTCTGTCTCCAGGCCACCTTTCTTGGGCTCCCTGAAAGGTAAGCCTTGGATCATGAGGGCTAGGAGGTATCAAGGTCAGAGTCCAACTCCCAGCCTGAAAGAGCCCGTATTCACATGTGTCCTTCCATTCCTGCTGACCCACACCCCTGCCCGTGTGTCCTGCAGGGTAGTGGGCTTACTCCTAACTACATCAAGTTGAGTGGCAGTACGACAAACTGGCCTTTCCAGACCCATGGCTTAGTGAAGAGAGCTATAATATATGCCTTCATAGAAGGAAAAGGGTATTAAAAATCAGCCTGAAGAGTCTCAAACTAGAGTCAAACTAGCTCCAAAAGTTTTCTAGTAGGTTCTGGGAAATTATCTTCCTGCTTTTATAGGCCCTGGCACTTGGCCAGAGAGATTATGAAGCCCTTGCCGGGGGTGAGGGGAGGCAGGGACTGTATCTTATTCAACTTGGCTTCCCTGGAGGACTTGGTAAAGCGCCTGGCAGATGCTCAGGAAATGCGCACTGAATAGAACCGTATCTTTTACCCTGAAGACCAAAAGGTAATTAATGTCTGCAAATGGTGGGGGTGGGGGGCAAGCCTACATTTCACTAGGTATCTTCTGAATGACAGTTACACTGTTAGAGCAGTGGAAGACCCCACCCCTTCAAATGCCGATGGATAAAACTCCAAAGTCTGAGTCCTTTATGTTGCACAGAAGCAGTGTGAAATTCAAGCAGATTATCATTCACTGAGATGCTCACAAACAGTCCTAATGAAGGCAGGGACAGGGAGTTAGAGTGGCAGATGCTGAGATTTCACCAAGAACAGCACAAACAAGGCTCTAATCATGGTTTCACTCAACTTCCTTCCCTGCTGCAAATTCTGAGCCATGTTTAGACTTCGTTAGTAACATGAATTTTTTTTTTCTCTTAAGGGGAAAAAAAAGCCAATTCCTTGGTATTCATCCCCATCTACACGTGGTTTGGTGGAAGTTAGCGATGGCGTGGGGGAGCGGTACTGAACTTGGGAGTTGAAAGTGGGTTAGGCCCACTGTACCCTAAGTGTGTGGCTGGGGGATGCTAGTACTTGCCTTACCTACTGCCATGGGTGGGTCCCTCAGGTATGGCGCCTGGACAAGAGTAAGAATGCATGTAATTTATTTAGAGGTGATCCTTGAACACACTGATAGGGGCCTGGGGAGGTAAGACAGGGAAGGGAAGGGAGCCAGGGCAAGGTGCGTTAATGAGCAGATTTCTCAGCGGCCAACTGAGGCTCAATCCCAGGGGACCTCTGGAAACAGAGGAGAACACTCCTTGGAGTTCTTGGGAGTTTCTACCCAAGGGGAAAGGACGCTGGGGGATTTATCCTCCACTTCTCATCCATCTCTGGCTGAGGGCTGACAGGGAAGCATTAACTCCCTGAATACCTGTCTTGCTCTTCGTACAGGGTGAGAGGTGAAGGTACTCTTAATAAGATGCTTGTTTGGAACCACGGATGCTCAGGGACTATGGGTGAGAGACTGATGGCATCCGCTGCATCGACCCTCTAGGATTGTCCTGTTGGGAGGTAAGCGCGCTGGGAAGCCTTGAAAATGGAGGGAAGCTGGGAGTGAGGAAGGTCATGCTTAGGGCTCTGGAGCCCTCTCTGGATTCAAAATGCCTCAAGAGGGACCATGGGGCCAGCCTTGGCACGTTATTTTAGAGTGGTTCTGTCTATCCAGCACTCCTAAGTTTGCAAAAAAGGCTATTTCTCCATGAACAACAACGGCCACCATCGTGAAGTAGCTTCAGTTCACATGCCTGTTGTCAAGACCAACTGCTGTTTGCCAGACATCCTGACTTGATTCAAGCCACTGGAAACCACAAGTAAATGAACATGCTCTCAGATTTCTAAGAGCCATATCACTAATCAATTCAGTAAACATTCACCAAGAGCCAGCCAGGAGCCAGGCAGCATGCTAGTGACGTGACTAGCTTCCCAGCACTCGAGGGTTTATGGAGCAAAATCTCATTTGGCCCCCACACCAGCCCCAGGGGACAGGCAGGGCTGGCATTAGTGTCATCCCACTTTCCAGAGGAGGAAATTGAGGATTAGGGAGATAAAGCAACTTTCCCAGGGTCACACTGCTGGTAAGCTTCAGAGCAAGGGCTTAAATTCAGGGCTTAAATCTCCAAATTAATTCAATAAATTTGTACCTGGGGCTTACTGAGTGCCAGGCCCTTGCAATACCAATCCCATCACTCTGGAGTCAAAAAGAGCAGGACCGTGGATTCCTGGCTCCCCTTTTAGTCTTCTCCCCCAAACTCCCTCCCATGTCCAATTAATCTGGTTTTAGTTTTACAAAGGACTTAACAGAGCCTCCTATAAAATGCTTCCTCTACTACAGGAAAAGGGTTTTGAAAGCACCGGGAACTTCGCAAATGAGAAGCCAAAAAAGCATCTTTCAAGGTCTTCAGAAGGAGGGTGAGATGGGCCAACTTCCAAGATCCTGCCAGTGAGCCCTGAGACAGTCTGGGTGGGAGCTCAGGAGCAGACCCTGCATAGGGAGCCCCACTGCTGGGCTGGCTGTTTGTGAGTCAGCTCTGCTGTTCCACTGTCCCTTCTTAAAAGAGGGCAGGAGGCCAGGGAGAGAGGAACAGATAAGGAGAGAGAGGGCTTGAAGGGCACAGCAAAAAAACAGCATGGTGACTCCGATTAGAAGCCTTTTGCGAGGTAATTCAGGATCTAGTAAACCCAAGATAGGGGGCAGGCCCACCCTCTGGCTAAATTCCTGGAAGGTCCTAGAAGACAGAGTCTGGACCAGCCCCTCTTGGAGGGGAACCAGGAGCCCAGAAAAGAAAAGGGATGAACTCACTGTCCTACAGCAAGTCCCTTCTCGTATCTGAACCTCAGTTTCCCCTCTGTGAAATAAGATGACAACCAGGAGCCCTCCCAGCCTGGACAGGCTACCCAATAATTCAATGCCCCTCCATCCTGGCAGCAAGGTACTTCTGAGACTCTATGAATTTGGAAAACTGTTGTGCTGATGTGAACATGCCCCTAGCGCAGCATCCCTCTGCCAACAGGACTCAATGTCTGCTTTAAAAACACGTAAATGGGAGTATCTCCAAGACTCAGCTCTGACATCCAATAAAAGCTGGACACAAACGTGGTGATGAGAGAACACTTGGGCATAGGTATGCATGTGAACACGTGGAGGCCAGCACTTGAGGAAAGTCGAGGTCCAGTCCCCACTCTGCCACCAGCCAGCTGGATGTCCCTGGGGAGATCACTTCCCTTCCCTGGGCCTCAGTTTCCCCATTTACACCATGAAGTCATGGGACGAGGTCATCTCTTTGGCCCTGCCCCATGTGACACCCCACACGTCATTAAGTGTTGGGAGCAGCCGTAAGGGGTAGGCAGACAAAAAGGCACGCAGAGGGTTTCTTTCAACACACCAAGAAAATGTGGATTTTCTCCAGAAAAATGTCATAATTTAGACTAAATGCTAATAAGAACTACTACTACTTACTGAGCAAGAAATATAAGCACATGTTTCTCTGTGTTATCTCACCTAGCTCTTCCCATGTCCCAAGAAGGTAGGTAGGGTCATATCCTTATTTTACAGATGAGGACATTGAGATTCAGAGACGTTAAGTCACTTGCCTGATGTTCTACAGCGATTTGAGCTCAGATGGTTTCAAACCCACCTCTGAACTACTGTTTGCTACACTACTTTCCTTATAAATACCTAAAACCAGTCACTGGAGTTGGTGTCTCATCCTAACATTCAGGGGGGAAAAAAGGCAATAAAATTGGCATGCAATTGTAGCTGTGACTGGCCAATCAATATTTTACAAAATATTCTCCTAGAACGATATAATTTGAGAACTGGAAATGTGACAAGAGAATTTAGTTGCAATCACTCAAAAAAAAAAAAAAAAGTAAGTATCTTTGCCAAGATGCTTACTTTGTTCAACCAATGAAGAAGTAAGACTTAACAAATGGGAAAATAATTCCGTTTGCCTAAAATTACATCTTTTGTGCACACCAGAGAGCTGACACGCGTTTCAATTACCTGTCACGGGAAGACAAATGGGTGAACCTACAAGACTGCATTATAGGGTGATGGTGCCGAAGAACACCTGCCCTGATTGATCTGAATCCGGCTGGGATTCGTCTGAATGAATCTGAAAAACCCGATTTCATTTCTTGCTTTCCCCTCAATGACTCTGGGATCTGCTCAAAGTGAGTGGACACAGAAGGCCCTGCCCTTGTTTCTGGATTTTCTAGAAACAGTCAGAGGCTGAAAAACACTGCATTAATGATGCATTAACCATGATGTCTCATGGTTCTGGCTAACAACCCTGCTAATGACCATACTGGGCTGACCTGAGGTTCCTCCAGGGACAACACCCATCCCTGCTCTTCACCGATGCCCTGTGGGCTCTGACAAGACACTGCCCCTCTCTGGGCCTCTGTTTCCTCCTCATCACATGAGGACCTGGGTCTGGATGGTTGCTGAGGTCCCCTCCAACTCTGACAGCAGAAGAGTCTGACAAATGATCTGGTTTCTTAAAAAAACCAAATGGTCTGTAAACAGTGTGTGTGGGAGGAGTATAGATTAAAAGAGACTAAAAAGGCACATCAACCAGATGCAATGAGTGGACCTTGTGTGGACTCCCCAACAAACCAACTAGGGAGTCATTTCTGAGACAAGGAGAGGATCAACATAGACTGGGAATAAAGCATATTAACACTTGTTAAATGCTTAGGGTGCAATAATAGAATTGTGGTTATGTTTTTAAAAGCCCTTATCTAGTAGAAATGCATACTTCAGTATTTATAGATTGAAATGAGATAATGTCTGGGAGCTTCTTTGAAATATTACAGCAAAAAGCGGGGGGGGGGGGGCAGGGGAATGGGGTGAGTCAAGATAAAACACAGTTGGCAAAGCGTTGAAAACAGTTGAAGCCGGGTGATGGGTACATGGTGTTCACTATGCTGTTCTCTCAGGTTTAGGGTCTGTTTGAAAATTTCTATAATCAAAAACTAAAACAATGCAAGATCCCTCAGAATATTGGCACTGACTTAACCGCCACTCCCCATATTTTCGTGAGCCTGGGTCACGTGGAAAGACTTGAATAGGCCTGAGAAATAATGCAGTTGAGAAAAAATACTCCGAATAAGTTGAAACTAATGTTTTCACAGAGAAGTGTTTCCTATTGATTCTGCTTTCTCTTACCTGGAACATCGTACTTTCATTTCTTTTTATGTATTTTATTGCATAAACACAACATCCCTGAATATAGAATTCATCAACTAGAAAGAATAAGCATCAAAAAGCCTACCTTGAAATTGAGTAAACTTAATGGTCCCCATTCTCTCCCCGTTCCGGAACACAACTTGACCCTAAAAACAAAACAAGACAAACAAGAACAAAGAAGAAATGCTACATTAGCCCAAACACTACTGATCTCAACTGAAATTCGTTAATTGTACAATGCGATTATTATTACTGGATAAAGAATAGACTCCTGTTGGATCACAGATGCAAAATTAAATGAATTGTTTTTAAACTGGTTGTGATATTTATCTCGTAAGTTTGAGGAGCACAAAATCAATAATGGAAACAACACATGTAAATTAAAGCTGAGATACACATCATCATTATCACCATGACTATCAAATGCCCATGTGCCCTGTGTTGTTCCAGGACAAGGTCTTCCAGGGTGCTGGAAAGATGGAGGCAGAGATGAAGCCCATGGAACCTGGCCCTGCCTCTGTTTCCAAGCCTCACCCATAAAGATGGAGGGCTTTGCTGAGGTTGTTTGGCTGGAGGACCAGAGGGGGCTAGAGTTTGGTTAGTATTTCTTACTCAGGACAGAGAATGTTTTTTTAAGTTCTTCCTGAGCAGTGACATCAGCCCCAATTATAACTGGGATATGGGGCAGCACAAAATTAAGCTTCCTGAGCCAATGAGACCTGACTAGTGTCACAGGCAGCTAAGCACCCCTCATTAGTGACCCTGGGGGCGAAAGACAGCATTATCTGCTGCATCTGCCTTGCTGGCTAGTATCTGGCTTCCACACGCTGGGCTAAATAAATCAGGAACATAAATAAAGAGGGGGCGTGGTCTCTCCTTGCCTATTTATGGTGCACCTAAAATTCTGCAACCCTGCAAGGAAATCGACACGTTATATCAATGAATCTTTATGACAAGCTTGAGTGGAAGGAGGATGATCCTGATTTTACAGATCAAGAAACTGAGATTGAGGGATGTTATGCCAAGGTCACTGCAAGTGAGGCTGGTGGATTCCAATCCGAGTTTGATTTTAATGCCCATGCAACCTCACTATAGCATATTGTTTCTGATTCAGAAATAAATTTCTTCCTTTTTTTCCATTAATGTGAAATTAAGAGAAGAAAGTGTCTTAAAGGTACACTGCTTTACGCACGCAGTCACGCTCTTGTGTCCCCAATCAGGCAGTGGCACCGACAGTACCACGGAGCCCACTCAATTCTCAGGAGAAATCACCAGAAAGTACCTAGCTTCCCTGGGTGGAAATCCAAAGTCTGAGGCCCTGAGGCTTTCGGAACAAAGAGAATCACTCAACGTGTTCTCAGAACAAGAAACACCTTCTAAGGCCACTTTGACACCATTTTGAAATCCTGCAGACAGCTGCGAGTAGTATCAGTTTGAAACTAACGCCCACCAAATTCTATATTCAGGTGATGGTAAGCAATTCCCTGGAGTGTGAAAACACTTCAATGTAAGGTGAGACAGGAGCTGTGATTTTATTTCCAGGGATGATTGAAAAACAGAGAACATCTTCCAAAAGGATCACTTTTATGGAAATGGACCACTTTGCATGGGTGGAAAAGATGCAGGTTCTGTCCACAGGACATTTCTCTGTTTGACAAAGGTAGAGATCTAACTAATTCACCCATCTCCTGCCAAGCTTTGAAGAATCCCAGAGACTTCTAGATATAAAACGTGGACAAATTCTGCAGAATCTTTATTAGTTAACTTAAAAAGAATATGCAATTATATTCAAAGCTTGGATGGAATAACATAGGAGTGGAATATAGGATGGGGATGAGGAAGACTCTCCCCTTACTATCTTGGTTCCCCCCGACCTCCTTTACTTTTTAAACAAAGCTAATTAGTCCATCTTTGAAGGAAGACCTGTCATATTTTATTTCTCTCACAGTAGCTATTTTTACCCATAGCAGCTCCTCCTAACTCCTTGATTTTTCAGGTAGTGCAGTGGAAGGCGGCCAGCATCTGAGTATCACAAAGCTGGGTTCAGGGCTCCCTTGGGCAGGCTCCTGAACACCTGAGTTACAGACCTAGCACAGCTCCTGGTCTTCAACAGGCACTCAGTAAATGGTATCAGTGATTTTTATTTAAACACATTTAATAGAGAGCTGAAATAAAAAAGATTTCAAGCACCAGGAAGCTTTCCAATCTTTAGGAAGAGATACTCAACGTCACATGATTTCAGCTGGAAAAGAGGTAAACCGTTGGGCCCTAATCCAAGGTGGCGACACTGCTCAGAAACATCGGTCCCCAAGTAATTGAGTTTCCTAACCACGTGGGCTGCTGTGTGTTCTACCAAAGAAAGAAAGCTGAGAGTTCTTTGACCACGGTAACGGGGAGTCATGGTGGACACGCAGATGGGTAACTGGCTATACTGAGGGTCGGCACCAGAGGAGAGCCGTGAAGCTCTGTGTGGCCCCTTCTGAGGAAGATGCATCACGTGATTCTTTCCCTGCAGTTGCGACCACGGCATCTGTTAGGTCAAACCGACTGATGAAGCCAACTCTGCAACCTTGACCATGGATGACTGGATGGGGACCACCATCCTAGCCATCAAGCTCGGTAAGACTGGACGTGAGGAAGGCCGCATGCCAATGAGGTGCTTTTCAAGAAATTCTGCCAGATGGATGTCCTCCGTGTTAGTGGATGCTCAACTCACATGACATTCCACAAATATCTGTCTGCCCTGGCTGGGTCCTCTTCTAGGAGCTGATTCCCTGCTCTCAGAGAACTTCATATTTGATTAGGAGATAAATGAGTAAGATCATTTTAGTTAGTGAAGTGAGCTGTGAAGAAAACAAAAGGGAGTGCCTGGGTGAGGGGAGTGAATCTACTGCATGCTTAGGAAAGAACTCCCAGCAGAGCCGACATAAGGCTGAGGCCTGTGCAGCAAGAAGAGATACCCCGAGCAGAGGCAAAGGCCAGGACAAGCCCTCAGGTGGGAAAGGAACAGAAGGGGCAGGCAGGGGAAGCCCAGTGAGGGAGCGGGCAGGTAGGGGTGAACTGGGGGCCATGACAGAGCTTGGAGGGGATGCCAAGTGCAGCGAAGAGCCATGGCGATGGGGAGGTTATGCAAAGCAGTAACATGATCTGACTTAAGATCTCAGAAGATTGCTCTGGCTGATGGAGAGAGAATGGATGGTAGTGAGGCAAACATGGAAGCAGAGACACGGGGTCTTAGGTGGCAGTGGCTTAGGCTAGGGAGGTGGCTGGACTCTCTCTCTGTCTCTCCAGCTCAGGGTGCATTGCCAAGGTGGCTAAGCGCTGTGGCCTGAGCAGCAGTGGCTTCCCTTCTACTCCTGCCATCCTGGATGGAGGGTGCCATGGTGTGCGGCTGGATGCCCCCTTCAGGATGAAGGAGCTTATTTCCCCAGAATTTCGGCCGCTGTTGGGTTGCCCTGCACCCACAGAGAGCTGTGTCAGTGAAGATTATGTCCCTCCCTGGGGGCAGCCTACATCCACTGGTCAGTGTAAAAAGACACAGTTGTTCGAGCCCCCCTGCCTCAACTCAGGAGAGCTGGGAAGGCCCATGGCTCCAGAGGTCCCCGGGGGTGGCTGAGGCTGTGAAGGCAGCTGCATTCCACTTCACCTTGTCCCTCGGCCTCATCCTGCTCAGCTTCTTCCCTTTCGAGTTTTCTTCCTGAGAGCCTCCTGACAAACTTCGTGCATGTCAATCTTTGCCTCAGTCTGTTTCCTGGGTAACCCCGGCCTAAGACACCTGCCATCAAAGGTCACTGGAACGCTCTCTTTTTTGCAAGCCAAAGGAGGCTGAGTGGTAAGGCGGTGGGAACAGAGGCAACGATTCTGAGTGAGGCCCACACAACAACTAGAGTCTGGTTTCGCTGTGACCTGCATCTCAGCCAGGGAAGCCGGGCAGGCTTTGGTTTCTAAGACCCCAGCTTGAGCAGGGATTATTTTGCTCTTCTCCTCACACAGACATTCTTTATGTCTATATAAATGCCGCGACTCTCCTGAAGCTTTTGCCGAGTGCGATCCCAGGGCTGTAATGGAGGATCATCACATCCACTTGAGACCAATCCAAGTGAGGCCTTAAATTCCAAAGCAGTGGAGTTTGATAACTCTGGCTGGAGCGGTGGTTGTGACCTGTCTGTTGGCTCACAGTCCACGCTCACTTTCCTATGTCCTCTGTGTCGCAGGGCCCACAGCCTGGAAACCACACTTCCCAGAATCCCCTGCCAGCTGGTTTCCATTTAGGTTCTGCTAATGAGAAGTATTCATGGGGGATTAAAAAGTGTGCATAAGGGAAAAGCTTTTTTTTTTCTGCTTTGGTTGCAGTAGCAGGAGCTGAGTGACTGCAGGTGTCTGTGGGGCCCCAGCAGCTCTGCATTGTCAGTGTGTGTAGTGGAGGGTCCAGGCTGACCGCTTGGTGGCCAGTGATGGGTCCCCAAAGCAGCAGAAACAGCAGTGGCAGGAGCCTCGGAGGCCAGTGTGTTTGGGTCCCCAGTATTTTATTTGCATTCCAAATCTGCTCTGCAGTCACTTATAAGCTCCTCGCAAGTTAGAATCCATTACCAATCAGCATGCAGTCAAGAAAACAGAAAGCGCTTCAGGCATGTCAGAGGCAACACCATTCCCTTTTTGTTCGTCCAGCTCAAAGGGCTTGGTCGTTTTCTTTGGTCTCATCTTTGGTGACAGCACCTACCTGATCTGCTCCTCCATTCCTTCCAACAAAGTTGTCACCAGTTCCCTTTATTAACTCTCCCTCTGACATGCCTGAAGTGCTTTCTATTCTCTTGGCTGCATGCTGATTGATAATGGATTCTAACTTCCGAGGAGTTTATAAGAATGACCACAGAGCTGATTTGGAATGCAAATAAAATAATGGAGGTAAAACCCCAAGTGGATACTTTATAAGGATGTTTCTTTTTCCTGAAAGAGATGTTGCTAATGTCAAAGAGAGCAGTCTGTTTCATAAAAGCTGATCCAAACCAACAGTTCAGGTTGAATTGAGAGTGATAAAGCTGCATGTTCTTTTTCAGAGGAATCTTCAGAACACATAGGATGAATGACATATGGAAAAAAGACTTAAGTTTCTGCATTCACCAGACAGGAGTAAATCTGCCATTGGTATGACCTTGGACAGTCATTCAGTGTTTTTGAGCATCAATTCTATCTGAAAAGCAGGAAGAACAACACCTGCTTCTCAGGATGGTTTGTGAGAATTAAAGAAGGCAATTATGAAAACGGCATAACCCAGGGTTGCCACACACAAAAGGTAACTCATATAATCCTCCAGGTAATCTGCATTAGCAAAATTCTACCTGATGTCAGTTCAGAATCCCCAGAAAAATCAGTGCAGCGTAAATGTACAGTAAGGATTCCAGCAGTCAGTAGGCATCAGTGGCCTCCTCTTGGAAAAATTAATTCAGTTCCCACTGTTCATCTTTAATGTTTCACTACTAAGCATGAGTGAAATTTATTCCAACAACACTTTATGAATTGTACAGGTCAAGCCCTACATTGGAAAAAAATTTTTTTTGTCTCTTTCAATTTCATAGCAAAGGGCAGGGATGCTCTGCCCTGGAAAATCATCTGATGTCGAGCTGGAGGCTAGGCAGAGGGAAGACTCGCTCGGCTCAGCCAGGTCTCCTGGAGCCCCGGGCCCACTGAGGGACCTGGTCTCTGCCGATCACGGTGCTTTTGGGGAAGGCGTTCTGTCCTTAATACAGCTCTAACTGTACTCATCTCTGGGTGAGCGTTTTGTCTTTGGGAGCAAGCATGCTCATCTGGGTGTCTGATTTGTGCTGTGGGGAAATAAGATCCACCCTGACAGGTCACACAGGCTGCTAATTTTTAAGGAGATGGAAGCTGAAGGGTGATGGGGGCCCTGGTCGGCACAGCGCTATCTGAGTGGATGATCCAAGCCCACTTTGGACTGTTCTGCTCTAGCCCTTCACACAGGACCACACTGGTCTCAAATGAATAATGAAGATTTTGAGAAAATATTGGGGTTACACTGCTGGTTAGATTTTCCATAAAGAATAGAGATCCTCATCACATAGGCTTGAAGAAGGTACCTTCTGTTTCCCAGGGGATGACAGGACATAAAAGAGAAATACCAAACAACTGGGTACATCCACCCACATGTTCTGCAAAAACGAAAAATACTTTTTTCCTACATGTCCCTTGGGCTATAGGACAAGTCATATTTTGCATACTATTTAAAATATTTTCTTACATAAAAATGCTTTTGATAGGCCTAAGCCTTGAGGAAGGTTTGATGTATCTATTGAGTCTTGAGCAGCTGGTTTGCAGGGAGTTAAGGGGAGGGGCAGGATGGGATGCGTGGCCTGCCCACTGCCATCTTCTGCTGGTGAGCAGTAAATAGAGGGCCAACCTTCTAATGGCCCATAGGGTTCAAGTGGCAACCAGCCACAAAGGAAGTGGTGGTCTACGGCAGGTTGGGTACAGTGGACAGGAGTGAGGACTAAGAGGAGATGGCGGCTGGCCGGCCCAAGAGAAGTGAGACCAATTCCCTTTATTTCCCTCCAGTTATGATACAAGAGTCAAGCTTGTTTAGAATAGAAAAACATCAGAAATAAATGAAATGTTCAAGAAATAGGGCAATAGCAAAGTAAACCATGATAGTAAAGTAAACATGATGAAATTTTATGACACATGCAATCAGTCAATCAGCACTGTCGAGCCCCTAACATGTGTCAGGTATGTGCCAGGTAGGCACCGGATAAAGAGTGAGCAAAGTCCACATGGTCCTTGAGTGTATGGATCTTGCAGTCAGGTGGGAGGTATAGACATCAAACAATAAATACACCGATACATACATATTTACAAACCACCGTAAGTGATATAAAGGAAAGGAACAGGGTGATGCAAGAGAGAACTACAAGGCTGCAATGAGACTGGGGATCAAGGAGGGCTTTTCTGGGGAGATGGCATTTGCGTTGAGACCTGAAGGAGTCAGCTAAGAGTGAGGGGAGAGCTTCCTGGGAAGACAAATTGCAAGTACAAAGGTCCTGAGGCAGGAAAGAGATTGGGAAGTTGGAGGAGCTGAAACAATGCCAGTGGAGCTGAAAGTGGTGATTGAGGGGGAGATGAAGCATGGACTGGAACTGGCAGGGTGGACAGGGGCAATGTCACGCAGAACCTTATAGGCTTATCAAGGATGCCAGGCTTAATTTTAAATTTAAGGGGAGCCACTGAAGGGTTTTAATCAGGAGGTGACTTGACCCAGGTTATGCAGACTTGAATATTATGTCATAAAAGTTATAAAAGATTGGAAAAAGTGTTATCCTGATTGTGCCAGTCACTGGCTAGTTGTTTCTTAAATCCATTTCCTCTTCCTCCCAGGCACATAGTTAGACTGCATTTTCCAACCTCCCTTATACATAGATGTGGCCATGTGACAGTTCTAGCCAGCGCAATGTGGGCAGAAGTGGCATGTGGCATTCCAGGTCCGGCCCATGAAAATCTCCCACAAGACCCTTCCTGCTCCCTCACTTCCCCCATCTGCCAACCATAGTCACGGGATCTATCAATGAACTCCAAGTTCTAAGGAACAGTGGGGACATGAGACAAAGGAGCCTGGGTCCATGAATAATCATGCAGCAACGCTATCTTCCAGCCAGAAACATCCACTTCGGATTTTTCAAAAG
Source organism: Camelus dromedarius (assembly GCF_036321535.1). Taxonomy (NCBI): domain Eukaryota; kingdom Metazoa; phylum Chordata; class Mammalia; order Artiodactyla; family Camelidae; genus Camelus; species Camelus dromedarius. The sequence continues at coordinate 49,691,207 of NC_087445.1, forward strand.
AGAGAAACACATTATTCCTGTGTGAATCCATTGAGGTTCCGAGATATCTTTGTTACACCAGCTAGTGTTATTCACCCTAATACAATATGTAAGTTAAAAAGACAGGATAAAAATTATATACACAGAATGTTCACAATTATGTAAAAATTACCCCAGCCAAGTAAAAAATTATTCCCAACACTGATTGGTCCCAGGTTGTGGGATTACGGTTTTTTGTCTTTTTACTTTTCAATACATTCCAATATCCTCTAATAGCATGCATTATTTTAATAACAGGAAAACTTTATTAAAAACTTTCTTCTGAAAGGCTGTTACAAGGAGGCACATTTTTTTACAGGCAAAAATAGCAACATCATCACCAACAAAATAATACTCCCTCTTGGAATAGATTAATTCTTACTAACAGCTTAGAGTTTTCCTGAATAAGAGCCAAAGGATCTGTGCACGCATAAGCACATTTCCCCCTCAACTTAGGAGAAGGGGAAGAGCACTGAACAAGGGTTCTGGAGGGGCAGACTCGGGCTGTGATCTGCTATTTTCTAGGAAGGAAGCCTGGGGCAAGACCCTCCTCACTTCTGTTCTCAGGTTTCTCTCTGCAGAGCATAAGTTACTTTTAGCTCTGCTGGAACATTTGTGTATGTTAACTAAGATTTTTTCTGGGGTTCTTCTTTATTAATAAATTCTCAACAACAACCTCATTGTGATGAACTATGTGTTATTATCATCTTCATTATACAGATGAGAAAACTGAGGGGCTGAGAAGTTAAGAAAATTGCCTAGGGTCACGTAGCCAGTAGGCAGTAGGACTGGGACTCATCCTAGCTGTGCCTGGCTTTAAGCTCATGTTTCTAACACACACTTACTATCCGGCCTTCCTTTGCAAAACCCAGTCACTGATCAGAAAACGAGCTCTTTGCAGGGGATGAGAGCCTGGGCGAGGGGAGCAGGTAGGAGTAGAACAGGAAGTAGGTGGAGGAGAAAGGGAGTCAAGGATGTGTTGGTAAGTATTTAAGTGGCTCTCTGGGGGAAAAAAGGGTCCTGATTTGTAGTGTTTGCCAATTTCCACGGTGTAAATATTCCCACCAAGGCAGATTTCCAGCTATCAATCATTTAACAACTGGCTTTAGGCAGCCTGCAGGAGCCGGTTCAGAACACTGGTGGCCGAGCCAGTCCTCTCAGAAATGTGAAACGTGAAGAAGGATGCAAAATGCCTACTTTACTTGCACAAGAGGTGGGTGAGAACCTCTTCTTAGAAGGGAGGGAGGGGCTTCGAGTCAGGGTGGGAACACTGGAGGAGGGGCTTGTGCCGGGGACTACTTGCTGTCTCTCAGCCTCCAGCTGCCCTTCTCCACTCTGTTCTGTGATGCTTGACCTGGGAAGCTGCGTCTCCCAGACGCCCCATCAGCTCTGCCGATAGCCGACCCTGAGGGAGAGTGGGAAGCAGGCGAAGAGAAGGGACTTGGGAATTCCCATTTCCCTGCTTCTGTCAGGGTCCCGCTGCCAGCGCCAGTCCAGCTACACCCCCTGAGAGGTGCCAGCAGCACTGGGCAGTGCCCCTCCTCAGATGTCTGAACACCAGCTCTGCCGGCCTCCTCCTCTGAGCTCCCAGCTTCTGGGGGTCTCACCTCTTCCCTTCCTTCTTCTAGCCTACGGGTGATGACTGTTTCTCTCAGCAGCCGGTGTCTCCGGACTGCCTCAGGATTCCTTTTACACTTCTTTCTCCTTCCAACACCTATTAAGCGACTCCCTGTATTAAATCCCCTCTGTTAGAAGTCCCTAGTTTGCTTTCTGCTTTTCTCCTGGGCCCTCTGTCTACCACATGGTCCCTAGGAGGACTCAGTCCTCCAGCACCAGCCCTGTATGTCAAGACCGGATGAAAATGGCCTCCCCACTTGTGTTCTCCATGGTGCACTGGTGACACTGCCTGCCCTGCCTCTACCTCAAGGGGTGCCTGCAGCTCCTTCCTCCACCCCCTGACCTGCCTACTGTACTTGTCTCCTGCTGAGATGGAGCTCCCCACACCCCACCCCAGCACAGAAAAGTGCTCTTTCCTCCTCAGGTCCTGGGAAGGAGAGGAATGCGGGGCTGTTTGTGTTGGGCTAAGTGGGATGATCCAGTTTAGGGGACACAAAGCAAGGTCCCTCAGGAACGGCTATGGAGGAAAAGGAGAGGAGAGAGAAAGGACACTGGGAGACCAAGACACCCCTGTGGGCTAATGGTATTGGAGGTCAGGGCTGAATGATGTTTGTTGAGACCAGTTCTTTACAATTAAACCCAAAAGGGCTCTGGACTTAGAGTGGGAGATTCAGAGCTCAGTTTTGACACCAACTCCCAGTGTGCCCATCATTATGTTCCTTCCTCTATCTGGGTCTTGGTTTCCACAGATAAAATGAGGAAAATGTAGCCACACACAGTGTTTGGGGCATGGCATGCTGATGCTAGACCCAGGAAAGGTATACTAAGTCAAAGTCCTTTTTTTTCCTGGAAGTTCCCAGTCTAATGGAGGTAACAGATTAAAAAAAGACAGTTACAGGTCAGTGTGATAAATGCTAGGACAGGGTGGGTACAGAGGGGGATGGGAGCACAGAAGAAGGGCACCTCTCTTGTGAGGAGGTGGTTTGGGAGGACAGGGAAGAATGAGTGTGAGTTAGCCAAGTAGAAAAGATGAAAGGATGAGACAGGGAATGTTCTGCGCAGAGGGAACCGCATATGCAAAGGCCTGGAGGCAAGAGAGAGCTTAACTCTCCGGAGACCAGAAGGAAGAGGGCATGGTGGCCGGTGGGTGGTGTGCAAGGGGTAGGGGGGTTGGTGGAGTCAGGAAGGCAGGAGCCACATCAGGCAGGACTCTGGATCTCATGATCCAAATGAGGGCCACAGGAAGCTTGTAAACCAGGAAATAGTAATTCCCACATGCTCTTTAAAAACAAGGAAATCCTGCCATTTGTGACAACATGATGGACCTGGAAGACATTATGCTAAATGAAAGAGGCCTGTGTGTCTGCACAGAGTCACTGTCATGTCGAATCTGTATTAGTCAAACTCATAGAAGAAGACACTAGAATGGTGGTTGCCAGGGATTGAGGGCAGGGAAATGGGGAACCTCCCAGTTATGTAGATGAGTAAGTTCTGGAGGTCTAACGCACAGCCTAGTGACTGTAGCTAACAATATTCTACTGTACACTTGACACCTGCTAAAGGGGGTAGCTCTTCAGTGTTCTCATCATAAAAAAAGAAAAGAAAAGAAAAAGTGAGAAAAAAGAAAAGAAAAAGAAAATGGTAACTATGAGTTGTGATGGGTATGTTAATTACCTTGATTGTAGTGCTCATTTCACAATGTATGTGTATATCAAATCATCAAATTATACCCCTTAAATATATATAACTCCTACTTGCCAATTACATCTTCATAAAGAAAAAGAAAAGGGCTACTTTGGCTGCTGTGTGGAAAACGGATGGGTATGTGGGCAAGACCAGAGGCCAGGAAGCTACTGTGAACTTCAAGTGAGAGATGAGGGTGACACAGGTGGAGCAGAGCCCATGATTCAAGAGATGGGAAGGAGATGGAATTGAAGGACCTGAGAGGTGGCCAGCATGTACAGGGTGGGGAAAGCGGAGAAATTAAGAATGGCTTTTTGATTTCGTGCTGCCCTTTCTCACCTGCATAGTCAGCAGAGGGGATCTGGCAGGGTCTGTGAGGGGGTCTCTGCCCAGGTTCCTGGGTGGGTGGTTGAGCCAAGGGAGCTTTGCAGCTCTAAAGCCACACATCACGAGGCCTCCTCTAAGCTTTCTGCCTCCACCTGCAACTTCCCTTCTTTCCTGGTCGTTTGCAGATGCAAGCAGCCTCACGATTAGAAATATTTAATTTTGCTTTACTGTATGTTCTATTTTTGTTAAATAGATTAGTCTCCACAAGGAAAACCAAATTGCTGACCAGCTGACCTGAAAGCCTGAGACATGCAATTTGCAATCTGTTGGAATATTCACTGTAAGCTGGGTGGGCTGCAGATTGTCCTGAGGGGGCTGGAGGAGGGTTCAAATGAGGCAGCTGGTGCCGCAGCAGTCCAGGCGCGAGGCCAGGGGGCTCAGGCTGCAGGAAGTGGCCAGGCAGAAAGAAGGGCATAGACTAGAGAATAATAGAGACAAAATGGGCAGGACTTGGTGACTCACAGACAGGTGATTCAGAAGGGGCGCTGTGCTGGGAGGCAGGCCGCTGGGTTTCCGGCCTGGGATCCCCCACTCGCTTTGGTTGTGGTCTTTCCTACTGTGTAAGGAGATAAAGTTTATATCATCTGAAAGCTGGGCCAAAAATTCCCCTTAAAGAGAGAACAAGCTTGATGGAGGAAGGAATCTTGATTAGAAGGAAATGTAGGAGAATATCTTCAAAACCTAAGGGCAAGGAAAACTTCCTCAAACAAAGCTTCAAATGGACAAACCACAAGGCAAAAAAAATGGATCAATTTGATTATATCAAAATAGAGCATTTCTGTCAGACAAAGGACTCTCGGACAAAGTCAACAGACAGATGACAGAATGGAAGAAGACTACATTATTAGTCTATTAATATCCAGATTAGACATGACACTCCTGAAATTCAGCAATTTACAGAGAGCAAATCCATCAGAAAAATGGAGCAATTTACAAAAGAGGAACTCAGAGCAAACAGGCACATGAAAGGATGCTCAATATCATTAGGAATCAGAGAAAATTAAAATGATGTCACTTTATATGGATTAAATGGCAAAAATCAGAAATCAGATAATGCAGGTGTTGGTGAGGACTTGGAGACACAGTGGCCTCGTGCATCACTGGTGGGATGTCATAGGAGCAGCTATTCTGGGCAGCATCTGGCACTACTTAGTCCAATTAAGTGTCTACATACCCTCTGACCCAGAACTCCACTCCTGGGATACAGCCTCAAGAAATTCTTATAAGGGGACATTTAGAAGGGTGCTCATTACACACATTATGGTGTGTGTGTGTGTGTGTCTATGTGTGAGAGAGATGGAGGTGACCTGGGGAGAATCATAAGCAGCAGATTTGATACACAGAGAGCAAAATGAATGGATGCATATGACTTAATGAAAAAAGAAAAAAGGATGACATATAACAATACCATTTACATAAATTAAAAATCCAACAATACACTTTGTAAAACTACATACAAAAAAAGGTACAATTAGACTCATTAGAACGCCTCCTGTGGAGAAAGGGGGATGAAAGTGGGGAATGCAGATAAAAAGGAACGAATAAGAAAATGAATGGATGAAGCAGAGCTGAGCCTTGATGACAAATATGAACTCAGTTCTCTGCACCTGAGAGAGGTTAAACAAAATAAAACAGAACCCAGACTTTCTCCTAAGGGCAGTGGAAGCCAGCTGGAGTCAAGAGGGTCTGTGCTCTGTTCATTTGTATGTTGTTCATTCAATCAGTCATTAACACATTCATTCATTCATCATATTTTGGAGATCCTTCTCCTTTGGGCCAGGCACTGAGCTGGGCTCTAGGGATAACATGGTAGACAAATATTCCTGGGCTTTGGTCCTACTGCAAGGCCAAGTACCTAATAGGCTGCTCTGGTGTTAAATGGATCCAAGCTTGGGCAAACCAGGTGGTCCACAGGTTTTACTACCTTTCCATTTCTTGGTTTAGGAAAATGAAGCTCAGATAGGTAAGTCACATGCCCTAGGTCACAGCTGTGAGAGGCAGAGCTGGGATCTGAGCTCAGGTCTGTGGAACTCTGAAGCCTCCTGCTTTCCCTCACACCCCAGCAGAGGAGGAGGAAGAATCATAGCAGTTTTACCCCAGGTAGGCTGCGGTCCTGATCTCAGCTGCGTCAGCTTACTTACTCAAAGAAGGGCTGGGAAGGCTTCAAGCAGTAGGCATGAAAGACCCAAGCCAGAACCTTCCAGCTAAGTCACTCTTGAATTCCTGACTCACAAGAAACTATGTGAGCTAATAAAAGTTTATTGTTGCTTTAGGCTATCACACTTTGGGATAGTTTGTTATGAAGTAATAGAAAATGAATACAAGGTCACAGGAGGAAACAATTCACCCTGGATGGTTCAAAAGAAGAGACTTTATTAAGGACTTCTCACAGAGCAGGGGCAGACTAAGGGAGCAGACCAGGGAAGGTTATATGCCCATAGACTACCAATGGCAGGAACTGTTATTTGGGGGCAAAGGAAGATAGAGTGTCTCTGGAGCTTCATAAGAGTGGGACACACAGAGGAGAAGACATAGCCATGGAGGGAGGGGCACAGCTATTTCCAGAGATGCAGCACCAAAGTTCAGGGGGCAGGTTGCACCCAGACCCCTCTCTCTCCTCCTAGCCTCCAATCTCCAGCCTATGTTCTCCAGTGGCCCAAACCCAACCAGCCCAAGAACAAGAGATCCTGGGCGATGTCACCTATGGGCTCTGCCTCTCAGGGCACAGAGAATGGCAGAAAATAGGTCTGTGGGAGGAGAGAAAAAGAGAGAAAAAAAACAACGGAGGGATATTCCTGGCCCCACTCTCAGCCTTGAAGTTCTGTGAAGGTGACTCTATACAGGGCTGGATCACATGAGTTAGACTAAGCCAATCAGTGCAGCCTATCCTCTAGCTATAGTGATTGGTTCAGGGATGGGCACATGACCCCAGTTAGCCAATCAGGGCTAAGAGGACTCACCTCTTTGATGATGCTTTTGGGAAAATGGGCTTTTTTTGGTTTTTCTTTCTTTCTTTCTTTCTTTCGCTGGATTTGGTGCTGTGATTATGGGAACAAAGAAGCAACTGTGCAGAGACTGAGGATGGAGCTGGCACAGCAGAAAGCAGAGCCAGAGATGGAGAGATGAAGAAGCCTCATCTTGGACCTCATTGTTATCTCTGATTAAGTATGGTTTTCAATTACTTGCACCAGAAGAGTCCTGAATGAAACATTCTCACCCACAGCTTTGATGATTCTTGTGGCAGCTCTCTGGGGTAGGCTGGGCAGAGATCATTAATTCCATTTTATAGATGAAGAAAATGAGGTTCAGTTCTCTTTATCACTTGGAAACCAGTTCATTTAAATTCATAATTAAGTTCACTACACTAGCCTAGGTCTTTGGTGTATATTCTGTCCTCACGTTGTATGGTTTTAGATTTCTGACTTCTATTTCAGTGGCCTTGATTGAAAGCTTATTGAAAGCTGCTTCGAACGCTCTTTAGAAGTAGGTGGCACTCAATTATTAATTTTAACCAAATGAACAAACAAACTGTGTAGATCTCCACCACTCTCCCATCTCTGTGCGCCTCTCTCCTCTCTGCCACTCTGCCTGCAAACTGCAGCCTCTTTTGGCTCTCTAAATTCAAATTTTCAACTCTGTCTCGTCTCCTCAACTTGGCGAGACTGCTAGGCTCTTTTTGGCCACCCCTTCCTGTGCATGGCCTGGAAACTCTCCAGGCAGTAGGGTGGGCAATCATAAGCTCACATCCTTGGTGTCCCTTCTCTCAGGGGTCACTCTCCTCTGTGGTCTATAGCTCAATGTCAGAATGTCATTATGTGTTGCGTCACATAATTTGGCCGGTTTTTTTGGTCACTTAAGGCAGGAGGGTACATCAAGTGCCTGGATATTACTCCTCCACCTTGGCCAGAAGTAGAAGCTCCCCCCACTCAAGTGCTCCAGACACTCTCACCCTAGGCTTTCCCACTGGCTGCTCATCCACCCGGATCCCTCTTTCCCCAGTCATCTCAGGGCTTGCTCTCTCCTTCAAGTCTTTTCTCATGTGTTACCTTCCCAATCAGTCCTCCTCTGGCTGTCCTGTTTAAATGCCCACTCCCTGTCCAATGGTGGCATTTTCAATTCTGCTTCCTCTTGCACATTTTTTTTCCTTTTTGAATAGCAACCACTGCCTTCTAACATACTGTATAATTTACCTATGTAATATGTGGATTAGACTGCCTCCTTGCACTAGACTGTAAACTCTCTGAAGGATTTCTGTTTTGTTTGGTTCATTGCTGTATTCCCAGCTCCCAATACAGTACTTGGCTATAGTAAGTTCTCAAAAATTATTCATTAAGGGAGTAAATGATTGAAAAGATGGTAGGGAAAAAACCCTCAATGGGCACAGTTATGAAGCTTGGAAATTATGATGTGTGGGACAGTAGCTGGTATCCCTTCTGTGTGAACAGCAGCGTGAGAAGAAATAGCTGGAAACTCAGGTTATAGCCTGAGGGGTGGTTTGGAGCTCCTAAAATGCCAGGCTATATCCTGCAGGCAGTGGGGAGCCGTGGAAGGCTTTTAATAAGGAATAACATGTGGGGAGCCGTGGAAGGCTTTTAATAAGGAATAACATGGTCAAGGATTATTTAGGAAGAATAATCTGTTGAGTGTAAAAGTGACAGCCACAATAAATGAGTGGCAGAGAGGGGAGAGAAGAGAAGGGGCACTTGGGGTTTCACAGTTAGCAGGCTTGGCAAGTGGAGGTGGGAGACAAGATGATACCTGCATATATTTCTCTGTAGAAACACAGCTGGTATAACAGGGCAAGCTTAGGTTCCAAAGGATTCCACTGAGTGAGGTGGGCAGGGGTGTGAAAAGAACCTGGGCATTAGAGGTGGCTGACATCAGGCCTAAAACCTGGACCCTGCACTTCCCACCTTGTGAACCCGGCCCAGGTCACACTTGCCACTTGGTGAACTTGGGCCCAATTCACACTTCTCACTGTCTTGAGACCCTTTTCTCCTTCACTACTTCAGAGTCACAAGGGGCCTGAGAGATCCGAGAGCCCCTTCTCTGACCACGCCAGGCAACAGCCCCTCCAAATCCCACAGATGAAATGAGGCACAGAACGCACCCCTAGCTGAGGTCCACTGACTGTCCAACGGAGGAGGCGTCTGATTAACATCCCACTCCCTGTTATGGATGCTGCTACTCATAAAATTTGGGGTGCAAAGCATGAGCCCAAGTTGTAGACGCCAAGCTGGACATCTGCTCCAAATCCCATTGTTGCGGGGGTGAGTGGAGAAAATAGGACATGTTTTCATTACACTGGAGTTTAGAACCTCAGGATACTCTGTTCACAAGAGACTTTAATTCCCAAGACAGCTGTCTAGGGACTAAGGCCATTAAACATGGATTACGGAGGCAGCTCTTCATAAGCTAGTTGATAGAATTACTAGATTTGAGGACGAACAGGGAATTTTTTTGTACATTTCAGAAAGCACTGCAGAGCCTGCACACACTGCAGGGCCTGCACACACTGCAGGGACCCTGCCAAATCACTGACGGGGAATTGACAGTGGTTATGTGGATTAGCTACCAGTACATATGGCTCACTAAGGATCCTGTGTGCTGGAGAGAGAATCTAGGTCACTGTTTTACCACATACTGTGGGCCTATAAAAATATATACGTATGTGTATCTGCACATATATGATACATATATACACATATACAAAATTCTGAACTCTTCATCCATTTACACTAAGCATCTATCAGAGCTGATCAAACACAACAGCAATTAAGTGTATACACCCTCAGCCCTCCAAACCTCAAGTCTTTTTCAAGCTGGTCTACACCCTATGTTAGACAACATCTTATGTAATTTTTATTCTATATATTCAAGATTAAAGTGCATAACATGCCCTTAATTAATGGGACTCCAACCAGTGGGACTCCAACTCAGCAGAGTCTGGCACTGAGGAGAAAAATGGTGGAGTCAGTTCCTCCAGGCCCAGAAAACTGATGGCTGCATGAGGACAGGACACGCTGAAGGTCTCTCCGATATCCACTTCCACCTCTTCTCCCCTCCCTGCCCCTTTCTTTTTGAAATGAGAACCAGGGTCCACCTAAGACAGAATGGGGCAGAAAGGGGAAGAACATTAATAATGACTGAGAGACCACATGTGCCAGGAACACCAAACAGAGATGTGTCATTTAAACTTCATGACAGCCCCATGAAGCAGGTATTAATAGAGCCTGTTGTACAGATGGGAAAACTGAGGCTGAGGGCTTAATAGTGAAAGTTCCTTGGCTAGTAAGGTCAAGACTGGATGAAAACCCAGGTCTTTTGAAGTTAATAATTTTTAAGTCTTCCTTTTTTTTTTTTTAAGTCTTTCCTTTTGTTTTTAAAGTCTTCCTTTTTTTTTTTAAACTGAGACCTAAAGTAATGCATAGTCACTGCAGAAAATTTGAAAAGAATAAACAAAGAGAAAGAATTCCATCCAGAGACAACCACTGTTAACATTTTGTAGAACATTCTTCTAGTCTTTATGTATTTACAGTTTTTTTAAATCAAAAGTGGGGATTTACCACACAAACTTTTATAACCTGTCATTTTCCTCACCAAGTAATGTATTATAAACCATCTTCTATGCCATTAGAGACTATTCCATAACGACTATTTTTAGTGGCTGCCAATAATTCCACTGTGAAAATGAATCCAAATTTATTTAGTGAAGTCCAAGCCCTGGGCATTTAGGTTGCTTCTAGTTTTTCCCCTGCCCCCATCATGACAAAACATGTTGCCCTGAACACGCTAATTGGCCCTGTCTTTGCCCATGCCACGACTGCTTCCTGGGGAAAGCTTTCTAGAAATACAGTTTTTTTAGATTTAAGGGGATATAATACTCCTCACACAGGGCATGAGAAAGTCTGAGTGCTTATTTCTAGACAACATTCTCCTGTCTGCTCCCGTTATCTCTGATTTTCCAAACTCCACCTGCCCTTTGAGGTCAGCCCAGCTGTCTAGACTGGAACTCTATGCCACTGACCCAGGGGCTCCTTCAAAGTTTAAACCACAGTGACCAATAAAATGTGAGCCAAATATATCTTTTAAATAATCCAATAACCATATCAGAAAGTTGAAAGAATCAGGTGAAATTAATATTAATGACCAGTTTTATTTAACCTAATATATTCAGGACAGCATCATTTCAGTTGTACTCAATATAAAATTATTAATGAGATATTTGACACTTTTTGGTACTAAGTCTCTGAAATCCAGTGTGTATTTTACACATATGGACCAGCCCCACTTTCAGTGCTCTTGAATGGGGCTATGGGGGACCACACTGAGAAGTGCAGGTGTAGAATGTGTCTTACTCCCTCCCGTATTCTGATGAAGAACCCAGGGCCTGATGTGAGTGAGTCAGTCACTGAAAGAATAATCACTCCTCCTTCTGATGGTCCTGTCTGCAGCAAGAAGTGAGTCTCCCTGCTGTCACCCCCTAGTGCCCTGAAATGTTCCTTCTTGATGTCCCCATGGATGGACCCTGTCCTGTCCAACACACAGCTTTGTAATGCCAGGGGCCTGGCTGACCTAAACCAGGACTCACAGTCCACCCCTGCCTGATGACTGTTGGGGCCACAGTCCCCAGACAATGAGATGTTTAGTGTGCTGGTGCCTTTGTGTCTATTTTGGGGTGGGGGCTGGCAGGTCTGTGTGCCCAGGCACTGGGTCTGACCCCTGTGGAGAGAGGGGCTGAGTGGAAGCTAAAGGGACTGTGTCCACAGGGAACCTGTGGGACTCGGGGCACAGCTGAGCTCTGGGCCCAGTCAGTGGTGTGCTGGGAAATGTTTAGCAAGAGCTCTCTGAGGAGGACAAATCGGGAGGAAGTCCTGATTTGTAGTGCTTGCTGATTACTGTGGCATGAATACTCCCATCATGGCCAATTTCAAACTACTAAGGTGGTGACATCGCCGAACAGGGAGGGGGGAAGAGACGTGGCCAGTTGGCTCTAATGAACAGATACAAGTCAGTCCCAACACAGCACTGTGCCCAGCTGAGCAAGTGCGGCAAGCAAGGGGCAGAGTGGCCTTCTTTCCCAGTAACAACTGAGGCTGGAGCAACCCTGCAGGGGCCCCATTTTGGGGGGCACTGGGGGATGAAGATCTGGTGATAAAGTGCTGGCTTATGGGCACTGGATGTCACCAAGAGGCCATGGCACTGGGCCAAATGAGGACCATGTATGAGGACACTGAGATCCAGGGACACAGAGACCACTGGAGGCATTTTGGAAGGTGGGGTGGGACTTGCAGTCATGCTATTCTGCAGGTAGGGGCACCATACAAGGAGGTTTCCTTAACGTTGGTATAACCTCCTTTGTAGACAGGCTGGAGTGGGTTTTACATCATATCTGCCTCCCCATGGACATGTACATCTAAAGGCTAAGATCAGATCTGTCCTGCACACCTGTATGCTCTGTTTTAAATGAGTGTTTGCCAAACATCTTTTTGGACCTGATCCTTGCCTCCCATGGATGGAGTGTTATTCTCCAGGACTAGGAAGGGTGACTGCATGAACAATTTTTCCCTGGGCTACCATGCAAATTTCCAGAATACCCAGATGTTAAACTGTACAGAATACCGTAGAGCCTACAGATACATCCCTCTAATTTACTGTAGTAATATTCAGTGTATGTAATTTGAGGACCATTCAGTTGAAAATAGGAAGAAATTGCATTAGAAGTACATCCTTGATCATCCCCTCTTTTCTACCATAACTGGTCAATAACCAAGCCCTGTGGTTTTTCTCCTGCCATGTGCCTTGAATCCACCTGCCCCTCTGCCCACTCACTGCCACAGTTGGTACATCATCCCTGCAGTCGCTCTCGCTTGCTTCTAATCTGTTCTCTCCCACTGCAGCCATGGGAAGCTTCTGAAGAACAGGAGTCAGTGTGCTCCCTGGCTAGACGTCTTTCCGTGGGGTCCCAAGGCACTGGATAACAGGTGCAAAATGAGCTTCCTCCAACCCTTCTCCCCCACGCTCATCCCACTCTTAGCTCACAGTCCTATTCATTCTCCAGTCTCAATTCACAGTCACCTCCCCAGGCAAGTCTTTTCTGATCCCCAGCCTAAGTCAGGCCTCCACATCATACACTCTCCACACACTCCATAACTTTCCACAATTTATATTAAGTTATTCAGGTGATTATGGTTTCCTGCTGGGTACAAGGACTGCTTTTGTCCTGCTCGATGCCATAACCATAGCACGCCCCTCACCATGCCTCTCATACTGTAGGTGCTAGTAAATACCTGCAGAAGAAATGGAAGAGGACAACAACCATTTCTCTGCAACTGTGGCAGGTTTTCTACCTTATGGTCAACATCACTCATAATAAAAATTCCATGGCCCCAAAAAGGTGTTTTATTGGTTCTTAGACGTATAGTTAATATTTTTTACTGAAATAGCTGATTTCTCCTGTTGTTTAAGTCCCCCGAAAAGAAAGAAGGAATGTGATATATATGAGGTATGGCTTTCTTCCCTCTATATGACTGAGGCATCCTCCACTGTAAGAGCACTTTACAGTTTGTAATGTACCTTCTTTATTTCATCTCTAGAGCAACCCAACAAGGGGGCCATTGGTCGTTGGTCTCACTTTGCAGAAGAGAATGCAAAGATTAGAGACCTCCCCCAGGTCACCACTGCTAGGAAGGAGGGGACAGCGTGCAAACCTAGGTCTGTGGACTCCACGTCCAGTGCTCCTTCCGCCACACCAAGCTTCCTCTCCCAGCAAGCTAAACAAGCACCCAAATGAAACAGTGTCACTTCAGTTTTGCCTGGCATTTTTCTCAAATGCTTTCAGAATCATTTTTGCAACTGAAACATCTCTCAAAGGAAGAAAACTAGTTCATCACAGTAATCAAGTCTGTCATAGAAGATGTGTGATGATGTTTGAAAATATAATCCTATGAACATCAGAACTGACAACTCTGAAACATCTCTAGGCTAAATCTGCTAATAACAGTCTTTAGCATTCAGGCTGGCACTCTCATGGGTTTGGTGTGATACATTTCACAGCAGAAATACCCTAACAAGGAACTTCCTCAAAGAGTAACCAGGTAGAGGACAGATTTTAATGAGGCCCAATCCCTGAAAGGGTGAAGTGTCAGTGAAGAATAAAGGCATGAGATGAAACATGTATTTTTGTGAGTCATATGACAAGATGGGGCCTCACATTAGAACATGGCGAACACTTTCTAGGGGTCAGGACTCTTACAGAAAAAAAGTCAAGACATTAGGGCCATCACCTCTGAAGATTCTCCCAGAAAAAAATGTGCTTTGATTAGAATGAAGCAGACACATATAAATTGCAATTACCTCTTCTAAGCCTGCTGTTCACTCACTCACTCCTTCTCACCCACCTACCCACCCACCAACTTAACCACTCATTCATCTTTGTCTATCCACCCACCTGCCCATCTGCCTACCTATCTTATCAATCCATCTATCCACTTACCCACACATCTACCCATCCATTTCTACATACTCACCCATTAATTCATCTACTCATCTCTCTCTTTCTCCATCATCCATTCACCTACCCCCATATCCATCTATCCATTCATCCACTTGACCATCCAACTGTCTACTCATCTGCCTACCTCTCCACTCGTCCTCTCACCCATCCAACCAGCTACCCAGGCTTTCCTGTGTATCTACCATGCATAAAGCCCTGAAGAGATGTTGAAGAGGCTGGAGACAGGGGTGGTCATAAAAGTATCTCTGATGTATTTGTTCCTTTATCATCAGTCGGGAGACTCAAATACAGGTCAGAATGTGAGCTGGGACCTGAGAACAGAGGGTGAATCTCAGACAGACCCTGCCCTCAAGGAGTGGGTAGTAGAAACCTCTGTTGTAAAGCTGGCCACCTACTTGGGAATCAAAATGACTGCAGAATGGAGACTAATGCAAGGATCTCCACATAATGCTGCTTGGGATTGAGGGCCACCACAAGCAGCTTCACCCAAAGCAGCTCTTTTCTTGTCTGTTTCATGGACACCCACCCCCTGGCCAAACATATTATATTACTAAAAACACACAAATGTGGTGAAAGGGCATTAAACAAGAAGGCTATTAACCCTACCACCAAAAACTCAGGTGTAAAAGTACAGTACTGTTTGCTGCTTTGGTAACCACACAAGCTGGCCAAGGAAAACAAAGTTCTGGTGTTGGTCAGTCTCTCACTCTTTCTCATTCTCTTTCCCACTCTTTTATGATTCATTTCTTAACCTTTTAAGATGATGACCATAGTGCCTTTCAATAAAAGTGAAGATAAAGCAACAAGGAGGACTCTGTTTCTGAAACCTCCTTCATACATGTGCCACCTTCACAATTTTTGTAGCCATCTGTGCTTTTCTTTATTAAATATCTGCTTCTTAAAAAAAAAAACTAAAAAAGAAAACTTATCTTGCTACCTTAAATGCTAGCTATACTTTTATAGTACACATTAAAATCAAACACAGCTATTAAAATAATGTGTGTAGGTCCTCAAAAAACTAAAAATAGAACTACCATATGATCTAGCAATTTCACTCCTGGGTATATATCTGAAAAAAATGAAAACACTAATCTGAAAAGATACATGCACCCCAATGTTCCTAGCAGCATTATTTACAATAGCCAAGATATGGAAGCAATCTAAGTGTCCATCAATAGATGAATGGATAAAGATGATGTACACACATACACAATGGAATATTATTATTCAGCCATATTAAAATTCTGCCATTTGCAGTAACATGGAGGGACCTAGAGGGTATTAAACTTAGTGAAATAAGTCAAACAGAGAAAGATAAATACTGTATGTTATCACCTGTATGTGGAATCTAAAAAATAAAACAAATGAATGAATATAACAAAACAGAAACAGACTCACAGATATAGAGAACAAACTAAGTGGTTACCAGTGGGGAGAGGGGCGGAGGGTGGGGTAAGATAGGGGTAGCGGATTAAGAGGTACAAACTACTATGTATATAAAATAAATAAGCAACAAGGATATATTACACAACACAGAGAATGTAGTCAATATTTTATAATAACGTTAAATGGAGTATAATCTATACAAATGATAAATCACTATGTTGTACATCTGAAACTAACATAATATTGTAAATCAACTATACTTTAATTAAGAAAAAAGAGAGCGCAGGTCTGGGTACCACCCTAGATCATCTCTTCTCCTGCCTCTGAGGCACTGTCAGGGACCTGCCACCACCGCTGCTCTCCATGGGCCTCTCTCAGGGGCCTGACCTGGGTGAGCTGAACTGAGGGTTTGGGTCAGGTTCCCCCTTAAGCCTTTGCTTCATCTTTGTTCCTGCAGAAATGTACTTGCTGATTTTTAAATAAAAAGGGAGGGTTAACGAAGTCTTTCAAGGAGCAAATTTGGGGGGAAAAAGGTAAAGTTAGATGTAATTTTAATGTTGATGCGAGTGTAAATGTTAAATGAGGGACAATGATATTGGGCTTATATGTAACAGCTCTTTTGAAAAACAAATTTGAAAACCAATGGAAGAGATTGATAAATCGCTGTATGTGCGAATGAACAAGGATGACCATAAATCACACATTTAGGAGTGTGTGTAAGTATACGTGAGTGAGTGAGTGTGTTTGCTGCTGTGCCTGTGAATGTGAGAATGTGAATTACCAAAGATGGCAAGAACTGAAAGGATGCAACTGAAGCAGTGACATGGGGTCCCATCAACTCCAGTATCTCCTGGAAAATTAACTGTAAGTGTTTGAGGATCTAGAGGACTGTGTGCAGCTGGTATCCAAATGCATCTTTCTTCATCATCCTCTCACTTACTATGTCCCAAGCACTCTGCATGTATAAATCTCTTTAATCCTCACAACCCTTTGAAGAAGGGCTATTGTTATCTGTAGGGGATACTGGAGGGCTCTGCTCATATCCCCTCTTTATGGCTGAGGCACCATCCCCCAACTCCTGGGAGTACTGGATACTGAGGGTCTCAGCAAGGCTCCTTGCTTGGAGCCTTACCATGCCTCCACCATAGGGAATAGTCTTGCCCAAGGATACACCCCTCCCAGGGCCCAGCCATGACCAGTGACTGGCTGATGAGAAGATCTAAAGGCCCAGGCCCATGCCTCACTTTGAACAACGCTGAGGGCCATCCCAGCTCTAGAACTCCTCTAAGGTCAGCTGCGGCCTCAATTGCAAACTTCGGATCAACTTCTTGCTCTGCCCAATCTGCCAGCCTCACTTCCTTACAGTGTATTTCCTAAGCTTATTCTCTTACAAACCTTCTGCATGCAACTCTCTATCCCTGAGTCTGTTAACAGGGAACCCAGCCTAAGGCATTATCCCATTTTACAGATGTGAACCTGGGAAGAGTGTCTCCAGAGTCCACGTTCCTAAGCATTTGATACTATTGCCTCTTATGAAGACAAAGGTAGGCACCCCCCTTGAGTATTTTCCCCACCTTATCCCCACTTCCACTGCCCCTTCCACAATTTACACTGCTCTGTCTAGACCCTAGGTCTCCACTTGCTGTGAAGATTAATAAATTTTCATTAAAATGTTGTCAGGAGGCCAGAAGGGGGAGCTCTCATGCATAAATCACTCACTCAATATAGATCCCAAGAAGAGATATACTCTGCATCTTGGGTAGGAAGTGACCCTACTTTACTACCACTAGCAGAAGGAAGAAAGATTTCTCCTAGCCTGGCAACAGCTCAGCCAATGAAAAGCCACTATACTTCAAATTCTCAATTTCCTCCAATGCATCTCTATTTATAACAGCCCCTCCCAACTTCCCCTTTTCTTCTATAAAAAAGTTTCCTCTCTTTTGCTTAACTGGACTTGCATATGGTTTGCCACTGCTGCATGTCCTGAACTTCAATTCTTTGCTGCTCCTGAACAAACCCATTTTGCTGGTAAAATAATCGGCTACTTTATTGTTTTAGGTTAACATTATCAAATACTGGCTTAAGCTAGAATTCTAAGCTTGAATTCCACTGAGAAAGAAGAAGGAGGGTGGGAGAGTGTTGCAATTCCATTAGAAAATGGATCTTTCCAGCTTCTTTCACCTCCTCATGCTGGGCTGGCCATCAGTCAGGCAGGCACAGAGGGTCACATCCAAGTGTGTGTGAATAACCTCTGTATGAGGCATCCATCAGTGTTCAAAGCTGTGGGACTTGTCAACTGAAATTTATGTCAGCTGTCCTCCCCTGATTGGAGAACACTTCCCTCCTGCTTAGCAAGCTCACGGGCTAACATACCTTGGCACACACTGAGAGGGTATTCTGGCCGCACACAGAGAGAAAGGCATGGGATGCACTAGGACCTCGTCAGACTGTTCTCACAACAGGATCTGGGTGTATCTTTACAGATTTTCCTCAACAGTAGGGAAATCACTAATGCTTAACTATATTATTTACTTTAAAATGTTAGCTCACTATATTCTCAACATTTTTCTTAATGTACATTCTTAGGTTTCTATATGAAAAGACAACCAAACTGTTGCTGGGCTAATCACTATTTGGTTAGAGTAAGCTTGCAAATACCATAATTTCCCTCTAAAATTAGTAAGCAAATGACTTATGATATCTTTACAAATGCTTTTGAAAATAAATAATAAACGAATAGTATCAGCTTTCCCATAATAAATAATAGCTTTAAGATGACTGCACCTAATGGGGAGTTATTGTTTAATGGGGACAGAATTTCAGTTTGGGAAGATGAAAAAGTTCTGCAGATGGATGGTGGTGATGGTTGCACAACAGTGTGAATGTACTTAATGCCACTAAACTGAATACTTACAAATGGTTAATGGTAAATTTTATGGTATGTATATTTTATCAAAATTTAAAAAAAAAAGCAAAGGTGGGGTTAAAAGATTGAGAACTGTTGCCATAGAAAAAGCTTTATAATGTGAGGGAATCAAAACAAATGGTTGGAAAGGATTTTTTTTTTTAAAAGATCACATCTGAGTGTGAAGTGTAAGTGCTTACAGTGTCCCATAGTTACCTCAATGATGAAGTTACAGGTGCCTCTGATTTTCTCTTTGGTGCTTGTCTTATATTTTTCTACATTTTCTATAATGAACATGTATTATTTTAGTAATCACAAAAAGAAATATATATTATTTTAAAATACATGAATAAGAAGAATATGTAACATGGGGTATATAATACCTCCCTCCCCCCAGTCAGGAAAGAAGTGAATAAAATGTAAGTTCTCTCAGTTCTGGAGGCTACAGGTCCAAGATCAAGGTGACGGCAGGGCTGGCTCTTTCTAGGGGGCTGTGAGGAAGAACCAGTTCCACGCCTCTCCCCCAGCTTTTGGTAGCTTGCTGGCCATCATCTGCATTCCTTGGCTTACAGAAGCATCACTCCATCTCTGCCTTCATCTTCTCGTGGGGTTCTCCCTGGATGCATGTCTGTCTGCAAATCTCCCTGTTCTAAGAGGACGCTAGTTACACTGGGTTATCCTACTCCAGTATGACCTCATCTTAATTACATCTGTAATGACTCTATTTCCAAGTCAGGTCACATTCTGAGGTGCTTTGGGTCAGGAGTTCAACATATGGATTTTGGGAGGACGCAATTCAACTCATAACAGGGCTTATTATGAGAACTAAATGGGGTAATACATTTAAGGGCCTAACGTAGCACCTGGCATATAGTGAGCACTGAAAACTATTAGCCATTCCTATTATCATGACATCTGTCATTATAGTAATGTTACTACAACCACCATGTCACCGAATTCTTCCTTTGACTGTTTCTCTCAGGGACCCGGACAGAGTCTGTACACAGGGCTTCTGTAGACGCTCCCATGGGATGATACACTCCCCTACACTGCTTTTCATAAGGAAACAGCTATTTTTTCCCCTTGACTTGAGGAAGTCAAACTTGCAAGCTTTGGAAGGCTAGGCATCAATTCAAACAAATTGCTAAACCACATTATTTTGATCTTTCAAATTTATCTGACAGCAGAAGGAGTAGGATTCTTCCCTGTGCTGTACATTATCTGCAGTCATTTGTGATTGTGTTTAAATAAACGGGGGAGAGCAGCCAAGCAGAACCCAAAAACACAACATTTGGAGACACTTGCATTTAGATTCAGAAGACCTAGGATGCAGATCTGATAGGCTCACCAGCAATACACAGCGGGACCCAAGCATAGCTACTCTGCCTCGCTGAGCTACAATTTCCTAATGCATTCAATCAACAAACGTGTTTCAAGGACTAAGAGCCAGTATTATACAAGGCATCAGAGGGACAGAGAAAATCACATGTCCCAGTCCCAGTCAAGAAGCTCACAGGCTCACTGTCCAGTGGAAAGGGGCAGACGGACACACAAATAACCTGGTCAGAGAGGGGACCACAATATCCTCCACTATTAACATGGGAGAGTCGTTTCTGCTCTCCCTCTCATGAAGCTCATGTGGTTGTTTGAATAGCAAGTTCCTTGCGGGGCAAACCTTATGTCTTACCCCTCCTGCCTGACCCAAGTCTGGCTTAGAAGGGATGCTGGAAATGCTAACTGAAGGAACAGAATATCTCAATGGTTAAGAACATGGGCTTTTGAGTTCACAGCCAGATTGGGCAGCTTTGAATAAACTCTGTCACTTGCTACCTGTACGATATTGGGTAAATCATTTATCTTTGCTCAGCCTATTTGTTTTGTTTTGTTTTTTTAAATCAATGATATGGTTGCTAATTATCTAAACCATTCAATCATTTAACAACTATTTACCAGGCACCTACTAGGTCCCAGGTACCTGGTTCTAAGCCGAAGCAATACAGCAAAAAACAAAGCGCGGTGAATAAGTAAAATAGGGTGCACGTCAAGTGGGGTAACTATTATGAAGAAGAACGAACCGGGTGGAGCTGCAATTTTAAATAGGGTGCCAGGAAGGCCTCACTGAGTAGCTGACACGTGGACAAAGATGTGACATCCGTGAGAAAATCAGACGCAGCTCACTGGGAGGAGTGTTCCAGGCACTTGGAATTACACATCCCCTGCTGGGTGGCTGTTTCGAGCATCACATTCAATAGCATGTGCAGTGCTCAGGACGCTGCCTGGGATGCAGGGGCTCATTAATTGATAGCTATTATTAGAATTAAGTTAATAAATGTAAGTGCATTGAGAAACGAAGGAGGGGGAGACTGTAAATGTACTCTGTGCACAGGGCTAGTCACATCGATGACTATTATTGTTTTTTATTACTCGCAGTTACCTCTAGGAAATGCTCCTTACGGTCTGAAGTCACAGAGGGCCCATGAGCAAATCCCTCTCCCCCTCAGGCCCAGGGAATTGAGCCCCAGAGAGATGCTAATGGGAGAGAATAGGGAGGGGTTAGGGTGCCGCAGGAAGGAGGAGCAAGAGCCTCAATCCCCATCCTAACACACACACATATCGGGGAGATTCCCACAACCTGTGTGAAACAGTGATGCCAGCTATTACAGCAATAATCTGGAAATTGAGATCAGCAGATTCAAGAACTATGGACCCTGTTAATACTTCTGTTGTCAGTTCTGATTATGGGGTAGAAAAAGTCTTTTCAGTTTATAGAAGTCTGGAAGGAGGCAGAGTAGGAGAGAGGGACTGAATTTCTTGATCATGTGTGGATTCAATCCCACAAAGTTAACTCAAGGTTCTACCTTCTGAGTTTCTACCAGGTGTAACGTGCCAGGTGAACTACTCTGGGGACCAGAGGGATGAAGACCTGTGGTCCCCGCAAATCTGGGAGCTACTGACTCACTGGAGGAGACAAATATGGCTCTCACACAGGCTGAATGCAAGAGGCAGGGGTAGGAGCAGAGGGCAGCAGAGTATAAGGGAGATGAGTCTGAAACCCTCTACCTGGTGTCGGGAAGGTGATGGATGTGATTAGGTTGGTGCTAAACCTAATGTAGAGATAACAGTTAGCTTACAGTGAAAGTCTCTCTTGAAAATGTTTAAATTTTCCATAATGACACGCAGATGTCCCCCAGAAGCAGAGCCTAGGACAGGAAATCGTGTGCAGGTGATTTATTACAGACACTTTCTCAAGAGAAACCTGTAAGGGACAGACGAAGAGGGAAGAGGCCAAACTCAGATGTGTCTTCAGAGCAAGCCTCAGCCTAATCCCGCGGGGAGCTCCAGAGGTGAATCCCACAGGTGTTTGACTACCACTCCAGCCAGTCATCATTGCTGCAGTTCGCTGGGTGGGATGTGAGTCCCAGGCACCTCCCCGTTGGGAGGCTCCAATTGCCCAAGGGGTGGGCTGTTAGCAGGAGAACCTGCACAGCTGGATGTGCTCAGAGGATGGGCAAACCTCACCAAACCCCTAAAAGGGATCCCAGGAGATCTGGCTGGGGCACCAACAGAATCTGCTGTGGTTAGTTTCTGTGTATGATGCTGAGTGGTAATTCTTAGGGCCATGGGATTTTGAGTGGCATGGAGCCAGACTAAAGGGAGGAACACTGGGAGGTCTGTGGGCAGATGCTTTCCACCTTTAAGGTAACTATCAAATCCCCAGAGTGAATGGTAGCAGGGAGAGAACTCGAAAGTGTTCCTGTATCTTTAATACAAGTTAACAGATTTGTTTATTGTTGAGAAAATTAAATGAGATAATATATGTGAAACAGACTGGCACTTAGGTATAGAATGATTGTTGGATGTAAGTCTGAATATTGATTAGATCCACATAAATTGTTTTTTGAAAAAATCACCACCATAATAGCAGTGGTAATAATAACAACAATAATAATTGTAATAGTAATGATGGTGCAGTTATTGGGTGCTAAACACCACTGTTATTTCTCACATAACCCCTATGAAGTAGGTTATATTTCCCTTCATAGATGAGGAAAGTGAGGCACAGAGAGGTAAATAATTTCCCTGAGGTCACACAGCTCTAAGTAGTGAACTAGGCTGTGGCCTCCTTTTGTCTGACTTTTCAAATTTGCATTTCCTGTTACAGTTCCTCACTGCCATGCCCCAGGCAATGGTGTGTTTTGTCGGAGTTTGTGGGTGGACTCCTTAGCTAGGGAATAAAGGGAGAGAGACTAAGTTCTCAAATCAGCTCCTATGTTAAGTTTTTGTATGATACAATTCCACTGCAACTCCCTGGGTCTGGGATGGAGACAAGTAGGGTGCAGAGGAAGTTCTAGAAGGGTTTGCTGTTGATTATGGCCAATGGCTAAGAAAGACTCATGAAAGGGGGACCTTAGGACAGGAAACCCTGAGTGGTGTCCAGAGCTAGCAGTTGGTCAATGGGATATGCCTTGTTTTCTAGGACATGCAGTAGGCACATCACACTCAGATTGTGGCAGATCTTCTGACAAGTTCTCTAGTGATCGTCTCAAGGATAAAATCGAGAAACAGGCAGAATCCTGAGAGTCCAGGGGATGGAGTCATGACTGATAAAATGACCAGCCCCAAAATGGTTCAAATCCTAAATTGGTAGAATTTTCTCTACTTCTAGATGGAGTTCCTAGTGCTCCATTTCTTGTCTCACTCAAATTCAACCTAAAAAAAAAAATCTACAGGCTAAATGATGACATAAGGCACAAATGGGTGGCTGGTGAGAAGCTTCTGTATTAAAGAATAAAACCAGGACCCCAAAGATCAGACAGGCAGGAGAGATGGGCCAACTTGAACAAGATGCTGTTTAACTCATTCGTGTGTGTGTGTGTGTGTGTGTGTGTGTGTGTGTGTGTGTGTGTGTGGTGTAAGTCTCCTCTTTGGATAAAAAAGTCAACTGCATAACTTCAGGGTCACAGTAGGGCCAGGAAACAGTGGGTGTGAAATAAGCGGGGCTTCAGCCAACAGTGCGGTTTCCCTGGACGAGGAGCTGGTTGACTTCCTCTAACCACCTGATTCCAAGTGCCTGGAGTGACTGGAATCCCACCAAACTAGCTTACTCTATGATGTCCTCTTTTCAGATAACATGCTGGCAGGGGGAGGAAGGAGGTAGTATTTGAATCTTGGAGAGAGATTTTTAAAAAATTTTTGCATAAAAACTTGAAGTTTAAGGGACACACTGGTGAAGGCTGGATTCTTGTTCTCCAGCAACAAATACAAATAAATCAATAAACTCTGCAAATCACCACCTGCTGTCTTCGTCACCTTCTTAGTGAGATCAGTTAGCGACAACAGCCATCAGAGGTGATGTGCCTGGACCTGAGGCTGCCAGCCTCTCCAGACAGATGTTAAATTGAGATGTCCAGACCTGAAGCTGGCTGGAGAGGTTGGGCAGAGGATGAAGAACAGCTCTGTTATTTGGAGGAACTCACGGGTCACCCTCTTTGCAGCTGTGATTGCTTCTACATGAGGTCTGCCAACAGGGAGTGAGGACGTATTCACAGGAAACACTTTAACAGGGACAGGCCCTCTTCTCACAATCAAAGATATTCCCAGAAGCTTCTTTCAGTTTCTCTATGGACAAGAGCTCTTGGAAGCCTCATGCCCCGACCCAGACCTGGGGTACATATCCTCGGTAACTTTCTGGAGCAATTATTACACACATTACATTTTCATGACAGGACGTAACAAGATTCTCCTTTTCAGCCTCTGTTACAGGCACCACAAAGTTAACGTGAAACATTTACTAACGGGGGAATACTGCTGGTCAGAGCCATCAGATCTTAGTCTGGCATATCCAAAGGATATATCCACTTTGAGGGCTGGTAAGTCATCCTTGTTTTAAGAAACTGATCACTCTCAGGAAAATTTAAGCTTTGATTTCCATCTGGATACTTAGCACATGTCCGTAAGCAGGCTTGGAAGGGTTATAGGTATAAGCTTGTCAATGAATTAAGTGCCTCTTTGGTAGAAAGGCCTCCTTGGAGGAGTCTGTTAAGCCACAGTATACAGCCCTGAGTGCTGGGGAGGGGGCAGCTGGCATTGTACCCTTGCTCCACGGGCATGGCCCAGGGAGAACCCGCAGACGGGCACCTTGCAGTTACCCACATATAGAGTTCTGCTGAGGAACTGAGGGAAAATCAAGGACAGCTCCCTCGTCTTTACTCCCATAAGTAGAATGGAGCCCTCCCTCCAAGGGCCTTGAGCTGACCCTGGACAGTGCCCAGCAACTGTTCATCTAGTGTCTCCCTACTGGGCAGGGAGCTCTTGAGGGTCAGACCCCGTTATTCCTCTCTACGCTCCCAGCTCCCAGCACAGGGTCTGCTAAGGAGCGAATGGATGGAGCAACAAACACATCTCTGCCAGATTTAAATTCAAAAAGAGTGTGTGTGTGTGTGTGTATGTGTGTCTGCATGTGTGTGCACATGTGCACATCTGACAGAGCTCCACTGGGACTCTTGTTAATAGTGGGAATTTTTTAGCCCTGCTGCAAAGCCACCAAATCAGGAGTTCTGGGGTGGGGCCGGGAAATCTGAATTTTTAATGAACCTCCCTGGGAGATTCTCATACATATAGAAGTTTAGGAATTCTTGCCCGAGATGAACCCTGCTGAGCTGGGATTCTCAGAATGCCCTGGGCTTTGGGGACCTAAACAGACAATTCTAACCTGAGTTTCTGGTGACATGTTTGGCAGAAGAAGGGTTTCCAGGTGAGAAAGCACTCTGAGATTTGCAGACCAGAGAGAAGTAATGACAGGGCCCCACATCAGAACCGTGCACTCAGGGAATCAGAGGTGGCAGGACCCTCAGGCCATTGGTGTGCAGGGAAAATACAGATCCTGTTTCCCAGTGTTCTCTGAGGAGGGTTGCCGGCAGGAGAGGTCCTGAGAAAAGGAAACAGAGCTGGTCTCCAAGCTAAGCCAGATATCTAATCTGGGATGCCTGGAAGAAACCTCTTCTTCACACACCAACGGGTGGCCACAGGTCAAGCTCCCAGGCAAGAGTACATACTGAATCAATTGAAATTGAGTCACAGATATAATTAATTTAATGTGTTCAAACGATTTCCCATATAGTAAACACATTGAATGAGGGTGACCCAGAATAAACTGTCTGCTTGAGAGTGGAAAAATGGATACGGGGTGTGCTGTATAATGAAAACCCTTCAGCAAATAGAAAATGCTTCCATTTATTTCTACCTCCTGTTCCTTTCCTTTCTAACTCTTTATTTATGGCTGAACTTGGCCTTCTGTGGTCTCCTTGGACCACAGGGACACTTTTTATTTTGTCAGAAGATGGTCTTTTCCCCCTGATCAGAACACAATTTTAATGAAACCTGCTTACAGCCTGGTGACAAGCACATGTTAACATGTGAAGAAGGGGATAAGGAGGAAGGGGTAAAAAGTGAAGAACTGTTTCACTATTGCAATTTCTTTCTCAACTAATGGAGGACTTGCACAAAGAGGAGGGAGACAGCACGTAGTGTGGTGGGGGCAAGGCAATCTGAGCAACTGTTCTGGCTAAATCAAACCTTCTTTGCATGTGATTTTGAAACTCCCCACCCATATCTCGGATACTCAACATGAGGCAGCTGAATTTGAGGATCTCTAAGACTGCTTTCAGTTCTGACATTCGCTGAATTATGAGTCACAAACCAGAGCAGGCATAAATATGTGTCAAGGAATTTCCCATTAAAAAGAAACTCATCTCCAAGCTGTATGAAGCATTCCAGGCAGCCTCATCTAATTGCTCATCAAGTAGGGATTATGTATTATTTGGCTTTGGTGAGAGGGAGCCCTTAGGAGTAGTTATAAATGCTCTCCAACTAAGATACATCAGGCATCTAGACAAAATGCCAAGTTCTAGGATTAGGAGAGGCTTCCTAGATTCTGTAGCTCTCTATCCAGCCGTTTCAATTTGGGATACTAGGAATTCACTCTATTCAGTAAGAAAAAAAGCATGAAAAGAGGACCCGAAAAAGTGTACCCACATGTTGAGACAGCTTTGCTGCAATGCTACAGGTGGGACTCCAAGCAAATCCCAAGCCCCTCTAAGGCTCAGCCTATGAGTTTGCACCACAAACAGAAAGCACTTCCGAAGTACTTGGTGCCCTTGGAGCCCTTCTGAGGTGGGGGGGTCTCGGGGATGCGGGGCAGACTGGGGAGGGGGCCAATCGCAGGGCTTTGGGCTCCTCCTGTGTTCACCTGAGAGACCCCTCTTTAATCTGTATTATGTACCAGGCACCACGTAAAATTTTATAACAAAAGGTTCTGAGGATAAGAAGATAATTTTGAAACCACTGGGCTGAGAAAAACCGTTAGATTTCCAGTCTGGGTCTCAGCTGTGCTATGAACACGGCCTTTCCTGGTAACCATATAGAGCCTTTACTTCTGAGCTGTGGGAGCAGATGCCCAGGCCTCAGGTCAAAAGTGGCTCTACTCAAGAATTTGGAAACCTCCTTCTTTTTAGCAAATCTCCATACTGCCCACTGCCCAGAGCAGTGGTTCTCAAACTCTAGCCTCCATTAGAATCTCCTGGAGGGTCTGTTAAACCACAGATAGCTGGGCCCCAACCCTGGAGATTCTGATCCAGTGGGCCTGGGGACAGGCTGCATAATTTGCATTTCTAACTGGATCCCAGGGGATGTGGCTGCTGCTGGCTGAGGTGCACTTGGAGAATCTTGGCCTGTGAGATGAAGGCCAGCATCCTTAGCTTGCGTCTACAGAACTGGGCTCCAATTTACCTGATCAGCCTCATCATCCTCCCCTTCAATATTCCAGACAAAGTAATTGTCCCTGCTGCATCCCTCCCCTGCTCACCATGCTCCTGGCTGGACCTCCAGCTCACTCTGCATGTCTAAGGCACAGCTCAAATGCTGCCGCTTCGAAAAAGCTTTCCCTGACTTTTTCATCAAAGGTCACAGAAACCCCTCTGGGCTCACACAGTCTCCCCCATGGTGCTGAGCACTTTTAACCTCTTATTGTCATTTGAGTCCAGGTTTCACCCTTGCACCTGGACCATGGGCTCCAGGATGGGGAGCCCATCTTACTCACTTTGGCATTCACATCATGGTCTACAGTCAGCACCTACCTGCACAAGCCCTGGCCTGTGAAAGCAGCAATTCAAGCCTGAGAGCGCACACAAAGGAACATGAACGTTTAAGGAATATACCAGTCAGCTCATCTTATCTACTCCTAAGACAGACTGATTCTCTAAATGACTCTTTAAATTAGAACAAAGGACAGCACTTCAGCCACTTCAACCTATTTAGGCAAATTGTCCTTATTTTCTGGGAGCAGAGTTAATGACAAATAAATCATCATGAGACGTAAGTAACTATCACTGATGTCCACTACCAGAGGCAGTATGATGCAGCAATTAAAAAGCTAGACCCAGATTTGAATCCCAGCTCTGCCTCTGATTAGCCCTGGTATTTAAATGCTCTGAGCTCCAGACTCCTCACCTTTAACAAGGATAACAGCACCTACTTCCCATGTGTGGCATACGGATGCAGTGAGACCATTACCACAATAACAACCACTAGCATCTACTGAGTGCCTAGCACTGGGCATACACCATTGAACCTAATCTACATTAAGTGCCCAGCACATGTCTAGCACATAATAAGCATCCAGGAAATAGTAGTGATTCTCATTATTGCTAATTTTCCCAATTTCCATGCAAGTCGTTATCCCCATTTCCCAGCTGAGAATCTTGAAGCTCAGAGCCAGTAGCTTGCTCAACAGATACTAGCAGTTTCACTTTGTAACAGCGGATCTTTATAACCACTGTGAGAGGGAGGTATTCCCATTTGAGGAATGAAAACTCTAGCTTGAAGATGGTAACTTGAATATGAAGGCCCAGGATTTGAACTTGATTTTGGGTGTAGAGCTGGCCCACCTTACCCCACCCCACTCCATCACCTGGTGGATTCTACCTGCTTTGTGTGCAGTCAACTCACTATGGCCTTTCTAACCCTAACCTAATTTAATCTAATAGATTGTAATATAATAGAATCTATGAGGGAAGTTACAGAGAAGCAGTTTCCCAGCGTGTCGGGGAGCACCACCGTACCCGCCCGGTTCAGCAGTCCCGCAGCCGTACAGCCCACAGGACGTTATCTCAATGATAGAGAAAATGCACCGTATACCAGACAGCCTCCTTGCCTTGTACATCTCCCAGGGGCACTAAGAAAAGCAAAGCCCGAGGGCCTGGGACTGACCGTGACCCCAAAGAAGTTGGTCTCATTCATGGCGTTGAGGATGATCCTGCCCAGCGTGTGGTCCGTGTAGTTGAAGTCCTGGATCCGCTGGTGCCGATTGCTGGCGTGCAGCGTCTCCATGGCCCTCTGCAGCGTCTTGGCGATGACCCAGATGCCGTCGTAGGCATACCCGTGGAACTTGCTGGGCCCCACGCCTGACCGCTTGCTGTTGTACTCCCTCTCATACTGCTGTGGTGTCTGGAAAACAAGGAGGCCACGTGAGACCTGGGACACCAAGTTACAAACCCCGCTGGGTTACCAGGCAGCTGACACTCTCCTGTGCTCACTGTGAGCCAGGCACTGTGCTTGGCTCTGAATGTGCATGATCTCATCTAATCACAACCACCTTGTGTGGTGGTACTGTTATTGTCCCGGTTTACAGATGAGAGAACTGACTCAGGAAAGTCAACTTGCTTCGGGCCAAGTGAGTGGCAGGGCTGATATCCTAATCCTGGCTGTCTGCATGGCTGGGGTGAAGGAATAATGCACCCTAATCAGGCCTCCTCCTGACATTTGGGGGTCTGGAGCTAGAGGCCTATGTACCACATGTCTAAATATTAAGTTACAGGGAAGCAAACAAACTGTTCAACAAAATATTTTCTATTTTTCCACCATAACGGGTTAAAGGAAGGTAAATATACCTTCCTAATGATCTGGAATGCCAAGTTTGCATTCAGAAGTCTGGGGGTCCTCAGAGTTTCAATCTGGACACAGCAGCACCGGGGTAGCTGGCCTTGCTGGGTGGCCCACCCACCCCTTCCCTTCCCACCCCACTCCATCCCACAGTTCAGCCAAGCTCAGTCCATACCTCCTCCCCCTTCCAGCATCAGCAGCCATTTGACCATCCCAAAGGCTCAGTCCTCCCTAAAGAGGCTCCTCAGGAAGTGGCTCCAGCCATGTGGGCTGGGAATTCAGCGCCTAGGAGGTGGAGGGAATGGGGGGTCCAGGTGGTCATGGCCCTGTGGCTTTATGGATTCTGAACCCCTTGGGGCCTGAGTGAGGTCCTCTTAGAGCATGGGGCCCAGGGCAGGGCCCAGTTGCCCAGGTGTAAAGGCCATTCTGACCTCTACATTGTGCCCTTCCCTTTTATCTTCCATAATATTATAGCATAACTCAGCATTGGAAAAAAATTTTTTTTCTTCTATTGAGCTGAATTTCATAAAAGAATTTCATTGGTAATATTAACATTCTGATTGAGGCCACAAAGTAATGAAACTGCTTTTTTACTCTAGTCCCTGAGGCTTATACATCCAAATGAATGCCACTCCAGGGGAACCCATTACCCTCAGCCCTTCTGTGGGCCTTTTCTCAAATCACTTCTGAACTCCTCTGCTAGAAATGTCATCAGAGCCCACGGCTAAGTCTTTGGAAAAACCCTCCTTGGGGACAAAGCACACATAGAAACTATCAACTCATTGCCAGTTTATACCAGGAAAGGCCCTTAGAGACCGCCACATATGCCCCCTCAACCTGCAGCTGGAGACACAGAGAGATCTAGAGACTTGCCCAAGGTCACACAGCTTATGTGTGCATGTATATAGCTAGGCTGGTCCCATTCCATCTTTGCTGCTTCTCTCTCATTTGACCTTTGAGGGCATAACTGCCTTTTGAAACCCACCCCAAGTTGTTAGGGGCCATGCTGAGTGCCCAAGGAGGGTGGTGAAGCCGAGCTGTTGAAGGCTGGGTCATCCTGTGACTGGAGCTCGAGTCTCTTGCCCTTGACTCAGGTTGTTAGCAGAGCCAAGGTACAGCCGAGTCCCTCGAACTGTGGACCCCAGGGATTCTGCCTGACCAAATGTGAATGGTGTCCTAGCAACGAATCCACCACCTCCTTTATCATTTCGGCTCCTATTGGATGTGTTAGGTTTTATCCATCTATGATTTCCTTCAGAAATTCATCATGTCCAGCCATCACTATTCTGTTCATCACTCAAATTACACAGCAGAAGCTCTTCAATTCCAAGGGTTCTTCAAGGAGACAGCACTGTCTGTAGCCCAGCCCCACTCCCCAAGCCCCTTCTCACAAGTAATTGCCACCCACCCGCCGGCTCTCCCAATCATCCTTTGCAGTCTCACTCCTCCTGGGGAGCATGAAATGGTCCATTATGAGGCTTCTCTTCCTTAAACCTTTTGGGTCCTTTGATCACGTCGTTTGTCTGCACCTCAGGGCTGTGGCATTAGATACTTACTCTGCCAGAAAGCTTCTTCCCCAGCTCTTTGTGTGATGTTCTTGGCACCCAAATATCAACACTTGTCATTTCTCAGGGCGGGCTTCCCTGAGCCGCCCTTTCCAAAGCCCCCTCCCCCCAGGCATTCTCTATCTGCTGGTTTTACCTTCTTTATTGCTCTTTTCATTTCCTGCAATTTACCTAACCGAAGAATTAAGCTCCATGAGGTTAGGTATGTTATCTGTCTTGATCACAGAACCCAGAACAATACCTGCAGAGATACTTTCTAAGCCTCAATTTCTCCCTCTGACAAGCGAGGAGGTTGGACCAGGTGATAGAGAAGTTTCCTCTTGGTGACTGAGGCAGGGGCCTGGCACAGTGGTAAGAATGCAGGGTTTGGAAGCAAGACGACATGCCCTGGATCCAGCCCCAGCTCCATGGTTTGCTAACTGTGACCTGGGGCAGGGTCCTATCTCCTCCAGGTCCCCGCATCCTCCCTTGCTTGGTGGCTGTGAGGGTTCAGTGAGATGAAGTATGTGCAGCGCCAGTCCCACGTCCAGGACATGGTAGGTCCCCCACAAATGCTAGCCATGGCTATTAATAGTACAGGTGGTTGGTTACCTGGCCACCTGGCACGGCTGCTCACCCAGGATGTCCTGAAGACCCCAGACTGCACCGAGACTGGTACTGACAACAGTCAACAGCCCTCCCATGAACATCCTACCTTTTACTTCCTCAGCTAATTTCCAATTATTGGACATTTAGGCTGTTTCTAATTTTTCCCAATTACAGGCCTCCAAAAAAGCACCCCTGTATCTAAATTTTCTGAACACACACTGATAAGTATGTTTTCAGAAGAAATTCCCAGATGTGTAATTGCTGAGGAATTGCTGAAGGTATAAGAAACTTAAATGTTATTCACACATATATAGGGCCAAATTATTCTCCCCAAATATGAAAAGCTAAAATCCCATTGTGAAAAAAATAAATAAACAAAATAAAATCCCATTGTGTATGAAAGTATCCATTTCCCTGCATCCTGGAGCACAATAGGTATCTCAATTTTTAAGATCATTGTCAGTTTCTTAGGTTAAGAAAAAAAAGTGTATCTCCTCTCATTTTAATTTGCATTTCTCTGATTAATGATTAAGAAGGAGCTCCTTTCAAATACTGATGGGCAACTTTCACTTCTGAGGTGTGTTTCCTCTTTATATCAGATTGCTATGGTAAGAGTCACAATTTTCAGTGTTTTATTTCAAAGCATCCATGTTATTTTTCCATCTTTCACTATTTGGCTATATTTTTCTTGATTTTAAAATGCAACTGGGGGCAATTTCATCTTATTAATTCAGCTATTGGCTATATTTCTCTAATTAATTGCTTAAGCATAAAAGGAAGGAGGCCCCTTTGACCTCTTTCCTGGATCTTGCTGCCGTGAGGCTTTCTCTGATGCACGCAAAGGCATCTGAGGGCTGGTGGTATCTCTTTGAGTCCTGCTTGTTCAACCTAATGTTTACATTCAGATGACGTCTCCAGACCTCTTTCCCATCCGGGACAAGCCACTGGGGGCATCCTTCAAGGATTCTGTGACCCTCTTAAAGTGGGGTGGGGGGTTCAGACCTGAGCAAACAGACACAGTATGGTCTCACCAGGAGATCAATGAGTGTGATTTTTAAACTTCTTTGATATAGTTTATTGGCAATATTTTTTTGCGTGGACAGTAGTGGGATCAAGATCAGGCTGTTTATTCGGTTTGACATTGGAGCCAACACAAGCCCCTATATATTTTTTCATATGTACCACCTTAAATCCCTATCTTTTCTATTTCACAGAACTGTTCTTCATCCAAGGGAAAGGAGAGTGGAGAACACTGGCAATGTGGCTGTTTATTTCACTTCTATGGGTAGAGTCCTTGGAGTGGGACACCGGTGTAGCTTAGCTCTGAAAGGTGACCTCATGCTCACTGTCTTTGCAAGCATGGAGTCGAAGTCATTGCTAACACACTACAGCCCAGACCATTCATCACTGTTCCCAGGTGAAGCTGGCTCCAGTCTCCCTCAGGCAAAACAATGACAGCAGGAAGAAACACTCTCACAATCGTCTGAGAAAAAGTAATAGTTGTTCTTAAAGCAGGTCTCCAATTATGCAGGGCAGAAGAATTTCTTCCATTGTAAAGCTGACACTGAAAGCTGATTGATTACTCATTCTCTGAGGTCAGGTTTATCATGAGATGCTAAAAGTTTCTGAGAACATAACTTTATATAGAGAGTCCCAATTACTGACAGGTTGTGCTCCACATATTTCTGAAAGACAGTTAGTTGTTGGAACCTAGAACATATTTTCCCACAGAAACTATGTTATAAATAGTGGTGCCGTTCCCAGGCTAGCCCACACAAGCTTGCTACCGCACAGTGTGACTAAACTTTATGGGTCTGTCATTCCCACAGTACTGAGCTGAGTCCTGCTTTCTGGGAGATGGGAGTCTCATGGACAGAAGAGAGGAGGAGGAGGAGACAATCCCTTCCACATCTTCAACTGACATCCCCCAGGGGCAGCAAAACTGGCAGAGTTTCTCTCTAGCATCCCTTGTGGGATGCTAGAAACACAGCCTCATTTGGAAGGTACACTAAGGGATAATCTGATTCCTATACTCCAGTTTGTAGGTCACCTGGGGAGCTTGTTAAAAATGCCAGGTCCCTACGTTTTGTTCAGTATGTCTGTGAGATAACATCTGCATTTTTCAAAAATACACAGATTGGTTACCATTGATTAAGTCCCTCTTACAATCTGATTATAGGACCTCCTTTCTCATTAGCAACTTACAGGTGTTTGTTGAGCCCTTTCTGAGATTCCTCCAGTGTTGGCAGAAGGCAGAACTTTCCACTTAAGGAATGCCTGGTGTCTATGAGACTAGTCTTCCAGATACAGAGTTTACATCTCTCTCCCTGTAACGTGCTACGTCTTCCTGTGGAGTCGCAAAAAACATGTCTGCTCCCTGTAATTCACAGCGGTGCCTCAAAGGGCTGAAGTTAGTGACATGCTTACCCTGTCCCCAACTTGCCACTCTTCACCTTTTAAGCAAAACAGTCTCAATTCAGACTTCTACTCTGACTATGACAAAATAGGTTACATCAGACTAAAGCTCTCATAAAGAACATTCAGGAAAGCAGAATAAAATTTTAAAACAGCATCAGAAAGCTGGATATCTAGAAACCAGGGTATCTAGGACTTGAGGAACCAATATCCTGGAGAGAAAAGAAATGTTCTGAGAAGAGTCCAGCATTCTTAGCTGCTTCCTCATGAGGCATTTGCTGATTTGTAAGTAGGAATGCTAGCTAAAGGAACAGAAAACACTGGATAAGAGTTTTCAGCAGACTCTCAGAGACTGGAATTAAAAACGCTGTAGTTCAGGGTTATCAGGGTGGCAAGGCTTGTAGGGCCAAGGTCTCAGAGGAAAAGGAACCACAGAATACCAGAATGCAGACTGACATTCACATTTGAAATATTTGGTGATAACTAAGCTACATAAAGAAAGAGACTGAGAAGCCCCCCCCCCCAAATGGTGGCTAAAGGACTAAGATAACAAGCAGATGTGTTAAGAGTCTCATGATATCAGGAAGACAAAAACTGGAATCCAGGGCCAGTAAACACCCCTGGGTTTCAGTTTAGAACACTGAACCACAAACAGGATTAAGGGCAAACCAAACGAGATCAGGCCTTATGAAAACTAAAACCAGGCCTGGAATCATCTCAATTCTTGATTGTATAAGGTGCTCTGCTCCTATGCTAACTGCTTGCTTGAAGAGAAATAAATCTTCTCTGGAGAAAAACAACATCATCTGTAGCCCCTTTAATTTTTCATGTCCATTCAATTAGTAAAATTTTCTAGATATACCACATGATAGGACAAAATTTTTTTAAAAAGAAAGAAAAGTAAAGAAAGAAAGAAGTAGGGAGGGAGGGGAGGCAGGGAGGAAGGAAGCAAGGAAGACAGGCAATAGAAGCAGACCCACAGATGATCCAAATCTTGTTGTTATTAGACATGGACTTTAACGTAGCAGGTTTGTATGTCCAAGAAAACAGATAAAAGATACAGAATGGCACCAGAGAACTGGAAACTATGAAAGAAAAAAAAGAGTAAAATGAAAATTCTAAACATAAGAAAGACAACAAATGAAATGAAGAACTCAATAGATGGATGAGGCAGCATATTAGACACAGAAGAAAGGTTAGTGAACTGGAAGAAAGGCTAGTAATATTCAGACTGAGGCATAGGGAGGAAAAAAGAATAGAAAATAAGAAATGAACATAAGAGATATATGGAATGTGTTGAAAATGCACATGTATAATTGGTGCCCTGAAATGTGAGGAAAGAGAGAACAGATAGAAGCAATATTTGAGGGATATCATCCTAGAATTTCCTCAAATACACATCAACCCACTGATTCATGAAGTTCTGTAAAGCTCTGTAAACTCCAATCAAGATAAACCCAAAGAAAATCTCACTTTCGCACAGCAGAGTAAAACTGCTGAACACTCAAGCAAAGACAAACATCTTCAAAGCAGCTAGAGAAAAGAAAAGGGTGCATTGCCTTCAAAAGACCGACAATAAGGCTGACTTAATAGAAACAATGGATGCCAGAAGACAATGAAATGACATCTTAAAGTGCTAAAATAACAGACCATCTAGCATTCTACACTTAGTTAATATACCTCTCAGTATTAAAGGTGAAAGAAAGTAAATTTCACACAATCAGAAATTGCAAGAATTTGTCTCCAGCAAACCCATTATAAAAGAAAGATCAATGGGGGTTCCTCAGGCAGAAAGAAAATAATCACAAACAGAACAGAAATGAAGGAATGAAGAGTAATGGAAAGTGTAAATATGTGAGTAGATCTAAATGAAACATGACATCAGGGCAAAGGACACCCAAGGAAGTCTTACAGAAGAAGAACAAAGATATGAGTTAACACTACTAGGCATCAGAACTTATTCTGAAACTTCAATTATTAAGACACTGTGGTATTGGTTAAAGGATAGGCAAATAGACCAATGGAAGAGAACAGAAAGTTAAGAAACAGATCTACACACTATATAAACTCATTTAATTTACAGCAGGAGGATAGAGAGGATTCTCAGTAAGTGATTCTGAATCATTGTTTATCCATATGAAAATATTAATCTTGATCTTACCTCAGACCTCATATAAAATCAATTTCACATGAATTGTATACCTAAATGTGAAAGGTAAAACAAGTTTCTAAAAGACAAGCTAGAAAAATATCTTTATGAGCATGGGTGGGCAAAGATGCTTAAGCAGGACATAAGTAATACATGTAACTGTCTAAGAATTCATATCCAGAATACAAAAAGAACTTCCACAAATCAGTAAGAAACAGGCAGAGAATTCAAGTGGAAAAATGGGCAAAAGACTTGAATAGGCAATTTATAAAAGAGGGTATCAAAATGGGTAATAAGGGTATGAAAGATTCACAACTTTATTAGGCATCAAGGAAATGTAAATTAAAACAAAAATGGGACACCACTACACACCCACTAGAATGGCTAAAATTAAAAAGCTAACAATGCCAAATGTCGGTGAGCATGTGAACCAACTGGAACTCTCAATCACTGCTGGTGGGTGTGTAAATTGGTACAACCACTTTAGAAATCTGTTTGGCAGTGTCTACCAAAGCTGAACATATGCATTCCCTATGACTCAGAAATTCCACCCCTAAGTATGCACCCAAGAGTAATGTGCACATATAGTCGCCAAAATACATTAAATATCTAGAAATAAATCAAATAGAATATGTGCAAGAATTCCACATGGAAAATTACAAAACATTTCTGAGAGAAACTGAATAGACTGGAAGACTCTATATTATTATCAGTTTTTCCTAAATCAATCTATAGATTCAGTAAAGTCCCAACAACAAAGGAGAGCAGATTTGTGTGTAAAAACTGACTCACTACTCCTTTCTCCCACCTCTGAGGCTGCTGTATTGATGAAGGAAGAAAATGACAATTTGTCAAGCGCCTATTGTGTGCTTGGCAGTACTTGGCAAGATATTTTCCTCTATATTACCTCATCTAATGCTTCTAAATCTGTAAAAGAGATATAATCTTCCTAGTATAATGAGAAACAATCTCAAAAAGGTCAACTGACTTGCCCTATGTCTTTGTATCACTATTGATTAGGTTCAGCCACATAACTAAGAGACAAATTATCAGTAACTTAAATGAGATAGTTTCTGTCTCATGTTAAAGAGTCTATATGTAGGCAATGCAGGGTTGCTATGGTAGCTCCACAGTGTAACCAGGGACTCAGGCTCCTATCTTTATGCTCTGCCTCCCTAGAATGAAATTTCCTTCTCAAGGTCACCTGTTGATCCCAAGATGGCTGCTATAATTCCAGCCATCCCATCCATATTCTAGTCAAACAAAGGAGAAGGAAAAAGAAGGGCAAGTTCTCCCCTTAAGGAACATTTTATAAGTCTTATATAATACTTCTACTTACATCTCTTGGCTGGATTTAGAATCCTGGCAGTATCTAGCTACACGGGAGGCTGGGAAATGTACATTTTTCAGCTGGGTGGCAACACACCCAGATAAAAGCCAGAGTTATGTTACTGAGAAGGAAGGAGGTTTATGGATGTCGGTATGGACAACTATCTTCTAGAGTCACTCAGCTGGAAAATGGTGGGGCCAAGATTCAAATCTAGCAAGTGTCAATAGGCCACCACACACTTTCTCCTGAGCCCATATTCTCTTGCCATATCACCTGTCTCCCAGGGATGTGAATACTTAGGGAAGCTGAAGGGAACAGGATCTTTGTGGGGAAGGTGGAGGCAGAGGCAGCAGCATTGTAAAGCTTGACTCCCCAGGGAGCTCCTTTACTTTTCCAAGGCACCTTCCCTTCCTCCTCCCCAGAGCCAGAGCTGCCCTAAAAGCCCCAAGTTCTTTGCCATGGAGCTTCCAAGGCAGTGACAATGAGATGGGTGCAGCTTTTTCTGGGTCATTGCTCTAAGTTGAGGACTCCCTAGATTTGTGTTTCTTCTCATTCTGCTGTGTTTAATAAACAGTCATGGGTGGTCTCAGAAGCTTCTTGCTGGAAAACATTACAAAACTCTTCCAAAGAATGAGCCTGCGCCTTTGATGGAGGGTTGGGGCCACCTCTGAGGTTCCCACTGATTCCAGAGTTCTGTGAACATCTCCATCTGGTGCCTTGGCCCAGCGTTGTGTCTCAGCAGGGGAATGGTAACAGGGAAGAATGTCCTTATTGGAGAGGCTGAGCCATCACTGGAATTTTACACCAGAACTCTAAATGTTCACAGTGGAAACAAACCCAAAGGGACAAAGAAAAGTGAAAGCCGATACTGGAAATCACCAATGTTAACAGAGTCACTGTGGGGGAGTAGAGTGGTGATGGGGAACCGTAATGGGAAGAAAGAACTGTTAAGGCCAAAGCAAGTACCCAGAGGTGGTTTTCGTGAGGCTCAAGAAAACTGAGCTCTGAGTGTGCTCGAGGAAGCCCGAGGGTCTGTATTTATCCCGTCATTGAAAATTCCAGCTGGAAGGGACTGATGAACATGCTTGAGAGGGACAATGACCTTGTTATTCCTCCTACCAGAAATCTCCTGGGTGCCAATGAGCAAGTTGGGGACAGCTTGATATTGAAGATAGGCATATTGAAGAGGGAACTGTGGAGAATGCATTTCAAGGGGGGCCACTGTTCCACCCAATTCTGCAACTTTATCAGGAGTCACTTTTATCCTGGGGGTTCCAGGGTTTAACATTGTAACCACATTACACAGCCTGCTGTAATAATTCAATAGATGTTTACAGAGTTAGAGAATTCCACTGTGAAAGGATGCCAGGAGCTATGTAGTCCAAATCTCTCATTTTCAGCTGAGGAAACTGAGGCCCAGGGAGGGTGAGTGTCTAGCTGAGGTGGCCATGCCAGGATTTGCACTAGATCTCCTGATTACCAGGCCCATGCTGTCCTGTTCTGTCACTTACTAACAGGCCTGCTGAGACATCACAGAAAGGGCTGATTTGAATGTGTTCTGTTTCTAAGCATGTCACAAATCTAGAGGAAGAGCATAGTAGAGGGAAAGGGGCAGTGGGTGGGGACCTAGCAGTCCTGGATCTGTCCCCAACCTGCTGGGTGACTGTATCAGTTTCTAGAGGCTGCCATAACAAACTTCCACAAACTGGGTGGTTTAAAATCTACAGAAATTCATTTGCTCATAGTTGTGGAAACCAGAAATCCAAGACAAAGGTGTTGGCAGGGTTGGTTCCCTTTGGAAACTCCAAGAAAGAATCCATTCCATGCCTTTCTTCTGGCTTCTGGTGGCTGCCAGCAATCCTTGATGTTCCTTGTCTTGTGGACACATTACTCCAATCTCTGCCTCCATCTTCACATGACCTCCTCTGTGTGGCAAGCCTCTCTCTGCCTTCTCTAATAAGGACACTTGTCATTGGATTTAGGATTTACACAGGTAGTCCAAGATAATCTCATCTCAAGATCCTTAAATTAATTATATCTGCTTTTCCAAGTAAGGTCACATTCATGAGTTCTAAGGGTTAGGACATGGACATATCTTTTTAGGGGCCACTATTCAACCCACTACAAGGATCCTGGGTATGTCCCTTCCCCTTTCTGCTTCTTAGCTTTCCAAATAGAAACAGTGAAAGTGGCAAGCATCCATTGACTTGATTCCACAAATGTTTGCTTGTTTTCATGGACACTGATGGACCCCAAAATACGCACCATCAACCCAGCAGCCCGTGCCATGCTGACCATGGTCCCCAGCAGTCGTGTATACCGCAAAATCAAAAGCAAGAACTATTTCATGACTTTCTAGAACTTCCTTTGGCAATAGATTCTTGCAGGTTGGTTGGGGAAGTTGGCTTGTGGTCAGACCACAAATAGGAATGCCTTATCAACTCTGGACCCCACACTCTGGGGAGAGAGCACTCAACAAGAGCAAGTGCAGAGGATGGGCTGAGCGTGGGAAGGGGCTTGACAAACACAACCTGTGCAGGGCTGGGACCAGGGGGAGGTGAGTGAGGCCCTCCCTTCA
Organism: Camelus dromedarius; assembly: GCF_036321535.1. NCBI lineage: Eukaryota > Metazoa > Chordata > Mammalia > Artiodactyla > Camelidae > Camelus > Camelus dromedarius. Next base: position 49,731,282 of record NC_087445.1, read on the forward strand.
GGGGCAAAATTGAGGAGGGAGCCAAAAACCTCAGTAATCAAGATAAAAAAAAAAAAAAAAGACCAAAAAACGAATGCAAAAAAATGCATGATGAACAAAATATCAAAATTTTAAAGACAAGATGTGGTTGTGAGACTCAAATCAGTTAGCTCACTCTAACCTTGGCCTTGTGGAGCCTCTCTTTATGTAAAATTTTGGTATTTTGTTCATCATGGATTTTTTGCATTGAGGTCTTTGGCATCCCCTTAAATTTTCCTTTAGTCTCAGCCCTGGAACTGTGAATTACGACCATAGGGATGGGCCCTTTAGTGACAGGGATCACTCTGGGGATGTGGTGACCACCAACAGGACCTGGAGGGGGTGGTGCCCAGAGGGACCAGTGGGGAAAATTAAGGAAGAAGTAGTGAGTCCTGTGCTACTGGGAGGATCTGAGAGTCTGATGGGAGGCCGGTCCATGTGATCTCTAGGAAAGCCCTAAGACCCTCTGATTCCAAGAGGAAAAGAGGCTGAAGATTTCCCCATGTAACTTCAATCATCTTTCAACCTTGAGATAATGTAAAAGCTGCCTCTTGCCTCACAGACTCTTGGACAGGAACTAGGTGCCTGGAATTTTAGAAGCCACCCAAGCTGGGAGCCTGCCTGGCTCTGCTCTGATGGCATTGCTCCATCCTGGAAGACCCAGGAGTTGGTAGCCCATGCTGTGGGGTGAAGTGAACAGCCCCAGGAATAGCCCCAAGGTGTCCCATTCATGGGCACAGTGATAAGGGGGTGAGGTCAGTCTCCTCACCAGCTCCAAATTTAAAAATTTAAAATTAAAAACGAAAGTCAGTGACTTGGGAGATGTTACAAAGTCAAAACACTTACTACAGAAAAAAAAAAAAAAAAGAAACTGCGAAAAAGTGATATTCCCAAAATGCACTCCTGTGTACTCCTACACATCTGGGTGTGGCTCGCCCACTCTGGGTAACATTCAAGCTCCTTGGAACGACACTGAAGCCCTTGGGGAGTCGCATGGCCCTCACCCCAACTCAGCTTCACAGATCTCATGTGTAATCATTTACATCTTTGGTCTTCCTTAAGTCTCTCATTTTAATTATTATACTGTCTACCTGTATGGAATTTTTTTCTTAGTTTTGTACTTCCTTCAAATTTTATACTATTTTTAGGTTAAAGTATAGGGTATCCCTGGACCCAAGAATCTTCTAATAAACTGCAAACTTTAACACCTTTAAAAATAACACTTACTGAAATAAAAATGAGCTGTTTCTACTCATTATTCAGCATCTCCAAAAACTTCATATACTCATTGATTTTGGTATGAAAATATTTCTCCAAACACTTTCTAACCAGAGTGTTTTTCCAGGATCTCTCAGGTGCCAGCTTGATCTAGAGCCGCTTATAAAATGTGTCCTAATGATTTGCCATTTTTGGACAAATCAATAAATCATTCTTAGAGCACTGGCTCTAACTGAGATTAAATAATGGACAATAATAACATACATACTTTTTTACTTTACTATGAAGTTTATTCTTTAAATGAAACTGATGGTGGGTGAGCATCTAAAAATCTGAGATCAGAGGAGACAGGAAAGGATGATGTGCACCGTGGTGCTGAATTTTGGCTGGTGGTTAGAACTGAGAGATGGATGTTGCCATCTTCACCGAGGCTGTCGTCACCTGATTCTTGATAATGGTATCTTACACTCATGGAGAACAGTGTGCTTTGGAAACACTTTTACATATACCACGTTACCCGTTCTCTCACAGCCCAAAGAGATAAGCAGGCCAGGGGTTAGTCATCCCAAGTGGAAACTTGTGGAGGCCTGAGGACTTAAGCACCCTGTCAAGGTCCTCCTCCCAGTTATGACAGCACAAGGTGCCAGGCGCCATGCCAGCCACGTTGCACAATCTGCCAACCAGTCCTCCCTTTGACTCCAGAGGAGGATATTTTCACCACCACTATACAGGTGAAGAAACAGCAGCTCAGAGAACTCAAGCTCAAGATCATGCAGCTGGTAAGTGGCAAAGCTAGGGTTTCGACCAATCTTTCTGGTCCTCAGTACATGTCTCCTCAAGTCTACTTGAGGAGTCTGTCCTCTCCTCCAGGCTGACAGGAGTATCAATGAGACTGAGAAAAGACTGTAGGTCGGCGAGGCATGGGAGAAACGCCAGCCTAATCTGAAAGGCAATGTCTGCAGTTGGTGTTATAACAGTCACGACTCCATCCCTTACACATACACTGTTATGTGCTTACAAAGCACACTTACCTCATTTGACTCCCACAGTTCCCCAGAGGGCCATGTAGTAGTGGGCTGGCTATTCTCATTTAACAGATAAGCAAGGCTCAGAGAGGTTAAGTGATTTGCTCAAAGTCACACAGCAAAGGAGAGAACAAGATCTAGGTGCTTTTTGCCAACATCACTGGACAACATGATCAAAGGAGATGGGTTTGGGGCAGACCAAGCAGACCAAGGCACTGACCTTTCCTGAGATGGTCTTGATCTGCTTGGAGCTCAGGGGCTCGAAGTCCACGCCAATGTAACCCTCCATGGCAGCAAGGAGATTCTTCCGGAGACAACGGGATGAGTTGGCTTCTGTGTGCACCTGCTCCCACCAGGAAGGTTCATACCAGCCAGGGATGATCCACTGGTACTTGCTACCATACATATTCTCCTCATATGCCTGCAACAGAGGGGTTGACCATGAAGACACCAAAAGACAAACATCTGTTCAAAGCTTTGTGCCCTTGAGAGAGATGGAGATGACTCAGGCTTCCTCTTACCAGAGGATTCACTAATTCTTCTATTACTTGCTTGGTCTCCTCCTCTTTTATCTCTCAAGGGAGCCAAGGTAGTTTATAGGAAACATGTATAATAAAATAATAAACATCAAGTAAAAATTAAAACATAAGGGCCTGGGAAAGTTAAATTATAATTTGTTTACTAGAGGTAAAGGGAACAGAACATAGACAAGTCAACCAAAGGTTCCAACACAGTACATACTAAGCTGTATATTTCACCATAAATTCCTGGCAGCCTAAGAGAAAAGGGCAACAATATTAATTGCTTAACTCTTGCGTTCAATAGGGAGAACACATACCAGTTCTTCAGGGACATGAAGTGTTTTCCAGGCTTTAATCCCTAAAAAATGCCTCATATGGAGGCCACTGTCAAATTAGCTAGCATGGTATTAGCAGCATCCCTACAACAAACAGATTTCATAAGGCTATTTTTGTATAGATCTTTACTAAAAGCCGAGATTATAACCTTTAAATACAACCCAGGGGGAGCAATTTTGCAAGGGGCCAAGAAAATTTAATGTGAGCATGTAACTTACATAAGATGCCACTTGGCAAACTGAACATTCTTTCTAAATCTTTACTCAAAGTATAAATTGAGATCCTAAAAAAAAGGTCCCTTACATTTGTATGCTCTACCCACGTCTTACTTGATTGTCATTCGTATTCACCCTTTGAGATGGTCTGGGCAGACTTTATTATCCTCATTTTAGAAACAAGGAAACTGAAAACCAGAGAGGGAAAGTCACTTTTCCAAGGTCACACAGCCAGGGAGAAAAATCAGCCTGGAACCTAGATCTGCCAACTCTTAACACTGCAAAGCCACACTGCCTGCCTTCCATTTAAACAGAAAGTTGTCAGACTTTAAATGCAGCCTTATTTGGCTTTAATTCATACTATGATGATTTTATATCAGGAAAGGTATGCTTTTCGATAGCACAAACGCACCCAGAAAATCCCACTTTGTAGGAATGTCATGTTCCATCAAAGCTGGGTCCAGAATGGAGTTTCTAAGTAGAGTGCACATTCTTATCAGTAATTAAAATGCCCAGAAGTAACAACAGAGAGCAGTAGTGTGCACTTTGTGTGCTGTGATGAACTGTATACATTTAAAAATGTGAACCTTAAACAATCCATCTGTTTGTTCCTGGGGAACCACCTATGTTAGAAGGACATTTTGGGAAACAATTCAGGTCACACCTCTTTATGTTCCTTGGCTTAGAACAGAGATAGCACAGACACCAACAGGGTGCAAAGAGAAGCCTGCGGATTGCCCTGGATGCCGGAGAGGTTCTGGCTGCCCTCCAGTTAGACTCTAGGACGCTAAGCCAGGGTCTACCCAGAAAGGTGGGCCAGAGCCCCTAATACGTCTGCACACTGGAGCATAGTTACTGTCAAGTCTAAGAGTTGGAAGAGTGTTTCCTTCATTCCTCTTCCAGAAAGGGGGGCAACACTTCGAAACTCTCTCAACAACTGAAAAAGCCCAGCCTGCATGGTAGAGCATCTCATTGCGGTAAATGTGAATTAGAATATCTGTTCCTTAACTTAAGGTCAAATTCCAACTCCAAGGCCTCTGTTCATTGATTCAGTGAAGCCTCCACAGATTAAACTGAAATTGTTTAATAAAAGAGCCCTTCAACTATCTCAAGGCAGTGATCACATTGCCTCTTCTCTAGACTCCTCCAATGATACGGGACTTTCACCTCCCACATTCTAGACACTGTACTTCTCATAATGCAGCCTCAGAGCATAGTCATTTTTTCCAGCAATTATATTATAATGTTATGTATAATGTCCCAGTCAAAACTGTTGTAGAAAACACGGAGAGCCTTCATATTACCATGACATAATAAAATCACAGTTCAACAAAAGAAGGCAGTCTTCTGGGCTTCCCTCTAATAAACGGGGCTTATTCCACAGACACTTTTTTTTTTTTTTTTAATGAAAGATCATCCCAAATCCTCTCTTGGGGCTAGACCTTTGAACAAAACGGTTGTCCTGAGGATCCCAGGTTATTTAACCAATGGCAGAACCTGTGAGACTTCACAACTGTCATCTTTCACTGACAGGGAGGAACTGACATGTTAAGCCCTTATTATGTACTTGGCCATTTATATACATTACCTTATTTTATTCTCACAACAACTCTATGAGGTGTGTGCTATCATCTCCATTTTATGAGGTGTGTGCTAGTATCTCTATTTTACAGATGAAGAAATTGAGGCTCAGAGATCGAGGAATTTGCCCAAATACATTCAACTAAGTCAAGGGGACAAAATTCAAAGTCCATTTTTTTTTTTAAAGTTTCCTTCTTTTCTTAGCAAAACACAACTTTTTGGAAGCTCTCTTAATCTTAAAAGGTTGAGACAAGATAGTGCCACTTATTGAGAACGTATGGTGAGTAAGAGTCAATAGACTTAGAGCAAGGACAGGAGGAGGTCTTCCGATCAGATGCAAAGGCAGCTCGGCATTACTCTCTGAGACCAAAGACCATGTGGTAATTCAGAGGCAGCACAGAGCAGGAAGTCAGGAGCCTCTCAGGAATCTGCTGTGATACCTGACTGACCTGCCATTGTCCTATTAGGAGCTGTTCCTTGTGAGTGAATTTTCTAGAAAACAGAAGCTCAGTCCATTGGAATGACAATACATTTTGTTTAGAATCTCAGCAAATTTGGTTAAGATAAAAATTTTTCTACTGATCCTCTGGGGAAAAAAAATGATAGTCAAGCAGCACTAGATTCTCTGCCACACACCAGCTGGGTAGCCCTGGCACACAACGCCTTGGGCCTCTCTTTTCTCATTCATGGCCCATGGAAAGCAAATCCCATCTCACCGGGTTGGTGCAGGAATCAAATGAGGAAATATGTGCACCATGCCTGGACAACACCACGTTCAGGAACATTTTAGCTGCTCCTGCTCGTTCCCTTCTCCCTTTGGTACCTCATGGTCTCATCCTGAACATTAGCCACTGTTACGGGCCATGCAGAGTGGCGCTCTTGGACATGAAGAAGACTGACCCATATGCCAAATGGCTCCAGACTGTTCTTGGAGTTTTTGATGCACTTTTTATGGCTTTGTCTCCTTTCAAGCTGTCAGGTCTAGGCTGTCACTTTCACTCTGAATTTGCTGCTTTTGAACTGCTATAGAAAGCAGGGAGCCTGGATTGTTAAGTATATGTGTAGAGCAAAAGTACATAGGCTTTGAGAGAAGGTCTAAAAGGCGCTCCTGCAAGAGAGGTAGACTGGTCTTAAATATAGCATCTACTGTCCAAAGCAACTGCAGAGAAGCCTCTGGGCCTCCACTCTGTTTTCCCACATTTAGAAGAGCTGAGATTGTTGGACATGTGAGCTTTAAGAATCTTTGCCTGGTATCCCAGTCTGTCTCCTTTGCCAGATAGGGAGTTCCTGGAGGGTTGGTGTCTGCTCTTCCCAGGATCCTCAGTGCTCAGCACAGTGCCTGGTGTGCAGTGGGCACCCAATAAATGGTTGCAGAGTGACTGAATGAATGCATTTCCAGTTTACTTGGTCACCTTGGTTTTCATTTTCTCTGCCTCTAGTAGGAATGTGGTCTCAGGAAATGGCCACCAAATGGGCCCTGCCAGGTGATAACGGGCAGTCCTGAGCTCACATTCTTTAGTCCCATGAACCACGCTGGTTCTTATTAGCTGCAGGCAGGTAACCATGATGTGATTAAAAAATCCAATTTCCTCTTTTTATTAAGTTTCCTTTTGCCTCCTCACCTCCGCATCCAAGAAGAACATTTGCTTTTTATAGACATTTCACAACCATAATAGTAATAAATCCTCACATCGGTAAAACAGTTAACAATTGGGATGATGGTCACCCTCCGATGGCCATATTTAAGCTTCTCAACAACCCCACGAAGCAGATAAGGCAGGGATCATTGCTTCTGTTTCAGAGGTGAGGCAGCCGGGGACTGCAGTTGTAAAGTGGCCTGAGGAGTTCTGAGTGGCCAGAAACCAGGTCAGAGTGCTTGAGAACTGAGAATAGACCACCAAGGAGACAGAAGAAGACAAAAGTGATAGGCTATGCTCATCCTTTGCTGGAGCCAAAATGAACATTTTGCCACAGGGCTATAAATAGGCCTTGCGTTTGCTGGAGTCTGCTTTCCCACTGGGTGGCAGGTCCAATCTCAAGAACGCAGCAACATGCTGCATAGTTTGCACTGCAGCATTTGGATGGCAAAGACGTGGTTGTGTCCACCTGGTTGTGTCTGACCCCGAGATGGGCAGAAAGGCTCTCTCCCTGGGTCTCTGTTCTGAGCAGCCCATCCTTCCATCACACGCCAGAGTCTTGATCCAGCGTGAAGACATTCAGCAGACTCTCCTCAAGACCTTCCAGATCTGGCAGAAGAACTCCTTCCTAGCCAGATAAGAACGAAAGTCCTGGAGTGCAGATCCATCTGAGGGCCTGACACATGGAATAAATCTCCAACCAAAAACTTCTGAGAAACTCCTCAACAAATAAAGCAGTCAGCAAGACTCTAAGAGAAAGTCCATCTCAAAATACCCAAAGTCTAAGAGGAAAGAAGAAAGTGGGATGATGAGGCGGGATGGTGTCCTGTGCTGAGTGGAAGGCAAGCAGCCTGGGACTGGGTCAAGAGGCAGATAGCCATGCACTCTGTTCTGATATGGAAACCACGCTGGAAGTGCCACTCGGAAAATAATCCCAGTGCATGGCACAGAGGGAAATCACAGCCATGCCTTGGCTTGGATTTGGCTCAAGTCAGAACAGGAGGTCTCTCTGCATTTTGTGCAAATGAGAGACGGCCAGTGCCCAGTGTGGCGTCTTCATGGATGATTTTTATTTATTTTTTTCTCATTTGGTCAACAATCACACACCATGGGCCAGCTGTTTGCAAGGCCTTGGGGATATGTGGGGGTAAAACCCAGCTTCTTCTCTAAAAAATTACATCCTCTAATTTGGAGCATTATTTTCCTTTTTTAAATGGGCCATTTCTGGACCATAAATGGTAACATGTAAGGCATTATGAGTTTTGAAGTAAAACATGTTAAATCAATTTGCTCCATTTTTTTTCAGTTTTTCCTCATGCTCCTCCTTAGATTTTTGTGTGGAACTCCTTGTTACCCTTAACTAAAACATAGGATGCTTAATAGAATCTTGTGCAGTCCATTAGTTGGTAAACTTACTAGCCCAATGGCAGTCCATTCCATCCTCTGAGCCCTTCTGTAAACAAATAAAAAAAGATTGCTGACATTTACTGAGGACTCACTGCACATCAGGCACTATGCAAAATGTTTTTGCCCATTTAATCTTCACAGCAATCCTGTTAGACAGGTGTTATTATTATCCCCACTTTACAGATGAGAAAACTGAGGCTCAGAAAGTGTTAAGAAGTCCAAATTCAGTTACTAAGCTGCACACCAGGAGTTCAGGCCCAAGCAGACTGATTTCTGAGTGCTAAGCTTCATCTAGGGTCTCCTGAAATGTCAGCCTGTAACTTCTCCCTCCTCCCTGCTATTCTGAGAGATAATCAGGCAGTTCCTGCTTTGCTCCTTAGCTTTCCCGATGAAATATCCCTGTGGAACTGTGGCTTCCAGCCACTGCTCTCTCCTTCTCCCGGTCTCTTTTCAGTTCCTGCATCTCTCCTAAAATGTGGCTCCAGAAGCTGAGCAGGACACCCCAGGTGGGGTCTCTCAGCAGAGGGCAAAGGGACCACCCGTTCTGGGTGTGAATGTGGAGACTGAGGTCACCTTGGCTCCCCGGCAGCTCTGCTCACACTGGTTACTCACAGTAACCTTGAGGCAACTGAGACTCCAAAGTTTCTCTTGTTCTAAACACACACAGTTCTCCTCAGCTATGCCTCTACCATCTTGGACACAGGCCGCCCAATTTGTTCTAATATAACCTTATATTAAGACCATTAGATTTAATCTTCTTGGATTTAATCAAACATTCCAGCTTATTAAGGTTCTTTGCACCCTGGCTCTGTCATCCAACATATTTCACAGCTTCTAAAATTCCTATAAGCCTGCTTTTTATAATCTCATCTAAGTTACTGACAAAGGGTCAAGAAGAACAGAGGGCTGTGGCCCATCACTAGAGCGTACACCTAGAATAACCGCAGTCCAAGAGGAGGAGCTTATTGGGTAGACGATGACTCACATAACTAGCCTCTCATTCTGATGAATTCTCTCCTGACCCTGGGGTGGAGGAGGGGCCAGGGCATCAAAATCGGAAGACACACTTCCTGTGTTAGAGCTCTTATGTATGCTCGGGTCAGAACATGATGTGGAGAAAAGAGGATCTGACTGGGACTCAGGTGAATGAGGATGGAGCCTTGGCTCTGCCATGAACTGTCCCTTGGACAAGGTCCTTCACCTCTCTGGCCTCTATTTCCTCATCTATAAAGCAGGGTAATGAGAGTAGCTTCACATGGTTATGGAAAAAATTAAGTGGAATAAGTTTTAAAAATCTCCTTTGTCACCTATCACACACCAGATAATTAGAAGGACTTAGGGGTAGATACTGAACAGTTGACAGTTTGTTCAAAACCCGAGCCTCTGAGCCCTGCTTGCAGGGCAGGGAGGGGTCTGAGGCAGCCTCATCTCCCCTGGAATCTGGCGCCTTCCTCTGTGGGGCGCACATGGCACTGCTCCACTAAGCAAGGCTGGGTCGAGGGGACTTAGAACTAGCAGGCAGCACTAAGGCAATGGTCAGACAGTGGGTTTGGTAAATCAAGGTTTCTGGTTCCCCCTATGACTGCACTGTACTGAGCCCTGGCGTTTTAGCGCCCTGAAAAGAAGACAGAGCAGTGAGAATAACACTTCTACCTCCAACTCCCCGGACTCCGGCCCTGTGGTGCCCCTCTTGGAACAGGCAGGGAGAATTATCTGAGAAAAAGCTTTGTGAACCTTCTCAAAAACACAAATGACACGACCAAAATGTTACTTACACAACAGAACACTTTTGCTGCCATATTCTGGTCAAACTGGCCAAGGATGATCCGCACGTCGTTGCCCTGTGGACAGAAGGACAGGGTGTGAAGGTGAGCATGTGATCGGCACAGCCCAGAAGGCTCGGGGCCATGGACAGGGAATATTCACGTGCTCCAGGCTCCCCAGCGAGAGCTCTTCCAGAGCAGGGCGGGCAGGGCAGAACCACACCCCTTATCCCAGCCCGGCCTGGATCACCAGCCTTCTCTGGGCCCAGCTTTCCCTCAGCACCTGCTGTTGGCCCTCCCTGGTCTCATGGGAAAACCCTGGGGCAAGTCTGCACAGGCTGGAAGCTGAAGCTGATGGCTCTGTGGGGCCTTGGCACGCTCCCTGCTCTCCTCCAATGGCAAACCCTGCGGGGCGCTGAGACAGGGTTGACTCTCCGTCCTCACTCTACACATAGGGAAGCTGAGGCCACAGGAGAGAAGGGAACTTCCAAGGTCCCCGGGGGGGCTGGCAACAGAAACAAGTTCCCAGCCAACTCCTCCCCCAGTATTCTAGACTTTTCTGCCTTCCTGGAGCCCACAGAGCTTCCCAATTAAGAAGTTGCAGAGTCTTCTCAAGTTCTGAACTTTGTTCAAATCTCAGCTCCACTCCAGTGGCCTCAAGCGGCTCCTTTTCCCATCTTAGCCTCAATTTCCTCATCTGCAAAATGCGGATAATGGCAGTCCTTTCTTAGAGGGCTGCTGAGACAACTAAATGAGATAATCCTCATAAAGTGCTTAGCAGAGCTCCTGGCACAGAGTAAACACCAGCTAGAATTAGTATTTTATAACCTTCTCCCAACCCATCCATCTCCCTTTATTTCAAAGGAAGATCTATATTCAACAGCTCTATAAATGGTTATTTATTATCTTATTATCTCAATGCAGTTAACACGTATACATTGTATCATAGCTCCTATGATTCATTTATTCACTCCACAAACATTAACTGAATGCCTGATGCTCCCTCCTGGGTCAGGGTGAGGGGTTCTTGGTTGCTTTCTAGGGGACGGGATCCAGGCTGGGCCCCGCCCCCATAGAGAACAGGAAGTACAGGCAGCCTCCAGGTGGCCAGCCTGGCTCCTGCCCACGTGCCTGCTCCCCATCTCAGGCCTGCCCTCTGTACTGAGGCTCAACCTTGCAGGTGGTGCCACCTTCCTGCCATTTATCCCGTCCTTTCCAGCAGGCCTCAAGGCCCTTTGATGCATAAAGAAGAGAAACATGCCTTTAAAGATCAGTTTTTAGCATCTTTCAAAATTGGAAAGTGCTGACTGGGAGGCCATTTTACTCATCATGTACTTTAGCAAAATAAAAAAGGCTTGGATTCTAAAATCATCTTTCGTTTGCAAGCAAGAATGGAAAGAAGAAAAAAAAACTTGCTCTGAAAGGACTTTAAAAGATCGTTACCAGAGCAGTTGAAGGAAGGCAAGCCTTTGTCATCACCATGTCTGCAATGCTATAAAAAGTTCTAAGCTGCTTCCTTCCGTTCTGTGGCCATGTTCCTGGGCACACTCCAGGGTCTTTCTGCTTGTTTGTTGAAAAAAATTTTTTTTTGTTTTTAGCATTTCTTGCTACTAACGGTATTCACCTATCCATAACCATCCATCCAGCAAACACTCATGGAGCGTCTACTTTGTGCCAAGCCTGTGTTGCTAAACATGGTATAGAAGAAACAGCTTATTGGATTTTGGAATCAGACCTTGGTTCACATTCCAGCTCCAGCACTGACCAGCTGCATGACCCTGGGTCTTAAATCTCCCAGAGCCTTGATTTCCTCATTTCTGAAACAGGGATAATACTCCCTACTCTGCCTGGTGGTTGTAGGATTCATGACAATGAAACCCACCCACTGGCTTCTATGATGCTCTCTCCTGGCTCCCTCCTTCCTCCTGGTCATTCCTGCTCAGACTCTAAGTCAGTTTCTCATCTTTCTGCTCATCCCTAAATGCTGCTGTTCCATACAGTTCTGCCCTCATCACTCTCCCTGGGCAATCTCATTCATGACCCCAGCCACAACTCCCCACTGTGTGCTATGGGCTCCCAAACCTCTCTTCCCAGCCCAGACTTTTCTCCAGCTGTCCCCTGGACACCTCCACTTGGATTCCCCAGGCACCTTAAGCTCAACATGTTCCAAACTGAACTCATCTTCATTCCCAACGTGCCCCTTCCCCTTCCTATACTGTCCATTTCTAGAATGCTGTTTTGCCAATCTCCCACTCCCCCAGATCAGAAACCTGAGAGTCATCTTAGACTCCTCCTCTCCTCATCCTAGCCATAACCAGGGCCTGTTGGTCCTGTCTGCTCACCAGTGCCTGAATCACCCCCATCTCTCCAGGCCCACTCCCCTGGGCATAGCCATTATTCCCTACTCCGTGAACCACCATGGCCTCCTAGCTGGACCCCTGCCTTTAGTCTTGCCCCGTCCACCCCAGTCTCCACAGAGCAGACGAAGGGATCATTCCAAGATTCAAATCTGATGGTGTAAAATCTTTCCATGGCTCCTTGAGCTTTACCTCTAAGATCAACCTCTAAGCTCCTCAGAGCACTGCAGATTCTTTACCAGCTGACTCCTGCTCATGTCTCAAGTCACATTTCTCACTACTCCACAGCAGAGAGAAGGAACTACCTGGGGTTCTCTAAAATGGTCTGCCATCCATTCACTCACTCATTCACTTATTCATTCATTCATTTTCTCACCCTGTCCCCTTTCTACAAGCTCATCCATCCAGAATGCCATTCCCTCCCACCCACTGGCTCTGCCTGGAGAGCTGCTGGTACTCCTGCTTCACGCCTTAGCTCAGGCAGCCCTGCTCTGAGACGCCGTCTCTGTCCCATCAGGCTTGGTGGCCCAGAGCACTCTGTACTTCCCTCTACCATGGCCCAGGTCCACCAGTCTGTCTTCACCATTGCACTGAGGTAACCTGATTCATCTCTGGTCTCCAGCTCCCAGAACAGGGCACAACACATATATATCAATAAATAAGTATGGAATGCATGATTAAGTGAGTGAATGCTGTGTGAAGCCCCAAGCACACCGCCTGGCCCACAGTGGTTATTTAGTAGCTGGTGGTTATTATCATCAACTGCACTAATATCTTGCTAGCCTAGGGCCCAGGGTCTGGTTGGGTTCACGATGTCCATTTCTTGAATGAACAGAAGGACCCACAACTTCATGGCTGACTGCCTGACCACCTGCTGACAGACAAATAACCCACTCTGCCACTTGTGGACCATTTAGTGTCTCTGTTGTCATGACAACCAAGGTGCATGGACTGCTTGGTTGTGTGCTCCCAAACTGTTAGGATTGGATAGGGCCCAAGGGATCATTGATCTAGTTAACCCCTTCCCAGAGAGGCAAAAGGTTTTCCCCAAACCAGCACAGCACCCCAAAACTGGTGCTCTCACCTTGGTGCCCTGTGACCATCAGAGGACACTGAAGAAAGAGCCTATCCAGAGCTGAAATGTGCCTGATGCAGAGAGCTATTTGCACCCACTCCGATTCTAGATGGTGAGTAAGTGGGACAGGCTGCTGCAAAGTCTGGGAGGAAAGAGGACGAGCCAGCACCCAGTGTAGCCGGAGCCTGGATCCCAGGGTGGGGAGAAGACAAAGGCAGATGGGACTGGGCTGGGATCCTTAGGGGAACCTTGAGAGCAGCATATAGAGTTTAAGGTGCTCCTTAAATTGGGATATATGTACTCCCAGGGCATAAGTAGTAGTCCTGAGAGTAAGAAAAGCACAGATATACCTGGTCCTTCTTTCTAGAGTAGTAATTTAGTAGAAGATTTGGGGGTGAGGGGAAAGGCTTTGGATTGGAAGAAACTTAAAAAGTTTTTAACACATTCATACTTTCACAAAACTTCCAGAATCCCACTTTGCAATGTTGCGTAACTTTTATATTTTCCTGAAAATACAGAGAGAGGAAGTAGAAATTTTGTGTTGGCAATGGACCCTGCTTCTGGCCAAGCCTCCCCACCTCCCTGCCAGGGGTATAAGCATACACTCTTCTGCAGCTGAAATGGCTTGGGGGAAGTGGAAGGTGTGCCAGGGGGTTGGGAAGAAGAGCTATGACCGTCTCTGAGGATGAGCGGGCAGAACAGTGCTGTGATGTCAGAAACATGGTAGAGGGCAGGTTCTCAAAAATCCCCACCATGGACTCTTGGCTCTGCAGGCGGCTGTCTGGAGTGAAAGTAGGTTTCCTAAGGTCAGACAAAAGACAACTTCTTCTGAGAGGCTAGATCTAAGGTCGTGGACCATAGTGGAGACCCATGTTCACACCCTCAATAGGCCACACCCACAAGGGAGGGGCAAACAAGGGAAGGGAACAGCCGTGGGGTGCTTAGCCCAGGGAGGGGTGCTCAGGCCAAACCGTGGGTGGATTTCCTTTCCCCTTTCTGAGCCCCTCTCACGTTATCTAGAACCCCTTTGTCTGTGGGACCCTTAAAGGGAGCTAAAAGCACACACACATAAAAATGACACTTAAGAAGGATGACTCATTTCAAAGCACTGGTGTGTAACCCCCATTTTGCAGGGGATCCTAGCAAAATCAAAATAAATGACAGTTCCCGAGATCTTCCCAGCCATGGTCCTAGGAGGTAGGTGCTATTACTATGCCCACTCTGGATAGTTTCACGAGCAAACTGAGGCCCAAAGACTTTAGCAACTTTCGTAGGCCCAGCAGACACTGTGGGTCCTGCGTATCCCCTCCTCAGGGCTGGTGCACCCTTCCCAGCTGCAGTGGGGGTGGGCTACTTACAGCTCACCCCCTTCTCTGGAGTACTTCCCTAAGCCAAGGGGAGTTTCCTGGCCCAAGGAGGTCATGCTGTGTCCCACACCCCACAGCAGCCAGTGACTGATTCACACAGGTAGAAAACTCCAGCCCCCTTGCTGAAAGGTGGGACCAGCTTACGGTGCAGGCCATGCTCCAGAGGCCTGGTGGGGCCAGGTCAAACCAGTCTCCAGCCAAGAGGTGTTCTAGCCTAGCTCCCCTCCGCCTTATCCTGCTTCTCTCCCCTTCTCGTGCGCACTTGCTGTAAATCACTTTTACAAGAATCCCAGGCTCTGTTTCTAGGCAGTTCAACCTAAGACACCAGGTCACAAGGATAAGAAGAAGTGGCACTGGCCTCAACCTAAGGTGGGTCTGGCCCCAGAGCCTAAGCACTTGACCACTCACCCCCATATATCACCTCCTAGGCTAAGAAGGCCAGCCCCACGGGGCCTGAGCTGCTGGGGCTCAGCGCTCAGTCTGCAGCAACAACTCATGGAGAAAAGTCTTACAGATTCTGAAGTGGAAGGACAAGAGCAGCAAGTGTAGTCCTGAGACATTAAAATAGCTAGCGTGCATTTAAAAGAGCAGAAAAGCAGAAAGCTACCCATCCTGCCTTCCCTGTGACAGGAGTGTGGAGTCCTGCGAGAAGGTCAAGGTTGACCCTGACATTGACCTCTGGGTTATCCGGCATCTCCTGCCACCTGTGCATCTGTCTCGGCCCGCGTTTCATAGCTTCCTGGTTTCCCACAGACTCACTACCCCACTACCCCACTGGGCTGCTGAAAAATCAAATGAGACCATGTTTGATGTTGTAGAAAGGGGTGAGATGCTACGAGTCCTAAGGTGGCCGAGCTATTAGAGGCCAGCCATGATGCAGGCTGGGAGGTGGCCTGACCGGGGGCAGGGGGCACTGGTGAAGAGGTCAAAAGCCCAGGCCTGTTCCTGCTCCCCAACTCTGGTTGTGAGATCTGGGGTAAGCCTGAGACAGTTAACCTAGATGTTCTTCCAAAGTCCATTTTGGCTCGGACAGACTGATTCCACACCCAAAATAAGTATTCTCTTTTATTTAGCTAAAATTAGTCTTTCTTAGACTCCCCCTCCCCCCCGCAGAAGTGTCCCTAAAGGCAGAGAAGCAGGAGACATACACTCTTAAGGACAGGAGTGAAAGAGGGAATAGCCCATAGCAGCCCACTGGCAAAGCATGGCATTTCTTTAAAGTTTATTATTTTATCCCGAAAATTCACATATACTGAGCATGCCAATAACATATCTATGTTTATCTTAAGATAAAAATAATGCTTTTTCTTCCCACATCTTTGCACAAAACTAGCCTGCTGAGATGAGGCACCACATTTACTCTATAGCTTTGTGTCCATTCAGGGTGCTTGTATATATGAACCTCAGGTTCAGGCAGGGCTTGTGGCCAGTGGGGTGAGGGGAAACTCCCACTAGGATTCTGCCATGGAGCAAAGTGGGAACAGTCCCCCTCAAGGCCTATCCTTCTGGTCTTCCTGTGATAGACGGAATCATGGCCCACCAAAGATGTCCATGTCCTAATCCCCAGAACCTGTGAATAAGCCACGTGACACGGCGAGGGGGAACTAACATTGCAGGTAGAATTAAGGTTTAAATATAATCAGTCAACTGTTTTATAAAACGGGGAGAGTCTGAATCCTGAATGATGGGTTGGAGGCTCCAGGGAAGGCCGATAAAGAAACTGAAGTGAACAGAGGGGCATGTCTGGAGCCTGGCGCCCTCCCCCGCAGAGCCCAGCTCCTCAGTACGGGCACCAAAGGAACACCCAGGGCAGTCTCTGGCCAGTGCAGGGGGTGGCCTCCTAGCCCAGCCTGGCGACAGTTAACTTTCAAGGCGCCTGTTTGAAACAGCCTGGAATGAGCTTAAAGGCCTGGGGTCTTCGTGACACAGACATGGTTTTATTTCCCAACTTTCTTTTAGATGAACTTTGATACATATCTGCTAAATCAGCCTGATTAATTCCATTATTCAGTTCCTCTATGTTCTTGCTTATTTTTGCCTGGCTGATCCGTCCAAGACTGAGAGAGATGTTGTGGCTCCCAATACTATTGTGTTTCTGTCAATTCTCCTTTGTATTCTAACAGGCTTTTCTTTATATATTTCAGTGAGATGTAATTTAGAACAATAATGGCCCATGAGTGTGCTACTCTCAGGGTGAATCGTACTCTTATCTATAGAAAACGACTCTCCTTAATCCTGTTTAACGCCTGTACCTTGAATTCTCTTTGCTCCAGTGTGAACACTGGATTCTTGCTTCAGTTTGGTTTGCCTGATACACCTTTGCCCAGCCGTGGACCTTTCTGTGTCACTTGGTCTGTTGTAAATAGAACTATAGTTAGTTGTTCAAAACACAATTTGAAAGTCTTTGCCCCTTAATAGGGAGTTTGACCTATTTGAATTTATGATCAGAATGAACATATTTGGTCTGCAGTTACAGTTTATGCCTTCTGGTTTTCACGTTGGCTTTCTGCTTTTCGGGTATGTGGACTAGATTTTCTTTGCTTTTACCTTTCGTGTTTCAGGAGCTTCAGGCTCTGCATTACAGTATATTTACCATTAAGTTATTCAAAGCCTTCTTAAACTTATATTTTTCTAATTATGAAACTCATCAGCAAAACAGTCTCTTTTGAGTCTCTCTTCTACTTAAGAACCAGGAGTTAAGCATCCAATATCTTTTTACTCACTTCTTTGGCTCTGTTAATGGAATTTGGGTTTTTATATCTCAATTACTGTTATTACAGTATCTATTTGTATTATGTATATATGCATGTTTGCTTTCCAAATGAATTTCTGCATCTGCATATTCTTCTATAACAACTTTTCATAACAACTACTTAGCTCTCTTTCCACTTGTTTCGGTGGTCCCTGCTCAGCCGTTTCTGTCACGACCTCAGCTATAGTTTGTTGTCATTCCCGGAGGGCTGACGTAGGACTTCAAGGATTAACTTCAAGAAGGACAGCTGGCTAGTACATCATGTGAGCCTCACACATTGGAGAAAGTCTCCCAGTTGCTCCATTGCTTCTAGGCTCGAATGTTGCAGGGAGTTCAGGTAGCCTGATTTTACACCTTTGTGGGAAATCTGTTTTTCCTCGTCTAGGTACTTGTAGATTCCCCCCTTATGTTTGTATTGCAAGACCTTTGCAAAAACGTGTCTGGGGATGATTCTCTTTTCACCCATTCTGCTACAGTGAGGAAAGGCCAGCTCGTCTGCACATAGAGTTGGCACAATTTCCTTATGAAACTGTTGATTTTGTAGTTCCAAAATGGTTGCATACTGGCAATTTTGTATGGTTCAATCTAGTAGATCTCTCTTGAGCCCACTTAAGTTTGTCTCCTATTTAAAAAAAAATAAACTTCTTATTTGAGAAGTGTTAGATTTATGGTAAAATCACAAAGAGAGTATAGAGAGTTGCCATGTGTCCCCCACCCAGTTTCCCCTATTATTAACATTTTATGTTACTATGGTACATTTGTTACAATTAATGAATCAATATCAATTCATTATTAACTAAAGCTCATACTTTATTCAGATTTTCTCAGTTTTTCTCTAGTGTCTTTTTTCTATTCCCAGATCCCTTCCAGGATACCACATTCTATTTCATCGTCAGGTCTCTGTAGGCTCCTTTTGGCTTAGACATTCTTTAGTTTTGAAGACCCAGGCAGTTTTGAGGAGTATTGGTTGGGTATTTTGCAGGATGTCCTCCAACTAGAATTCACCTGATGTTCTTCTCCTGGTTAGACTGGGGTTATGGGTTTTGGGGAGAAAGATCACCAACCACATCACATCAAGGGGACATACTATCAACATGACTTATCACTGTTAATGCTGACCTTGGCCACCGGGCTGCGGTAGTGTTTGTCCAATTCTTCCAATATAAAGATGCTCTTTTTTCCTCCTTTTCATCCTCAAGTCGTTTAACAAGTGGGTCATTCTGCTCTACCTCTTTGGGTCTGAAATACCTACGTAAATTATTTGGAATTCTTTGGCACAGAGGATTTGTCTATTCTCTCCCATTTACTTTTTCAATCAGTATCAACTCGTGAATATTTATTTTATACTTTTGATTATAATCCAATACTACTTTCATTTCATTGCTCAAATGTCCCAGCCTTGGCTATTGGGAGCTCTTTCAGTTGGCTGCTGTATTCTTCTGACACACCCCCATCACTGTGCGTCGTTGTTTTGAGCACATCCTTAACTTTCTGGCATGACAAGATGCTCCAGGGTCATCTTGTATATTCCTGTCCCAGTCCGAGAATCAGTCATCCCTCGGAGGAGCCCTGGTTCCTGTTCGTGGAGGTATTAGAAACCAAGATCTGGGTAGTAGGTGTGCTTGCCGATACTGGGGTGCCTATTTTGTTTTATATTTTGGTTCTGTTTCATTTGTCCTGGTTCTCCCATGGGATCTCCCTTCTCCACTATCCATAACTTATCTTTCCTCTCATCAGATTGATCTCTTTGACCACTTCCTCAGAATTCTGGAAAAGTATTTCCAGTTTGTCCTCCATATGACTGATTTTTATTTTCCTTGGCATTAACTCTGCTTTCTACTACCTCCAATGCAGATTTAAATTATGCTATTTGCTAATTAGTTTTCTTCCTTGTTCTCTGTACCTCCTTCTCTATCTTATCCCACGGGAAACCAGAGATTTGCTTTTTCTTTGAGCTTTGCAGAAGTTACTTTTCTTTGTTCCTGAGTATTTTATCCTTGTGTCCTCTCTTGGTTTTGCCTGTCCAGACTTGGTATTTTATTTGCACACACTCAGCAAATTTGTTGAGCAAATTAGTTTTGGTTCCAGGTGATGGGGGATAAAACAGTGACCAAGACAGACAGAAACTGTTGCCTCCTAGAGCTTACTTCCTAGTGGGAGGAGACAGATAACAATACCACCAGATAAAATGAATAGGACGCCAGACATTGTTGTGGGTTGAACTGTGTTTCCCAAAGATATATTGAAATCCTAACCCCCAATACCTCAGAATGTGACCTCATTTGAAAACAGGGTTGTTGCAGATGGAATTAGTTAAGATGATGTCATACTGGAGTAGGGTAGGCTCCTAATCCCACGTGACTAGTGTCCTAATAGGAAGACAACGTGAAGAGAAAGGGAGGAGATGCCAGGTGAGGCAGAGACTGGAGTTACACAGCTGCAAGTCAAGGAATGCCAAGGACACCCAGTGACACCGGAAGCTAAGAGCAAGGTAGAAGAGCCCCCAAACCTTCTAGAGAGCATGGCCTTGCTGACACCCTGACCTTGGACTTCTAGCCTCCAGAATGTAAGAGAATAAACTTCTGTTGTTTTAATCCACCTAGTTTGTGGTATTTTGTTATGGCAGCCCCTGGAAACTGACACAGATGCCCATCGGTGAAAAGGAGAAAATTAGCAGAAAGGGGGAGTGGGAGCATGAGGGGTAGGGATTTTAATTTTAAATAAAGCACTCAGGGAAGGCCTCTGGGAAAAGGGGACAACTGAGAAATGACTAGAAGAAGGTGCAAGAAGGGGCTATGCGGGTTCTGGAGGAAGAACACTCCATGCAGAGGGGATCCTTTGCCAACAGACTGAGCGTGCTGTCCTTGGCTCTGCTCTCCCGAACTTATGTGATGCTGGAATCCTTTCTCAGAACCGCAGCTGTGCAGGGTGGTGGAGAAGCTGGACCACGGTGTTGCCCATATCCAGGTTTGAATTCCAATCTACTGCTTTCTAGCTGGGTGACTTGGGTTGAGTTCCTTAACCTCTTCGAGCCTCAAGTTCTCTGTGCATGAAATAGGAATACAAAGATTCCCTCTGCCCCAGGGTTTGGAGAGGACAGAATGCGCAAGTGCAGGTCAAGGGCTGTGCATGGGGCCTGGCCCTTGCTCAGTGCACTGGAAAGGCCAGCTGCTGTTTTTAGCATCGTTACTATCACTCCTGCTTCTGTTGGAGTCGGATGGTTGATGGGAATTCCATTCCCAATTTCTTGTAGACTTTCAACTAATGCTTCTGCTCCATACAAAAGGCTCTTTAAATTTTAAAGCCCACAGAACTCCGCTGGACCTCTGAGATGCAGGAAGCTATTTCAAGTGCCCACCCTGGGGAGACACTGCGGGTGGCAGGAGAATGTCAGCGCAGCATCAGGCCCCCACCCCCACCTCCACCCACGGCTCCCAGGGCTGAAATGTCACATGCAGATGTGGTGTCTGCTCCTGAGAAGGTGACAAACACCTGGTGCCCTGGTCCCTTACTCCCCATTTTTGGGCCTTAGTCTCCCCATTTGTGAACTGAGGGCTTTGTAAGCTCTAAACTTTCACCTGCTCTGACTGACTGGTATACCCCGGGGCCAGCCCAAGAGAGAAGGGCCATGTCAGCAGTTGGCATCTAGGGTCTCAGACAACTTTCAATGTAGACGTGAGGAGTGGAAGAGTAAGGTGACGACTCTGTCTGTACCTGCTTACCGCTTCCCAGAAGCTCCTCGCTGCCCTCAGGATAAAAGACCCAACTTTTTATCTCGGCATTCAAGGCTTGTGGAAACTGGCTCCAAACTCTGTTTCCAGCCTCAGCATCTTTCCCGTAGCTCCACCCCTGAGACTCCCACCTCCTGGAATTCCTGCTGGTCCCAAGTGCACAGTAAGCATGGCTGCCCTGCCTTCTGATCTTCACCCTTCCCTCCCTGCTGGGCTCCTGCAGGTCCCCATCTGGTCATCCTCCATGGCTGTCCCTTCTCTGGAGCCTCGTCTGAACCCTCTCCCTGGGGAGGACGAGTCACTTCTCCCTTTGTTCCCCAGTCCCTCTGTTCCTGATTCCCCTGAGACGTATCTGCCTTCCTCACCAGCTCTGAGCGACCTGACAACACGGGCAAGCCTGATGGTGTCTGTGAGCCCAGGAAAGGGTCCAGCACAAACACAGTGATTGAGAGGGTTTGTGGAATGAACAGATGACAGGGACTAGTTACACCTGGGCAAACTTCTGGTTGACCTTTCTGTTCCTGGAGTGTCACTAGAGGGGGTCAGGAGACTGAGCTTTCAGTCCCAACAACAGTTCTTCCTTGCTGTGGCTTTGGGAAAGACAGTTCCTCTCTCCAAGCCTCTTCCCAACAGACTTGGTAATAATCATGCCCTGTTTGCCCCTCCAGCTGGGTAAAGAGACACAGGATCACTGAGCAAGGTCCACGTGGCTGTGCACCTGGCAATTAGACCTCTGGCCAGTGAGGGACAGCAAGCAAGGGGACAGGAAGGGAAGCCAGCTCCTGAGATCTTCTCCCCATGTCTCAGATGCCAGGGATGAAATGAAATGGCCTGAACTTGAGGCTCCTTCAAAGTCAGGGGATCTGGGGAACCCCAGGAGCATGCTGCCCATCTGTCTCCCAGGCTATGGCAGCACCTACCTTAAGCTTCTTGACACTGGTGCAAGGATCATTGGAGAAGCTCTCGGTGTCTGAAATTTCAATGTCCTCACCGTACAAAACCCCGGTCAGGTCGTTCCTCACCTGTCAGCAAAGAGAAAGCAGAGGGTGGGTGTGCTGGCAGCCACAGGAAGGGCCAGTTCAGAGGGCTCACTCCTCCTGGGAAATGGCTCAAATGGGCGAAGCAATTTTCTCCAGCAATGTGCAAAAGGGGTAGGTTTTATCTTCATTATAAACTAAAGCACCCTCTGGGGCCTTGGAGATCCCCCAGCACCAACCCACAGTTGACACATAGGCATAAAGAGGCCAGACAGGGAAGGGGCTTAATTAAAATTGCCCAGGAATTTCCTGGAAGAATTATGATGAACATCCAAGTCTTTGGATTTTCATGCTGGTGTTTCATACTGTCTCCAAATCAGATTAGTCAAATACATCTCTGTTTATATTTTGCATTATTTACTTGCAATACTACTTCATTTCTAGGGTGAAGAAATAGCTGAGATATTCAGAATAGAGGAAAGAGTAAGGGGGTACAGAAGCAGCCTGTGATGTTAGACACAACTACGTGTCTGCTGGCATGCAGAATCACTAACATCTATGTGCTTGGAAAACAGAGCTGCAAACTTCCATGCTCACAGGGACTCGCCAGTGTGTGAAGCAGCCTGTGGCCTGTGTGGAAAGACACTAGGGCGTGATGGGGGCTGTGGCAAACTGGTGGTCATGCGCCTCACCTAAAGATGGCACTTGCTGCTCGGCTCCAAACATACTATGCCAGAATGTTGGTCTAGAGTTACCAGGCTTTCTGATTTGAGAGGAGAAATCAGAAATCTAGATTTTTAAAATATAAGATCCCCTACATTTTAAAATGTTAATATGATTTTCAATTAAAAACACACACAACACACAAAGTAAGGACCAAACCAAATAAATCTGAAGTCTGTATCTGGCCTGTGTCCATGGTTGTGTACCCTGTGACATAAACCAATGGAAACTGGACTCTGTGTTTTAGTAGAAAAAACCAGGTGGGAATTTTGGGACCCAGGTTTCAGGTCCTGCTGTTTCTGACTTGCTTGTGACCTCGGCCTCTCTGTGTGACCCTTTTCTTCCTAGGGCTTCAGTTTCTTCCTCTTTAAGAGCAGATGATCTTACTTCTTGTTCATACCCATTAAGAAATGGCTATTATCAACTCCCCCCCAAAACGGTAAGTGTTAATAAGGATGTGAAGAAATTGGAACCTTTGTGCACTGTTAAAATTAACTGTAGAATTATCATATGATCCAGCAATTCCATTTCTGGGTATATATCCAAAACAATTGAAAGCAGGGACTTGAAGAAATACTTGTACACTCATGTTCATAGCAGCATTATTCACAATAGCCAAAAGCACCCCAAATATTCATCAACAGATGAATGGATGAACAAATTGTGCTTTATACATATGATGGAATAATATTCAGACTTAAAAAGGAATAAAACTTTGACACATGCTACAAGACAGATGAACCTTGAACACATTATGCTAAGTGAAATAAGCCAGATACAAAAGGATAAATATTGTAGGATTCCACTTAGACGAGGACCTACAGTAGTCAAATTCATAGAGACAGAAAGGAGAACAGGGCTTCTAGGGGCTGGGAGGAGGGAGTGAGGAGTTATTGTTTATTGGATACGGAGTTCTGTTGGGATGATGGAAAGTTCTGGAGATGGCTGGTGGTGCTGGCTGCACAACAATATGAAAGTACTTAATGCCTCTGCCCTGCAAATTTAAAAGTGGTTAAAATGGTAAATTTGATGTTTTGTATATTTTACCACAATAAAAGAAACACTTCTTGTTTCAACAATCGGTAGATCCTTCCAATGTACATATCAAAATGTTTTGAATAATCAGGCCCTGAATGTTGCAGGATGGTCACTGGGAAGCCACCACTGTGGAAGCGGAACAAACTGGATTTCAAGGGGAACTGCTGTATTCCATTCCTTTAAAAGAAATATGATGCAAATAGAGCAAAATGTGAACACATTAATTCTGGGTAGCAAGTCCATGGGTGCTTGGTATTCTGTGGTTTCCTGATTGCTCGAAGTACTTTGTAATAAATGTTTTGTAAAAAGAATGAAACTGCCACAGTCAGGGTGAAACTTGTCCATCCTTAGTTCCTACATCTATTTTGACGGAAGACTGGGAACTAGATGATGGAAAAAAAAGTTGACTTTGCCATTACAGTTTATTTCTGCTGCCTCAAATCCTTTCTGGATGCAGGTGGGGTTCCATTATTAGTTCTGTGTGTCACAGTGGTGCCATGGAGAAACAACAATTATTAAACACAGAAAATGTGCAAACTCGCCCCTGCTGGAAGGCAAGGCAGCCAGCGCACACATGACCAGCCATGCCCAGTCAAGCCTCGGCTCTTCACTTGCACACCACCCAAACATAGGGAAACTACCTGAGCTCTTTTGAGTCTCAGTCTTTTCACCTGCAAAATGGGGGCAATAAGTGTAAGCATGTAACTTACAGAGTTGTTACAGGGCCCAGCAAGGACACTGAGGATGTGGAATGGCTTCGTAAACTCTAAAGTTATTTGAGCTGGTTAAAAGCTGGAATGATCATTTCCATGCATAAGACATGGCATCAAGGTGGTCAGTGGCTAGGCT
The DNA here is from genome assembly GCF_036321535.1 of Camelus dromedarius. NCBI lineage: Eukaryota > Metazoa > Chordata > Mammalia > Artiodactyla > Camelidae > Camelus > Camelus dromedarius. The sequence continues at coordinate 49,755,872 of NC_087445.1, forward strand.
CTATCTGAGTAAGTGTGTGTGTGAGAGCTATATATAATTATGGCAGGAAAAAATATTTTATAGGTGGTCAGGACTCAAAACAAACAAAACTGAAATACCCTAGAGGTCATCTCATTCTGCCCCTAATTTCACAAATGAGGAAACTGGGGTGTGACTCCCAGTCCAGTGCTTTCCGCATTCTCCCAGGCTCTTCTGGACTCTGCCAGATGTGGACGGTTCCTGAAGCTTATGAGCCAGAACAGGTCAGAACAGATGGTTGGTGCAATCAGCCACTCACTGCCCATAATTTCAGCACCAAGAAGTCTGTCCGCTCGAGTATTTATTCTAATGGATTTTTTTTTCTGGGAAGTGGGGAAGCAAATAGAAGAAACTAGTAATAAATGGTATTTTAAAATAACCAAAACAAGGAAAAGAAGTAATGATCTATCTCACAAGGAAAAAAAATCCATACTCTTACATGTGGATAGAAGGATCATTCAGTGCACTGATTAAAGATTACTAAATAAATTAGAAAAAAGACCTATTTTTTTTTCCTTCTGAAGCAGCAGGTATCTCTTGTTTAATGGGGCCAATGTCTTTTAGCAGCTTGCTATAAACTGCATTTCTGCAAAGTGAATCCTATTTTTTTTTATTCACCTCCATTATAAAAGCAGAAATATCTTCTTCCTGGAAAGGAGTAATCCTTAATTCCCCAGATAATAAAATACATTCACACATACACACACACTCAAGGATAGCCAGGGTCCCACTGGGGGGCCTAATCTACATATTGGGCCCAGGGAGGCAGCCATCAGGAGTCTGATCTGCTGAAAGGCCCTGGCCATCCTGGAAGGGAGGGGGAAAGATGGTTTCTGATGGGCAGGGGGGGAACAGAGAAGAAGGCTGCCCATCACCTGGAAGGGAGGGCCAGGGCTGCCAGTGGAGTGAGGAAGGCCACAAGTGGGGTTCCTAGTGTTGTTAGAAGGGGGATTAGGAAGGGCTGAGTCCTTAAAGGCCTGGATCTCCAGGCCAGCCCACAGGGCTGAGATAGCCTAAGGGAAGAACTCTCCTTGCTTCTGGAGCAGTGAATCCGGGCCCTGGCCACAAAAGCAAATCTGAAAGAAGCCCAAGTCACTCGGTACCAGAGAGAGCAGGTTGGGTCAGAGCTCCAGGAATAAATAATGAGGGATAGGCTTGGAGGCAATAGCTGTTGACTTTCTCCTCCAAGAACTGGAATGGGCTGTGGATGTGAAGTCATACAAGAAGGCATGTCCCTAAAGCAGTGGCAGTGGTTCTCATGGTGTGGCCCCTGGATCAGTAACACCAGCATCATTTGAGGGAACATGTTAGAAATGCAGATTCTCAGGCGCACCTCAGACCTACTGGGTCAGACACTTAGGGGTGGGTCCAGCAATCTGTGTTTTAACCAGCCCTCCAGGTGATTCTGATGCATGCTCAAGTTTGAGAACCACCGCCCTGAAGGAGGCAGGACAAGTTTTAAGCAAACCGTTGATAGTGGTATGAAAAAATGCCTCCCATGGCTTGGATATTTTCCCCTTGAGCAAGAGCCCAGAATGTGCTGATGTGAGTAAGGCAATTGCCAAAAGTGTGAGTAGGACTGGGAACCGCATTTTAAAAGATATCACATCTAGAACGATGGAGAGGACAATCGCCCTCTGGCCTGTCCACCCCAGGCCACACCTGGAGTGTGGACTCAGTTCTGGTTGCATTTATCAGGGATTGTGACAAAGTGGCTCAGACTCAGAGGAGAGAGGTGTGGCTATGACAGGGACCAAGAGCCCTTTGGGTGACCATGGATATGGAGGTAGGGGGTGGAAGGGTGGGGGTGTAAAAGCCATAAGAGGCGACACCAATGACTCCTCAGGGCTCCCGTGTAGCCTTGGGAATCAAACATCCAAATCTAAGAATTTTAACATACAAATCCAGACTTCAAGCTCTAGGGAAGTTCAACATCTTGAAAGACGTCAAGAGCCAGGCAGAATCAGCGGCTTTGGGGGAAAGCCCAGAGATGGAGGACGATCCTGCTCAGGCTGAGCGGGAGAAAGTGCCGTCAGGTCAGATCAGCTGTCTGAACTGCGGGCCCAGTGGGTCTGCACACAACCTCCCTCCCAGCTGTTTCACAGGACCATGAGTGAAGGGGTGAAGGGGTGACAGGGACTTGTCACTCCAATGAAGCCATCACAATGGCCTCGCTCCTCTAACTGAGCACACAGCCTCCATCCACATGCTTGGCATCAGGAACTCACAGCTGGTCTTCATCTGTCCTGCAAAATGTAGAGGGAGAAGTGGACAGGCGTGGGGAGGAAAGGGGGATCAGAGGAAGACATGTGAAGCTAGTGGTATTAGGAAAGGAGTGCAGGTGAACAAACTGGGAGAATTTTCTGGCTTAGCATAACTGACTCCACAGGACCCATTTTAAGCATAACGTGGGTCCGCTCTGTTCTATCAGGGAGGCTTGTCACCACCTTTGAGCAGTCTCCCGTGCAATTCCACCTGCAGGCCTCTCCCTGTTCTGAAGCCTGCACCTCTTCACTAACATGTATCAGCTGCCCAGATGATGCTCCTTGTCTCTAGAAATCACCCAGTGATTGGCCATATGAGATAAGTGTATTATGTGCCCCTACCCTGAGTAACTGCCATGTGGGTTAGGCTGTTCTCTCTACCCACACTAACCTTGCTTCAGGGTCCCAGGACCATATCTGTAGGCCCTGTCAGTTTCCTATCCCCCTGCAAGTTTCCGCTGCCCACAGGCCGGGCCAATTAACTCCCTGTTCTAACAGATCCTCCACCTCAGCCCTGGACACCCTTCATCCTCCAGCAAGGCAATGTAAGGAGCCTGAGGTCAGGAGGCCAGGGGTTCAGCCCCCTGCCAACTTGGCATGCAGTTTTCTTAGACCTCAGGCTCTCAATCAGGGCTCTGACTTCATTCCTGGGGTTGGAATTCCATCTCTTGCCCAGTCACTCCCTTGCCTCTGGGCTTGAGTCCCTCTCTGGACAGCTACTGAGTGCCTGGTCCTTCCAGAATGGGGCCCTGTTTGTTCTTGCCAGTCTCTCTCACTCTCATTCATTCATTCAATCATGATATTGACATCTCTTCTGTTCCAGGTACCATGCAAAGTAGTACTAGGGCTCTGATGCTGAGCAAAACCATTCATTGTCTTGGATCTCTGTCTAGGGGGATAGAGAGACATTAATCAGATAGTTACCCTGGTACCTACCAACACAAGGGCACTCATATTCAGGGGTGTGCTTCTGGGAGAGGCTATCATGGAGAAGTCAGACCCAGGCCAGAAGGAAGGGCAGAGAGAAGGATTTCAGGCTGAAGAGCAGCACATGAAAAGGTTCTGGGGGGGGGGGGGCTGGGAGGAAAACCAGAAGAGCGGGGCTGAGCTAAAGCAGAGCATGGGCAGGGTGCTAGGGGAGGCAGAAGATTGCTGGAATGAAATGAGAATGAGAGAGAAGAGGTGGGTGGGGGAAGACCACGAGGGCCTCATAATTGACACAAAAGATTCTGGTCTTGAGCCTAGAACAGTGGGAGCCTAAGGACAGTGTTGAGGGAGGGTGTGCCATGATTAGAACTGTGTTTTAAAACCAAGACTTAGGCTGCTGTGGGACCCATGGAGTCACAGGCATGAAGGAACAGAAAAGCCATTGAGGCAGCTACAGAATCATCCAGCTGGATGAGGAGATGGTGGTACAGGTGACAAGAAGTGATCCATTTGAGGATATATTGGGGCAACTAATAATCTGTTAGTCATCTGTTGCTGTGTAACAAATTATCCCAAAACTTACTAGCTTAAAACAAGAAACATTTATTATCTCACACAGTTTCCATGAGTCAGGGCTATGGAGGTGACTTAGCTGGGTGCTCTGGCCCAGGGTCTTCCAAGAGATTGTTTCAGGATGTTGGCTGGGGCTGCAGTTACCTGGAGCCTTCTGGGCTGCATATTAGAATCACCTAGGAGTCTTTAAAAACTACTGATGCCCTGGCTGCATCCTAAACCAACAAGAACCTCTAGGATAGAGCTCTCCAGGTGATTCCAACATGTAACTAAAATCAAGAACCACAAATGAAGGGGCAAAAGCCACAGAACTGCCAGGCTCACAGCTGGGCTGCCAGCCTGTCTAAAAAGCCCTCCAAGTCACCTACTCCAACCTTCTCCAGGTTCTGGGCACCATCTTCCTACACAGCTGGGACTCCTCTCCTGCCCCATGCAATAGTTATGTCTCTTCTTTATCATCTTTAACCCCAAGATCCTTCTACTCCTGGCTCCCAGCACCACGAGCAGATCCTGACCACATCAGAAGGGACAATGGAGGGAAGGCAAGCAGGGAGAAGGGAATGAGAGGGAGAGAGAAAGTAAGAAAGGGAGAAACAACAGAATATTAGTTAGCTATAAGTTTAAGCTATAAGTTATCATATTCCAACTGCATGTCCCGGGCGGGGAAGGCTCTGATGGAGCGTGTGAAGTGTACCATGGAGGCTGCGGGGAGTATGAGAGACTCCAGGACACTAGGCTTCCGTTGCCAGTAGTTACCTAGACACCTTCCCTAAGGAGGCCACTGCACCAGCTGAGGAATCATCCAGATCCAGGTAAAGATGGGGAGAACCAGGTCTGCACACATGCACTTTACAACTCTGTGAAAATTCTAACTAGGTTACGAAATGAACTTGAGAGCAAAGCGAGTTCCCAGCTCCCCTATGGAAGCCAAGGTAACCTACTTTGTCATTCAAATATACTCACTATATATAGCCCTAGATTGTGCCAAAATGTCACTTCTCTTACCTGACTAAAGCGTATAATTATAGATTTACTTCTATTCATTCATGAAATGTGTCTTCACTTGATTAAACAGTTCATTCAAGTAAAATCCATTAAAATATGGAACATGTTAAAATGTGGCTCGTTAGAGGCAGAGGGCACTACTGTAGTTAAGATGCTAATTAGGATAAACAGGCATTTAAAACACTCAAATCTTTGAATAATTCAGGTCACTTTTACCGGGGCTGGAGCTCCCCAGGAACCACCATTAATTTAAACCAATTAAAAAATTAGCCTGGAGAAGAGTAGACTAAGGCAGGAAGTCATGGTCAATCTCAAAACCTGAAGGGCTGCGGTATGGAAGGGAGGGCACCTGTTTCTGGGCACCTCTGTGTTCAAGGAGGGACCAACAGGTAGGTGGCTCAAGAAAGCAGATTTTGGCTTACAGCCAAAAAGAACTTTCTAATGATGGAGAAGGTGGCTTTGGTAGGTAACGAGCTCCCTATCATCAGAGGTGTGCAAGTAGAATCTGGCCAGAATGCTGGAGAGTGTTTTTTTTTCTTTCATCACCAATGTTTGTGGTTCCAGGAAAGTAAGTTTTAAAATCCCACCTGTGCCCATTCCTTGTCTTTTTGAATGTTAACATTACTGAAGCAGCCCTCCGCAGCTCTGAAGTTTTTCAAAGATTTTAGGCATGCACTTAAGAGTCCCATAAAAACTTTTCCATGAGGTTTTATTTCTACCTTTCTGAGGAGTCTCATGAAACAAAGAGCCTGAGGAGCACTCATGACACAAAGAGACCTGGCAGCTACTGGTTCAATTCACATTCCCTTGGTTAAGCCCCAGCTTCCTGTCCCATTCACACCCTCACATCACAGGCTGAGGTTTCCTGAAGGGAACACTGGCTTCCCTCTACCGAGTAGCTACTTGTCTGTCCTAAAGAAATATGATTTTCCTCACTTTCCCAGAGTTACCAAGAGCAGGAAACCAAGGTGGGGACCATGAGTAGCTGTGTCATGGGACACAGGGGTCCAGGTGGGGGGCCACCAGCCACATGAGCCTTAGTGGAGGGCTCAGGAGTCCAGCACGGATGACTCAAGGGAACTAGGGCTCTCCGGCTCTCAAACCCCTGTTCTCATCAGCCAGCCTTCCACAGTTTTAGAAATTCCAAAGAATCTTAAGTGTGATGAACAGAATAATTACCAATCCCCCTCCACCGCCCGCCGAAGATGTCCCCATCCTCATCCCTGGAATACGTTACCTTACATGGCAAAGGGGACTTTGCACATGGGGTGTAAGTGAAGGATCTTGAGATAAGGAAACCATCTTGGATTATCTAGGAGAGCCCAAGGTGATTACAGGGGTCTTTATAAGGGAAAGAGAAAGGTAGGAAAGTCAGAATCCGAGGAGACATGATGACAGAAACAGGGATTCTTGGGGTGAGGGGGGAGATTCATCTGAAGAAGCCACACTGCTGGCTTTGAAGATGCAGGATGGGGCCAAGCCAAGACAGGCAGGCAGCTTCCAGAAGCTGGAAGAGGCAAGGAAACAGACTCTCCCTTAGAGCCTCCAGAAGGAACCAGTCCTGCTAAACACCTTGATTTTGGCTCAGTGAGACTGATTTTCAACTTCTGAGCTCAGTACCATAAGATAATAAATTTGTGCTATTTTAAGCCACCAAGTTTGTGATGATCTGTTACAACAGAATAGGAAACTCATATAATAAGCTGTGTCCTTGAGATCCCACATATTCTCAAAAACCCTCTCGTACAGGAGGCCTTCCCCCATCCCCAAGCTAGTGGTGACCCCTCCTCTGAACTCCACAGTCCTGTGCTCACAGCCACTCTTTCTGGCTCAACAGAGACTGTCCTGAGAGCCCACACACCCTCCATCTGGGACCCCCAGAGCCCAGCACAGGGCTGCCTAGGGAAGCAGGGCTGGGCCCAAGCCCCCTTCTTGAATAATGTGCAAGTCCTTGCTTTGGACCTCCCAGCCAATAGTCTTCTCTTTGCCAGAAGTTCCAAGGAGCTTGCCACTCTGCTCGGTCAGTGAAGTCAGGCCACACCAAGTCATTGGGGAATGAAATTAGCCTTCGGAACCTCATTGCTTTCCTGTGACAGAAGTACCTATGGCTTTAATTGCAGCAGACCTGTGGGACCAAACCAGTATTTACAGAAATACTTGGATATTAATAAAACAGGTATATTTTCCAGTTAAGATGATGAACACAAACCTTTAGGAAATCAATGAGATGCAAATTGTGCCTCTGACACCAAAATAGCAGAGGGATATTAGAGAACTCACACCTGAGAACACTCAAGAATGCAGAACGCAGAGTCCTCCTCTGGTTTTCTGAGCCCCATCCCTGTCACTGGAGGAGTGGCTGAGGGGACAGGAGGGGGCCACGTGGACAGGAAGTCCAGGCCTGTGAGACACCCCACCTGCATATCCCGAGGAGCTGTCATTGAGACTAGCGGAACAGCGTGGCGCCTGGGCGTCAGGGGAAGGGGAAGGGGAAGGGCCAGGACCAGTGAGGGAAGCCACCAGGAAGTAGATTTCAGCTCCCTCAGAGGCAGAACTTTCTAACAGGGGAGCAAGCCAAGGATGGAAGGGCCTCCCCAATCTGGGAATGAGCTCTCTGCCACTGTAGATGTGCAAGCAGAGGTGGGGTTGCTATAGAAGGGATTCAGGCATCAGATGGAGGGGCAGAAGAGACTGATGGATCCCAAGGAAGGTCTTAGATTCTTAAGCCAGTGCCCCAGCTAAGAGGGACAGAAGCTGAGGGCAGCCTAGGTAGCACATGTTCACCCTGCAGGAACAGGACAGCTTCAGGAAGCTCCAAAAGCTGGATAAGTAGCTGGATCCAAGTGTTCATCCCTAACTTCATGGCAGAGCTTTAAAGGGCTCCTCTCAGAGACCCTGGGGCATGATGCCCTTTTCATGGGCAGCTTTTTCTCCAGTTCTATATTCCAAAGTGAATTCTCTGTCTTCCACTCTAGTGTTCTGCCTGGATGCCCTACAGCCTAGCATTTGAAGCCCTCCTTTGTCTACCCAGACTCTCTTCTTCATCCAGGACTGCAAATTTGGGGTATAGGTGGGGGGGGGGGGAGAAAGTGAAGGCATAGATGCAAATGGCTCCCCAGAGCCTGCCTCCCTTCCTCCCACTCCTCACCTGACGCCCTCAGGGAGCAAGCAGGCTGTAGGTCGCACAGCACAATCACTATGGAGTGAATTTCATCTTAGGAAGTAGATATTATCATTGTGTCCATTTTATAGAGGAGGGACCTGAAAAGTTAAGTGACTTACCCAAGGCCTTTCAATTAGTAAGCCGGAGGGTGTAGATTTAAACTCATATTTCTCTGCCTCCAGAATCCAGGGGGGTTGGGTGGAGGGAGAAGAGAGGAGGGGGTTCAGAGGCAGCATTGACCTGATCCCCAGGGTGGGTTGCCACAGTGACAGGAAGAAGGGCTCAGTTACTTGAGTGTCTCCCCCAAGACTGGGAGGCCTGGAGGGTTGAGACTGTGTTGGGGCCTCTTCATGTGCCCATGTGGGACACAAACCAAGCAACCAGAACATTTAGGAGAGAGAAGAGGGCAGAACTAAGTACATCCAAGGGACGGGGGATCAAGATCAGAAGGTGATAATGACAAGGAAGTGGGCAGAGGCCTAAGATGTACTTCAGCTCCAGGCCCCAATATCACTGCAAAGGGAGCCTTCTGTCCAGTGGGCAGAGTTGGCACTACCACCCTCAGGCCCACTCCCCACACCTCTAAGAAAGGGGCTGTGCTCAGAACGGGCTGGCTGCTACACCAACACACCAGCCCATGTTGGACGGTGGGGGAAAGTGAGGTCCTGAGATGGGTAGAGACTTGCCCCAAATCACACAGCTGTCTAGGCACAAACCTAGTTTCCTGCTTCCCAGGCCAATGTTGCCCAACGTCATGTCTTTACTAGCAGCAACAGAAGAGCAGCCCTGCAAAAAGCCACCAGCTGCAGCCCTTCGAGGGCCCTTTCTCCAAGCCCTACAAGACAGGAGCTACCCAGCCCAGTTCCTTGGTGTCCAGTGCCCAGTACAGGGCCTGGCACAGAGCAGCAGCTCAGCAGACACTGCATAGAACTGGCAATCTCCCCGATGTCAACCACCCTTGGGTTCAGAGTTTTTGAGTAGTGGCTCCCAAGCCTGCTGTACACCACATCTCCCTGCGAATTTTGCAGAAACACAGATTCCTGGGCCCCACCCAAGAAAGCTGACTCTGGTATGAGCAGAAGGGGAGGGAGGCCAGGGATCTGTATTTCAGTAGAGCACCTTGGGTCTTGGTTACACAGCCAGACTGGGGACCACTAGCTGAGTGATGCCCTTTTGGCTGCCCTGGTCTGACTGGCCCTTTAGCCTAAACTCCCTTATTCCCCAAAGCCCTGTGATGGATAATATGGTGTAGGTGGGAAACTTCCATTCTCCCAGCTGCCAGGAGTGTTGGCTACTGACAATTCACGCTGTGTGTCCTCCCAGGATTTGCCCTTCACTTAAGGGGGCAGCCTCGTCCAAGGTCACATCCCCTTCCCAGGGCAGCCCAAGTCCAGTTGCTGGCCCAGCCTCTGGACTCAATGTGGGACATCTCTGAAGGGCCACCCCAGCTCCAGAGCTCTCCACCGGCTCGGCTGAGGCCTGTTACAACTTCATTTTGCGTCAACCTCTTCCTCCACCTCACTCCCTCCTGTGGGTATTACTCAATAAACCTCCCACAAGTCTCAGGATCCCTTTCCTGGGGAACCTGACCTAGGCCAGGCCCACCCATGTGTGTGTTGGATCAGCCCAAACCAGTGGCTTGCCCCTCGGTCCCTTGACGATGACACCTCCTGTCCTGAGAGCTCACGGACAGCTGCATGCTTCGGGGTTCTTCTCTGTAGGACTTTGTACCAGTTGCATTCTTTTGACTCAAAGACTTTAAACTTATCTAAGTAATTTATAAACTTCACTGAAAGTCTGAAAAAAGGAGAAAAGTGATAGAATTACCCATATTCCTGATACACTACCCAGACTAGTATAATTTCTCAGGCTGATTGCCTTTCCAGCCTGCCCTCTGCTATTCTGTTTCTAGAACTTGACTTTTATGTATGGCATCACTTGAGCTCCCTCATCCTGTGACTTCCAGGTAGGCTAGGCCAATGAGAGGCCCCAGCAGGGATCAGAGGGTGGGAAGAGAAAGAGTTCAGGGTATTTCTCCCTGCCTGCTCCCTGGCTTAGCTACAGCCCTTGCCAAGCAGCCCCTCCTCCCAGCTCCAGTGATGCTGCTCCCTCTGCTTGTCCTCCAGGGCACATGGGTGGTCCTGACTCCCACCGTTGCTAGTCCCTGGTGCTGCATTTGCCCTGGTTGGCTCCCCTGGTCCTGTCCAAAGTACTTCCTCACTATTTAAGCCCCATGAAGTCCTTCTGGATTTTCCAACGAGCTGTGCTCACCCCTCTGAATGTCTGCATTCTCTGCTCCTCCCTCCCAGGTCCACACTTCCTTTACCCTGTTCTGGAGGAACTGGGAACTGCCTCAGGTCATCCACACCCCCATACCAGCACACAGCATGTCCTTGGCCCTAGTGAGGTGGCCAAGGGAGAATGCCAAGGCCTCATGGACCAATGGAGAGGAGCTAAGCTGTCAACAGCTCCTCCAAGGTCAGGAAATACAGTCTGCCCGTGCCCTGGCCCAGAGCCCGAGGAGCCAGCCCCAGCCTGGAGAGGTGCTGAGTATGTGCCTGGGAGGGAACCAGCGGGTCAGGTGAGCCGACCACGTCCTGGGGTGGACACTGCATTAAAGTGCTGAGCAGGCCGACAGCCTGGGAGTGGGGCTTGAAGCTGTGCTAAGCTAAGCAGTTTTTATAATGTATCTTCCTAGGAGCAGTACCCAGACTCCAGGGAACAGGCATCCACTCTGTAGAGTGCAAGGTGAATTTTCCAAAGGGGACCAGAATCTGGAGACACAGTGGTTATGGTGACTGTCATGGCTATTAACCTGTCCATCTGCCCCAGGCTAGGGGCTCCTACTATGCCCAAGGCCCTGTCTGAGTCCCTGTCAGACTCAAGCATAATGGTCTGGCTCAATCACCACTGGCTGAATGAACGAATGAGACCAACAGGACACGCCATTCAGCTGCCTGGGGTCAGCATCATTTATGCCTGCTGCTCAGTGTTCTGAGAAGGCTCAGGAAGCATCTGTGCTTCATTTGTGCTGTAGGGTATCAGAGAAGATGAAGGATTCTTAGGAAGAAATGTCAGAATGCTCCAGAAAGGAAGCCAAAGAGCAAAAGTGGAGAAGGCTGCACATCCGTGACAGGTGAGAAAGGTAACAATGACAACTCACGTTTCTGAGTGCCCACCTGTATACACAGTCCCTCACACATGTCATCTCCCGCCTCTTGACCACTGGTGAAACCCAAAGGTACAATCATGACCAGCTTATGAGTAAGTAAAATGAGATTCAGAGATGTTGAGTCAGATGCCTTAGGTCACACAGCTGGGAAGTAATGAGCCTTGGATTCAACTTCAGGTCTGTCTCTTTCCACAGCCCTGCCTGTAAACCATGGTCAGCAAATGTTCTCTAGAAAGGGCCAGATAATACACATTTTAGGCTCTGAGGGCCATACAGTCTCTGTCACCACTACTCAAATCTGCCTTTACATTGCAAACGCAACCACAGACAACATGCAAATGAATGGTCATGGCTGTGTTCCAATAAAACTTTACTGACAAAGCATGGGGCTTGCTTGGGCCCCCTGGCCTACCATGGCAGACCCCGGCTCTGAATCCACAACGGAGAGCCTGTGGCTAGGCAGGCAGTGGCAGAGAGGACAGAGTACCAATTGGAGTCAGGTGGCTGCAGACTGGAATGCTGGCTATGCCCTACTGGCTGGGCTCCTCGGCGAGCAAGGGAACTCTCTGAGCTCTTTTCTCCCCTGTAAAAGGGGCATAACCATAGCTTCTCTTAAGGTTGTCACAAAGGTTAAAATAAGCTGATACATGGCTGAGGTTCAGTCAATGGCAGTGTTTAGTGTTAGAGGTGAAACAGGTTGGGAGAAGGGAAGGAAGAGCCAGTAGTGCCACTGGAACTAAACCCCGATGGGTGAATCTTCTCACAAAGGCTGGTTACTTTGGACTTTCTGCAGAAGAATGTTATTCCACACCCCATGAAACCCCGAAGGGAATTCACAGGCACCCACAGTGGGAGGAATCTTTGCACCGTCCCCGGAAGGAGCAGATGTGTGGCGCTTGGTGACTCCCTGACAAGGGTAGGCAGGCAGCTGTTCCCAGACTTGATATGGCAAATTGTGTGATGTGCTGTCTTCCTGGGGCAGCCAGCCAAGCAGCGATGGGGGCCTCTGGCACCCCCTCCCCCACCACCTTCTGCCCACGTCTGCTGATTCATGCGGGAGGGTCTGGGTGTGCCAGAAGGAAGCCGAAATGGCTCTCGAGTGCAACAACACAAGGCTTCAGAAGGAGAATGGGGACTTGGAGGCAAGAGGACGGATCCTTCTCTGTTTCCACTGGAAGGTCATAACTTTGGCACAGAAAGGAGGATGTGGAGAAACTCCATCAATATTGCTAGAGGCCAGGATATGGCTTATGATGCCAGATGATAAGCCCCTGCAAAGGGACGGCACTCACCACCCCAAGACTGGCAACACCATGTTTGCTGGGAGAATTTATCCATCTGATCAAGAGGATGCTAAACTGAAATTTGAGAGGGAGAGAAAAAGTTTCCAGGAAAAATATAAAACCAGATATGATGAGGGCCAGTATATATAAGGAATTTTAAAAAGGGGGCCACTAAAAAGGAAATGCTCAGGAATTGTCATCTATCTGTAGACCGAAGTACAAAGTATGGGCAAGTTTTAACTATAAAACTTTTGGGAAAGATGGTAAAGCTGAGCACAGATGTCCAACTCCCACCTAAGCTACCTCCTTCTGAAAGTGACAGAAAGGACCAAAAGAGTATAAAAATAGGGGGGATCTGCTTCAGCATTGGAAAATAGGAAAGAGTGCCATCAATATGCCACCAACTTTGAGGAATTTCTACCGGGTGCAGTGCCAGTGGAACCAGATTGAAGGCTGACTCACAGCTCTCCTTCCTGAGAAAGCAGCGTGGTGCTGCAAGGAGGGCGGGCGTGCCCACAGGGCCCATCTCACAGCCTTTGATGGCGAATGAGTGAGTGCTGGAGTAGAGGCTGGGCCACAGGAGGGGTGCAGAGCCCACCATGGGGAGTCCACCTCTCACAGTGCAGCCCAACAGCCTTCAGGAGTGCCTGAGCCATTAGATCCAAGGACAAGCAAAGCAGACCCAAGCCTGGTTTTCCGATGATTGGTTTGGATGTCCCCCAGACACAGAAGGTGGGAGAACAAGGAAGAGGCCAGAAGGGACAGGACACATCGGGAGCAGCTGTGCCAACAAAGCAGAGAAGAGACACCCACAGCACAAATGACCCCCAACCCCTTGGGATGGCTGGTAATGTGAACTGTCATCATCCAGTCTTCCAGATTAATATCTGATGTGAAGAATCTCACAGCATCCAGATAAAACAATGAGGGGACTCCAGGAGAAGTGAGCGAATACCAGGTCAGGGAAGACCTAAAATGCACACGGAACCTCTGAAAATCTTCTGAAACATAAAGGAGACAAATGAGGAATACAGAGGAAAAACATCACCTCTAAAAAGATTCACTATAGGAACCAGAAGTAAATTGTAGTGTCTGTTTTGTACTTCAAAGAGGCCAAAGAATCCTGGCGCTAAGATGTAAGAAATGGAATTTGCAATAGAAGACACTGAAACAAAAAGAAAGCTGGCAGAGCTAAGAAGATAATGACAGATAAAGAATGGTGTTATAAGAATTTTAAGAAGCATTAGAAGCAGGAAAGAACAGAAATTAATTGTAGAAAACCGATGGATCCTGTCGAGGACAATGGTGAGATGTTTTCTCAGAACATACAGAACAAGGACTAGGGTAAAAATTGCCAGAGAGAAAATAATACTATGGAGAATAAATGACAGAGGCTCACTCACGAATTGCTGGTATTTCTAAAAAAAGATACCAGAACAAAAGAGTCATAATTAAAGATATAACAGAAGACAACTTCTGCAATATGAATACTGGTTCTTCAGATAAAAATGGTAATCATATTTTAGACAAAATAGACAAGCATCTGACATGTGCCATATTTTTTTAAATTCCAAAGATTAAGAAAGAATCCCTCAAGCATCCAGCACAGAGCGGGGAAAAAAGAGACTCATCCACAAAAAAATCAAATCAGATCGCATCAGACTTCACTACAACATTGATGTAATGTCTAGAGAGGTTTCAGGAAGAATATTATGATAACAGAAATCTATACTTCATACGAGAAGCAACAGAAAGAAACTGCGGTCTGTGTAACAGCATGGTAGATAGAAAACCCATATACCCTTCCTGAAAAATATTACTCAAAGATGTATTCATGCCACAGAGAGACAAATCAAGACACAACTCCTGAAAGATATGTCAATACAAATTGAAGCCATATGAATCTGAATCTTAAAATCATAGTTATTGTAATATAAGCTTCAAAATAAAATCAGTATTTCAAATGACAACAGAAAAAGAATATCCACAATGTAAAGAAAAAAGTCAAATAAAAACTGAAATTATAACAATTCAAAATCAGAGGTGATAAGGGATGGGCAGTAAATAAAAGTGCTAATTTCCATAGCTAACAATAGATATTACATTTTAATACTGGTACTTAGAGAAGTAGGAGCCTAACATTTTAAACTGAAAATGCAATTACAGAATAATCTTATTAAAATGCTGTATTATGTAGCTGAAAAATATAGGATTTGGCTAAAGCTGAAATCAAAGACCAATTTATGGGCTTAAATACATTTGATAGCAAATAAAAAAGAGTAAAATAAGTATGCAAATCAAGAAGTTAGAAAAAGAATTGCAAAACAAACACAAAAGAAGGATGGTATTAATAAAAATAAAAGCAGAAGGAAATAAATTAGAATTAGAAATAAATTAGGTAGATAGAAGCAAAGCTAATAAAAATCCAAGTGCTGGTTCTTTGGGTTAAAATAAACAACAGGATGTTTCACTGAAAATTTAATTTGTGTTTTTGCTATATGTTCTTTGGCAAAGGAAATGTCTGGAAAAGTTGTTTATCTCTGGGAAGGGGTGGTAATCTTTAAAGGGGAAGCAAATGGACCCCTAGAGGCTACCAAGGTGTCTGCTTTAAAGAAGATGAACAGTGGTTATGGCAAATAGTACTGCTTGCCCACCCTCTACCTTTTCCCTTGCAGTACTGTCCTGTTTCTGTTTAGAGGGCACTGTGCCAAGTAGTGTTCCCCTTAGTCAGAGATTGGTGTAGAGGTGGGCATGTGACCTATGTTCTTTCCACAGAGACATAAGGAGTAGTCTGTTGGATCTTTCTTTGGGGAAATTTTTTTCCTAATAAAAGAGCAGATGAAAGAAAGAGACAGAGAGAGAGAGAGAGGAAAGAAAGAGAAGGAAAGAGAAAGAAGAAAGAAAGAAAGAAAGAAAGAAAGAAAGAAAGAAAGAAAGAAAGAAAGAAAGAAAGAAAGAAAGAAAGAAAGAAAGAAAGAAAGAAAGAAAGAAAGAAAGAAAGAAAGAAAGAAAGAAAGAAAGGAAAGAAAAAGGAAGGAAAGAAAAAGGAAGGAAGGAAGGAAGGGAGGGAGGGAGGAAGAAAGGGAGGGAGGAAGGAAAGAAAGAGAGAGAGAGAAAGGAAAGAAAGAGAGAGAGAGAGAAAGGAAAGAGAGAGAGAGAGGAAAGAAAGAGAGAGAGAGGAAGGAAGGAAGGAAGGAAGGAAGGAAGGAAGGAAGGAAGGAAGGAAGGAAGGAAGGAAGGAAGGGAGAAAGAAAGGAAAGGAAAGGAAAGAAAGGAGATAAATAGCAAAATGGATAGGACCACTTAGGGGTAGGGTTCTAAAAGAAACCTCTTCTGATTCTTAGGGGTATGGATATCAGAGAAGAAAAAGCCAACAAAGGTTTTGGATCCATGGGAGGAAAATGACCAAGTGTCTCCTGACAATGTGTTTCTGCATCCTGGGAGTGGCTCCAAATGGGAGTGAAAAGACTGTTCATAGAAAGTTGCAACCTGGGAACCCAGTGAGGAGTTCGAGGATGCTGGGAAGTGTTCCTAGGGACCTCCATCAGTGGAGGTAACCAGTCAGACCAGAGTCAACAGCACCACCAAGAAGCAACAGGCAGCAAGGGCTGCAGAACACAGGCTCTCCCAGCTGGGTGAGAGAGACTATTTTGGAAGAGGGTGACACTTCAAGAGGAAGATGCTGACCCTAGTAAATCTGGCAGGTAGAGTGCTTGATCCAGGTTTGATTTAACTTGGAAAAGTAAGAAATTTGACCATTTTTTACATGTTGAATTTAAGATGTTAATATTGGTTACATCAGTAAAGAAGTAAACTGGATAATTTAGTCAAGGAGAAAAGTGGGGAAATATATCTGTAATGAGAAAGAGCATATAACAAAAGACACAGAAATTTTTTAAAAACCATAGTTAAACATATGCTGATAAATTTGAAAATCTAAAGCAAACGTACCATTCTCTGGTAAACATAAGTTCTAAAATCCACACAAGAAGTAGAAATCTAAAGTGATCAAAAAGCATGGAAGAAACCAAAAAGATAACTTGTAAAGAGGGTGGGATGGGGGACACAAAATCCTGGATGGTTTCACAGACTCATCATTTGATTTTCAAAGAGCAGCTAATCTGTATATTCTATAAACTGTTTCAGAGTACCTAAAAAGATGAAAAGTTTTCTGACTCATGTTGTAAAATTAGAATAACTCTGACAACTAAACCTGATTGAAGATGGCATAATCAGAGTAAAATATAAACTATTATTACATGTATTTACCAAAAACCCCCCTAAATTATTAAATTGATTAAAAGAATAATGCAGCATGACAAAGAAAGGTTTACTTTAGGAATGCTACTATGGTTTAATGTAAATGTGAATTCCAGATCCATTTATCCAACTGTCTAGTCCACCTCTCCATCTGGATATCCTAAACTAAGGAATAAGTTAAGCATACCTAAACTAACTGTTGATTATCTTCTCTAAAACTTGCTCCTCTGCATCCTTCCTTAAGTTAATAAGTAGTAATTTATTCCTTCTAGTTGCTCAGATCAAAAACTTTGGCTCCATCCTTGATGACGCATTCTTTTTCACACTACACATACAATCCATCAATAGATCTACTTTGTCAGCTCTGTTGTAAAAGAAGTATGCAGAATCCGAGTAGTTTTCATTGTCTAGTCTCCAAGTCAACACCTTCCACTCAGCAGCCAGGGTGATCCTTTTAAAATGTAAGTCAGAGCATATCCTTCTTCTTTAAAAAAAAAAAACAAAAAAACAAAAAAACTCTCCAGTAGTCCAGAAATAAATCCACATTACTATGATCAACTGATTTTCAACAAGGATGCCAAGACCATTTAATGGAGAAATAATAGTCTTTTCAATAAATGGTCCTAGGTCAACTGGATAGTTTCATACAAAAGACCCTTACCTCACATCATATACAAAAATCAACTGAAAAAGCAGAAAGTCCTAAATGTAAAAGCTAAAACTATAAAATTCTTTAAAGGAAATACAGTTTTAAGTCTTCATGACCTTGGATTAGACAATGGTTTCTTAACTATGACACCAAAAGCACAAGCAACAAAAAGAACAAAACCCAAACAGATAAATTGGATTCACTAAATTAAAAGCTTGGACACCATTAGGAAAGTACAAAGACAACCCACAGGATGAGAGAAAATATTTGCAAATCATATATCTGTCAAGGGTCTAGTATCCGGAATATATAAAGAACACTTAAAATTCAGTAGCAAAAAGATAAACAACCCAGTTAAAAATTGGACAAAGGATTTGAATAGGTATTTCTCCAAAGAAGATATACAAATAAGCCAGACACAAAATGCCACATATTTTGTGGTCTCTTTTCCCTTAGTTTTATTGGGATATAATTGTCATATAACATAATATAAATTTAAGGTATACAATATAATAATTTGATATATGTATATATTGCAAGATGATTAATTGCGATAAGTTTAGTTAATATCCATCATGTCACATAGTTAACAATTTTTTTCTTATTGATGAGAACTTTTAAGAGCTGCTCTCTTCAGCAACTTTCAAATATACAACACAGTATTGTTAACTACAGCCACCATGCTGTATGTTACAACCCCAGAACTAATTTATCTTATAACTGAAGTTTATATCTTTGACCACTTTCCCCCATTTCCCCTACCTCACACCCCTATGGTTCCACTTATATGAAAAGTCCATTATAGCCAAAGATACAGAAAGTAGATTTCTGGTTGGCAGGGGCTGGGGGGCAGGGGGAAATGAGAGTTCTTTCTGGAGTGAAAATGCCCTGAAATTAGATAGTAGTTATGGCTGCACATCTTGGCGTACATACCAAACCATTTAATTGTACACTATAAAGTGGTTAAAGCAGTAGGTCTTATGTTATGTGAAGTTCTTCTCAATAAAAACAAAACCCAAAATATTCTCTGGTAGCTTCTCAACTGACTCAAAGTATAAGCCAAAGTCCTCACAAATGTCTTGTGAGGGCACTTCCCTCAAAAATGCTCCACTTTCCCCTCACCCACTCTGTTCCAGCCATACTGGCCTCGCTGATGTGCTTCCAGCACCACCAGATTTACTCCTATATCAGGACCTTTGCACACGCTGTTCTCTCTGTCTGGAACCCTGTTCTCCCAGATATCTTATGACTTGCCCCTCACTGCCTGCACATGTCCGCTAAACGTCACCTTATCTTTGAAGCTGTCCTTGACCACACCCCACCCTCCATGGCATATCCTACTCCCCTGACCCTACTTCATTTTTCTCCCTAGCACTTACCATTATCTGACATATTATACATTTATTCGCTTAATTGTTTTTTCATCCTGTGTCTCCCCTACTAGAATGCGAACTCTGAGAGCAGGAACTTTGTTTCATTCACTGATCTGTCCAGAAGACAGTGCCCAACACATGCTAGGTACTCAGTGAAGAGGTGTTAAATGAATGAATGCATTACAGAAAGAACACGAGGAAACTGATGACTGTAATTGGTCACACTAACAGAGCAAAGAAAAAACGTGATTATTGATATATATCCTAAAAAGACATTTGATTTTTCAGTGTGCGTATCTGGTTCAAACACCAAATAAATAAAAATAGAATATCTCTTCTATTAGAATAGAACATGATGATGAGGAATATCTGTCCTTCTAGCAGACATCATATCTTACAAACAGCAGTCCCATTAAAGCCAAGAAAAAGACAAAAATATCCACTATTATCACAATTTTAAAATATGACTCTAGGATGTTTAGTGAATGAGGCAATAATAATAACAGTAATAATAGTCAATTTATATTGGGTGCTCCTGTGGGCATTGTTCTAAGCCTTAAGTGCCTTATATGTGACTTATGTAATAAATGTAGATTACTTGAGAATAAACCTAAAATAAAATGGAAAGGATCCAGAGGAAGAAAATGACAAAGCTTTACTGAGGACCCAAGATATTTTTAATGGAGAGAAGTTCTATGCTCATGAATGGATAGGCTCAGTATTATAAAGACGTCAAATGTCCCCTAAATTAATTCTGGAGTTATTGAAATTCAAATAAAAACATCAATGGCATTCTGGGAACCTTACAAAAATTAATGAGTGAAAATAGAGACAATTGTGGAAAAGAAGGTAAGACTGCACATGAAATTATATTTTAAAGAAACAATATTCAAAACACTGGGATGCCAATTCCAGAACAGCCAGATCAATGGAACAAAATTTATAAACTTAGAAACAGTCTAAAGCCACACTGTCTAATATGGTAGCCACTGGCCACATGTGGTTCCTCTACATTTGAAATGGCTAGTGCCACATGTTGAAATGATAATGTTTTAGGGTATGTTGCATTAAATAAAATGTTTTATTAAAATTAATTTTTCATTTTAAAATATGACTAGTAGAAAATTTAAAATTACATATGTGGCTTATATCATATTTCTATTACATAGAACTGCAAAGTATATATAAAAAAGCAGTATGTTATTTTCTAAAGAAAATTTAGCATAGGCATTTTAAATGGGTTGGAAAAGATGCATTCATTAGATGTTGGAAGAATTACTGAATGACTATGGGAGCAGAAGAAAGAAAGGTTTGCTATCTCAGGCCATATGCTGAAATTCTGGGCAAACTGAAAAAGGAAGTAATAAAAGTACTAGGAGAAAATGTAGGTACATATTTGCAAAAATTCTTAGGATGGGAAAAGCATGCCAAGCTAAACTTAAAAGTGAAAAACATGGTCTTGTTAAATTTAACTACATTAAATATTAAAATTTTCAATATTATCAAATAACATAAAAAACAAAACTGAATATCACATGAAACACGGGGAGATTTCTACAACAAATGTGACAAAGAGCTGATATCCTTACTTTATACAGAGCTCTTAAAAATCAGTAAGAAAAACTGGAACAGGTGCCAATAACATGAACAGCCAATTTACAAAAGGAGAAACAGAAATGAGAATGATTCCTAGTGAAAAAGAAATTTAATCTTACTAGTAATCAAAGAAATGCAAATTAAAATAGCAATTGCCAAGGATCAAGAAAGAATAGTATACAATGTTGGCATTGAGTGCTCTCATATCCTGCTATGAAACGCTAAATTGGTATGATCTTTCTGGAGGACAATTTGGCAACATGCACAAAAGGTTCCAAAATGCACACATACTATTTCTAAGAATTTATCCTCAAATAATAATCAGATGTTCACACAAAACTACAAGCATGAATTTACTGCATTGTTGTTTGTAATCAGGAAAAATTGTCAACTATCTCCATGTTCAGTCATTACTGTACTGGAGCTTCGTTGAGCAATTATAGTACATCCATAGGGTAGAATTTTTTCAAGGGCTATTGGAAAAAAATAGGATACAACAGAATAACTCCTGTCCCATCCCAAATCCCTCAAAATGGCAAAGATTAAAAAAAAAATCTAACAGTTCTGGAAAACGATTAAGACGACCACTAATGGACAGAACATTTGCAGAACTACTGGAAGACAGGGAAGAAGAGAACAGATTGTAGGATAAAGAAGACTGGAGAAAAACAGACCCAAACACATCAGGCTGTGGCAAAGGTGGGGACAGTCCACGGGGTCAGCAGGCCCAGAGTTGCCAGGATATTATGAGTCACAGTGGTAGAGAATATCTGCTGGCCAGGGAAATATTCCACCTGGGTTGCTAAGTTAAAGACACCATGTCTACAGTAAGAGTGTGTATTTGTTTATACAAGTTCACTCATATGTATCAAAAAACAAAACAAAACTGTAAAGGCATATGCCTATAGATGTTAACAGTGACCTTTTAGTGGGTAGTTATGGCCAATTTTTAATTTCCTTTTTGTTCTTCTGTGTTTTCTAAGTTTTCTGCATTGAGTACATAACACTATTATGGCTACAAAACAATGATCAGTATTTTAAAACAAAGAGGCAAAAAATAAAAACAAAGAGAACTTGAAGTTTTTACGTAAGAAAGTAACTACAATCTTACTACTTTTCCTTTGAATTCTTGCAATAACCTTCTGGCTGGTTTCCCAGACTCCTGCCTGCTGGTCTCAATCTGCCCTCAAGATCGCTACCATCTCTCATCCCCAATTTAAAAACCTTCCGTGGCTCCCTACTGCTGATAGGTAAAGTCCTGGGGCCTTCACCACTCCTCCCCCAGCCATTCTCCCCTCCACTCCGAGCTGTCCTGCCCCAACTACCTGCCATTTCCTGAAGGTTCCACACACCTTTCAACTCCAGACCTTTGCCCAGGGAGTCCTGGCACCATCTGAGCTTGGCAGAGGGGCCTTGGAGGGAACCGCAGCCAGAATGACCAGAACAGCTCTGGAGACCCACACACGACAGGGCGCACTGCCTTCTCAGCCAAGTTCAGACAAGACTGAAAAACGTCTCCTGGAACACCTTGGTAGGAGCAGGGGTGGAGGGACACCCCTGAGTCTGAGATTTGAGATCTGGGAAAATCATAAGAATTAAATGCAGAATCCCAAGGCAAAAACTCCAGGAGACTGTGAGGAGCTCTGCTTAAGACACAGGTTGCTTGGTCCAGATACCCACCTCCTTACTGTTGGTAGGGGTGGGGTGGGTGGGGGATTCTGGCTGAGGCCTGTGGCCTCCTTCTCTCCACAAGGGGAGGCACAAACCTGGGTTCACACCTATACCTGCCACCTCTTGGTGGAACCTTGGCAAAGTGACATAACCCTTCCTTCCTGAGTCTGTTCCTGGAGACGGACCATGCTGGGTGAGAATGTCATCACCTGCACACAGCAGGTACCCCTAAATGGCAGTGGATGATGTCATAATTACATTTTCCTACCCAGCGGTCCTGGTGCACGGGCTGGTTCATGGGGCTGGAGTTGTGCTCTGGGTAACTGGCCCAGGGGCTGTGCAGGAGGCCCCAGGAAGTGTCCCCGGTGAGGGCTTTGAGGTGGATGGCTAGGACCCCCGAGACCTCCAGGATCTCCTTCTGGGCCCTCACTCACCCCTGTGTTCTGGGATCCACGCAGCCTGGGTGGAGATGTAGCTGTCTAATACCACAGCAGCGAGTGTAGCACTCACCAATGCCCTCCAAGAGCCCTGGGGCTGGCACAAAGACCCCAGCCAAGCACCTTGTCCTCTCAGAGCAGGGTCCGGGCAACTCTTTTCTTTAAGAGTTGGGGTATGTGAGGCGGGAGGGTACTTGGCTCCAACGACCTGTTGTGGAGTGTTAGGGAGGAAGCATTCCCCAGGCCCTGCAGTTTCCTGTCCCTGCATCTCCCGCAGCTCTGGAATGGGCCGTCTCTCCAAGGGCAGAGCTCTGAGCTGGACTAAGGCATTCAGCTTGGAGGCTGACCTTTTCTTCAGAAGGCTTAGCCACTGCAGCCACCCCAGGACAAGAAACACTGGATGTGCCCCAGATGTGTGCACATTGCCAACAGGATGGCAGGGGCGCTAGAAACTGCAGATCCTGACAGGGTGAGGGGTGGTTCTCACCTAGGTGGGGTCTTCCCGCTCTGCAGGGATGAGTGAGCAGAGCACTGGCTAGTGGGCTGCCCTTCCACCTGGGGGCACTCACATGAAGGTACAAGTGCTGCCTGAACCTCAGAGTCTGCCCCATGACAGAAGGCTGAAGGCCTGCAGGCCAATTCTTGACTTTGACCTCAAGGTTCTCCCATTGACCACCTGCAATGGACCAGGGCTTCGAGGGACAGCCTACTGCCAGCACTACCTTCCACCCTTCACCCACCCTCACCTGCTGAGTGAACAGGCAGCCAGATGACTTCATCCATCCCAGTGGTCTCCAAACTTCAGTCCCTCTTGTACCCACTTAGAGGCAATTTCACTGCATAAATGCACCACCTATGTGCTTGGTAGCTTAGTATTTTCCTTTAAACAGTCTCACTTTTTAAATGAAGGTTCTAAATAATAACATCAATTAAGTGCAGTTTTGATGGGCTAGTAATGTTTTTTCCCCTGGTATATAATAACAGAAATGCACAACTATTAAAACTGTACAGAAATCTTACATACAACCCTGGGAAATAATGGAGCCCTCTCCCCAGTGCCAAAGAGGCTGCCACAAATAGCGAGGCTGGGTGTGGGCAGGATGGATACGGAGCTGTCCCTGGTGGGTCTCTCCCGGAGCAGGAGGCAAGAGCACTTAGATGGAGAGGACGTTTCTCGCCTGGGGCGGAGAGCCAATCACCTAAAAGCATCAGCAAGTTTTCAAATAGAAGTTGAAGCACAGGATGGGGCACTGGGACCATTAGGATTAGAATCTGATTTGTCAGGAGTTTCCTCCTGTCTCCTAATGATGGAATATTTGCAGGTATGTGGGCGGCCAAGGTGATCCTGCAGCCTGGAGGGAAGCCAAGGACAGAGACCAGAGGTGGCTTGGTGCCCCCAGCATGCCTGGCCCTTTGCTCAGATAAAGTGGGCCTAGGAGCACAGTGGCTTCAGTTGAAAACTGCCCATTTTTTCCATTACAGGGGTTCTCAAACTTGGGCGTGCTGGGCCCCACCCCAGAGGGCCTGATTCAGGGGTCTAGGGTGGAGCCCTCAGATTTGCTGGGAACATGCTGACTCTGCTCATCCAGAACCAACTGTGAGAACCGCTCCAGAGGCTGGGATTACCTCATCCTGGTAAGGGAGGATGACAGCTCAGAATGAACATCCCAGGAAGCCAGCAACTCAGATACAAACCACAAGTGTGCATTCCCAATGCCCAACACTGACGCCACCGAGAAGCAACCACGTGGCAGGCCCCTGGTCACCGCTGGTTCCAGCGGCTGGCCCAGAACTTTCCATTGAGATCTCTAGAAGAATCCTCACCAACCATGTCATGTCCAAATTTGAAGACTCAGTTAAGAAACGACAGAATGGCCTGTGCTGAGTTCTGCAGGAGTTTCACTTCCTGATTTTGCTAGCTCCTCCCTTCTTTCTGATGCCCCAGTGATTCATGATAGGGACTGGGACATCCATGCCCCCCTCTAACCTGCTCTTACCATCCCAGCTGCAAGCAGACTACAGGCACAGAAGGGAAATCACTGCATTTATCCCTAAGAATCTGGCCTAATGGATAGAGACTGATTTACCAAAACCCTTACTGAACACACACATGCCAGACAGCATGCAGGGTGAGGGGACAGAGGGCCGGATGGCTCTTGTCACAGGACCCTCCAGCCCAGTCGCAGTGGGTGACCAGTGAAGAAGTAGGTTGGGTATTTCTCTGCACTGTGCAAGGAGCTGGTACAGGGAGAAGCCCGAGGGGAGAGGAATATAATGGTGGCTGCCCTGACCCAGCCAGGGGAGGAAGGGTGAGCCTGGGAGTGTTGGGGAGGATGTTCTACAGAGAGAAGCCAGTGTGGAGGTGTGGCTGGACCAAAGTGAGAAGTGCCTGGAGGAGAGACAGAGAAGCAGGCCTCCAGTGGCACGAAGGGTCTCTGGAGCGACACCAAGGAGCTCGTTCCTGCTCAGAGCAACAGGGAAAAAGCTGATGATTCTACAAGGTTGGCTCCTGGATTAGAAGCAAGCACAAGGTCCTCCACCCTCCACTGGGGGTGTGTCTCCCAGGCTATATGAGTGGTAACTTTGGAGGAGGCCCAGAGACCCCTCTGGTGGGGCAGATGGTGACTCAGCAGGGCCGAAGGGCTGGTGTTTGAAGAGGAAACTCTGCAGATGGTGCCCTTTCAGTCGTGGACAGATCAAAGGCCTCAGCTGGTCCCAGCACTTGAAGGAGTCCTCTGGTGTGGAAAGGTCAGCCCCAGAAGCACCGAGATCACTGAGGACCACCAACCGGGCAGGGAGTCCCCGAGCCTGCTTGGAGGGAGGAGAGGAAAGGGAGCGAAAGGCACCAAACTCCGCCATGGCTGGCTCCTGAATGGGGTCAGTCATGCGCTAAGGAACCAGATTCGAGATGACAATAAAAATAACAGCCACCCCTTCCTGGTGCGGATTATGAGTCAGGCACTTCTCTTAGCACTTTAAGTTTCTGAACACATGTAATCCTCATAACCACCCTAAGAGTTAGTTACCATTATTACCCTCATTTTTAAGAGAAAGAATCTGAGGCACAAAGAGGCCCAGTAATTCTCATGACGACAGCCCTGGGAGTGGTGGGATCAAGGTCAATGACCAGATCTCCCTAAACCTAAATTCCTTGAGCTAGGAAAGATCCTAGAGGTCAACTGACCCAACTCCCTTATCTTATACAAGGGGAAACCGAAGCCTAGAGAGACTAAGTGATTTGTCCAATGATACGTAGCTGGTTAGTTGCATCATGGACTCAAGAACCCAAAGAATAACTTAGTGAACACTGTTTAGTAGACCACACGCCTGCATCTGGGAGAAGGGGCCCAAATACCCCTGTTGGTGTCTGCTGGACCTCCCAGGCTCCCCTGCTCACTGCCTTCATCCCACCTCATTCCTGCCTCCATCCTGAGTGGATGTCACTCAGAGCACTCTGGCCTCTCACTTACTTACCCCAGTTCCAGTGACCTCTACCTGCACTTGGCTTTAGCTATTCACACACAGCCAGGGCCTGGCCCCTCAGTTCGTACATCCCTCGCCCAGCTCTGCCACAGCTTTTATCCTTCCAGCTCCCTCACTCCCACTGACTTAAGCTTCTCAGAGACTTCCAGGGCTCCACTTCCTCCAAGCCCACAGGCCACCTGCCTGCCCACTGCTCACCATTCCTGCCCCCACAGACCACCTTCTCAGCAGTGACCTCAATCTTCATCACCACCTCCACCTTTGTCTTCTACCTGGTGAAGCCCCTGGCACCATGCTCTCCACCTTCTCCATCCTGCTCCACAGTCACCTGGCCTGCTAAAAGCGGTCGTGCCACCATGTAGACCAGGCCACTCTGAGCACAAAGGGCTCCTACCACAAGAGGGGATCACTTCCACCCTGAATTTCTGAGCCAGTTGTGAGGAATGTCAGCATTGTCTGCGCACTGAAGTCACCTGGAGAACTGGGAAAGGTTCCAACGCCTGGGTCATCTAATGCAGCTGTTCTGGGGGTGGCCTGGGCATCAGGATTTATAAAGCTTCCCAGGTGATTCTAAAATGTGCCCTGTCCACACAGGGGAATACTACTCAGCTGTATAAAGAGACAAACTACCAATGCATGTTACGTGGATGAACCTCAAAAAAAAAGTGCAAAGTGAAAGAAAGCAGACACCAAAAAGCACATGTTATATGATTCTATTTATATGAAATTTCCAGAAGAGGCAGAATTATAGTGCAAGCAAATGAAACTAGGGCTGGGTGTGGGACTGCCTACAATGGGCACCAGGAACTTTTGGGGTGATGGGAGTGTTCTAAGGCTGGATTGTGGTGATGGCTGCACAATTGTATAAATTTAGTAAAAATAACTGGACTGTACACTAACAATGGATGAACTGTAAGGTATATAAAGTATATACCAATAAAGGTATTAAAAGTGGGGGGAAAAAGGAAAAAGAAAAAATCCAACTTACGGAACTTAAATTTTATTTTGCTCAAAAAAAATTCCCCCAGTGATTCTGATGAGTAGCCAGAGTTGAGAACCCAAGGAAGGAGGCCTGACACTCACCGACCCCGAGGCCACGTCCACTCCTCTCCGGCTCTCCACAGCACAGGGTCTGCACCCTCATAGACTGTGGCACACAGTAGGCCTCATGAGTATTTTCTGAGTAAATGCATATGCATTTCTAGGGTCTGTCCTATGTTCTAGCAGAGTCGAGAATGTCCATTTAATGAATACTAACTATGCAGAAGTCTTTCATTTATGTTTTCTCATCTAACTCTCCCATCTCCCAGTGCCTGTGAGGTAGGGATAAATATCCCGATTTTACACAAGGAAAACAGGATCTCACTGAGGTGAAGTGAATTGCCTGGGGTCACACAAACACTGCTTGGCAAAGCTGGGCTTAGAGATCAGCCCATATATGGTACCAAGTCCTTCCTTCTTCTCTCCTCTAAGTCTTTGACCCAGAGAGGGCAGGCCTGAAGCAAGCGCCACCTTTTCTGCCACTGGGATTCCCCACGGACCCTCATTTGTTCTGGCAGAAGCTCTAGGTTTGATCCATCTGCGCCAACAAGGTGAAGTGAATTGACAAAGCGGGACCTAGAGATCAGCACACCTGATCTAAGTCCCCAGCAGCCTCTGGGTCACCACGCACTAGCCTTGAATCTCAGTGGCTGAAAAGGTGGAGCAGCTGGTCACGAGGTGGGATGGCCCTCAGCTGTCAGCCCTCCAACCCTTTCAGTCCCAATGTAATAAATTGCACAGGGTTAAGGTTCATCCCCCAGCACCCTCCTCCAAATTCAGGATTGCTTTCATTTGACATTCCTTCCAGTGTACCAGTCGGGAACAGAAGTGCTTGACGCTGCTGATCGACCACTTTCATAAAAGGAATCCAGTTTCCTTTGCACTCAGAAAAAGCTGTTAGCCCCTGGCGAGTTTCCAGGGCCTGCACTCCAACGATGCAGTCCAGACATTGGGAGAGGGATGCCAAAGCCCTTGGGCACAGAGAGGAGTCAGCTGGGCTGACAGATTTAAATCGAGAGGGGTTCTTGCCAGCAATACCACCAAGCAACATCCTGTCCTCAGAAAAGAGGTTTCCCGCTGAGCTGCCCTGAAACCCAGCTGAAGGCCCTAACACAGCTGTGCAGGGATGGAGCTATGGTACCAAACTGCCAATAGCTGACCCCAGTGAGGACAATGTAATGGAGAAGACACTGAACAACAGTCCAGAGTGTCAGCTGGGTTCTTTACCAGTATGTGCCCCAGCGCAAGAAAGCACCCACCCTCTGTGAACCTCAGTTTTCTCATCTGTAAAATGGGAACCATAACCTCTCCCTCCAGGGCAACTGGCTGTGAGAGTGTTTGGAAATCCATAAAGCACTCAACCAAGTTGGGGCTGATCATTTATCCTCTTTAGACCAAGGATTTGGGGTTTTTCAAAACTTGGAGTCTACACACAGGTAGTTTCCATGTGACTACAGGAAGTTATAGATAGAAAGAACAACTGGGAGTGCAGACCCCAGGATTCAATCCCAGCTTTTCTGTGACCAATCATTTCATGACTTCAGAGGTGCTTTGAAATCCTGGACTGTGTCCCTTTTCCACTCTGGGCCTCAGTCTCCCCTTCTGTACAAAAAGGAGGTTGCGAGAGGTGTCTCTAAGGGCCCCTGAGGCTCTGTCAGCCAAAGACTATACTGGAGAAAGTCAGGTCCCCCCAAATAGCAGCAGAGCCTGTGTTAATGGGGCCATGGGACTGGCCCTCCCCACCCTCACCATTAACCTGTTTCACATTCATTTCAGAACATTTGCGGCTGCTCTATAAAGGGCAGGCTTCCAGCAAAAGCCTCTTCAGTGTTTGGCAGTGAGTCATGCCCACTGGAGGTCAAATTCCCTTTGTGCCTCTCCCTAGGGACTGCGAAACAGAGGTGGGAAGATGAGAACCAGTCTTGTTGGGGGGAAAAACTGGCCTTGTTTGGATGACCAGAGATAGTGGGGCCAAACACTTCTGCTTTTCAAACACCTATGAGAACATCCCTCTCTGTGCATAAACTTCACAAAGATCTTTGAAATTCATGTCTCATCTGATTTTGGCAAGAGTCCTGCAGGATAGGCATGGGAAGTGCTGTTGTCCTCATTTTACAGGGTACGAAACCACAACTCAGAGAAGTGAGGTGACTTCTCCAAGGCTGCACAGCCAAGGCATGCAGTGGCCTCTCTTTCCCTGGGGAGAGACAGGGCAGAGTCTCAGAAAGGGAAGCGCAGAGCTGGAGTGGAAACTAGGTCTGGTGATTCCCAGCCCTGCTCTGCCCCATCTCCCCCACCCCACACCCAGCATCCCCTACTGGTAGAAGGGCTGTGTCCTCTCTGATTCATATCACTGAGGTCTGCCTGGATACCTGCCTCACACACTTTCCCACAAGACTGCTCAGTTTTTTGTTTGTTTGTTTGTTTTTGTTTTTTCTATTGGGCTGCTAAGCAAACCTGGAATGTTGTATCTCTTTGGGAGGCTCTGAGTACCAAGAGCATACAGGGGAGAAGAAAGGAAAGTAGGAACTCTAAGGAGAATGGGAAGAAAAACAGAAACCATTCTGCAACTCAGCTGAGTGGGGAAAACTTTTTAGATTTGCTAATATCCTGTTAGTAAAGATGTGTGGAAATGGGAATTTTCAAATGCCACCGGAGGGACTAAAAATTGGAGGTCAATTTGTCTCAACATTTTAAATGATCCAGTAATTCCACTTCTAGAAATCTATTATGAAGATGCACACCTCCACGGGAAGGTATTGTCTGTGATATCAGAAAGCTGTAAACATTCAATAAATTACCATCTATCTGACAGAACACCACAGCCCACTAATAAGAATAAAGTCAATCAAGATCTCTAAGATCTGTTGTAAAGTGAAAAAAGCAATGTATCTAGTATGAAGACATTTGGGTTTAAACAAATACTGAAAA
This sequence comes from Camelus dromedarius, assembly GCF_036321535.1. Classification (NCBI taxonomy): domain Eukaryota; kingdom Metazoa; phylum Chordata; class Mammalia; order Artiodactyla; family Camelidae; genus Camelus; species Camelus dromedarius. The sequence continues at coordinate 49,785,718 of NC_087445.1, forward strand.
AGGCCTGACAGATGAATACTACGCAGAAAGTAGGACTAGATTTGGAAGAGAACGTGGATTTAGGGGGATTGGGTAAAGCAAGCCTGTTCTTTTTTTACTGTATATATTCTGGCTTTTTTTTTTTTTTGGTAAAACAACAACAACAAGAAAATCTCAGAACACCAAGTACTGATGTATATTGGTAAGTTATTAAAACAAACAAAACCCCCCAAAACCACCCAATCCACAGTGACTTTGGAATCTTCATTCCAAGTCAGCTCCTCCCAAAATTCCTCACAGAAGAAATGCTCTAGGCGGCACCTCATGGGTTTAGATGGTCACTATAGGTCAGCAGCAAGGACAACACACCTGCAGGGTGTGGGGTGGGGCAGGGAGGGGATAAATTTGGCTGAAAGACAAAATGAAAGGGGAGGTTCCACTCGTGAGCTGTACAGGTTGGAGGTCATCCCTGTCTCATGCACAAATTCCTCAACAGCTTAAAGGCCCCGGGACATGACAGTGCCCATCCTTGATTGAGCCGTCTTGCCCCTTGCCCGGAGGTGACAGCGCTAACAGGTGGGTGAGGGCATGCCTCTTGGTGGGGCGTACCTCGGAGAAGCGCTGCACGTCCTGAGTCAGCGTGCCCACTCGCTTCCACTGGTAGTGCTTCAGCAACTTCAGGATGGCTGGATTCACCGCGTTATCTGATGGGACTGTCCGAAAGAAATAAGGGTATTTCTTCTTATCAGCTAGAACAGGCGTGGTTGCAGCAAAGGAGAGCTGAAAAACACAAAAGAGGCAGCACTTTTCACTGGGGGAACCTCACAGCTGTGAGCCCAGGATCTTTCCTAAGGGAACAGAGGTCTTTAGTTCTCACTTGGGGTACGAACACACAGGTAAAATATTTTTTAAGCCTTCTTATTGCAAAAGCAACACATTATAATTTAAGAGGTTTTAAAAATGCAAAATAAAGAGAAAGGAGGAAAAAACAGACCAATAATTTATCCTTCCCCCAAAACAGTCATTAATATTGTCATCTATTTCCTTCTGATCCTTTCTCCTGCATGGCGATGTTTTAAAAAAAAGATTCTTGGGATCATTCTACATACACAATTTAACTATTTATTCCTTCACTTATTATCCTACAAGCATTTAACCATCCTGTTAAAACTTCCTGTAAATATTTTAACATGTAAATTTTTATTAGCTGCATAATATTCCAGCATATGAACATACCATAATTTATTGAATTATGTCTAATTTGGGTGCATTTAGGCTGTTTCTAATTTGTCATTATTGTTGTATTATTCTATAAGCATCTTTGTGTATAGTATTTTTTCCCTGTATTTCAGGCTATTTCTGTAGGCTAGAGTCTAGGATGTGAAATGTCCCAGTTAAAGGATATGAGCATTTAAAGACTTTATACTCATTTCCCCGACAAATCATGTCAATTTACACACCCGCTAGTCAGGAATAATTAGAGGGCCAATCTCACCAACATTCTTGTCAACAGAAGGAAAATAGAACATCTCTCTAACTTATTTATGATTTATCACCAAAAAACTGGAATCACGTTGCATTTGTTGGTTATACATGTTGAACCTTTTCCCATGTGGATGTTAACCAGTCATATGTCCTATTTTAGGAATTGCTTTTGTATGTCTCTTGTTTATTTTTTGAGTGGTATTCTAATGCTTTTCTCACAGAGTTTAACGAAGACTTTTATACATTTAGCATTTAAACTCAGGCTATTACAGTTGCTGCAAATATCCCAGTTTGTTTGCTTTTACATTTTGTGTGTGTATATTTTAATTTACACTCAGTAGTCAAATCTGTCCATCTTTCCCTTTATTATTTCTTCTTTTTCTTTTAAGTGCCAATAAGTTGCTAAACTGGATTTTAATTATCTGTCCTACAGAGCCCAGCTTAAATGTCATTCCTTCTATAACATTTCCTCTGATCTCTGCTCTTCTCTTCCGCTCAGCCTCATCCACGGAAGGCTGTTATCAAATTTTTTGATCTTTGCAGTATGATGGTGGAAAAATGGCATCTTGTAGTTCTGATTTGCATTTGAGGTTGAGTGAGGTTGAGTGTCTCTTCTTATGCTAAAGAGCAATTTGCAATTTCTTTCTGGAAACTCGTCACATCCTTTGCCTGTTTTCCAATTGGACTCTGAGTCTTTTTCTTGTTGGTTGGTAGAAGTGATCTTTTATAGTAAGGAGATTAGCCCTTTGTGATGTAAGTTGCTAATTTCCCCCCAGTTTGCACTTTTTCTTTTGATGTTTCTTATGGTGTCATTTGCCGTATAGAAGTGTTTTTTGTTTTTTTTTTACTGTGGCTGAAATTATCATTTGTTTCTTTTCTGTCTTCAGGTTTTATGTCATATTTAGAAAGGCCTTTCCCACTCTGACATTATAAAAGAATTCCTCCATGGTTCCTTCTAGTCTGTCTGTCATCTCCCCTCCCCTCCTTCCCCACTTCCCTCCACCCTTCTCTGCTTTCTTTCTTTTCTTCCTTCTTTTGTTTCATTTAAGTCTTCGATCCAGAGAGGGCAAGGCTGAAGCAAGATCCCTCTCTGCTGCCACAGGCTGTCTCCCCAACCCCTGCTGTCCCAGCAGCTCTAGATCCAATATATCCCAGAGTCTAACTCCAGCATCCAGGGAAATAACATCGTGGAACCCGTAGGCCCCAGCTGAAGTTTAATGCTCCTCCTGTCACCCAGTGACGCACTACCCCCCACCCGCAAGACTTCAGCAGAGCAGGGCAATGGAGATTTGCCCCTTTTCTTGAGCTGGCTCTGATGGTAGACAGCCACTACCTAGAATCCCTGGATCACCTGCATCCACTCAGCAGCCTCAATAGGTCCTGTTGTTAGAGCTGAACACACAACAAACCATCAGCTGTCACCCGGAGCTAGACAGCACTTATAGGAACCAATTTCTAAGATCTCCACAAAGACAGGATATCATTCCAAGACTGGATAGATCGACTATTAAAAAAAAAAATTCTGGGTAGAATAAAGGTCAATGGGAAGAACCTACAGAAAGGAAAATCCAGCTGGACACACTGAGGACACACACTCACATCCTAAACTGTCCAGCAAGGGGAGGCCTGCTGTTGGAAGTAGTGAGATCCCTGTTTCTGGAGGTGTGCAAACAGAGGCTGGATCATGATGATGCAGTAAGAGCACAGAGGGGCTGCAAGGTATCTGAGAACTCCCTGAAAACTGTATGAAAAAGCTTGGTGAGCATGTATGTGCATACAGACATGCACATTTTTCTGAAAAGAGTATCCATGGTTTCCATCAGATTCACAAAGAGAATCAACCAAATAAGGTCAGCACCCCTGCCTGAAGGTGGTACTTAGGTCCCATAGTGAGTGCAAGAAATGGAAGCTCTCTACAGTCTGCTCAAACTTAGTGTCTGTGATCCTTCTCTCGAGATTAAAACAATATTTCCACCTTCCTACGGTCATCAGTGTAAGAAGGAGCTTTTTGAAAAATCAAAGAGCAACTATTTCAGGACCAGGAATGGTATATGTACCATCGCATCCCCAAAAATGCTTATCTAATACAATTTGGAAAATATTGGTTTTCTGATGTGATTTCTGAATCACACTCTGGTTGATACTTTGCTGTTATTGTCCCATTAGTTCCAGGTCCACAATTAATTGTTGCTTGAACAACCTCATATGTTTGCCCTGTAGGTAATTACAGTGGTTACTGTTCAGCGCATAAATGGCCCATTGTGTTTACAATGGGCTTGGAGTACAATATATGCCCCGGGTCTAAATCATGTTGGGTGCAAAATATTAACTGGTGCTGACATTTTCTGCACCATTTGAGATAATGCACACTTTGATTAGATTGCTTTGCATCACTGTTCCTCTGGCTTAGGCTCCTAAAACTTTCTTCCATCGGCAAAGACCGCAGGTGCCCAGCAGCACTGCTGAACTGGAGGAACCCAAGAAATCATCTAGTTTTGGGGTTCTCTACTCTGGCTGCACATTAGAATCACATGCGGACAGTTTTAAAAATATTCATGATTTGGTCCCATGCTAAAACAAGCGAATCAGACTCTGTGGGCATACAGCCGAGGCATCAGTATTATTTAGAAGCTTCCCAAGCTGAGGGTTGAGAACCGCTGTTGAACTGAGGGTTCAGCACCCCTAGTCTCGAATATAACAGACTGAGGCCAAGAAATAGGGAGAAATTGAGATACCCATCACAGTCAGTAAGAGGCAGAAGCAGAATTCAAAGCCAGGTCTAAAGGACTCTAACACCAGTGCTCTTTCTCCCTCCGATGGCTGTCCCCTGCCTCCTGTGTGTTTGCCAGGGCTTCCTCCCCGAGCAGTCACCCAGCACCTGCAACACTAGGCCTGCTACCATTAGAGTCCTAACTCCAAGACCTAGTCTTTCTGGGCTCTCCTGCCTTATTTCACACAACCAAGTTCATTTCTAAACAGACTATGATTGAGGCTTCGAATTAATCCCTAACCAAGGATTTATTTCAGAGAGTACTTTTTAATTTATTTTATAGTTTTATCATTTCTAGGTTTATTGGATTGTTTTGAGAATTTGGAGTGTACAGTTTCTGCTCTTGGAATTTATTGAGAATTTTTTTTTTTGGCAGCCTATTATACAATCAATTTTTGTAAAAGTTTCATGGTGGCTGGAAAAACAGATGCAGTCTCTGGTTGTAAGCTATAAAATTATCAGACTTCTTATGTATAAGAGATACAATCTAACTAATCAATCATATTATTAACACATGTTTTGTATTTTTGTTTACTTCACCTATCAAAAACTGAGAGGTTTGTTAAATTTTTCCCTGTTGTCATGACAACATTTCCATATTCTTCAGCAGTTTTTGCTTTATATGCTTTGATTTTATGTTGTTTTGAGGATAAATGTTCATTACGTCTTTATTTTTCAGCAATGTATACCCTTTTCAAATGCAAATAGCAGGTAATTAGTAGATAATAATTGAGTGGGCTGAGGATTAAAGTATTTATCAAGGCAAAATAACCCTCTTCATCATTTTATTGCTGTTTGTTTCATATATCTTGCTCGATATTAATATTGAGTATCTTACTTAATATTAATATTGAAACCCTTTATTTTTTTATCACACTTGCCTGCCATGGCTGAGATCCATCTTTTATTTGTATTCTACTAAGATTATATTTAAGTATATTTCCTGAAACAAGTACATGGAGTGGATTTCAAAATACACACTTACTGCTGCAATAAATACTTGGTCTTGCATTTATCATTCTGTTGGAAGTCTTATTCTTTCTTTTAATGCTTCCTTTTTGTTTCCTTTTGTTCCCTTTGGTATTCAAACTACATATCCACTCTTCTCCATTCTGGATGTATTAATCTTGCTTCTTGTCTTAACCTGCTGGAATATCTTCTCATACTCTGAAGGAGGGTAAAGGGTTGAAAACTTGCTGAGAATGAACCTCTGCTGCCTTGACTCATGTAGAATTTATCTGGGTATAAAATTCTTGGGCTACCATTTTTCCCCTTTGAAATTACAAACTGATGCAGAAGAGAAATCTGGGGATAGTTTGATTGTTGTTCATTAGTAGGTATCTGATTTTCTCTGCTTGGATGTCTGAAGGATTTTTTTTTTCTTTATTCTTAGAATTCAAAAAATTTGCCAAGATCATTCTGGGTGTGGCAATCTTGATTTTATCTGGGACACAGGGAGTCCTTCAATCTACACACTCATCTTTCAACCAAAAAATATATGTATGTATAAATGTATTATTTATCATATAAATATAGTATACACAATACTATATTTATTATATTTATGCTATGTTAATATTCATATATATCCTTGCCTCTCCACTGAAATATCTGATTATCTACACGTTGTCTTTCATTTCCCAAATCCATAACTGTCCTATTTTTTCCATGATTTCATCTCTTGGTCCTTGTCCTCTGAGTTCTGGAAGACCATCTTATTGTGTTCTGTCTCTTTTACTACAGGGTATGTGCATATCCAGTTTCATTAACTTCTGATAAAATGGCTGCATCAGCCACAATCCCAGCAGTGGTGCACAAGGGTTCTTATTTCTTCACATACTGACCAACGTTTGGTATTATCTGACTTTCTACTTTTTGCTCAGCTTTTGGGGATAAGTTAGCACTTCAATATTAATAGACTCTGCAGCCCTTTGACCATAATATGATTGAGTAGCTGTACAGAAACATGTTAGCCATTCAAGTTCCTTGTTCAGGTTTGTTGATTTGCATTTCAACAGTCTCAGTTTGAGCTTTACTGTCCCAGACATATTTTTTATTGTTTTTGACTTCTTCCATTTCCTAGTAATTTTTTACGATCATATCCCTTTTCGCCACATCCTCTTATCTCATATTTCATGGAGACCATGTATTTTTCTGCATATGACGGAGGATGCCAAAAGTCTTTCTAAAATTTTCTTCTGTATCCTACAATAGCTCTTCTTCAGAGGTGAGCTCTTCCTCTGCTTCTTCTGGATATTGTGCATCTTTGATTATTTTTGCAGTATTTCTTCAAAGGCTGAATGTTAGATGATTTCAATGTACTCATCCTTAAAAGCAAGGCAGGTATTTTCTGAGGCAGCCCATCAAAAGACAATATATGGGTTGCATTTGGCCCTATCTGCTGTCTGTTTACATTATAATTTAGTATTTTTTCTCAGAAAACTGGAGAACAAGTATTTGAGCACAGATTTTTGGTGTCTAGTAGGCTCCCATCTTATGCTGTCTGTGTTAATGAGTGCATGATTTTCTGATACTCTGGTTAACACAGTACATTAAATTCCTGTCATGCATTGCTGCCAGAGATTTTCTTTTTTGCCCATGAAACTTACTTTAGAGGTTTCTGTTTCACTCCTTGTGCCCTCCTGTCCACTTTATATAGCTTTTTCTAGGAATTTATAGCTCTGTTTGAATTTAGAAAGATAAACGAGAATGAAGAGAAAAAGCATCTTGGTTGCCTCAAAGATCAACAACCATGAGGAGAGAGGCGCAGCTGCCCAATTTTCTGTAGAAGCCCTGGGTCCTGAACAGATTGTGGAGGAAAGAGGGGGTAATCTGTATTATTTTTCAGGACAATTGTCATTTTATGAGGCAAGGGCCCAAGTGCCAGGGGGCAAATTTGGGTAGGATTTTCTCAATCCTGTTCCATCCACTTTATAATCGATGAAGCTTCCAAACATCTAGAATGTCAGTGAGTCTCAGAGTCCCTTAGTTCTTCGAGGTAAAATTTACCATCCATTTTACAGCTGAAGAAACTGTGGCCCAGAAAGGTGATACAAGCTGTGCAAGTACTGGAAATATGGAATTGTCTTTTGACTTCACATCCAGTTCTGTTTCTTCAACCAGCTCTGACCCATCAGTCCCAGACGAGACAGGGTAATGATCCAGGGCTTGTTTATTCTTCAGACCCACTAGCCCAGGGAAGAGACAGCTTATTTCAAGGCTACTCAAACATAGCAAGTGTCCATGGTGGGCATGGTTGATCCTGGGAGATTCCGGGAAGACACACCCTTTAACCAGCAGCATGGGATGGGAAGAGAGCCATCAGCATCTCCCTCTGGGTGGGAAGCTCCGGCTGGCCATGAAATATCCTGTGAAAGTCTGGGTTCTGCATGTTGAACTGTGAGTCTCTTTCACATCAAGCGCCCACAGACAGCGAGAGCAGGAGAATGAAGACAACTACAAGGGTACTCCAGGGAGCTGGGAAACCAGGCTTAATCCCGTCTCTGTGACTTCAAGAACAAGGCAAAGCATTTCTCATCTGTGGGTGTCTGTTTTTCTCATCTCTAAAAATGATGGATTGAACCAAAGATTTCAAAGATTCCTTGCAACCACACAACTCTATACTTCTCTCTCCAACAATGGAGGAAAATGATTAAGGAGTTTGTTACTTTTGTGTGGGTGTGTGTTTCATTTGATCTGATTTATTCTGATAATTGCCATTGTGTCTCACTTCTCTTTGCAGATATAAGCCTAGATGAAAAATAGAAATACACCTCCCCATTTCAGGATCTTTATTAAATTCTCAGCCATTGATGAATTCTTCTCTAAATGCAATTCCTTCTTTACCTAATTTGGGGCCTCTGAATTTCACCTTTCTGCAGAAATAAACCATTTTTCAGATGGAAAGTATAACCAAGAGTGGCCCTAGTTGCTAAATCCTAGGTGAGAAATGCTGACCAGATCCAAGGGGGGAGAAGATGATTGAGGCTTTGCTCTTTTCTCCGCTTGGTTTAATCTTCTTCCATGGGTTTGCTGACTGTTTCTGTAATTAAATGAGGGAGGTATTTGTCATCTAGGGTTTCTTTCAGCCAAGATGAATGGAGCACAACTTTCTCAGGAAGCTTCTGACAAAACCCTGTTTGTGGCCAGTGCCAGGATGTATACAAAGGCACCAGGCTGTGTGCGTTGGGAACTGGGGTCCACTTGAGATCTATGCCAGGTCACTGCTGCGCCCAAGCCTTGGAGAAAAACTGTTTGGACACAAAGTGCCTCAACATAGACACCCGTGAGATTAATGTGACGTGGGGTGGCCACAAAGCATTTACCGAGTTAAGAACAGAGAATGAAAGTCTGGCATTCGGGCAAGTTCTTGGGGCCCTACTCCCACCAAGGCCGGCCAGGCAGTATGTGTAGTCTTGCTCTGAGGCTCAAAACCTCTTCTGGAACCACCTGGAGTTAACTGTCTCTCCTTTCTGTTGATGAATTTTAGTTTTAATCACTCAGAGGTGCACAGGAGTTCAGCTTTTCCCACTCATGTCCATAGCTGTGTCCTTACTGTGGACTCGCAACAATTCGTGAGGGAGACGGGGAAGGCATGGTTGTCTGTGTTCCTGATGGAAAAACTGAGGCTGAGGAAGGCACAGTGACATGCCCAAGTCTCCACGGCCAGCAAGGGGCACAGATGGAATTTGAACTCAGATATTTTGACTCCTTGAAGGTATTGCCTACTCAGCACCTGCAGCGGGACAAGTCTTGTGTGTATGGGTAGGCTTGAAGGGCTCACTTTGTCGCTGAATGTGCAAAACCACCTTATGAGGTAGATAATATTTTGAGCTGTATTTTTCAGATGAGAAGACTGAGGCTCAGAGAGGTTAAGTCAATTGCACCTGGTCACACAGACAGCAACTGGCAGAGCAGGAAGACTAACGTCACAGGCTTCACTCAACCCACAGATTGCTATGCTTCTTCTCTGTGATGAATAATTTCCAAAACTCATTTCCTGCTTTCATCTAACTTTGATCTTCACAAAACCCCATGATACAGGTAGACTTTATTACTCTCATTTTATAGCCGAGGAAGCTGAAGCTCAGAGAGTTAAGTGACGAGCTCAGAGTCACATGTTAGCAAGTGGCAAGGGCTAGTGCTCGAACTTGAAACTTTTGTTCTTGAAATGTAGTTTTCTATCCAATAACAAGACTGCTTCTTAGGGAGGCAGCCAGGTACAAGATGACAAAAAACTGCAGCCATTTAAAAGAAGGGAGAAGAAAAAAATAAGATTTGCTTAAAAGAAAAACAGTACTGAATCCGTGGCTTATTACGCTTTTGACTGCCTAAGATGGTCCAATTCAATTATATGAAACAAAACTCATGTATATTTGATTTTTTACTGAAGAGAAAATTCTTCACATTTTTCTTTTTAAACATTTATTAAGCAATATAAACTATGTATATAAGTGTATGAAATATATCTGTTCAGTTCAAGGAGTCATAACAAAATCAATATCCAACTGTCTATCACCCAGTTTAAGAGAAGGAGCTTTTATTTATTTGTAAATATTAAATTGTAAAGTAACTTAATTTTTTGCTCTTTCAGATACAATTTTTTTCATGTGGCATTCTGTGATTTTTATTTCATTCTTAGCTCCCTTCCATAGCATTTCTATCATTGTTTTATGCAAAGAAGGTTGCAAAACAAATATGACTTCCTCAAATCGTTTTTTTCTCCCTTTTTAAGTTAAAAATGGGAGTAAAATAGAGCAAAACTAAGCCGGTGCTGAGAAAGCGGTGTGGTCCATAAGGGTAAGAATTTCAGGTTTCGGCTTGGACAGGCTGGGTCTAAATGCCAGCTACACCACTCACCATGCAACTTCAGGAACATTACTTCACCTCTGGGGATCTATTTCCTCTGTAAACTGGGGTGACAAGCACCCCCTGCCATCTCAGGGCTACTCTGAGGATCGGAATAATGCAGGCACCCAATTAATGATTACTAATGTTAGATCACAACTTCTCAACTTAGACATTATGAGAATTGGATGGTACAATTATGTACAAAAATCTATGTGTGACAATTATGAAAAGCCTTTTAACTTACAAAGCTGTTTCCCTCAATACCTCAACCCCAAACAAGGCAGAGTGGAGGAGAGTTTACCCATTTTACAGATGAGAAGCCTCAGTGAATGGAAGGGTTTACTCACAGTGACGTGGCTGCTACCAGGTAGAGACATAATTCTAAATCAGGCTTTCTAAATCCTAACCTAGTGATTTAAAAATGGATTGTTAATTAAAAAATAATAATAATGATTATATTACTTGTCTAATCACATACAATGAGAACATATGTCTTTAATTTTCTCTTAAACTTCTGGTGAGATGTACCATTTCCCCCTTAGAGCTGTGTAGGTGACAAATGTAGGAAATTAACAAATTACATTAGAAGCCTCTTTGGTTTCCTCAGCTCCTTTTCACTTTGCTTTCAGCTGATGTCTTCAGGGGTAAGAAGTACTCTCAGGTGATCACAGCTGTGAAGCCAACTGCCTTTTAATTACCACACTGCAAAAATCATGTCTCTTCATGTCAATTTAGCACCTCTAATTAGTCGATAGGTTGACATCACATCTACAGGGGGAAAGGTGTGCTGGGCCCAGCTCAATGCTTGCAGTGGGAGGGGATGCAGCATTTCCATCTGATGGATCCTCTTATCTCTTAAGGGCCAGCTCCTACACATTTGTCCAGGCCTGCTCACAGCCACCTCCTCTAGGAAGCCTTCCCTGCTATCCCTCGGTTCTTCCAGCACTGTTTCTTCCCCTTGCTGTGGGGTCCTGAGAAGTGATTGGTAGTTAGGCCCATTTCACTGACTGGTCTGTGAGCATTTCAAGGACTGTCTCCAAGTCCTTTTTGCAGCCATGGGAGAAGAGGGAGAAGAAGGGCAAGGGGAGGCAGTGGGTTCACAAAATGCTTCCATGCTTTGCCTTCCAGACAAGAACTCACCATGGTTTTCACATAGAATGGGACTGAGGAGGAAGGCAAGCACTGGTTTCTGTAGCTACGAAAGATGGTGTTAGCCAGGCCTGCCACCTGGGCATCTAAAGAGAATCCAAGAAAAGCTCTGGGCAGCAGTACTGGTACCAAGGAATTGCTCAACCAGGACAGGCCAAGATTCATGTGGGGGCCTATGAGCCACCTGCCTGCTGACACACGACCGAGAGACTATGGAAGGGTCAGGAGGGTGGAGGTCACCGGGTACCTAACAGTCTGGATCCCAGAGACATCAGGGCTCCAAGAGAAGGGGTCATCATAAGTCCCTTTCACCCTTGTGAGCCAACACCACCCATAACCAAGGAAGGGAGAGCAGAACTCTGGACTCTAGACCTCTGAGATTTGCTTCATGGTCAGTCCTGGGAAAACTGAGTAAGTTAAATCAAGATAACAGATTCAAAGGGCAGAGAAGGTCATCCTGGACCAGCTGGGCTGGGACTCAGGGAACAAGGAAAGGAGCATGGGTGTGTGGCTATAGAACGGCGAAACCCAGCTCCTCCACGTGTCAGCTGCACATCTGCCGGCGGTTCATTAAGCTTCAGTCTCTTTACTTATGAAATGGAGAGAGTGAGTTCCATCCTGACTACCTCTCCAGGGCTCTTTTCTTTTCTCTTTCTTTCTTTTTTTTTTTTTTTTTAAATTAGAACCTGGCTATGAAAATGTTCTATAGGAAGTAAGTTCTTATGCTAATGGAGGGTTACAATACCCACCTGATCTGCTCACTCCTCACCTTTTCTGCGGCTCCAGCTTCCTTTCTCATCCTCTCACTCAGCCTTTTACTTCCAAGAGCATACCAGCCTCTCTCTCATTTCCCCACGAAGAAGCCTTCCTAAACACCTCCCCACACCTCCAGCCTAGGCCAAATGCGCCTCCCCTGCCCCATCCCCATCAGACCTGTCACACTGTATTGTAATTGCATCCTTACTTCCCTCAATAAGACTGTAAGATAACAAGTACTCAAGCTGTCACATTAAGAAGCACTCAAATATCTGTCAAGTAGGAAAACTAGGATCAGTATGTGACAGATATGGCTGATATGATAAGGTTGATATGGATTCAGTAAAAGAAAAAATATTTAATAATAAGGTATTTAAGATTGAATCAAAACCTTGCATAGTACTGAGTTCCCTATCCCTGAAGGTATTCAAGGAGATACTCAAAGATCATTCACCAGGGTCATGGAGGGGATTCCTAAACCGGCAAGGAGTTTGCATTCGTCAGTGTTATGTTTTCTGTGCACTGCTGGTGGCATACCCAACAATTTTAGGTGAGCCCCAGACTAATATTTTATATCTTAATAGGTATGTTTTCTCTTTATTTGCTTTTACACTTCTTCTTAGTAAATTATACTGATTTTCCATTGATAGTATTTAAATGAAAGGATAGTTGATTTAAAATACTAAGTAAATTAATAATACAAGTGGTATACAGATTTGGCAAATTCAAGAAAGTGATATGCAAATGATGTCTGGGGAACATGGGATTGCAGGTTTGCTCAGGAGTCTTACAAGAATATATGGCCCTCAAATAGATTAAAAAAAAATTTCTTCTGTATAGCAGAAGGAACTATATTCCATAATAACCTTTAATGAAAGAAAATATAAAAACAAGTGTATGTATACATGTGCATGACTGGGACATCATGCTATACACCAGAATTTGACACATTGTAACTGACTTCAATTTAAAAAATGATGAAGGGTTGGAAACAAACAAACAAAAAGAATATATGACCCTCAGAAATAAAAATCTACTCAAATCTCCATCACTTTCCATAAATTAAACTATAATATAAGTTTAAACCATATAGAATAAGCTAGACTCTTAGCTGGGCCCTAGAGAATGGGCACTGTCAGAAGTACCAAAAAGAGAGTAGATCTCTAAAATGAAAGAAATTAATTATATAGAAGAAAGAGAAATAACTGCAGAAGTAGAAACAACCTAAGGGAGAGGGTTGCTGTATTTAGCAATATTGGGGACATACTTGCAATTAAAAAATTATTCTTTATTTACCTGAAATTCAAATTTAACTGGGCGCCCTGTACTCTAGCTGGTAACCCCTAAGTAATCACCCAAGCCAGAAACGGTAAATAGGCTTAAGCCAATGTGACATCATAAACAGTCTGACAGTGGCTGCCCAGGGTAGTAGATTAAGTCAGTGAAGAGGGTGTGGTGATCAATTAGTTACATCTGCAATTAACACTGGAGGAGGGAAGTAATGGCACCAACGTTGCTCATTTATCAGCCACCCTGGGCTTGTCCAACTCCTCATTTTACACAGTGAGGACCCCAAGACAAAGGACTTGCCCAGCCAGGCTCACAGCACAAGTCCACAGCTGGGCTGGACTAAACTCATTTGCAGCTCCATGCCGCCTGCTTGGAATCAAAACAGAATGTGACCAACGCCATGATTATGTAATTTCAGACTACCCTCAGCAAGCATCACCACCCACATCATCAGCCAGAATGCACAACGCCAGTCAGTCCCTCCACCTGATCCAGTTTATCATCATGACCACATTTGGATGCCCTAGAATATCACAAAAGATGTGAAACAAAATCCTTTTACAGTGAGAGTTCCATTCAAGGAGATGTTGTTGTGACAGAAAGCACTCAGGGGTCTGACCCACCATGCTCTTCATGTACCATCTCACGGGCTCTCAGTAGTACAGTTTCACATTTGACTCCTTGCTTTATTACTAAGCAGATATTTCACCTATTGTTTATGGAATTGGATAGGATTGAACTAAATTTGTGTTTTCTACTTCATCATTCTTTTGGTCCCTCCTCCTCCTGGGCCGGAGGTTCCTTATTGCTAAAAGAAGACTGTACCAGGTGGATTTTTATTTCAGCTCTAAAATTTCATTATTTTGTAATTCTATGTTTAATTTACAAACCAAGGTGAAATTCTCTCCTTACGGGAGAAAATGAAAATTGCTGGCCTAGAGACAACATCACCAGAAGGGTTTTAAACTAGCCTCTCTCACAAAGAGAATTATTTAGTCTAATTGTTTTATGTCTCCATTTAGATATTAGTCTTTTACTTTCCACTCTTCTTAATCAAGTTTATTCATTAGCTTTCTCATTCATTCTCTAAAGATGTATTTTCTAGAAAAATTGTAGATGCATTTTCCCTTTGAACCAGAAATCCCACTTCTAGGAATCCATCCCCAATTTACACTGGCACAAATATGACTTGTGGCCAAGGTTATTCCAACAGATTGGAAACAACCCAAATGTCCATCAATAGGGGACTGGCTGTACAAATTATAGTATATCCACACAAAGAAGTGCTATGCAGCTGTAAAAAGAATAAGGAGTGTACACAGTGATAAAACAGTGAGCTCCAGGAAAATTAAGTAAAAAAAGCAACGTGCAAACAGCGTATATAGTATGCTCCCTTTTGCATAAGAAGGAGAAAGATGAATAAACACACAGAAGTTTGTGCATATTTGTAATAAGAAACACCAGAATAATAAACTAAAAAACTAATAAAAATGGTTATCTATAGGGGTGGCACAGAACAGAGGGAAGCTGGATCAGAGCCAAATATTCTCTACTTCTTATATAGTCTTGAGTATAGAGGAGTAGAGAGTCACATACAAATTGTACACATTTTACATGCTCTCCCAGAGATCATACAATCAGCTAAAAATATAACACCAAAAGTAAGACACTTAAACACAGATCTGCTTTGAAGCAATTCAATAAATTGTAATCGAATTCAACTGAAATTAATAAAATTGAACTCATCTGACTGGATATGTACAAAGATTGAGCATTAGCTGGAATTCTCCAAGAAGCCATTGCAGGGTAGGCTGAAATGGTACAATTTCTTGGAGGAAAGAGAGAAACAAACACTTAAAAATGCCTTAAACCATGTTTTGCAATCATTTAGCCTAGCAAGAGAGGCTCTGAGAAACAGCAGCTCTAGATAAGCTACTGTGGAATGCAGCTAGTGGGAAAATGTCAATCACAGGGAATCAACTTAAAAGGAAGACTGAAATTTCACAGCAAATCGTTTAAAAAAAGATTTTTTCTTAACTTCAATTTTAAAAGTTGTATATATTTTAAAAATAAAATTAATTAGCAAGAAGAAAAAAATCAAGCCCTGAAAACTGAAAACAAAGGCATTTAAGAGTATACCAAGTTGCTAATGTAATCACACACAGAAGTCTGTACAGGGACTTCTGGACACATCTTTATTGTCTTAACTAAGCAGGGATATGGTCCCTCCTCCACTCCCAACCTCACACTCATTCATAGCTTTTTATTGTGAAAACAGTCAAACCTACAAAAAAGTTGAAAGAACAGTACAATGCCCACCATATACCTTTCACCATTCACCATTTTCCACATCTGCTTTCCTCTCTCTATAAATCTATACACATATATATGTATATATACATACACACATATATACGTACACACACACACATACACAGATTTTTGGTTTTGACACATTTCAAATTAACTTGGAAACATTGTGACACTTTATTCCTAAACAGTTCAGAATGCATCTCCAAAGAATGACATTCTCCTATGTCATTACAGCATCATCACACTTATGAACATGAATTAGTAATTCAGTATCATCTAATGTATAGTCCACATTGATTTCAATTTCCCAAATATGTCCTTTACATTAAAAAATTCCAGATGTAATCAACACACAAGCACTGCATTTGACTGTTGTATTTTTTAGTCTCTTTTCGTCTAGAACAGTCAGTCCCCTGCCTTTCTGCTGTTGTTCTTGCTTTCTGCAACATTAAGTTTTTTGAAGAATCCAGGCCAGGTGACTTCAAGGATATACCACATTTGTGTGACTACCTCCTCATGGTGAGATTAAAATTTAAACATTTTTGTTTAAAACATTAAAATTTATATTTTCTAGCTCAGTTCACTGAAAAAATCTAGAAGCAGTGAACCCCAATAGCAATGAGCATGCAGACTTTGGTTTCTAAATATGATTACCCACTGGAAAGAATCAGGGATCCTTCGAGAAATGGCTGATTCCAAGTCAAAGGCAGGTAAAATATAAGCACCCAAACTGATGGCGTAGAGTGAGGAGGAGCGAGAAGGAAGAAGGAGGAGGGAAAATAAGGGTCAAAAAGAGAGTGCTCTTCTATAGAGAAGAGTGCTAGCTTAAATGTGGAAGGAAGACTAGAATTAGAAAATGCAACCCCAATGTAATTAACAGTGACTCAAGCAAGGACCATCAATGGATGCCAAAACCACTGCGAGAGAGATTGTAGAGGACAGGTATTCATATGGTCTCAAAGTCTCACCCCACAGATCACTTAATAATTACTGAGGGAAAAGGGTATCTTTACAATAAATCTAGCAGATGTGACCTTAACCAAGTGATCAAATTTAACAAATTTGATTTATCCCCTGGTTGAGGGGGATAAATTAGGAGTTTGGAATTAACAGACACATACTACTATATATATATATAATACAGAAACAAGTACCTACTATATAGCACAGATAACTGTATGCAATATCTTGTAATAAACAATAATGGAAAAGAATCTGAAGAATATATATATGTATATAAAACTGAATAACTTTGCTATACACCTGAAACTAACACAACATTGTAAATTAACTATACTTCAGCTTTTAAAAAAAAATGGTTAAAAGAGTAGTGTTCTTATCCAAATTGTTTAACCTGAATCTAATAGTGAAGAAACAATCAAACAAATCCAGATTTGGGATTTGCGGGAAATTTTACAGAAAAACTAACTGATTTGGGCTTTTAAAAAAGGTCAATGTCCTGAAAGCTCCCCTGACCCCAAGAAAGAAGAAACGTTCTAAATTAACGGAGACTAAAAAGCACATGACGAAAATTGCAATGCATGCTCTCCAGCTGGACCTTTGATCCCTTCCTACCCACCTCTACAAATAAATGGCAAAAGGGATATTCTGGGGACAACTGAGGAAATTTGATTATGAACCATATATTAGGTAATATTATTGTATTACTGTTAGTTTTTAAAAATGTTGACAAATATACTATTGCTATGTAAGAGAATATAGTTGTTCTTAGGAGGTTCATGCTGACATATTTAGAGGTGACGTGTCATTGTAACTGCAAAGTATTGTCAAGTGCTTTAATAAAAGTGTGTTTGTGTGTGTGCGTGTGCGTGTTGGGAGGGGGTTGTGTAGGGGACAGAAATGGAGAGGAAAATCCACACACAGCAAAATGCAAAGAACTGGTGAATCTAGGCAGAGGGTATATGATGCTCATTGTAGTTTCTTTTAACTTTTTTGATGGGTTTGGAATTTTTCAAAATAAAAAGCTGGACAAAGGCAGAAACATAAGAGCAACAAAAACTACTGTCTACATTAAAAAATGGTATCTGCAACTGATTGGAATATAGTCCATTATTAAATACTTATTAAATACTTTCAAAGATCCATGAATTCATAACGTTACCGAAAAAGGAGAGACTGAGAAAGCAGGAATCTCAAAACAAAACAAAAACAAAGATTCCTGGAGGTTCTCCTAAATTCCAGGCCATATGCCTGGCTCAGGGGTTCCAGCTGCCAGTGAGAGGGATGTGGTCTCACCTCCTGGAGGGAGCTGACAACTCTCAGGCAAGCTCGACACTGAACTGGCAATTGACTCTGCGGTGACACTGCAGGACAGGGAGAAACAGGTACTATGTATGTGTCTATTGGAGACAATGATCTGGCTGGGAAGGCTTCCCAGAGAAGTTTTGTGCTGAAACTGAGAACTGAGCAAAGATCCCTTTTTGCTAGCATGGGTGCTGGGTTGGGCTTGAGCTGCTTTGCTGTGCTGAAGGTCCTCGTACCCATTACTCTAGCAAGGGACCTGGAGTTTCAGAAGACATCCAGGACAAGAAGGGAGCCATTCCCTGGCACACACAAAGCCAACCTGCTATCTTAGGAGAAACCAGGACAGTACTATGAAACCGCTTGTGTGGGAACTTGGGGAAGTTTGGGGAAATTATGCTCTTATTGGCATTTGGGCATAATGTCTAGCCATCTGACCTAGGATTCTTTTCCTCAAGTCGAGTGATTCCTACGGTATAAAGGCTCAATCTTGGCCTCATGGAAATAATCAATTATTTAATCTTCTTAGTAAACAGATTCAAAGCCAAAGCCTTCTGTATAATTCAAAATGAAAGGCTATGCTCTATTAAAAAATCAAGCCATTCATTACAGAACCACCTAGAGTAGAACTTGAAGTACCTACCATATGCTTGAAATACTTAGCATGTTACTGATTTTCACGACAATCAGTCCATCTATTTTCTGAGTTCGAAGGAACCATTTATTTTTTATATACAAGTCACTGGATGAGTAGTAAGTTTAAAAGTGGTGTGTGTGTGATGAATGATTTACAGGGAGAACACATGTCTGCACGGAGAGGCTCATGCCAGTCTGGGTCGTCATCTGCTGACAGGCAGGAAGCTCCCTGGAGAGGTAGGTTGCGGAGGGACCCCAGAAACACAGAGGAAGCCTCTGTGGCCTCCGGAGCCCCAACTCCTATACCCTGAGGTCTGCTCACAGCAAGAAGCAGGGCAAGCCTTGCTCTCTGCCTCTTATTTTCCTCATTCAGCAAATAGGCCCCACCAGGATGATACCTGCTCCTCCTTCCCCACAGTATTGCCCCAGGCACTGGAGGAGGGTGTGTGAGAGGCAGTGCACCTAGTCGATGCCAGCACGGCCTCCAGAGCCACTTGGTCCCGGCAATTCCTTGGTGAGACACTCAACCTCTCCATGCCTCCATTTCCTCATCTGTGAAATGGGCAGAGTGGTGTCCAGCTCAGAGGGTTGGTATTTGGAGTATATGAGTTCATGTATGCACAGTGGAACAGTGCCTGCCCCACAGTCAAGGTCATAGAATTGTAGGCCAGTAGTACTACAAATTGGTTTTGTAGTGGGCCACCCAGAGGTGTCCATTCATGATTTCTGAGCACCCACTCAGTGCCAGGTCCTGTGCGAGGCTCTTGGGGTGCAGCCAAGGCTCAGGCAGGCAAGGTCTGTCCTGAAGGAATTTGCAGTGTGCTGGGTAACACTGAAACCTCATCAGAGAACTGTAATACACTCAAGAAGGGGAAGAGATGAAGTAAGTGAAGAAAAGGCAAAGGGAGAGGCCAGGTGCCTCCTCCAGCTGGGGAGCAGGGCTGCTGAAGATTTAGGGAGGCTTTCATGAGGAGGTGACACTTGAACTAAATATCATAAAATACAGAGGATTGTGCCAGGTGTGGAGGGGGAACAGAGAGGGCATCAAGCAGTGGGAACACATAGGCAAAGGCCCTTGATCTGCAGAGAGCAGGTTCTATCCCTTAGCACGAGGGGATCAGACTAGAGGGGGACCTAGCAAAATGCTGATGCCAAAACTCAACCACTACTCATGGTGTGACCCTATGCAGGCCACGGGACCCCTCTGGGGTCATTTCCTTCACCTTAGAATGGAGGGTTCTCTGCCTGGAGAGGTATGATGGAGGCTGCATGCCTAAGTGATAAGTAGCTCAGGAATGGAAGGGGAACCAGGCCCCAGCCCAGGAGCCCCTAGGGGAGGGAATCACATGCAGGGCCCAAGAGGGAAGCTAACAGAGTGAAGACAGGTGCTGATGGCTTCGAGCCACACAGAGTAAGGACATGACACTATCAAGGCTATCTGCTGTCCCAACCCTCTCCCTTTACAATAGGAGGCCCAGAGAGAGCAAGGGATGCACAGAGGCCACACAGCCAGTGCCAGAGTGCTGATCCTAGATCCCATGGCCCTGCCTCTACCTGGGAGGTAGACCAGGGGCCACCTGGGTTTCCTGGGCCTTGAAGAATTGTGAGCATGGTGTGAGGAACTCTGCCAGCATCATCTCAGGTCATCTCACAACCAGCCAGGGTCAGTAGGATGCCACCGCCATTTCCAGAGGAGGAGCTGAGAGTGGGAGAGGCTAAGTAACCTGCTCGAGGCTACCAGCTAAGAAGCCCCAGAGCCTGGATGGGAGCCCCAGCCCATCTGACCCTGAGTCTAAAAAACACATCCGGTATTATCAGTTTACAGGTTGACTGAGCCCATTAGCCCCTCTGGGCCTCAGTTTCTTCATCTGAACAAATGGGCAGAGGACCACCTTATGAAACAGGGTGAGGACAGAGCAGTCAATGCCATGTTGTGACACAGCTCCCAAGCTTTTGTTCCAGAGCACTTGCCTAGCAGCACCCCTGGGCCCTGACTCACTGGAGCAAGTCCCCACTGTCCTGGGAGGAAAGCAGACAGTTACAGACAAGGATGCTCAGGCTTCAGGGACGGGAGGTGGTTTGTGTAAGGCCAGCCAGCTGGGAGATGGCAAGGCCAGGATGGGAAGCCAGATGTCCTCACGTTGACCCAGTGCCCTGTCCTTTATTCCTTATTTGGAGCCACAGGTCCCCTCTGTGCACTCCTGGCCACTACGATCACGGGCCTTGCTGGCTGTAAGAGACTCCCAGGTCAGCCCGTCACAGTGAGACTCAAGAACCATAGTTTGACAAGAGGCCCTGTGGCCCACAATGCTGACTGCAGGGACTGCCAGATGTGCTGAAAACACTGACCACAACTGCATTTTCACTGTGACATTCCAAAGGTGAATCCTGGGGCTGAATCAGTAGCTCTCTCCCCAAGCCAACTTGAGTCTGAATACTTACCCTCAAAACCCTTCCTACTCAGCTGACACACCTCACCTCCCCTCAGAGACCCCAGGTACTCCTGGGTGAAAGGCACCTTAGATTGGCAAGAATCACGTAGGAATTTGCTAAAATTCAGAGTCAGAGTGAGTAGGTCTGGGGTGGGGCCTGAGAGTCTGCATTCCTAACATACTCTTAGGTGCAGCTGCTGGTCGGTGGACCACATTGCTTTAGAGACTGTCTAGACAGGATTTCCCAAATTTCCCTGATGATGAGAATTATCCAAAGCACTTGTTAAAAATCAGTTTCCCAGGCTTCTGTTCTGGAGATGCTGATCGGGGGACCTGGGAATCTGATTTTTAATTGGTAAACCAATAGCTCGCTCCCACTCCGCCCCACCTGATAAGTCCTGCCATCAGATCATTTGGGAAACATCACCTAGTCCAACCCCCTCATCTGGTGCCTGAATCCCCTCTGAGCATCCCCAACCAGGAGCCATCCTGTCTCCATCCGAGGGTGGCTCATCCCTCTGCGGCAGATGCTCTCACCCACTGCTGTGCATCAGAGTCACCTGGAGCACTAATAAAGTGCTCAGAGACCAGGCTCCTAGAAGTAGGACAGGGCCTGGCCAAGGTGACCAACTTGTCCCCATTTGCCTGGGCCTTTCCTGTTCACGTTTCCTGCTCCACCTTTATCATTTCTACCCCGTGAGGTTGGTATTACACCCATTTTACACATTTGTCCTCCTGGAGGGAGTCTTCTGATTCCCTCCCCAGTTCTTTCCAGACTCAACTTGTAATTCCAGACCCGACTCAGTGTAACCTACGGCTGGGCTGTATCCTAGCAGCATCAGCCGTACCGTAAGTAGTACGAGTAATTTATTTATTTAGAATGAATTATTTACACCCAGCATATTTCCAGGCGGTGAAAGACGCATCAACAATGAGGCCATTGGAGTTACACGCTGGGAACTGATATCACTTTAGATACCATGGTCTTGAATTAAAAATGGGGGTCAGAACCTTGAATTGAATCTTTTACCAGATGGACAGGAAAGATATGCTGGGTCCTTGGCAGGAATAGATTGGGAACCACCACGCACTCGATAGCATCGTGCCCTTCTTTGCCTCTGCTTCCGTGAAAACTCAACCAGAAAAGAGTATGCGCTCTGCTCACAGATGCCTTGGGCTTATATGGCCTCTCCTGCAGGTTCTCTGTTTTAATTTTACTGTTCTGAATCACCTTCATGGTCTGTGATAGCTAATTTCATCCACAAAACTTTGAATCTAGAGACAAATGGAGACATAATTCTTCAAGGAGCTCCCTGCCCAGGGCCAGGCTGGCATCTCAGGTGCCAGAAGCATCAGCGATGATAATATGAACCTTAATCTGTAGCAAGCTTACAGTCTGCAAAGGGCCTCCACCTGCCACACCTTCCCTGTCCTAGTTGATGCTCTCAATGGCCCCAGAAGAAGGGCAGATTTAGTTAGCCCATCTCACAGGTGAGTTCAGCGAGGCTCCCGGAGGTTGCCAATCTGCCCAAGCCTGCTGTCAGTGGAAGACAAAGGAGGGACAATTACCCAGAGCCGCTGGATTCCAGGCCTCTGTTCTGGTTACTACACCCACTGCCTCTCTGCCATGTCCACCTGTCCTGGGGGTGGCAGTGTTGGGCAGTAGAATTGGCACTGGTCTGGGAGAGTATACAGAAGGCACTGCACTTGAATAAGGGAATGAGTAAATAAATATGAGCATGATTCAATGAATGAATGAATGAATGAGAACACCTCCCTTTCTCCCCAGAAGATCAATGGGATCTGCTGGGATCCCTGCTGAGGGCTCAGCTCATACTTCCTACAACCCATGTGTATGCAAACCAATTGCTAGCACCCTTTTCCTGCCTCACATATGACACTCCACCTGCTCTCAGAACCTTTTTTATTGCACCAGGCATCCAATCTTATAACCAGGAAGGGCCATCCACTGTCTCCAATCCTCGGGGTCTCTCCTGCCCCCTCCATTTGGCCATAGTGAATGTCTTTAATATCTCTTCCCTTTCTCCTCCCCCATCTATTTTTTCTTTTTTAATGAATCCAGAAGGTGGAAGCATCTCATAGATTATTAATGTGCTAAATGGCCCCTCTGGAGATCAGCGCCAAGAAATGGCTCCAACCCGCCCTGGATTATTGGCCTCCGTTCTCTTTCTTAGAGAGCAGTGCAGCAGCAGCAGGAGCAGCAAAGTTTCCAGCTGTGCCTAATCACATCATAGCTCCTAAGTGGCTTTCGGTCAAGTCCACAGTCTCTGTCAGCCACTCCACAGCAAGGGCATGGCATCACCTGGGCTGGCAGTGGTGGAACTTTGGCCTGCTGGATTCTGATTCTTGGGGGCTGAGAAGCAGACCTTGTGTGCACTTTGAGTATCTTGCTGAAGAACCCCCATTCTGCCTCGGATGCCTTAGTTTCAGGGTCTGCAGTGCTGTTGATGCAGAACAGGGAGTGTGACCAGAGGTCTGCTCCTGGGGAGGAATCCTTGTCATTGTAATATTATCACATTACAACATTGTAACAGCACCTACTGTTTTGTAGTCTTTAAAAAGTGTTTTCACCTAAAAAAGGAAGAGCCTTATTGATTCTCACAACTGCACAAAACATGTAAGGCTAATTTGCTATTCCCATTTTACATAAGAAAAGTGGGGCTGAGAAAGATAAAATAAAACACAATATAATTACAAAACACTGGAGAGTGAGCCAGGGGACCCAGCTTTGCTGTTACTGTGAGAACATGGGTCCTACCCACTTTGGGCCTGTTTCCCAGTCTGTATGATGGGGGGACTGGACCCAGTGATTGCTAAGGCCTTTCTTTGACTCTACCTCAAATTCCACAAACCACAGCTAATTAAGAAAACAATCTCTGGATTTCTCAGGCAACCCACAGCTTTAATAAGGTAGTCACTTGAGAAAGTCAAGTCAGATGACAAAATTTCTGTTCCTATAAAAGAAACAGCATCAACCGACAGTTTAAAGGTATGCTGGAATTCGGTAAATAGCAAAGGGCCTGATTTGAGGGTTTTCACTGATTTGGTTTTTTAAATGTCAAAACCAAGCATGATTTAGACTTTTCAGAAAACAAGTCCTAAATGTGCCAACACTTAGGCAGAGTCAAGGTTCTCCTGTTCACATGACCTCTTCACCTCTGCTCTCTCGTGTGAGCTCCAAGGAGACAGCCCCATCGCACAAACTGCAATGTTCCGGCCCAGCAAGGTCCACAAGGAGTGCCCCGGCAGGCCCGGAGGCAGGGTGGGCTGCCGAGGGGAAGCTTGGGACAGTGCCAGGAGAAATGCATCTACAATTTAATAATCTGCTGCGGATGCCTTTTAAAGGACAGGCTCTGCGGGAAACGGTTCTTGACGAAATAGTGTTTGCGTTTTCCTGTGAGCAGCCCTTTATCCCTTCAGGAATCTGACTTTATTTTCATCAGCGAGGCTATTTCTGTCTGCAAGCTGAGGCAGCTATCATCTCACTCCCAAGAAGGAAGGGGTTTTTGTCCTGGTCTCAGGTATGAACCCCCTCTGGCCATATCTCCTGTACCTTTGCTGCGCTCTGTCTCCATCTTTCCCACCCAGCTCCAAACCCTCCGGCTTTGCCCCAGGCCCCGTGCTTTCAGACAGACAGACCAGGCTGGTGGGAGGTCTGCAGAATTGGTCCCAAAAGTGCAGAGCAGGGTCAGAAGCAAGCCACCTTCAGGTCTCTGAGGAAAGGATTCTACGGAGGTCCGAAAACATTTTTCAAAGGAAACATATTAGTTGAAAAGCATCAAGGCCAGAGATGGGAGATGTGGGCTGAGGCCATTTCAGGTGTCCCTTCATGTCCTATCACCAGGGGGCTGCAGTTGGAGAGTCCTTGGGTCCCCCCAGGTCTTACAGGCTCTGATGATCTGCCCTTGTCATTAGGAATGAAACTGGGACCTCGAAGGCAGGCATCCGGCTCTCTGCAAACACGCCCAGGTACCGCTCAGCATCTGAGCCAGCCCTGCACCAGGCACAGGGTGCAGGGGCAAATGAGAGCAGGCACTGCCCTCAGGCAGCTTGACGCCGGGTGTGTGCCAGGGCAGCAATCACCTTGGGAGGGGTATGCAGGTAAGGGAGCAAAGAGGAAGGAACGGGAAACTTCACAGCGGAGGAGGCAGCCAAACTGCACTAGGAAGGATGAGCACAGTCCTGCAGGTGGAGAGGGAACAGCCTGTAAGTGATCGGTGGCATGAAGGAGCAGGTGGGTGGCAAAGAGAGGGGCGAAATGAAAGAGCACCTCTTGCCACGTCACAGGCTATGGACTTTGTCCTGGGGATATCTGCCCCAGCAGCATACCCTGCTGTCACCTCCATGTCCTCTTTCCAACAGGAGCTGTGTAAATTGAAGTTCTGTGGACCAGGGGCACTCATCAGAGTCTTGATGTCTGGGAGATGAATGGGACTTAGAGATCACCTGGCCTCGCAAGACCCTAGGAACCAACCGTATCTACATCACTTGAGCCACTGGTATTGAAATGGCAGTGGGGGTGAGGAGTGGGGCCCACAGTCTTTGAGGGATTTGATGAATCCTTTAACCTAGACCTGCTCAGCGTGGAGCCCGATAATTTGCATTAACACAAGCAAATCCTTGGCCCCCGTAAGTGACTCACCGTATAGTTTGAGAGCCAGCAACCTAGAATATGCCTACTCCATGTATTAAATCTCCCCAACAGCAGGACTGGATGAGACTGGGGTGTTCAGAGCAACAGGGAACTCACTATATCACAGCCAGGCAGCCCACTCCATGCCAGATGCCTCCAGCAGCAAGGACTTACTTGCAGGGAGCAGAGAACCCTGCTCACCGCTAACAGCAGCCATTGATCCTGCATCTCCAAACCTACAGCTCAGAGAACCAGCAAAATCCCTCAAAAAGCCATGCAGCTTTTTGTAGGCTGACTCCTCCCTCCTTCCCAGGGCCCTGCAGGTTCTCCAGTCTGAAGACATTCAGCTCTCCAATAGCCAGACCCCGACCCTTCCCAGATGCCTCCCAGGCTATGCCCTGGTGAGTCTGTCCCAGTGTGAGGCCCAGATCTGAGCTTCTACCCTGGGCGGGTTCTGACCAGGAGGATAGGGACCAAGCCTGCCATGCACACCCTGGGCTCCATGCAGGTCCCTGCAACTAGTTGGAGGAGCTGATGCTCCCAGTGACTCACATCACGACTTACACAGTATTAGCCTCTCGACATAGCAACCATGAATCAAGAAGCCCGGCAAAAGGCAAAAGTTAAATTTAACTGATTTTAGCACCACCGTGGATTTTTACCCTTTTGTGGCGCAAATCCCTATTTTTGTAGCACGAGGAAACAGAACCAACTGATTATGCATTCCAGGCTGTCTCTGTCCAGCAAGCATTGTTCCCCCAAAGGGCAGTCAGAGCTCCTTTTCAATTACACAAATTACATGCATTTTCCCATTTGTGGAACTCTGTTTCGGAGCCCAATTTTGAGTAAGTTAAGGGACTCATCAAATCCCTTGGGCAACAGTAGACCCACTCATCCAGCCCTCCACCGTCTCTTCAGGCAAGCTCAGCCTCCAGGAGGTGGGGAGTGGGTGGAAGATCCTCAGAATCTGGTTTGTAACAAATGGGGCTGAGTTCCCCAAGAGTGCAGGATAGGTCAGAAATCCTCCAGGGCTATTCCCGATAGGGACTTA
Organism: Camelus dromedarius; assembly: GCF_036321535.1. Lineage (NCBI taxonomy): Eukaryota > Metazoa > Chordata > Mammalia > Artiodactyla > Camelidae > Camelus > Camelus dromedarius. The sequence goes on from NC_087445.1 coordinate 49,812,345, forward strand.
GATCTTTGTTCCTACAACCCCCTTACCCCTTTCCTGGGCTCATCCTATGATTCTGCCTTTCAGGTCCCCAGAGCTGTCCCACCTGCTGGGCAGTGTCGAGTTCTTAGCCCCTCAGTGTCCCTGATCCATGCACAGCTGGAGACCTTGGTCTGGCCCAGTGTCTGGCAACAGATGTGCATGGCTGTGGTGGACAAGAATGGTGCACGAGAATCACCCCAGGAGCCTGTCCACAATGCAGAGGGATTCTTTTGAGGTGCAGGCTGAGAATCTGCATCTTTCCCAAGTCCTCTGCCTCCCCCGTGGTCAAGTTCACATCGTGAGCAACCCTGCTATGGAGAGTTTCAGACTCCCCAGCTTATCCCCTGCACTTGGTTTGGTTCAGCACTCAGTGAGGACCTACTGTGTGCCAGGCCCTGTGCTAGGCACTGGAAACTAGGAGATGAAGGAAATGAGAGCTTGTGACTCCAAGAAGCTTATAATCTAGTAGGGAAGACCCAGATATAGAATAAACTATTTTCCACAGAATGTAACACATTTAATAACGAAACACCATATGCAGTATCGAAGTGATGCAGAACCACATACGCTCCTCAATCTTCTTTTCACTTTCACTTTCCTAAGACACCTTTAAGCATTTTTTCCTAATTTCACTTGACTCGTGAAGTTGTAAGACCACAGGTATACTATATATCTGTTTATGCATTGTATGTATACCTGTGTTTCATATATAAAAAGAGTGAGGTTTTTTTTGCCCTTTTCCCACAAGAATGAATTTTCACCCCCTTGAGGGACATGACCCCCTACATTGAGAAGACATTGTTTAGAAGGGAACAATCAATTCAATTTTGGGGTTGGGGATGGGAGGCACAGAAGGAAAGGGATCAGGGAAGGCATCACAGAGGAAGCGGTACCTACCTAGGGCTTTGAAGGGTGAACATCAGCATCCAGTCTCACTTTCTGAGCAATGTGAGTTCCTGCTTTCACCCAAGAATCCCTCCCTCCTGTGGCAGCCAGCCTCTGAGATGGTCCCTAGTGGTCCTCACCTCCTGCTATAGCTTGTAAAGTCCTCTCCCTCACTAAATAGGAGCTAATTTGTGATCAATAAAACATGGTGTGCAACTTCTGAAGCTAAGTTCTAAAAAACTTTGCCACCTCTGTCTCCTAGATGACTTGCTTTGGGGGAAGCGAGCTGCCATGCCGTGAGGCCCCTCTAGCAGCGCTATGGAGAGGATCCCATGGAGAAGCCCCATGTGAGGGAGCAAGCGTGGAAGCAGACATTCCAGCCCCAAGCAAGCCTTCAGATGATGCCAGCCCCCGTCTCCCAATCTTCCAGCTGGACCTCAAACATCATGGAGCAGATGCAAGCCATTCTGTGGGTCTGAATTCCTGACCCACAGAAATGATAGAGTAATAAATGATTATTGTTGTTTTAAGCCACTAGATTTTGAGGTGATTTGTTATGCAGCAAAATACAATACCACTCCCGTCTCAAAACCCAAGTTTCCTGTCTTGTCAGCTCCAGAGGCTGTCTTGTTCATGCTGAGGCCAGGTAGCTCTGTTTGGCAAGCCAGGAGTCTGCAACACTGTGCTTGCTCCTATAGCTCCTAGGGAATTCTGAGGGGCAGATAGTTCTAGGTGAGGCTGTGAGAAGGTCAGGAAGCTCCCTGGATTCTTCTCTGGCTGGGGAGTTTCCAGGAAGCTTGGTCTCTTGTGTCTGGACAAATTGTCCATCTACAGATCCTTCCATCCCTCCCTCCATCCCTCTGACCATTCAGCCGAAATCTGATAAGGTCTGTGAAGTATTAGGCACCAGGAAGAACAGGGGTAACTCAGGCCCAGTTTCTGTCCTCAAGATGCTCACAGCCCAACTAAATATGCCCCCACATCTGTAAAGCCCTAAGCAGGGAAAGGCAGAGGGGTCTAGGGGATGGGCTGTGTATATGTTCTGCTAGAAAGTAAATAGGAGAAAGCGAGAGAAAGAAAAAGAGGGACTACTTTGGCTAGTGCAGTAAGGAACCTAGAAGAGGCAGTATTTAAGCTGGGTCTCTGAGAATGGTAGGACTTGTCATACAGGTCATGGGGAGAATGGGATGTTTCAGGTGGTGGGAAATGTTTCAGGAAAGACAAGAAATGCTAAGTGTTGAGGTATTCAAGGGGGTATTCAACTCAGGGAGTAGCAGGATGCAGGGCAGGGGTGACAACAATAGGAAAACATGAGACACTTAATGATTGGGACATGCCAGGTGCAGTTCTAATCACTGCTTAGTCACTCAGCCACATGGCAGCCCAATGAAGTCAGTCCTCTTATTACCCTGCTTTTACAGATGGGAGGCTGAGGCCAGAGAGGCAGTGCCTGGCCCTGACCAGCAGGTGTCTAGCGTGCTCCTTGGTACTCAGGAGAGGAAGCTCAAGGGTGGAGAAGGTACGTGACTCCACCAAGGTCTCACGGCTGAGGGGGCCGCAGGGCTGGAAGCCAGGCTCCCCCAGCACACTGAGCTGCGCTGGCTTCCAGCTCCGTAGTTAGGTTTGCACCAAAGCACGCCGAGTTGCTCTTCTGGCCTCGTCCCGTTACGCTCGCCCACACTTAGTGTGGCCTGCTCCGGCCACAGCGAGTGACTCACTGCTCCCCAAGCCCACACGCTTTCCCACCTCCCGCTTTTGCACGCCCAGTTTCCTCTGCCAGCAAGCATGCTCCTCCATGTCTCCAGCTGTCCGACGCCCTCTCCTCCTTCGCAGCTGGCTCACCTCCCATGAGAAGCCTTCCTTAACTCCAGGCTGAGTGGGTGGCCCTCCCCTGGGACCTCACTCTTCCCTCATCACAGCTCTGCCATGGCTGCCTCCCACCTCCCCTCTGGCCATGATCTTGGGGCTCTACCCCCAGCACCCCACCTATGCTGGGCTGGACTCAGGTCTTCAGTCAATGGGAGCAGATCTCCTGGGGTCTGGCTCCTTCCTCCCTTCATTCTCCCTCTCCCCATTCATCACACTCCAGCCCCACTGCCCTCTTTTCTGTTCCCTGAACATGCCAGGTCCTTCCCGTAACAGGTTGTCTGCATGTGCCATTCCATCCTGACGTGGTGGACTATTCTTTACCCATCCAACTCCCTCTCATGCTTCAGGTCTCAGCTCAACTGTCACCTCCTCCAAGAGACTTTTCCTGACTGTTTTGAGCTAGTCACTATCCCATCACCCCATTTACCCGTATCCTAGCCCAATCTCCTTCCCACAATCTTATCTCAAGGGCCAGACTGCCCTCGAGCTTAAATCCTGGCTCTATTACCTATGAGCTGAGGGTCCTTGGGCAAGTTATTTAGTCTCTGTGTACCTCAGTCTCCCTATCTATAAAATGAGATGTTAAAAGTACCGACAGCATAGAGAAGTTATAAGGAGTAAATGAACTAATGAAAGTAAGTGCTCATAATAGTGTCTGATACCTCATAAGCCTGACATATATACTATGTACATGTTGTTCTTAGTATTATTAATTGTTTATTTGCTTCCTGCCTGCCTCCCTCCTAGAATGTAAGCTCTAACAGGGTAGGGACCGTGTCTGTCCTGTTCAGCACTGTATCGCCCATGTCTACCAAAATTCCAGATACACAGTAAGTTGCATTATATTTGTTAGATGGATGAATGGATGATGGATGGGTGGATGGATGAAGCAAAGAAGCAAAACATGTGCCTGGGCCACCATTCATCCTGGGTGGTCACATCTTTCTACACTCTCCTCTCCTGTATTCCAAACAATGGCTAGCACAGGTGAGTTTCATCTAAACAGACCATGCACTCATGTAGAACATTTGACAGTGTAGAGTGAAAGAGTGAATAACAGCCAGAAGTCCAGGGAAAGGCTAAACTAAGGACAAAGGCAGTCTTAGTGGACAAAAGAATTTCAGTGTGGGGAGAGAGGTTTGGATCATCTGGTTAAGGAAACAGCGAGAGCAGGGCTCCGAGGCCTGTAGATCTAGGGTGCATTTGGGGAAGGTGGGGCTGAGGCATGAAGTGAGTGGCAGGGATAGATGAGACTGGACAGGAAGACTGGCTGGACATTGATGGCCGTGAAAGTTGGGCCAGGGAGTCACTAAAAGACTTCAAACACCAATGGTGGCATCAGGCCTGCCCTTTAGAGACCCACCGTGAGAGCCATGTCAGGACAGGACAGAGGATCAGGCCAGGAGGTGAAGGCAGTGGGAAGTTATGCCATCATCCAGGAAAGAGTAGGTGAGGCCTGAACTGGCAAGGAACCGTGTTGGGCAAGGAACCATTGCTGCGAAAGATTGGTGGCCAATCAAAGACAGTTCCCCAACCAAAGGTGGCCAGGATCTTACCTGTACCAGATTCCAGCCTTGGAGGGACTCTGCGATGATGGACGTAACAGATGGACAGACTCCTCCAAACACCATCAAGTGGTTCGGCCCGTATTTTATTGCATCGTAGAAGGCTTTCAACCCTTTTGCATTATCACACTGGGGAGCAACACACAGAAAGAGAAGAGCATATTAGAAACAGCTTTCCCCAGGGACAAGGGCCCAACAGTGGATTCACAAACAAATCTTCCTCATGGGAAACATGGGTTTCAGTTCTCCCATCGTGAGCCCTTTATTTAAGCCAGCTCTGAGTCAATGCTGTGGGTTCAGTGAGGCGTGGTCTTGGTACCCTCTTTGCTGGCTGTCCTCCACCTGAGTGCTCTCCAAATTTGAGACTCTGGCTCCTCAGTTATCTCTCTTCAGGGCACACTGAGGAAAGGGTGCCCAAATGCCTCACCCTGGGGCCCCACACCACGGTCATTTACATTTTAAAAGAAGACGAATCCATACCCATTAAGTAGGCTATTATTAAAAAAGCAGAAAATAACAAGTATTGGCAAGGATGTGGTAAAATCAGAATCCTTGTGCATTGCTGGTAAGGATACAAAATGGTGCAGCTTCAACAGAACACAGTACTGCAGTTTCTCAAAAAGTTAAAGTTACTACATGATCCAGCATTCCACTTCTGGGTAAATACCCCAAAAGAACTGAAAGCAGGGACTGGAAGAGATATTGTACACTCATGTACAGAGCAGCATTATTCACAATAGCCAAAAGGCATAAACAACCCAAACATCCATCAGGAGATGAATGGATGAACAAATTGTGATTTATACATACAACGGAATATTTTTCAGCCTTAGGAAACTCTGACACATGCTACAACATGGATGAAACTTGAAGACATTGTGCCAAATGAAATAAGCCAGACACAAAAGGACAAATACTGTGTGATTCCACTTAGATGAGATATTTAGAAGAGTCAAATTCATAAAGACAGAAAGTAGAATAGTGGTTTACCAGGGTCTGGGGGAGGGGAACGGGGAGTTACTGTTTAATGAGCACAGTTCCAGTTTGGGAAGATGGAAATGTTCCGGAAATGGATGGATGGTGGTAGTGGCTGCAGGTTAGTGTGAATGTACTTAATGTCACTGAACTGTACACCTAAAAATCATTAAAGTGGTACATTTTATGTTATATACATTTTTATCACAATAAAAAAGGAGGAGGAGGTGAATCTAAAGGGAAGAAATCATTCAGCAGATACCTGCCAAACATCACTCTGTGTTCAGCCCAGGGCTCGATGTTGAGGAAACAGAAAAGTTGGACACAGCTCCTGCCCAGGAGCTCACATGTGAGAGGGGGAAACAGATCCCGGCGATCCACTGTGGGAATGAACAAAGACAAATGTCTGCGGATGTTGGGAGTCAGTCAAGGCTCACCTCCCCCTCTCTCATCAGGCTGGTGGCCAGCTCTCCCCTGGACAGAGGCACTGGCTGCTAACTGGGCATCTTGCTTCCCCTGGGGCCCAGTTAAGCCTGTTCATCACCAAGCAGTCTGAGGCTCCTTTGTAAAACATATATTAGTCCTTTATACTCTCCTGCTTTCTGTGCACTTAAAACCCAAACTCCTATCAGAATATAACTCTCAAAAGGTTAAAAACATAATTCTAGTGAAAATCAATAGAGGGTACATGTCAACCTTTTATTTAACTCATTAATAAAGGGGATCTGCAGGATGACAAAGTGGATTCGAAAGAAAGTTTTGAGAGATGAGGATTTTTACAGTGGGTGGAAAAATAAGAAATAAGATTGCTAAATTAGATATAAAACTGGCTAATGTCCAACAGGGCAATAAAACTATAATCTTTGGGGACAGAAAAGAATATCATTGAAAACCAGCACATCTTATCAGTTTTAGAGAATTATAAGATGTCTGGGACTTAAATTCCCCAGTCAGATGACCTTAGGCAGGGCTATCAGAAAGTGCCGTTAAGTGTTAGGCTGACAGGTTATATAATAACTATTTTGTATTTTTTTGCAAGTTTGGTATGATATTCTTAACCCTCCTTATAATGGATGCAAGAAGCCACAAGATCCAGCCCTGCCTTCCTCTCTGACCTGATTTTCCTCTACTCTTTCCCTTGCTCAACAAGTACAGCCTCACCAGCCTCCTTTTTGTTCCTTGAAATGGAAAGCAATTCCCTCCTGCCTCCGGGCCTTTGCACTTGCTGTTTTCTTTGCTGGGAATAATACTCCCGTGGTTCTCAGCACAACTCACTCCTCATCATTCAGGTCTCAGCTTAGCCGTTAACTCTTCAGGGGAGTCGTTACTGTCCCCCTACCCAAAATGGTCCCCACCCCTAATCACACGCTACCATGCCATCCTATTTAACACCCTAAAATAGTTCTTAAAATTGTCAGAAATCATCTTGTCTATTTTTGTTTGCCTGTTTGGTCCTCTAATTGAACTATAAGCGCCCTGAGGGCAAGGCTTTTTGTCATTGTTTCCATTGCTGTCTCCCCAGAGCTTACACAGGGGATCTCAGTAAGGATCCGCCGGATGCCTGACAGAGCCCTCTGACCTTTTCCCTGCCTGTTCTCCTCTCTTTGTACTTCCACATTTCTCTCCTTATTTCTGTCTTCCTCTCTCCCTCTGCTCCACCCTCCTCTCCCCTCAAATGAACATAATGTGGGACCAGAGTGGGCTAATATTCATTGTTCCCACCTCATTTATTTGAGAGATTCTAGACTGAGATCCATGGTGGGTGCTGACAAGGATAGAAATATTGAATCTGATGCAGTTCCTGGCATCAGAGAGCTCACTGTCTGGTGAGACAGGAGCACAGGTGGCCACTGCACTGCACTGGGGTGGAGAGGACACAGTGCCAGAGCAGAGGCACCACAGGGGAGCACCAGGGAGGGGTCTGGGTGGAGGCAGGTGGGGGCACTTGAGACTGAGAATGAGGGGTAACTGGCCTGGGCTAAGGCTAAGGAGTGCTCTGAATGCCAGGCTAGTGAGTTTGGGTGGTACCCTGTAGAGATTCAGAAAATACTTCAATTTTCAAATTTTAATTTAATTTAAAAATTGGTCAAGAGAATTGTCTTACCAAGAAAGAGAGAAAGAGAAAAGGAGAGAAAGATGGGAGAAAAAGAAGAAAGAAGGAAGGAGGGAGGGAGGGAGAAAAGAAAGATTAAGTTCTTACTGTTTCTTGGGGCCTCTATTAATTGTCCCTGACCTTGACTGAAAGCAACACTTCCCATCTTCAGTGGAGCACAAGCAGATGTAATGGAGCAGTTGATGTTTTAATTGTTTCTACCATGATTTACTGAATCACTTCCAATTTTAATACATTTATGTAATGATTTTAGCTTGCTTTCTAATCTGTGCTAATGACAATGATAATACAGTACCACAAGATTTATATCAAAGTTGCATTAAAACAATATTGGCAACAATGAACTTATTAATACTTGTTTGCTCAGCAAACATTTCCCCAGAACCTAGTCCCTGCAAGACTCTATAGTAATAATGATGTCCTAGCTTCTCAAAATATACACCTTCTGAATATATCAACTAAAAAATCTGAGAATATTTGACCACCTGTATTTGAGCTGGAAGAATCTTCCAGTGTTTGCAAATGTTTATCTGACTCCGTGTTCACCAGGCTGGGTGTGGAAAGTAGAATTCTGGGTCCCGTGACCTCCTTGGTCTTACTCTCATGAATACGTTAGGTTACACGGCAAATGGGACTTTGCAGATGTAATTAAGGTTACTGATCAGCTGACCTTAAAGTGTTATCCATGTAGCCCCGTGTGATCTCACAAGCCCTGAAAAGTAGAGATGTTCTTGTCTGATAGCAGAGAGGAAATCAGAGATTCAAAGCATGAGATGAATTTGATGTGCCATTGTTGGCTTGAAGTTGAAGGGGGACCTCAGTCCTACATACCAACGAAATGGGAACCTCAGTCCTACAGTCCTAAGAAACTGAATCCTGCCAACAACCTGAATAGCTGGGTATCCAGGTAAGAACCCAGCCCAGCTGACACCTTGACCTTGGGAACTCCAAGCAGAGGGCTTGGCAGAGTCATGCAGGCCTGGACTTCTGGCCCATGGACTGAGACAATGAGTGGTTGTGGTTTAAGCCACTAAATTTGTGGTCATCCATTAACAGTAGCAATAGAAAACTAATGTGGTGAAGTAAAATGAGAAAAATAAGAAAAATATAATGAGATTTTCCTTAACACTAAGTTATATTCCATTAGAAGAACTGCCCTTAATTTTTAGACAAGATTCTTCATAGTTTGTATGGTGCTGAAATGTTTTTCTGTTACAAAATTATAGACAGTAGCACAATTTTGTTTTTAATGTCCTAACGTGGCAAAATAAGATGGTTTCCACCCTGTGTAGGTTTCTGTTCCGTGCCCCCTGGCACCCGTCCCTTTAGCCTTTACGGCTGTGTGAGTTCCAAACATGCAGGCACTGCTAACCCAGCCAGCCCTGCATCCTCATTTCAGGGCAGACCCTGAGTGAAGAAAGGTGACAGGACTTGTGCACTGTCCTTTCAGGATTAGGAGAGAGATTTTGGGGTCCCCAGTTTGGAGCTTTCTCAATGATCCAGAGAATTCAGCTGAAAGGGCGAAGGGAAGGTAGAAGCCAACAGTGTTCTAGAAAGGACCATGCCCCCAGGATAATGCTGTAAACCCAGGCCTCTTCCTGAACAGCACTCTTGACCTGAGGCCGGAGAAACAGCCTAGGGGGCACCAAGTAAGAAAGAAATAAAGAAAAAGAGAGAGAGATAGGAAGGGAGGAAGAAGGAAGGAGGGCACTTCTGCGGCTCCCCTAGTGAACACGTTTGCAGTGACTAACAAAGTAAAGATCACATGGATGTACCTGTCCCATTTTAGATGCTACTGTCCCTCATCCTCACTTCTAATACTGTCTCTTCTTATCTGACATGGTTAGTGTCCCCAATTCATGGGCTCTCCAGCTGACCAAAGCTGAGTCTTTGTGGCTGAACAAGCCTGGAGGTTTTCAAACCCAGCAGAGATGCTTGGGGGCCAGTGAGAGAGGCTCTAGGTGCCTTACCTTCACTTCAAGCAGCAGATCTCCTTCATCTGTTCTATATACACCATCAAGGTGCCACATAATACTTAATTTGAAAAGAGGACTTCATGGCTAGTGGCAAAAAAAAAAAATGTTTGAAAACCATAAAGGAGAATGACCCCAGATGTCCTTGCCTGTGTATGAGTTTTGCCTCTGGCCTCGGGAGGTGCAGGCAGGTGTCTGGCAGGCGAGGCTGGGTGAGTCAGCCACTTGAGCACAGACACTATAGGCCACTTGCTGAAAGTTAATCCACTACACATGAGTTTGCCTGATGATCAATTCATCAAGCCATTGGGGAATTTCTCTAAGTTTGAGTTTCCCAAGGGATTCTTTGCAGATACTTCGCATGGCCATTTCACAAGGATTTGTCCTTGAGGCTCAAGTGAAAGTCAATTTCAACTGTATTTCAGTTGCTGTGCTTGGAGATGCTGCCCTAATGCCTGTTTATTATTGTCTTCTTCTTACGGGCTCTGGACCTGCCCCTCCATGAGCCATGGAAATGCTGAAGCTTTTCTATCCACCATTTAAGGTGTCTGTCAGATGGATTTTAGTGAGCTGGTCACTGGGCAAAACCATTATTCTGAGAAATTATTTATGACATGTTGTCTTTGAGCGATTTGGCTTTTGACGAATTGCTCTCAGAGCCCCTACAAAGGGTTCTCGTGTCCTGGAAGAAAGCTACAGGTTTTATCCTGTTCTACTTCCCCAACGTCCTCCACCAGAAATTCCCCTCACTCCCCTCGAGAGGGTATTCTGACAGTTGGCTTGCCCACACCTGACTGGCAGACAGGAAGCTAATTCCATCATGGTTCACATTCTCATGCAATAAGTGAAAGCTGAATGACCAGCCACAGCCTCTGATCTGCAGTCCTGTCTCTTGGACAGGGGCTCTGGCACACAGTAGGCCCTCACTAACTCACGCCCTCCCTCCCTTCTTCTCTCCAGGGTTTTTCCTCCTTGCCTTTCACAGATTCCACACCTCCAGTAGCTCATGGTCATTACCTCCAAACTCCCTTCCCATTTTATTTCCAAAGGCTTCTCCTTCCCTGCCAAGATGGACTTGTCACAGGGAAATCGTAATGGACACATACAGGCTCTTAAAATTCAGCACCTATAAATGGGAATAGATCCAAAAGCCATGAAAATTAATTTTTTTTAATGAAAGAGTGGAACTCTGGGATAAAATCCATTTTCATTTAAATCTCATTTTTAAAGAATTAAAATTTTTTTGACTTAAAAATTTCAAAAAAAATGTTGCTCAGAGTTAAAATGTAAAAATGTCAAGAAAATGTCAGAGTTAATAATGACCAATTTGAAACCGGGAATTACTCTGCACAGAATTTCAGAACTGAAGGAGTATGTAAAAGCTAATGTGTCCAACATGTGCCCCTGACACAAAGGGCCCCTTTATGTATCCTGCTCCAGGAGCAGTCAGCAATCTGCTTACAGCCCTCCAGTGGCAGGGGTCTCACTCCTTCACTAGGAAACTACTTCATTATTGGCCAGATCTGTTTCTTAGAAAGTTCTTATGGTCTTGAAATCACCCTCCTTTTGCATTCCCTAGTCCAAGTTCTCACTCTAGAGCAAAGGTCAGCAAACTGTCCCCATAAAAGGCCAGGCAATCAACATTTTAGGCTCTGTGTGCCATATGGTCTCTGTCGCAACTTCTCAATCCTTTGTAGCACAAAAGCAGCCACAGACAAAACATAAAAGAATGAACGTGGTTGCAATCCCATAAAGTTTTATTTACAATACAGGCAGCAGCCAGATTTGGGCCATCGGTCATAGTTTGCCCACCCTTGCTCTAGAACCTCATAGAACATGTACAGTCCTCCATCCCCATGAGCGCCCTTTAGATACCTAAACTTGGCCAGCCTCCCTCCATGAGATGCTTTCAGGCCAAAGGATCCTTAGCTCTTCTCATCATCCCTCTACGATACAATTTCACATCCTTCTTGTCTGTGAGCATCCTATGGAAAGGCTTCAGAGAACATATTTCTAGGATGCACCCCAAATACCTCCATCTGCCCTGCACAGAAAAGCAAAGTAATGTGTTGCACACTTACTACGTGTCAAGCATGATAATAAGAACTTCACATAAACTATCCTATTCACTCCTCAAACATTATGTAAGGTAAGTACTATTATTATTTCCATCTCACAGAGAAGGAAACTAAAGTTCAGAATATTTTAAAACTTGCCCAAGGTCACATAAATGGTAAGGATTCAATCCCAAGCAGTACCACTTAAGAGCACTGTCTTATCTAAAACAAGAATTTATATGAAATATTTCATTCACAGAAAAGAATACATATATGTATACATATAACTTATATAAAGCATGGAAAATAGCAATGTGAACATACAGCATACCCAACACCCAGCTTATGCCAAAGGCCCTGTGTGCCCACCTGGCACATATCCCTCCTTCACCCAGGAAGAACCCTTACTCTGAACTTTGTGTTTATCCTTCCTTGCTCTTCTTTGTTGTTTTATTATATATATACATGCCTGAAACACTGTTATCACTTAATTTAACTGATTTTTTAATGTATCTGTAAGTGGAATCATGCCTGAAACTTGCTTTTATGACTTCACATTATGTCTGTGAGATTTTTGTTGCTGAACAAAGCTGCAGTTCATTCATTTTCACAGCTATGTAGTATTCCACTGTGTGAACATGCCATGGTCTATTTGTTCATTCCCCCATTGATGGACACTTGGGTTGTTTGCAGTGTTTTGTTTTGATTGCTGATGTAAGCAAGACAGCTATATGTGTCTCCTGGCAGACATGTGTAGAGCTTCTCTAGGGTATAAACCTGGAAGTGGAATCGTTGACTCACAAGATTTCCCATGTTTTATCAAATTGGTTTTATCCATTTACACTCCCACCAGCAGCATTTGGACCATTACTCCTCATCCTCACCAACTTTAATTTTTGCCAATCTTAGGGATTTTTGATGTCATTTCTATTTGTATGTTCCTGATTATTAAAGAGGATAACCCATCTTTTTGTATGTTTGTATAGTTTCTGTTTCCCCTTTTGGACTGGTGATTTTGTCCATCTTTCAGTTGGATTGTCTGTCTTTTCCTTACTGATTCGCTTAGAGCATACCTAGCCGCAATGCTAAACTGAATGAAACGATCACCTCCCGCATTCTGAGCACAGACTTCTATTAATATATTCTCAGACAGCAAGCCTTCTACTTGGTACCTGCTTCGCACAGAGCTTGCTGTCAGTAAAGACTACTAAATCAGCACAAGTAATCTTGGTAACAAAACACCTATGAACCTTTCTTGGAAAGAAAAAGAAAGAAAGAAAGAAAGAAACCACTCGATGATAAAATCTAGCCAACCACAAGATGAATCAAAATACAGACCTCAGGAAAGGAAGGCTTGTGATAAAAAGGAGTGATTGTGAGAGCTGGATCCATTTAACGTGAAACAATCAGCAATGTAAAGCCAATATAATGTAGCAGAAAATTTAGAAGATGGAAAAGGAGTTATGAGATCGCTAATTTCCTTTTCTTCCATACAAGGATTTTAATCGATACCATCTAAAGTGGAAAACTGGAGTTTAAAAGCCAGGGCTCTAACCTCACTGCTCTTCATAATCTTCTACTACCCTTAGATATTTTAAAAACAAATATTTCCTGTAGCAAAGGTAAAACTGTTTAATATTGAGCAATTCCTTCTGCTTTACTCCTCTTTTTTCCTTCTGACATACAAATAAATAAAATTTGACATCAATTTTAATTAGCATGTAATAATGATCTTTTTATAAAATTATTTGTCCATTTCTCTAACTGAATGCATAGAGAGATGTCCGGAATGAGAGTTATTCACATTAAAAACAGTAAGATTTTGAGTGACTTTTAAAAAACTTTCTTCTTTGTACTTAACGTGTTTTGCCTGAAATTTTTTAAAGCACATATTATTTTTATAGAGACAGAAACTCATTTTTAAACTGGTAGGCATTTCACACTCAAGATACTTTCTCAACCATTTAAGTCTGTCTCTTTCTGTTCTTCTGTGATTGGCTTTCTAAGCCAAAGCACAGGACTTAACATTTATTATTGCTAAATCATGTTAAAAATGATCCAAGCACCATGGTCAACCGAATTCAACATACACTATATTTTTTCCATTGACATTGATTCATTCAAACATTTTCTGAGCATCCACTAAGTGCTATGAGAAATAATAAGTCCCTGTGACATATAAAGATTCCTCAAACAGAGTAGTCATTCAAGAAACATTTACGGACACATTAAATCTGGAAATAAGAATGGTGATAACAGCAGGGCAATCGCTGTATCACCTGCTATATTTGTGCCGGGCACTGTTCTAACTTTTAAATACATATTAACTCAGTCCTCACAACAACACTGTGAAACATGTCCTACTATCCACACTTCAACAGATGAAGAAACTGAGGGTCAGAGAGTCACGTGAGTGATATGTCCAGAGTTTTTACACAGTGAGTAAGAGGCAGAGTTGGCATTCTGATCTCCCTGGGCACACAATGACACTCCATTCCCCGCCTTCTTTGCACTCAGGTGTGACTGCTGAGTTTTGGGCAATGGAATGTGAGCAAAGATGATGGGTGCTTTGCCCAGGACTGGCCTATAAAACCTTTTCATGGGTGCTCCTGCTCTCTTTCCATACATAGTGTGAGTGGGGAAGACTCCAAGGACCTGGAAGCTCCCCTAACCCCAAGTCCCTGTGGCCATCATGGAGGGGCACCACTGCTGCCAGAGGACCTGTCATGTGGAGGGCAGTCTTCCAAGCTGACAGATGCTGGGAGCACTGCCTTCAGAATATGCCTGGCTCTTTGTAGGCAACCCAAATCATTGACTGAGCATGGCGGCCAAACACAGGCTCACGATTTCTGGCCAGAACAAGACTTAGCTATGGGCAACCCTGAGCCCCTCTGGTCGGGTTGAGACTTTCTCAGAGCTGCACTGCTTCCTGAGTCTCTTCCTACCCACCTCTCCTTCCTTCCCCCTCTGCTTTCACAGGTGGCAGACCTGCCCACACTCTGAAGACTTGCCCTGCCTTTCTCTGCTCTCTCTCCTCTTTCTTTCATGGGCACTTCTCCCAATGCACCTTGAACTCTGGGCATCTGCTTCCCAGAGGACCCAACCAACACACCCTCTGACCTGCACTTGACTATGACATGAGCAAGAAACCACCTTAACGCATTGAACCACTTGAAACATAGGGGTGTTTGTTACTGAGATGAGACTGCATTGACCAGTAAACATTCTTAACTATCTACTATAAAAATGTTGAAACATAAGAAAATCAACACACCTGGGAAACTATTACAGAAAGCTGAGAAGAGTTTAAAGAGAGACAAAATAAGATTATAGGAAAAGGTAGGAAGAAATTATGCTGTATATTTACAAGTGTTCCCCTATCAATCAGGACACTGATGTCAAACTAGAGTTCAAGGGAGATGATCAGATATAACTCAGATTCGCTGCACTGGGTGGTCTTCGAACCCTCTGTTCCCTTGTGCCCTCAGAGGGCCTGGCTCCAAACAGGTATCTAGTACATATTGGCTAGACGAAATTATTGCTGCATGGTGGATACAATCGTTGCTGGTGGATACAGCCTGAAATAAGAGTAACCACAGCTTAGCTCGATTCCAAAGAGCTTATTAACTCTTGCCATCTTGATTTTTTCACACTCCTTCCCCAGGGTGATGGACAGACCATCTGCTTCTGAAAGTCTCCAGAGAGCCAGAATGTCCATCTTGGATACTGAGAAAAACTGGCATTTCTGTATTCTCCCTGAAGCTGTCACTCTGAATTGCTGGCCGGCTGCAGACTATGTTATTGGAGGATGATGGAGCCGTAGCACACATCTCCCCTCTGCACTGGGAAAGCCAATTACCTAGTTTACAAAATGTTTTTCAAAGACTGGTAGATACAAACTGTGTTTCCTAATTAGCTGTCAATAAGTACCCCCACATATGCAGGAATGACATTTTAAAAACTCAGGGTCATGAACACAAAGTGTATGCAGTCTGCCTGTCAGGAAGGTGGGGGGGGGTGCTCCTTCTGCAGGTTTCCACAAATCTCACAAGTCGCAGTCCTTCCCCTGGGAATGGGGACCAGGTCACCTGCTGAGGAGGGACACACTCCAGCTACATGCCACCAGGCCACTTTCACTCCTTTCTACTCCACATACGCCTCTGCAGTGTGCTCTTCTGAGGGGCACACAGGTTCCACACGTGCTGAGGACCTGGGCTAGATACAGGGGTATGAGATGGGTATAAGTCCCCTCAGGAGACTTACAATCTAGAGGAGGTGCAGAAATAATTTAGTAAAATGTAGTACAAGGTGTAATGGAGGTCTGGAACCCTCATTCATTCCTTTAACACTCAGGGGCAATGGTGAAGAGTCAGATCCTGTGGCAGGTGCTGGGGACACAAGGAAGTTTACATCTGGTCCTGCTCATGAGGGAGCTCTCACTTCAGTGGGGGAGAGAAGATTGAAACATAAGGCAGGATAAAAGTGTGAACTGTGGTAGAGACTCGAGTCATGCAAAAAGAAAGGAATGGTCAAACCACACTGAGATATTCTGCCAGGACTTCTTGGAGGAGGTGACATTCCAGCTGAGCCTTGGAAGATGAGGAAGAGAGTGCAGTGGTAGGAGGGCACTGCAGGCTGGGATTCCAGCATGAGCAATGTCTCGGAGAGGATAGTGCAGGGCACACAGGAGAAGTGTGGTACCTGCTTCTCGGGCAGGAGCAGACTAGAGAAGAGAGGTGGAAGGAGACAGATATGTGGGGTCAGACTGGCTAGTCCCTGGGGAGCCCTGAACACCAGGCAGAGTATAGTTTCTTTTCTCTAGGCAGCAGGAGGTAGTGCAGAACTTTCATCAGGGGAGTGCCAGGATGGAGGCTGTGCTGTGTGCAGATGCCTCTGGCAGCTGGTGCAGAGGAGGAAGGCCTGATGGGAAAGAAGGCGGCCAGCAGGGTGTGGGAGCAACAGTCCAGGTGTGAGGCTTCATGAGCAACCTGGCCCAGCACCCCGGGAAGGATGTGTGTCCACAGAGGAGCTCACTTCTTAGAGGCCCATTAACTAAGAGGCCCTGAGGCTTGGGTTTGACCAGCATGTGACATCAATGGGACCCAGTCAGACGGGTCACTTCAATGGCCTCCTTAATGGGAGCTCAGTGATGGGGAAGACCGATGAAGAAAGATACCAAAGGGAGAATAGAGCCAGCGATGTCAAGCACAGATGTGGGCCTGGGTGAGAGCCTCAGGCCTGCCCTTGCCTTGCCCTGTGCCCTCCTCTTCACCTGGGCTTCACTTACAAAACAAGAAGATTGAGTTAACTGGTTTACAAGTCAGGAGAGGCTAGGCTCTGCTGTGGCAACAATCCCCCAAACGTCAGTGGAGCACACCATAAAAAGCTGATTTCTCTCTCAGCAAGAGGGAGCTTGGCACATCCTAGTTGCTCAGAGGCCCAAGCTGATGGAACAACTACCATCTTGAATGCTGCCTGTTGCAAACAGAGAAGGAAAGAGAAAACTCTGGAGAGGGTCAATCAGCAATTAAATGGAACTCACCGGCCAGACGTGGCCCCACTGAGTACCAGGGACCCAAAGCGCAACTTGGCCAGCAGGAGAGGGGAACTACAAATGGCTGCCACAGTTGGTCTCTCAGTTTCCTTCCTGACCTAGCAGTCTGTGTTTTGGTTCGTGTGGCAGATTTTGCTTCAATGAATATATATCAAGCTAACGCTTCTTTAGCACTGACCTATGTGCTGGGCACTATGCTAGATTCTTTATGCGCATTATCTTATTGGCTATTCATAATGTATCTTGTTTAATATTCACAATGACTCTATGAGATATCATTATAAATACACCCCATTTAATTGAGCTTTGTTTTATTGTGCTTCACAAATACTGCGTTGTTTTGTTTTTTAACAAACTGAAGATTTGTGGCAACTCTGTGTCGAGAGTCTATCAGTGCCATTTTTCCCAACAGCATTTGCACAGTTTGTTTCTGTGTCACATGTTGATAATTTCCACAATATTTCAAACCCTCTACCAGCAAAAATATTCGACTTACTGAAAGCTCAGATGATGGTTAGCATTTTTTAGCAATAAAGTATTTCTTAATTAAGGTATGTACATTTCTTTTTTAAACATAATGCTATTGCACACTTAATAGACGCCAGTGTAGTGTACAAATAACTTTATACACATTGGGAAACCAAAAAATTCATGTGACTGGCTTTATTGTGGTGGCCTGGACCCAAATCCATAATGTCACCTGTATTATCCCTCATTTAACAGAGGAGAAAACAGAGGTTCAGGGAGCTTAACTGACAAGTTCAAGGTCACACGACTAGTAAGTCATGAAGCACCAGGACTCAAATCCAGAGCATCATACTCCAAACATTAACTCTTATCTTTTACAATCTGAGCTCTTACAGTCCAGAGATGGGGTAAAACGTCTTGTAAAGCAGTGGGATGCCTGTGACTGTGGGCGTTCCAGCAGAAGCCTGCAGAAAGGATTCTTCACTGAGTAAAGGAGTAGACTCTAATCCTGAATTTCCATGAGAATAAGCAAAGAAACAGGAAAAAGGCAAGGAAACAGTAAGTGGCATGCTGAGTTGGAGCACTCCAAGAATGAATGGAGAAATGAGAGGTGGGATTGGAAAGGGAGGCTGAGGCAGCTTCTGGGGGCCCCTGAGCACCAATGTAAGGGGCCATACCCAATTCTAGGAGCCCTGGGGAGTTTTTATTTTCGTTTGGTTGTTTTTTAACCATTTTAACCATTTTCAAGTGTACAGTTCAGTGGCATTAAGTGCACTCACAGTGTTGTATAACCATCACCACTATTTCCAGAACTTTTTCAGCATCCCAGAGAAACTGTACTTATTAAACCCCTTATTAAAGGGTTTAAAACTGATACTGACATCATCAGAGCTGAATGGCAATGACCCCCTCAGGTTGAGATGGGCAACCCTGGCTGCCACTTGAAGGACATTATTAGAAGGAAGAGAGACTGGACACGGGGATGGGTAATCAGACCAGCACAGGGGTCCAGGTGGGAGATGGTAGAAGCCAAAGACAGGGCAACAAGAGGGACAGAGGGAAGTAGTGAGATTTGGCACAAGAGGAAGGGAAACTGCAGAGGAAGAAGGGAGCCCTAACTTCCTCCAGGGGCCCAGTGAGTCCTGAGCTACCAAAAACTGAGGTAGAGGAGCCAGGAGGGGACCTGGGGTCCTGGGGATGCCACCAGTCCAGCACTGCACCTGACACAGGTGAGGCACTGGCCAGCTGCCTGCTCCACCAACTTTCCCTGGGGAAGCACATCCCCAAACTTGACAGTCCTTTCTGGGACACAGGCCAGAGCTGCAGCCTGACACAGACCCTATCTGCACTCAAACACTCACTGGGTGCCGGTCTGGAGATGAAGGGTGATCACAGGTGGAACAGAATCATCACCCCAAACCCTGCAGCCGCACTCATTACTTAAGGCGGGGCCGGCGTCAGCAGCAGCTCAGCTGGAGTTAATTATGTCCTCCAGCTGGGGACACGGCGGTCACTCCCCCACCTGATGGATGAGGGGTGGGTCTCTGTCACACATCACCACAACCAGGGGCCTCTACTCAAGGAAACTTCCAACTCCTCAGTCCTGTCACAAGTCCTTCCACCTCTCCGCTGCATGGGCTGCTGCAGCACCTGTCTTCAGAAGCCTTTTTGAGAAGGGGTTTTCTCATCACTCCAAAACTCGGCCTGCTTCCCCAGATCCCATCCCCATAGCCACTTGACCCCAGGCACAGGCTGACCCCACTTGACTTCTGGGGGCCTCGTTACACAGGCATCCATGGGCCTGGCTGGGTGCCCACCTCATCACCCTGTTCCCACACCCTAGCCCCTCCAAGTCTGAAGTCCAAACATGCCTTCCCAGGCCTCTGTCCTCAGGACACAATGCTTGCCTGCCTCCACCCTATGGCTGAGCTCCTGCAAAAGTGTCCCCAAGCTCATCATGGCACTGACCACCCAGATGGCACTGCTGAGTGCTGCTCTAGACCCTGAGGGATGGGAAGCACCCCCTGCCTGGAAAGGGGCTCTTGGGGCAGCTAGGAGCAGCACATTTAGGAGTACAATCCACTCTGAGGAGGCCCCTTCACAGGACTGCTTGCCAGGGGGCTGGCAAAACTCTAAGAGCGGGAGCATCTGGAAGGCCAGGCAGAGGTGAAGACCCTCGGAGGGCAGCCTGTCCCAGCTTGCACATCTCTGTACCTCCCTTCTTTGTAAAACAGGGAAGCAACTCTGGGAAGGCCTAACCCTAGGACCCTTCCAGGGCTGAGTGGGGCAGATGCCCAAGAGCCCTTCGTTAGATGTTAACTCTGTGCTGATTCAGTTCGATGCACCAGGCATTTACTGAGCACCTCACATGGGCCATGCTCTGTGCCAGGCGCTGGGCAAACAAAGGAAACAAGTCAGAGCATATCCTCAATAAGCTCACTAGGTAATGGAGATGAGAGAGGCGCCAAGAAGCAATCACAGCACAGGCTGGGAAAGCACTCCATGAAATGGGCAGCAGACAGTGTAGGGCCCAGAAAAGGCCACTGAACCCAGTACCAGAAATCAGGGTAGGCTTCCTAAAGGAGGAGGTGCTTACGCTGAACCTCTTGACACGTAAGGAGGAATTAGCCAGATGGAGAGGGTAGAGGAGAGTGAGTAGAACTTTCATTCATTCATTCATCGTACAAGAATTATTTGAGCACTTATTATGTGTCAGGCACTGTGATAGGTGGCAGGGACACAGCAGGGAAAAAAGGCCCACCTCTGAGAGCTTCTATTTCTGTGGGGGAAGGAGAGAATAAATGAGTAGGGAAAGTAAAATGTTAGTAAATGTTAGAGAGCATAGTAATAAGTAAAACGTGCTACATGTAATAAGTGCTAAATGGAAAAAGGAAGTAGGGGACAGGCTGTGCAGGGTGGTGGTGGGAAGGGAGTGAACTAGGAGCTTTCAGCAATGACTGACTCCTGGCACAGAGCACAGGGCACACAGAAGGGAGAGGCTATGCAGGACAGTGGGAGGGACATCTGGGAGGGCAGTTGTGGGGGAGGAGGCAGTGGAGAGCAGGCCCCGGAGAGCATCACGGGGAATCAGTAATAGTCATCATAATTATTATTAAACCATGGCCACAGCTATTGTCCCTAACATACTACTGAAGGTCAAAGCAACTAAGGTCTGTAATGATTTGGAGAAAGCTCCTCTCCAAATTCCAGAGGCATCTAATCCTTGCCAATGAAAACAGCTACTCAGAATCTCAGAATCTGAGGGGCTGAGAACCCCCCTAGATGGCCTCACCCCACACTGATGTGACACACCAGCTGCATAACAGCACAGAGGCAGTGGGGCTGCAGGTGGGCAAAGCGCTGAGCTAGAGGACCCCGTGTACCAAAGCAGTGCCTCTGCCTGGACTGGGAGCCATGGCCCAGCCCCCACCCTCTACTCCAGCTCCTCACTGGGGACCATTGGGCAGGTCTCAACTCTCCTGCACTTCACACAAAACAGGTCCAGTGAGCCTCCCTCCTTCACGTGGCAGAGGGTGGAATGGATCAAGCTGGATGGCATTTGTGGGTCCTGGGAGCAAGTGCACGTTGGAGGGCCTGTGTTGCTATTCATACCCAGACCTGAGGGCAGAGACACCCCGGACTCAAGATTGGGCTCCCATTGTTTGCCATTTGCTGGGTGACCTTGGGCTGGGGCCCTCTTGTCTCTGGGCTTCAAGATCTTCATCCCAGGACAGCCTCTGGGCTCTCCAAGCTCCAAGGTTCTGAGAGGTTTCCTACATGTGGTGGTTCGGTGCCTCTACAGTGAGTCTTGCCAGAACCACCCCTTGAAACTGGGCCCATTTCTAACCATGATGGGACCCCCACCCAGACACAGTGCAAAGTAAGGCTGCCTGTGGCCTCCATACCATCCCCTCCTCAGGACTCTGCTCCATACACCGCTGTCACACCCTACTGGGCCCTTCCCCAGGTGGAGGGCAAAAAAAAATTACCTTAATAAAGCAAACAGAACAGGAGGATTTTCAGGGTTTATTCATTTTCATGCAGAAAATATTACGATTATTTTTCCTAGAGTAGCAACCTCGTTGTAAAATTGTCACTTTGTTTTCTCCGTAGGTTTAACAGATCCTTCCTGAGTCTTGAAAAATTATTTGAATGCAGTTTTTCTCAAAATTTTGAAAAACAAGCAGAAAGACAAATAAGGCAGACAAGAAAAGGACAAATGTTGCATGATTCACTTAGATTCGATTAGATGAGGTACCTAGAGCGGTCAAATTCATAGAAAGAGAAAGTAGAACTGTGGCTTCCTGGGCTGGGGGTGGGTGGGGAATGGGAGTCATCATTAAATGAGCATGCAGTTTCAGTTTGGAAACACGGAAAAGTTCTACAGACAGATGGTGGTGATGGTTGCACAACAATGTGAACGTACTTTATGCCACTGAACCGGACACTTAAAAAACAGCTAAACGGTAAATTTGATGTTATATATATTTCACCACAATTGAAAAAAAAAACAAGTAGGAAAATACCTTCCCTAGAACAGGTCTCATGGCTTCCCTGGGTCTCAGTTTCCTAATCTGTACAATGGAAGAGAAATTCATTCCTCCCTACTCTCTCAGCCTCACGGGGAATTCATGCCTTTTTCAAATGATACTTTACAAAGAAACTAAAGCGAAATCAAAGTGGAACTAAACAATGAATACAGAGAAGCACCAAATGGCTCATGTCTGGGGGGCAGAACGTGTGTGCACTCAGGAGCCTGGAGGCCTCCATGCCCAGCTCCCCTCTGCCTTCTCGTCCTGAGGAAAGAGGAGTGAAGGGAAGAGAAGGAAGTTGCCCAGGGCACACAGCCAGTCGCTGAGCAAGCTGGACAGACCCTCCTGCCCAGAACCCATGCTCCCCTCACCCAGCAACAGGCCCACTACTCAGACTACATGTGGACTCTGTCACAACAGCCATGTCCACTCTCTGTGTCCAGCCAAGTCCAGCACATCTTGCTTCCTCCTGGAAGTCTTCACCGGGTGAGATGCCCTTTCTGTGCGCTAATTCAGCACCTCTGGGGTAGGATGGCCCAGGACAGCCCCTGGAGCACAGCTTTCTAAGGACAGAGCTATCTCCTGTACCTCTGTGGTCAAGGGTCCACCCCTGGAGCCAGGTCCCTGGGCTCACATCTCCTATTTAATAGCCTATTGACCTTGGACCAATTCTTCAGTCTCTGTCAATGTTTCCTCCCCGATAAACGGGGATAATAATAGTGTCTATGCATATAGTTGTTGTGAGGGCACAACTGGTTAATTCAAAGCCCAGGAAGAGTGCCTGGCACCCAGGCAATGCCTGATAAATGCTAGCTATTCGGTGTACTTTCCTTAGGAGCCTGCTGGCCCCAGCATGCACGCGTACATAGGTGCTCCAGGAATGTGTGCTGACCCACTTCCCATCCCTCCTCGTCCCGGGCCAATGAATGGAATCACAGCAGCCTTGGGAGTGGGCACTGGCTTGTGAGTTTCCTTCTCAAGCTTCACATTAAACAGCAACAGAGACCCCAGGACAGTGCCTGCCCCATCTGGTCCCTCACAAGTGCCCCCACTTTTACAGCTCTACAAGCCTGGTCCAGCCCCAGCCCTGCCATGGAAGGAGCGGGTGCTGTGGTCACGACAGGCACCATATGGGGACCCGCCCCTCTCTATTTTTGGCCAATCTGTTGACATGACAACCAGGCTTCCCGACCCTGCCGCCCAGTCTCCATCCTTGTGTTCTGCCAGGCACATCTCCACTGGCTGCCTTGCAGGTTGTAAGGACACTTTTCACAAATTCTGTCAAGACTCTTCTCCAAACAGCAGCAGATTTGGGACATCACGCCAGGCATCCCTGCTCGTGATGGGCACAGAACTGGTAGCTCTGTTCCCCAAAACCCAAAAGAGGGGCTTAAGGAAGCACAGAGGAAGGGGGTGGCCACCATCATGAAGCTTTCCAGAAAACCCCAGGACTGACTCACCTTCACCAACTAGGAGGTGATGAGGACCTACCCACATACTGTGCTCAGTCTCCACATACTAATATTCCAGGAAATGTCAGGTCAGGAATGGCACATAGAGGTTGTTTGAGCTGAGTGCTGCATTCTACTGTTGGGGAACCCAAGGGGTGCGGCTTATCTGAGACCACACAGACCCCCAACTCCTGCTGGTCCAGGATTCCCTGCACCCCACCAAGATTCTGTTCACGTTGCTCTAAAATAGATGAAAGAATGTGCTGGAGTCTCCTGCATAATAGTAGAGCACACAGAATTTTATTTTTAAATAAGGAACTTTGTGACCATAAACAACACACCAGGGACAAAACAACAAGATACTAATAGCTCGCAACTCCTGAGGCTCAGTATGTGCCAAGTAAAATCCTAAATTCTTCACAAACATCATCTCAAGTAACAACCTTCACAGCATGCCCATTTTACAGACTGGGAACAAAATCTCAGACTTTAAACAACCAACTCAAGGACACACAGCAGAAGAGGAGTCAGGCTTGGGGCCAGTCTGTATATGCACTTACCCATGATCTCATGAGGCCTGGAGAGAGGGGGGCCCCAAGGATGAAGTGGCAGCAAGTGTCTCTGAAGCAACTGGGGTGATGGCACAGACAAGGAAACTTGGAGCAAAATGCTCAGAGAAGTGAGGAAGAATGAGCCATTCAAGGGGAGGAAGGGAAGGGCACACGACTGGGAGAGAGCAGCAAGGAGTATCCATTTATAAATAGTTCCAAGAGCCATGCACTAATCTAGGCACTTCTGATTATACCATCTGTCCACCCACCT
Source organism: Camelus dromedarius (assembly GCF_036321535.1). Lineage (NCBI taxonomy): Eukaryota > Metazoa > Chordata > Mammalia > Artiodactyla > Camelidae > Camelus > Camelus dromedarius. The sequence goes on from NC_087445.1 coordinate 49,836,627, forward strand.
ATAGGGCTCCTTAGGTGGGGGTATGGGGGTCAGTGACCAGGACTAAAGAGACAGGAAAAGGCTTCTCGGAGGAGGAGGCTTTCAAACTGGAAGACAGGACTATCTGAATTTTCCACAGTTCAGGAAATGCATCATCTATTTCGCGGTACAAAGTACGCAATATTCCATCCTGACACCACACCCACACTAAACTCTCCACACCCTCTAGAAACAGAATGAACTTAAAATTCCACAGGGAGATGTATTGTTGACATAGTGCATAATAGAAAACAACAAAAGAATTTCACTAGGAGGCCGGCTGATGCAGTCAGCTGAAATAAATAAATTAAAATGTGGCATTGTTGTTTCTTTGTGTTATGTTAGTTTTAATTACTGTTTGCTGAAAAACTAAAACTTCACATGTGCAAGAAGGAGAAAGAAAATCCCCAAACCTGTGCATCCGGAGTCTCTGTGTAATGGATCTACCTTGAGGTAGGCGGGGTGGACTTTAATTTTCAGCTGTCATGGCAGGGTCTAGCCAGGGGCGTAGACACAGCCCATGTGCGTCAAGTGCCTTGAGTGTTTTTCCACGTGGCTGGAGGAGGCATGGACCTAAAAGCTCATCCAGTGCTCATGGATCCACACATACCTCCTCAGCCTCAGAGCTGCCTCTAGGCCATGTGGGATGGGCAGGATTTTCTGTTTGGTCACAGCACACCCACCATGTCTTCTTTGTGGGATTTACTCTGTCTTTTATTAAACAGCCTGTTGTTGCCATGGCTGGCTCCCCTGTCCACGGAAGAAGGTATACCCAAGGACAAGAACCATGCCTGGGCCATGTCTCTTGGGCCTGGCACAGAACTAGACCTCTGTGCCAGGCTGCCAAACTGAGCATAAGATAAGATGGGCATCCTCAGCTGTCAGGTCAGTGGAGAGAGATGTGGAGAGTCTCGCTCCTGGGTGAGGTCTTTGGGGGCCCTGCGGGTGAGGACTCCAACCTAGGGATTTCAAACTCAGTTCCTCAGGAGGCCTCTCGAAGCACTGACTTGGTATGACCCCATGGGATAGGCTCTGGATTCACACTGCCATTGAACCAGGAGAGGTCCCTTCTGCCCTAAAAGAGATCCAGACCCTCTGGCCAAATGGACAATAGAAAAGATAAAACACAACAAAACCTCCCATGAAAGAAGTACCATCTTGGACTTTCAACACGGGTGAGGCGGCTGGGGTTTTCTCTTGACCTGATTGATGCTGAGTGACAAATGGCCTGTGTCATAGTTCATTTGAACCTGTGATAACAAATACCATTGACTGCTTGCTTAAACAATACATATTTATTTCTCACAGTTCTGGAGGCTGGGAAGTCCAAAGTCAGGGCAGTTTCAGAATCCAGGGAGAGCCAGCTTCCCGGTTCTCACTGTGTCCTCTGATGGCAGAAGAGGCAAGGGAGCTCTGGGTCACTTTTATAAGGGCACTATCCCATCATGAGGGCTCCATCCTCATAACGTAATCGCCCGCCAAAGGCCCAGTCCCAAATACCACCACACTGGGGATTAGGTTTCAACATATGAACCTTGGGTGGTGGGGACAAATAGTCAGTCCATAGCACCATGAATGCCAGGCTAACAGGCACTTCCTCCATCTTACGGAGCATGTGGCCCAGACCTCTAACTCACAGTATACAGTGGGTGCTGGTGGGCTCCATGCAGGTTACACAGACAAGCCGAGACAGGCCCAAGCAGGCTCAGATGTAAGCTCAGGACACAAACCTCGGCACCAGGAAGATTTTCCCAAGGGAGAAGGAAGGGAGACCTGAGGGTGTTCTGGATGATTAGAGGATGAGACAGGACAGCAAGGGAGAGGCGGGAGTGGGCACAAGACATGTTGACGATCCACCAGCCCAGTCTGGCTGAAGCAGACCATTGGAGAGATGGACAGAGATAAGGTCCAAAGCAGAGAATGCTTGGATGGGGGCATCTGAACGCTAGGAGGGTGAGGAGAAAGGAGCAGGGACATGCTAAGTAATTGCTGCAGCTGGAGGATGGCTTCCCAGAGGCTGTTTATCCCACTCTTTCTACTGTGATATATTTCTGAAATCATCCATAATAAAAAGCTCAAGAGAAAACAAAAGGAAAAGAAAGGGCCAAGCAGACCCTGAAATCTTCCCTTTCCTATTTCAATGATCTCAGGAGCTCCTGTGGGAAATACACAAACTCCAAATCACAGCTAGGAAGAGAGGCGTGGAGGGCTGGAAAGGCAGCATAGCGCCCACTCCCCTCAGCTGGGCAAAGCATGTCTTTCAGGCAGTATTTCTGGGCGGTTTTTCCCACCCTACTACATCAGCCACCTCCTGCAGATGTGACCCTAAATCCTGCCCTCAATTCCAAACTGATCTGGTCTCCACCTGGGTGACCCATAGCCCCAAACCTGCAGTCACCATCATCCTTCACATCCGGCCAGTGTCCCAGAAGGCTGAATGCAGATGTGTCGGGAAGGACACAGGGGGTATATTCAAACACTGAGAAAACTGCTTTCCGGAAGCCTTCTGCATAGGTATAGTGCTCAGCAGGTGCTCAGTCCACGGAAAAGCTCAGTTACTGTTACTGTTGTCGAAATTTGTGTCAGAATTAGCATTAACACTCCCTTGCAGCCTCCCCAACTTTGCAAGCCTCAAGTCCTGAAGGTCTACTGGCTGAGCACCTATGGAATCGGGCCAGCCTCTCTGTCCCCACTGCCATACACTCCTGTCTGGCCTCATCATCTCTCCCCTGAACCGCAGGCAGTCCTTCTGCTCTCAGGCCTGCTCCCTACCCTCTGCTGTTCACCTTCCCTCCAGAGTGATCTCCCTAAATGACAAGCTGCTCATTTCACTCTCTACTCAAAGGATTTCACAGACCCCCATGGCCAAAGGCACTTAGTTCAAGCTTCTTCACCTGCCACACATGGCCTCCCAGATCAGCCACCTACACGTCTGGCTGGACTCAGCTTTTCCCACCTGAACTCCTCCCTCAAGCTGGCAGGCAGTGTTCTCAGGAATACCTCAGGAAACACTGCCTGCCTTTCCTCACCAGCCTCTCCTCCTGGAATGCCCCTTCCCTGGTGAGCACTCTCTCCCCTCACCTTCCAAGGCACAGCTCAGACAGCCCTTTCTGCCCCCAATCCTCCCTGGTCCCAGCAATCAGGATGGCCACTTCCTCCCTGTGCCCCGCGGACCTCACACACTTCTGTACCGGCAGTGCCCAGACTCCTAGCTATTATAAAACACACAATTCCCCTGTTACCCAAATCAGAATACCAAGGCAGGTCGTTAAATTTTATTTTCTCAAGTGAGGATGAGGGCATTAAAGAACAAAACAAAATGAACAAACAAATGCTAACATCTTCTATCACCACCATTTGGTTTTTAAAGGACATGCTAACAAGGAAGGAGGAGGAGAGAAGGAAGCGCACCATCTCAAAGTAGAGGCCTTCAAAATAATAACAGGAGCCAGCCCCTCCTTATTTTTCCATGTCACAATGCTCTGCGAAAGCTCTGTCAAGGCCAGTATGGATCAAGGCTGGTCACTGTGAGCATTCCCTGGGTTGTCCACATCTCCATTGGGGACTTTTGAGCCCCCAAGGGTGAGGGTGAGCCAGGAGATGCTCGGCTTGTTCACGGATGGACAAACCTGCAGGTGTGGCTGCCCAGGGCAGTGGGTGTCAGGGCCTCCCCACTGCCCAGCTGCCTAGGAATGTGATTTCCAGTAACACACCATCACAAACCCATCCAGCGACAAGGAGTGCCCCTGGCAGGGCTGCCAGGTTGGTTTTAGAATGATTTTACTAGAACAACTGCTCTTTCTAATATCTCTTAGGAAACATTCCTTAAAATAAGAATACAAACAAACCTGCCCAGGCACCTGGGAACAATTCTCCACCGTTAATTAATTCAGTGGGAGAGGGAAAAACATGGAGGAAAGGGAACTGAATCTCTAAGGAGATTCTCCCTCTCTCTCTTTCTTTCTCTCTTCCTCCCTCCCTCCCCCTCACTCTGTCCTTCTGTCGGTCCTTCCATCTGTCCTTCCTTCCTTCTTTCCTTCCTTCTCTCTTTCTTAGCAAACTACCTGTACCTGCCACAATTTCTTCCTTCCTTAAACACCCCCATACAGGATTCCACCAAGTGCAGGGGGCGGGGTGTGGGGCATAGTCTGTAGTGGAGAGTCCAGGGCTCCACAGTCAGAGCAGGCACGGTGCTGGGTGCAACCTGGCAGTCCCTCTGGCACTCAGCTTCCTCACCGATTAAGCGCAATGATGCTTTTTCTACCTGCCTCCTACAGCTATAGGGAGGGACAGCCAAGACGCTGGATAACACAGGCTCTGGAAACTCCAGGATTGAACAAACGCCTGGGATTGCTGCCAGAATTATTGTTACTGTTGTTGCTAATAAGACTGCTAACAAGTGTAGACCAAAAAAGAAATCGGTCGCATGTAAATAAACAGCCGCTCTCTCTGGCCTGTCTCGGACAGCACACCTCATTTCATTTGCTGAGACATTCCCTGTTTCAGGGAGATAAACAAGATCCCTGAAGACCATAAATAATTCTTACAGCAACTTTCTCCTTGCCTGCTGCAACCAAGACCCAAGTGGACCTTCTCAAGCAAAGAATCTGGTCCGGAACAACTTTTCCACTGTGTTTCCTCAATAGCCAACATTCATTCATGCAAGAGAGAGGAGGAATTTAATATTTCTAATTACTTTTCAGGGAGTAGTTTACTCCTGCAAATTTTGTTAATTGATTTTTCATCCGGTTTCCCTTTGGTTGGTATTATTCTCTCAAGACCCTTACTGCACCTTCCAACTACACTTCTTTTCCTCTTCATATTCCAGCTGTGTGTTTGCTTTTCTGGTCCTCCCTCAAGGGCAAAGATCATGTCTGCAACTTTTGGATCCCAGCCCTGTGCCTGGCAAACCAGTGGAGCTAAGCCAATGCACTGGGAACAAAGACTAGAAGAAGGAATTATTTCCTCTACCCATGCTTTCTCTAACTGCAGCTCAGAAATCCCAAATGGTTCGGGTTCAGAAACTGGCCCAAAGCTGATTAATTTTGCAAAACAGACCTTCCAGGATAGCACACAAGATCTTCAGAAACAACATTCTGGTTTTTACTTCCCACTGAGAGCTTCAGGGACCATAATTAGAGCCGCGAGGAGCAACAGACTCAACTTGAGTTCACTAAACCTCAAGAACCTTCCCACCAACACATACAAAAATAACTTTCTGTTCTGTTTGAAAATATCACCTTGCATTCAGATTTGTGCTTTCCCATTGTGTTCCATGCATTTTTAAGGAGTTCTGTTTGGCTGGGTTTTGACAACTGGAGGCTGGGGCATGGAGCCCAGCTCCAGACACAGGGCGGTGGACAAATGCATCAGAACAACCTGGTGGCTTGTTAAAATGCCACTTCCCAAGTGCTATTGTAGACCACACAGATAGAAACCTCCAGGGCTGGCCTCTTTTAAATTAGCATCCCTGATGATTTGGATGTGCACTAAAGTCTGAGGTGCCAACTCATTTTTCTGCCCACACTCCTTTGCCCCACAAGGTCCCCCACACTCCACGTACATTTATTCCTTGGATTTTACTGAGCAACTATTTCTGCAGGATAGGATATCTGGGAGCTCCATGGGATCCAAAGACTGCAGACTCTCCAAAGTTCTCAGGGTCTTCGTTTGCAGCCCAACATTGCCCTTACACTTGCTGCAATGGCCCCCAGGCCTCTTTAGGCTCCTAGTGTTTTTCCTTTTGTTTCAGAAGACTGTGCTCTCCAAGCTTCGTTCTTACCTCCGCAACGTGCAGAAGGCTGAGCATGGGACAGGTCCTGAGAAATTGCCTGCTGATTGCCCACCACTTGGCAACAACTTCATGGATTGGAGCCACTCACTGGAAGGTCATTCCTTGAATGTGCATTTATTGAATTCTAACTGGATATTAGTACCGACAACAACAACAATAGTAATAAAGATGCTAGTTATAAGATTCCTGATACAAAGCCCATTCTAGCTTACAAGGATGTGTCACAGTTTCCCTTTGACTCTCACAGTCACCTGCAACACTGCCAGAACAAACATGATCATGCCTACTTTACAAACAGGAAACTGAAGCTCAGACAGGTTATGTGACTTTCCTGAGGATCTACAGCTCATTGGTTACAGAGATGGTGCTCAACCCAGAATTCCTGACTCCCAGGAATTAACCATTCTCTCCCTGATCCAATAAATAATATTAAGCACCCACTGCATATCATTCATTGTAGTGGTGCTGGAGGTGGAAGAGTCAAGACTGCATGGTCCCTGCCCTCCCGGTCTCAAGCCTCATTGCCTTGAATGACATAGAAGCATGGTCAACAAGGAGACAAGACATGTATACAGGGAAGTGACGAGGAGTAACAGAACAGGGCAAAATGCACCAATAAGACAAAACCAGGGCAGCGAGGTCTTAGCAGGGATGCGTGGTGCCATGGAGCAACCTGACCACAGTCCCCGGGTCGGCATCTAACCACACCACCCTGCCAGTCTCAGACAGTGTGAGCCCCGAATGGGGAGGCCAGGAGAAGCACAGCTCTTGGTGTGAACAGGGGCACTGTCCAGAAACGGGGAGCAAAGGGGCTTGGTGCAAGCTGCACTTCTTCAGGGCCTTGCACAGATATGCAGTGGCCTGGTCGCCACACTGGGCCTTCTCTCTTTAGGGCTCTGGGCCCCTGCCTCACTTGCCAGGGTTAAGGTTACCTGCCTCACAGAGCTGTTGGGATGCCTACATGAACGCGATCAGGAAACTCACAACAAGCCCAGCCTGAATGTCAGCAATTGCTATGATTCCTCAGGGGGCCAAAAGTCTTCAGCTCTTCCTGACTGATCTTCTAGGGCCTAGAGACTGCTGCTGCCATCTAGGACTAGGGTGAGGGGCATCTCTAGGATATCTGCCACTTTCAAATCTTCCTTTAACTTGGGCTTCAAGCCCCGTGACAACTGACTAGGCCTGAGCCCTGGGCACCTCACTTAACATCACAGCACCCATTTCTTCACCTGTAAATGGTATCGGATAAAGGGACTTACCCTCCCAGAGTTGGTGTGAGAAACAAATGAGAAAATACTTATAAACCACTTGGAATAATACCTGGCACATCCTAAGCACTGTGCCTGCTACCCTTATTTTTCTTTTATTATCACTTTCCATCAAAAAAAAAAAAGTGCAAAGAACATGCATCTCTATGACTGAAACAGAATCATTTCTTACAAAACAACTGCTCTGTCCCTTCACACTAGCATCCTGGACACCCTGGAATTTGGCCTCTTCCAGCCCCTCTGCCATCCCCTTCAGGTGCCCTACATCACAGTCATCTTGCAACTATCCTTTCCCAAAGTTAACCCATCTGTTCCCACCTCTGCATCTTTGCTCCCCACATTCCCTCCAACTTCCTGCACCTGGAATGCCCTTTCCCTCCCATTCATGCCGTCTGAAGCCTGCACATGTTGCAAGTGAAAGTGGAGTGTGAGTTCTCCTGATTTTTAACAGGGTGATTTCCCCACGCAGCAGAGCACATGCCTCTTCCCAGCCATAACACAACCAGATGGGCTGAGCCCTAACTCCTAAGCAAGGAGGAGGCAAGACTGAGGTTGAAGGACAGGGTTCCAAGGTGGGTGTTTGGCAGTGAGGAGAGTGTAGTCTCTGTATGAGCACCAAGGCCCTGGAGCCAGTCCTCTGGGCCAGGAGGCTGGACAGTGGAACTGGTGGTTCTGAAGAAGGCTGGCCATCCCAGGAGGAGACAGGGGTGTAGACATCAGGGGCTGTGGCTCCTCATGTTCCAAACCAAACTCCTGTCCGCCCCTCCACCACTGAGCCTCTCCCCAGTGCCTCATCTCAGGGGGCAGCCCCATGGTTCCATATATCCAGCACAGGAAGGCAGTGCAGCCGGCTAGTTAGGAGCAAGGACTCTCAAACCAGACTGCCTGGGTTCCAATCCCAGCTCCAAGGCTTCATGGTGCCATGACAGAGGGCAAGTCTGACCTCTCTGAGCCTCAGCTTCCTCATCCACAAAGCAGGGATGACAATAGTACCTATATAAGGTTGCTAAGTGGTCTATATGAGCCGATACATCTGAAGCAATCAGGCCACAGTGCCTGGTCTTCAGTCAGCACTAGGTAAGTGCTAACTTACATAGTCTGTCTTTGAGCACCACAGGGGGTGTATCATGGCCTGCAAAAACATACGTCCTAAGTCCCGGAGCTGGTGAATGTTACTATATGTGGTAAAGGAGTGAATATTACCTTATATGGCAAGAGATGTAATTAAGTTAAAGATTTTGAGAGGAGACGCTTATCCTGGAATATCCAGGTTGGCCCTAAATCTCATGAATGAGGCAGAGGGAGAAGAGACAGACAGAAGAGGAGGAGACACTGACCACAGAGGCAGAGATTGGAATGATGTAGATGTGGATCAAGGAATGCCAACAGTCTCCAGGAACTGGAAAAGCCAAGGAAGGATCGACTCTCCCCTAGAGCTTTCAGAGAGCACGACCCCACTGACACCTTGATTTTGGACTTCTGGCCTTCTAAACTGTGAGAGACTAGATTCTGTTGTCTTAAGCCACCCATTTGTACAGCAGCCCCAGGAAACTAATGCAGGTGCATTCTTGACATAACCCTCTCTCACCCCTTCTCCTCCTTTCTCAACTTTCTCTCTAATCCAGACATTCCTCTCCATCTCCTCTAATATCAACATGGTCCAACTCCCTCCCTAAGAGTCTATTTCCATCCCCATCTACTTTCTGCCTAGCGGCCACACAGATCTTTCTCATGCCCGTCCTATACCGATCCATGTTAAAGATAGCAATAAAGATTCAAATCCTGCCCATGGCCTATAAGGCCAGGCCCATGGTCTGGCCGCTGCCACCACTTCTGCTACCTAGCCCCATGCTTGCCCTCATGCCCAAGGCTCCAGCTACAGTCCCTCTTATGTGCCATGTTCCCTCCAGCCACAGGGCTGCCACATCTACTGTCACACCCACCCCATCCTTAACCTACATAATTCCCATCTGAGCTGCCACAGCAGTGAAGACTGTCATGGATTCCTTCATTGCATCCTGAGCACACCCAAGGAATGGATGAATGGATGGACAGATGAATGAATGAATGAATGAATGAATGATATTCAAAGATCCTGAACGTACCAAGCATAGTTAATTGGATAAGGTATGTAGTCCCAACCCATAAGCTAGCCACTGACCTATAATCTTGCAGGTCATGTAGCAATGAGCTGCCAAGACAGAGATCTCCTCTCTTGAGGATCTGGATTTGGAAACGTTAAGAAAATAGAGACATCACTTCCTTATGGAAAACCTCCCCAAACCTGGTTAGGTTCTCTGTTACAATTTCTCACATCACCATGTACTTAACTCTTGTGGCTGTGATCAAACTACATCTGTCTCCCACACCAGACTCCAAGTTTCATGGCAGTCTTGTTCACCACGGCATCCCTGGTACACCCAAGGAATGAATAAATGAATGAATGAGTGAAAGATGGTTGACCGAGGAGCCACGGGAGTCCATCCCATGAGGTGGCTCACAGATGCACATATAGGAGGAAAGGTCCCAGATCAAGGAGGTAGGGGAACAGACTTGCTTGGCTGTTGTGGTTACTGATGGATCAATCTAAATCCACCTTTGAGGCTCTGTGCAGGCTCTGACTATAAGAGGGAGGAGGAAATGTGCAGAATGTCCATGAAGGCAGCCATGTGGTGAGAGGACAGGCCATCATAGCCCACAAGTTCAGGCTACAGAACCTGGAGCTGTCCAGCCAGGAGAAGGAGGGCTCAGTTGGAGCCCAGTCATGGCCTCTATGCTCTGATGGGTTCTCAAAAACAGAGCACACAGATGTGGTCTATCTGATTCCAGAGGGGAAAAGTAGAACTAGAGTTGGGAAGTGGGGCCTAGGGCAGAGAAGCTATAAGGAGGCAGATATTAGCTGAAAAAGAACAACTTTTTAAAAACCAGGGCTATTCAGAGATAGGATGAAGAAGTGGCAGACCAGCCATCCCTGAAGGTGTCCAGGCACTAGACGTCCACTTGTGGCATATGCATTAGAGGGATTAAAGCACTGGAAGGCTCCTTCTAACCTTGAGAGTCTGAGCTTTTGTTCTATCACAATTATGTACATTCTAAAGTGGCTGTCACACTCTCATCTGTTTCCTGGAGAAAGTGACAGGCACAGTTTTAGGAAGTAAACACAGGAATCCCAGCCAAGGTGGTATTGCAAATTAAATTCATACTTTAAGGTCCCCTCCTCCCCACCATACCAAATACAGAGCAACAGTAGCTGAAATACAAAAATGGTAAAGTTAAAGATGCAACATTACAAAAATATTAGATAAAATTCTCAATTAGGAAAAAGAGAAGAAGAAAAAAAAGACCACAACATGTTATGTGGAGATGTAAGCTTAATGGGCTCCGAATGTGAAACAGCCAAAGATACCTGGCAGTGCGAATTCTCCAGGACAACAGAGACTCATAGCATCCCAGAAAAGCAGGGGCAGAGCCAGATTCAATGCAAAGGGGGACCAGAGTCAAGCTCACTATTTGAAGCAAAGCAGGTAAGGAACAGCCTCCTCTACTCATCAGAAAAGCTGAAACTAAGTTCTGCTGCTGCCTGGCAATGCAGGCCACATGAAGTTAGATGCTCAGGGTGGCAAGACAAAGAAGCAGAAGTAAGCGATAAATTGAAACCAAAAATGACTGTAATTATTCAGTCAATCCTGCACCCAAGGCCATTGTAAAATGACTTTCCCACTCCTCCCATCAAAAGATGGAATTTACTTTCCCACTTCTTGAATCTGGGCTGGCCTTGTGACTTGATTTGGCCAATAGAATACAACAAAAGGGATAGTAAGCTGGTTCCAGGCATAGGCCTCAAAAGCTACCAGGAAAAGGCTGTTTATAAAGAATCAATAACCAGATGGACAGCAGACTTCTCATTGACAACAACAGATCCAAAAGACAAAGTTCTAAAGATAAATAACCGTTTGCCTAGAATTCTATACCCTGCTAAACTATTATTCAAAAGTGAGAGGAAAATAGAGACATTTTATGACATTCAAATATTGCGAGTTGACCACCTTCGACCCCTATTATATGTACTGACTACAACTTAAGAATGAACTGAGCAAGAGAAGTGAACCCAGAAGAAGGAATGGGACACAAAACAAAAACAAAAACAAGGGTGAGCAATAACATTGGTAAAACGTGTAGGCAAATTAAATTATTAACTAAAAAATATAAATAATGGCTAAAAAAGTTTTTAATTAGTGAAACCAAAGTTCTAGGAAACAATAAGAAATACAGAGTTCTAGGAAACAATTAGTGGGTGTGTTAGACATTGTTACAATTCTTGTCAGATTCAGTAGGGGAGAAATATACTGAGTTCCTTTGGATTTTAGGAGAAAAAAAATATAATTCAGAATGTACGCTAAAATGTTAAGGGTATAACCACGTCAGTAGATGGAAAAAATGGGGTGGGAGAAGGAACACCCAAAATAAGATGGTAGAAATATGGCAGCAATCACAATAAATATAAACCAATTAAAACTACCTATTAAAAGACAAACTGAGTATAACAAAATGGGATAAAAAATGTTATTTACAGTATGATGTTTGTATCAAGATTTAAAAATACTATATGTTGTTTATGGACATGTACATCTGTAGTAAAATATAAAAATAGAGATGGGAAAAATACAACCAACTTCCAGACAGTTGTTATTTCTGTGGAAGGAAGAAGGGAGGGAAGTGGGAATGGGAAGGGTAAAGAGGTGACTCTGGCTGTGTTTGTAATGCTTTGGTTTTTTTGAAAATGAGGTCTGGAAGGAAAAGATTCACACTTTCAAATCTGAGTTGTAGGGATAAGCTACATTGTAGCTATAAATATTTATTTTTTTCTGTATGTTTGAAATATTTTGTGATAAGTTTTTAAAGTTGGAAGGAAGGAGGAAAGAATTAAGGAAGGAAAGAAGGGAAAGGGGAAAGGAAGGAAGATTAACTACCTCTTTTATGTTCTGCACTCTGATGCTTTGACATCTGGGGCCCTGCTGGCCCTAAAGGGACTGCCCCTCCCAGAGTGTGTCAATTCCTCAGAGATAGTCAACCAGCCTGTGAGCCTTTTGCCTGTAAACCAGTCCAGAGCCCATACCCCCAACCACTTTCCTGGGCTCTGGGCACTATCCCCTGCCCTCATCAGCCCAGGGACAGGTACCAGACAACTAGGGACAGCCCTGAGCCCCAGAACCAACTGATGTTATTCAAACTCACCAATCCTAAGCTGCTGACCCTGCCTCGTCTATTTCTTCCCATGGAAACCACAATAAAGGCTCTTGCCCATGTGTCCCCATCACTCCCTCTGCCTCCTGACCAACCAGGGTGCTTCCCTTTGTGGGAAGTGCTGTTCCTGCTGTTTCTAGGGGACTGTGAGTGTAAACACCTTCCTTCACAACAGTCTATGTCAGCATGTCTCACCAGCCTGCTTAAAACAAAGCCCCAGCACCCTGAAAACAGGAAGGAAGGAGGAAACAGAGGAAGGAAGGGGAGGAAGGAAAGAATCCATGAGTATCAGTCCTAGAACCTGACCAGAATCTGAGACTGTAAACTTAATTCATCCAGGGGCTGGCTCTTTTTAATACAGCTCTCCATTATTTTGTTGCCCAGAAATAGACTTTCAGGGTAAATAAACCTGCTTCTCTGTTTCTGTTGTTCTCTCAGCCCAGAACAGCATCTCGGTCCTACAGTCTTTTCTATGAAAATCTTATCCCTTCTAGGCTTAAATGATGGGCTTCTAGCCCATCATTTGATGGGCTCCTGAGGCTGAGGTGCTGTCCCATTCACCCCTGGGTCGTCAGCCCCTAGCAGGCACAGTCACAGCGGAGTGCGCCGCTCCCGTCTGTGCAGATGACGGGATGACAGTGACAGCCCTCAGAGGCACGGATTGCTGCTCTGGGTGTGAGAATTCTGAGAGGCAAGGAACAACTACAAGCCCACGGCGCAGCAACAGGCAACGTCCACAGTGGGACCACGAGACAGCGTTGATGCTTGCACGGGAGTGAATTTCTAGATAATTCGAGTGTGTATCTTTAAAAGCCCAAACATTCAAGTATTTTTGATGGATTCATTTTTAAAGTGTATACACATTTAGACACACTGGAAGATTTTAAACATGTTCTTATTGCTTACAACTCTTTCTCTTTCCCCCCATGAACGTGTTTTAAATTGCTAAGGTTACTCATGCTTGTAGAAAATTCCAATAATACTGTAACGCATCAAGTAGGAAATGCAAGCTCCTGCTTGCTGCCCTTCCTTCTAGCCTCGCCCTCCAGAAATAATCACTGTTGACCCTCTGCTCTCCTAAACAAGGGGTGTGGTACACAGCCCCAGCCCCTTCATTCAGACCACCTGGCATGTGCCGAAACTGCTAGGCTTCTTCGTACCGGTTTAATCTAACCCACGAAACAGCTCTTTGAGGGAAGCATGATTATTGCTCCAGAATAACAGCCAGTTATGTGAGATCGGAGGAGCCTGACTGCCTGGCCTAGAATCCGGTTTTGCCATTTATGAGCCCTGTGGGTTTGGGCAGCTTTGCTTCTGGTCTGTGCTTCCATTTCGTAGTGATAATAAATAGCACACACTTCATAATCAGCAGGAGAATTAAATAAACTGGCACAGGTAAAGAGTGAAGAACAGTGCCTAACACATAGGAACCCAATAAATTACTATTTCCATTTTACAGATAAGGAAATCGAGGCTCAGAGACGTATTGACTTACAAATTCAACAGATGATCATGAAATCAAGCATGAACCAGCCAGGATCACGTGCAGCTCCCCTGGAAGGCACAGGGTGTGGGGTGTTACTCTGCCCTACAACTTCATTCCTCCAATGCTTTTTTAGTCCCTAGGTCCTTCTCTGACATTTTTCCCTCTCTCACCCTCTGAGTCAGGTGGTAAGCTGTCAACTTCTTGCTGCTGGCTCTCTGCCTACATCAACCTGACATCTACTCCCAATTGGTAAACTTGCTGTAGACTGGAAACCAAATATAACTTTCTGGTGAGAACAGTACACAAAACAAGTACAAGTAGGCATGGAGTGAAGCCCTAAGCAGACCTCCCATTTTTAAACTGAGTGAGTCTGATAAGTCTTCTTTTCCAGCTGTTCACAGACCTGCAGATCCCAGGCAGGGATCTAGATAGCTGAGGTGCTGGATTCCATGCCCTCTGGCTAAAGGAGGTGCTGATCTATGAATGTGTTTCCATATTTGTAAACTAAAGATTCTGATTTAGACACTGTTAAATTTCCCTGCTCTCACAAGGCAGAGACGTGCATCACAGTCCCCCTGCCAGGGTGCTTCACTTCATACACCGGCATTTCAGGCTCCCCCAGGTACCACCAAGACTTAGAATCATCAGGAGATGCCGCATTACGTTTAAACAACTCCCCAGCTCACCTCCATAAGTGCTCTATATGAAGGTTGGTTGCAAGTTTCTGTCATGTGTGTGTGTCTGAATACTAAATTATGCCAAAAACCAAGCACGTGCGGGGCCACAGAGGTAAGTGAGACCCAAGTCGCACACTGGAGGAGGTGGGAGTCTGGAGGGTGAGGTGAAACAGGGCATCGGGAAGCAAAAGGCAGCACAAGAAGTTCTGTGAGAAAGTCCAGAAGGAACTAAGGACGTCTGGAGGAGGGGTTGCAAATACAGCCTGGGGGGAGACAGGGTCCCGGCTGGCTTTGTGGGCCCAAAGACCTCTAAGATCTCTGATTTTGTAGTTACATTCTTTATACTTGTTGAATTCATGATGAAGACATATGCATTAGACACTCTACTGTGGTTCATACAAAAATACCAAGATTCAGCAAGAGGAGTGATGAGGGAGATGGGATTTTCTGGCTTATTTGCACAATCAGATAACCCAAGTTCCTAAATGGATTTCTTTGGCCTCCAATCTCTGATGAGATCATTTAGAAATCCTTACCTCTCCTCTGGTGAATATGGGAGACCCAGATCGTCTGTTACCCAAAAAAGTTTCAGGAAACTGAGTGCCAGTGTCACAGTGGGGATGGCTCGGCGGGGGAGCAATGTCATTCACAAGCGTCCCTGAGCTGCTGGGTGAGGGGATGGTAAGGAGCCCAGGCTGAGGCACCAGCCTCACACTCAGCAAATCATGAGCCCACAGGCCAAGTGCAGGGATGGAAGGGGGTGAGGCTGACAGGTACTGGGACCATCTCCCTGAAGCCTTGATCTCCCTGTGAGACTTGGACTTACAGCCTGAGAGTCCTGTGTCCAGTTTGGCTCCACTATCTACAGGTGATATGACCTTGAGTGCTTTGAGCCTTAGTTTTCTCACCTATAAAATGGGATGATATCTATCCCAGCTGGTTGTCTGTGAGGGCTAAAAGGGGAAAAGGTACATAAAAAGTGTAATTAGCCTAGGCCTAGTCCATAGAAAGTGCTCCCCCGAGTAGGTGTCATTCTTATTCTTGCCGTCATCCAGAAATGTCTTTTACTCATGTTAGAGACCCGAGTCCCCACTGCAGTCAGGCCTTGGGGTGAACTGACCTGGTGAACCTAGGTCTCTGGTTGCAGACCTCATGAAGGGCCTCCACCTTTCCTACACAAGATCCTTCTAAACGGCTTAATATTAGTGGCCCTCAGAAGGGGAGCCAGACTCAGCATAATTACTACTCTTGTGCCCTCTTTGTAATCTTGACATTGTAGGGATTATTTGATCACAATAGTTGGGGGTTTGTGTGCAGTATTTAATTAGGCAGATGAAAGCATGTTGGGATGAAACAATAGTATCTCTAATTTAATGGCCTGTTCTGCATCTTATCCTAAAACCATGATAAAAGATGCTTCCATTCAAAGAAAAAGAATCTCTCTCTCTCTTTCTCCCTTCCCTCCCTCCCTTCCTGTCTCTTTTTTCCCCAGTTGAAATCCAATTAACATAGTTCCCACCTCACCACCATGTTCTGGTGAATATGCCATTGCTAACCACTCTTCGCTCCTTTACAAGCCACCTGACTGAAGGAATCCAAAAGAGAAAGGAATGGAGGAAGTGTGGTGCAGTGGTGCGTGCCTGGCCTTCAATCCCAGCTCCAGTCCCAGCTCTGACCTCAAGCCAGTCACTCCCAGGCCAGTTTCCTCCTCTATTAAGTGACATATTTAGTTTAAGCCTACCCTGGCTCTTCTTTTGGAAAATAAAATATTTATTAGAACTTGTGCCCTGGGACCAAGATTTGAGGGAGGTTTATACAATTAAACACAGTTTAAGATGGGGTAATTAAACATAATAAAAACATTATCCAGCTAAGCAGAGTCCAGAAAGAGATATTAGCAGGTAACAGGATGATCTCAGAGCTCTTGTCTAAAATTCTATTATTTTAATTCTGGGCTATAAAATGCCAACATTTACCCAAGTCAATAAACATCAAGAGACTGATATTTCATTGGAATCCAAGTCTGATTTTTCAATATTGATTTTTCTGAAGTCAATTTTGGTTTAAAGTGCCTTTTTAAATTGGTGCTCCAGTGGTGTCAAATGTCAACATTTATTTTTCCAGGACTCTCTTTTCTGTGGGGACTCTGGTCAATGAATGAAGTTTTTGATACTTGGGAGTTTTTATTTTCTTACTTCTGACTGAGGGCCCTGATTCATAGTACAGGGTGTTTTTTACTCAGCCTTAAAAAAGGTTCCTGTTGGGATATGAAAAGTAATTTCTGTGTGCATGCCCATCACCAAAAAGCTAGAAGAGGAAGAGTCAAAGAGTAGGGAGAGGTGAAGGGTTCATTAGGGGTCTAGCTGATCGCTTTGAAGGCTTCATGCAGACCTGCAACTCACCATTCACCTGCTGTGGACCATGGGCATGTAACTTACCTTCTCTGAGCTTTGTTGGGTCATTTGCAAACTAGGGATAACAACACCTACCTAACAGAGGAGCTGTGAGAAAATGAGACAGCTCATGCCAGTGCCCGGCTCACAAAGTGCGTTCAGCAAATGGCGATCCTTCCTCAGCTCTCAACTGAATTAAATTATTGAATTATTTTCCTTCCACTGATACTTTTTATTTAAAAATTTTCAAATCTACAGAAAAGTTGAAAGAATAGTACACTTAACACCTATACTTTTAATCTATTCACCAACTGATAATATTTTCCCACATTTGCTTCTCTCTCTCCTTTATTTTTTCCCCTGAATTGTTTGACTGTAGGTTGCAAACGTAAGACCACTTTACCCCTAATACTTTGGGATGTAGCTCTGAAAAATGAGGACACTCTCCCACCTACTATACACCTAAAAAAGTAATACTCAGAAAATAATATTACTTAAAATTAAATTTGTATTTCAAACTCCCAGCTGTCTCTAAAATGTCTTTTATAATTTTCTTTAATTCCACATTTTTAAAAATCACACATAACATTTGGTTGTCAATTTCTCTTTGCCAATCTACCCCTTGATTTTTAGATGGTATAAGAAAAGAGATATTCTCCAGAGCAAGTAGGGGCAAAAGAGCAGATGATAATTTGGTTAACAGAAGAGGCAAGAAGGAACCTTTGGAATTGGGTTCAGATCCTGTCTGAGACACCGGCTCTGGGTGACCTTGGACCTGATGCTTCCTTCTTACAGAAGCTTTCATCATCTGTAACCAAGGGCTTGCCTAGTCCATCTCCAGACCCATTATCCCTCTAAAGGAGGGAGCTGACGTTCACAAGCTATTGAACATGAAGAGCCCAGTTTAAATTCTACTCTATTAGGAGTGTGACCCTCAAATTATGAGGCCCTCAAATTATGTCTCTGAGCCTCAGTTTCCTCATCTGCAAAACAGGTGTGCTAACAATAGTACCCACCTCATAGAACATAATTAGAATTAAATACCATAATTCATGTGAAGCACTAGGCACAGTGGCGGGCACAGAGTAATGGCTCAGTAAGAGAATAAAAAGAAGCTATTATAGTTATTAATGTTCCAGAAATTATGGACTCTACAATCAAAACTCTTATCTGCACAGCAATTACCTTTGGCTTATGAAGAGCCCTGCACAATTTATGAAGCACTTTCTCTATTATCTCCTGGTATGCAGTCCTGGGAGGTGGCAGCGTGGGGACAATTTTTCTCACTTCAGAGAGGAGACCCAGAGGCTCAGAGAGGTTGAGCAGGTTGGCTGAGGTTGCTCAGCTGGTTACAGAGGGAACCAGGCCTTGGAGGGGCCCCACCCCTTTCCTGCCCTCTGAGCTCTTGTTCTGTCACTATGGCATCAGCATTATGTGGTTCTCCATCCATTTCTGCCTTGAGAACACTCATCTTGTTTTATTTCAGTCCACTGAATGTCCAGTCAAATCTGGACACACTTTACATCCTACTATGTGACCACAGGAAAAAGACTCTGCTTCTCTGAGCTTCTGAACTTCTGTCCCTGCATCTGTGGGATGGATGTGAACCTGTTGCCCCAGTGGGCTGCTCCTGGTCTGAAGTTCAAACCAGAGAATCACGCTGTGAACTGCAGAGTATTTTAGAGAATGACAGCAACCACTGTTGTCATCAGACTCTGGACCTACTAAAGGCTCCTTCCTTTACATGTGGAGCCAAATAATTAGCATAGAAAATTAGGGTCCTCTCTCCCGGGCCTCATATTTGAATCATAAACTACAAGAATCAGAGTCACTTTGAAAAATGGCTTTTCATTTGTCATGATTTTTTTCACTTCCTCAAAGAGAAGGCATACTGTACTAGGCAAAAAATCAATGCTTCCCTGTAATAACATGCCTATAAGAGATCCAGTGCAGAAGCCCTCATGGAGAAGCAAGGGAGGCTTATCTATGGGATACCTCAGCCACAATAAGAATCTGAAAATCAATACTATATGGGTTTGCATTGAAAGTGCACAATTTTTAATCAAAATACAAAACAACTGACTATAAGGTTTTAAGGCAAAAACTATGTCTTGCAATTAAAAAAAAAATGCCTGCAAACATCCCAAGGAAAAACTATATCCTTTTATCAACCTAAATATTATAATTATCAGAGCATCCTTCATGTTCCTAGAGCCTAGTCACTCTTCCTTCATCCCACCTATAGCACATATATTTTATAACCACCAAACCAGATCTACCGACTGTGATAGGAAGGAAGGAATAAATGCTGGGTGCCAGCTACATGCCACAGACTGTGCAAGGTGCTAGAGAAACAAGCACACTCAGGGTCGGATTCTACTTAAGACCACACACGGCTTGGCCCAAAGTCTTCCTGTGGCATCCCCATCTCACTCGGAGCCAAAATCCCTGCAGTGCCCCCTACCTCATGTGATCTGCTTCTGGCTAGGTCCTCCCCAGTGTCACCTCCTTTTCTCTTCAGCCATGCTGGCCTCTTCACTGCTCCTAAATGTGCTTTCTAGGGCTGCTGTAATAAATTACCACCATCGAGGGGCTTAAAATAAGAGAACTTTATTCTTTCACAGTTCTAGAAGATAAAAGTCCAGAATCAAGCTATCATCAGGGCCATGTTCCTTCAAAAGGCTTTAGGGAGAATCTGTTCCATGCCATTCTGTTAGCTTCTGGTGACAGCTGGCAGTCCTTGGCATTCCTTGGCCTGTAGACGCATCACTTCAATTTCTGCCTCTGTCATCACATGGTGTCCCATCTCCCTCCATATGTCTCTGTCTGTCTCCTTTCCTCTTCTTGTAAGGACAGCAGTCATATTGGATTAAGGGCACAACCTATTCCAGTGCAATGCCATCTTAACTAATTACATCTACAACAACCCTACTTCTAAATAAGGTCACTTTAACAGACACTGGGGATGAAGACTTTAACATATCTGTTTGGGGGACATAATTCAACCCACAACATACACCAAGCCCCAGGGCCTTTGCATTTGCTATTCTCTTTGTTGAAGGCTTTTCCTCCAGGTGGCCACATGTTTCACTCCTCATCTCCTCTAAGTCTTTGCGCAACTACAACCTTCTCAGTGAGGCCTTTCTGATTACACTACGCAAAACTACAACACCCCCGCCACCCCAACACTCTCCATCCCATTTACCCACTTTATTTTCTTCTATGTTACCTATCTTCTATCTGACTGTATAATTTACTGATTTGTTTGTCTGTCTCTCCTCACTAGAGTGGAGTGTAAACTCCAGGAGGGCAGGGATTTTTGTGTTTTGTGAAATGTATCCCTCATACTGAGAACAGTGTCTGGCATATAATAAGCACTTACTAAACACTTGCTGAATGAATGAATGGTCCAGTGTAGGGAAAGATGGACACAAGAACTTAAAATTACAACACAATGTGATGTGGGTTCCAGGGCACAGCACAGGCGACTGCAGGGATATGGAGAAGGTAGTGGTCTGGCTCCAACATGCAGAGGGAAGGGTCAGGAGTGGCTTTCTGGAGGAGGTGATATCTGAGCAGTGTCAGGAAGGGCAAACAGAATAGTCAAGTACTGAGGCTGGGTGGGAGAGGGAGAGCAGAGGGGGCTATTTCAGGTGGGACAGCAGCATTCTAAAAGAGATGTGACAATGACTGCAATAATAACAACTACTGATGTTTCCTGGTCACTCCTAAGCATGTGTCTTAACTCAGTGAATCTTCACGGTGTAAGAGGTAAGGTGGTGTATCAGTTTCCTATGGCTGCTGTAACAAATTACCACAAGCTTGGCAGCTTAAAACAACACAATGATGATCTTACAGTTCTGGAGGCCAAAGTCCAAAATGGGTCTCACCGGGCTAAAATCAAGCAGAAAATCAGGGCTGCTTTCCTTCTGGAGGCTCTCTAAGGGGAGAATCTATTCCCTTGCCTTTTCCAGCTTCTACAGGCTGCCTGCATTCCTTGGCTCATGGTCCCTTCCTCCATCTTCAAAGCTAGCAGTGCAGCATCTTCAAATCTCTCTCTGACCCTGACTCCCACTTTTGTTGTCACATCTTCTTCTCTACTTGAACTCTCTTGCCTCCCTTGTAAGGACCCTTGTGATAATATTGGACCCACCTAAATAATCCAGGACAATTTCCCCATCTCCAGATCCTTAATTTACTTACATCTGTCAAATCCCTTTTGCTATGTAAGGTAACATACTCCCAGGTCTGGGATTAGGATGTGGACACCTAATAGGTCCATGATTCTGCCTACTACAGTCCTCTTCTTATGCAGTTTTCAGATGGGAACCCTGAGGCCCTGAGTGGTTCTGTATCTTCCCAGGCCTCAGGGGGAAGGGGGCTGAGGCAGGATTCAAAGGCACAGTCTGACTGCAGAGGCCACACCTTTCCTCTGCTCTGTGAGATAGCAGGGCTGGTGCATAGATCTGCAAGTAACTATGTGTCCTGAGAGTCAAGGAAGATGGGGAATGGCAAGAGCTGAAGCAGGTGCAGAGGGCAGTGAGATGGCTGAAGCCCTGTGAGCTGTGAAGGAGCTGGACCTTCTCCCAAGGGCAGTGGGGAGCCCCATAGGGTGTGGCCTCGCCTCCAAACAGCATGGATGTGCGTGAAGGACAGACGGGCTGGCAGCAGGAAGGTGGGTGCCTACAGGTTTCAGGAGAAATGTGCTCACCGCAAGGAGCAAGAGAAGTAAAAGAAACCTTGACCTTGACTGTCTCAGCCTGTAGTAGTCCAGAGGGAACCTGAACCTGACCCCACTGGGATGCTGGGGTGTCCCACCCCAATTCCATGAAAGGTTGATATGTTTTGGCCAGAACTGTGGGAGAGAAAAACTTCAATTATCCTAATTGTTCAAATACTGTCTTCTAGGAGAAAAGAAATGAGAAGTTAAACAAAAGGTGGGTGGGTGGTTGCAACTAAGACAGAGTCAGGGTGGGAGGCAGAGTGGGGAGTGAGAGTGTCGCTGGGCTGGGGGCAGGGAAAGGCAGCAGTGAGGAGCTGCTGGGCAGCCACAGAAGCACGAAAGTAGACAGCAAGAATGCCCAAGCCGGGACAGGAGGGCCATGGCAAACGCACAGAGAGTGAATAGCCAGCCCAAGCCAAGGGCAGACAGGAAAGCAGCTTACTCTGATTTATGATGGGAACTCGACAAGGACCATTCTCCCCCTGAACCTCAGTTCTCCCATGAGCATTGGGAGGATGAGAGAGAAGGAATCAGCATGATGTTCTGCAGGGTTTTCTGCAACATGCAACCCCTCCCTCCTTGCCTGGCTAGTGCACGCCTCAGAAGCCCTCTCCCTAGCCTCTTGACGCCTTGCTGTCTGCCTCTGGCCAGGAAGCACTGTCCTTCCTGGAACCAGGACATGTTGGGGACCTACACCTGGGCCAGCACACGCTGCTGGGCTACATATAAAGGTCACAGCTGAGGTCTCTGCAGAGGAGGCTGAATTCTAGCCTGCACCCCCGTTGCCACGTTGCATACCCACCTCTCCCTGCACCCACCCCACATTCATCCCCACTCATCTCCTCAAGCAAGGAAACCCCAGACCGTCAACATCAGGGCTCTAGATTGTCAGGAGACACTTCCCCCAGTGCCCATACCACCTCCTGTGGTTCCCTCTCCTCCTGCCAATGGATCATTGTCCTCAGATCCCACACGGCCCAAAACCCGGAGGAGCCCTGCTGGGAGATCATGAGGCAGAGAGAACACAGGCTTGGCAAGGAACTATCCCTGCCACTTCCTCTGGGGGGTCTTGGGGAATATCCTGGGTCTTTCTCTGAGGGTGGACATGATGCCCCCCTCACCAGTTTGCTGAGAATCAAATGAGATAACAGGGTGACCACCCCACATACTGGAATGATCTACACGATGACTCATACACAGTTACCAGCTCAGAGGTTTCTCTGAATTTCTAAGACAGGCCCAAGACCAACTGGATCCATATTCTGCTGGCCCCATGGCCGGTCACAGTCTGGTGAAATGCATGTATGCAACTATCTCCTTTAATCCTCACAGCAACCTCAAAAAGCAGAGACTAATTTACGCCCATTTCACAGATGAAGAAACTATGGCTCAGAGGGTTTCAGTGGCTTGCCAAAGAGCACAAAGTATGTAGAGCAATGGAGTCACACCAAATCCACCTTCCTCCCACACCTGAGCAGGGAGGTGCCATCACTAGGGAAGCCAGAGCTCAGAGAGGGCAGTGGAGGGAGCATCCTGCCAATCATCTTGCCAGGGCAGGGCCACCACAGGTAGTGGGAGCAGCCTGGCCAAGCTCTGGAAATGAACCTGGAAAATGCAATGCTAAGTGCAAGAACCAGGTCTAACAGACCATGTACTGTGTAATTCCATCTGTAGAGAATGCCCAGAATAGGCAATCCATACAGACGGAAAGCAGATGACAGGGACGGGGGAATTGGGGGTAAACGGGAAGTGATTGCTAATGGCTACAGGGTTTCTTTTTAGGGTGATGAAAATGTTCTTAGATCAATGATGGTAACGGTTATACAACCCTGTGAATATGCCAATAATCATTGAATTACATACTTTAAAGGGGTGAATTGTATGGTATGTGAATTATATCTGCAATAAAAAGCTGTTATCTTTTTTTAAACAAGGATATGGAAGTGACTTCTGGTTTAGCTTAAGGGGAAATCTCCATGAAGTAGTTAAGAGCCTGGGTTCAAATCCTGTTCTACTTGCTACCTGAGTTATCTTGGACAAGTTACTTAACCGCTCTGTGTCTCCATTTTGCTAGCTGTACAATAGGGGCAATAGTACTTACCTCTTAGGATTATGAGGTTTGAGTTAAATGTAAATACCTGTACTTAAAAAGGTCTCAGTCATTTTAAGTTCTAGACAATTACTTGTTATTTTTATCTGAAGAAACACTAAGCATGAGGACCTTTAGTCCAGTTTGCATGTTGCTTGTATAAAGTTGCCTACTCTGTTCCACCCATTGTGAAGTGACCTAAAATGCTTTCTCTTTGGGGGAAGAGAAACAAGCATTCAGTCAGTCAACAGTCATGCATTTTTGCCTCTGACTGGAACTTTTCTGGATTCTTCTGGAGAACTGAGCTAGCAGAGAAGTTACAAGGAAACGAATTTTAAGATACCACTGAGATCATCTTGCCTTGGGAATAAGGAGAACCTGGAACATGAACACACCTCGGTTTGAAATCCCCTTTCTTGAACAAGATGAGACAGCTGAGTTGAAAGGATGTGGGATCTGGCTTCCTGAGGTAGGTTAGCCTCAGCCCCTGAAAGGCCAGTCTGGCACAGTGGCCCCGATTTCAGCTTTTCCCATGATGCTCTGAGACCACGTTGGTTCCTGGGCTTCCTCCTTGAATATAAGCTACTGAGATTGGAGGCCAAACAGCCAACAAGCTGTGATGGGCCACGTCATCTCCCTCGGGCGCCTCTCCCCTCCTCTGGAAGGATGCCCGGACCACCCAAAGCCTGCCTCTGGGACCTCAAGGGGCAAACTGGGAAGAGCAGTCAAAATGCACCCAAGAAACAGGCTGCCAGGTCAAGGGTTTAGGTGCTGTGAGTGAGACAGTGCTGGGATAAGTTATTCCCCAATCTCTTGTCCATTGTTCTGGCTATTGCAGGAATCATCTGGAACAATCAGGTAGAATACTGTATTCCAGAAGCCTTTGTAAACTGTGCCCACCTGTGGGTCTGTTACTCTCATTACGAATACCTGACTAACAACTAGAGCAGCTGAACTGGGGAAAGCTGTTTCGTGAAGCAGTGCCCTCCCTGTCACATGGAAGCGTCCACACAGGGCAGGTGACAGGTGAGCACCATCCAGGGCATTATAAAGGGGATGCGTGCACTGGCTGATGCTCTGTGAATTCCCATGGCCATTCTCCTCAGTTTCTGAGGCTCTCAGCAGCACCCCAACCTGAGGTTCAGTAAACCACGAAATCACAAACCAAACGAGCCGGAAGGGACCTCCAAGACCATTTGGCTCAGCCCCTCTATTTTACCAAGGGAAAAACTGATTTTACAGATGAGAAGTTAACTTGCCCAAGGTCACACAGCTCTTCAGTCAGAGCCTGGAGAATTAAATTGGCCTGTTCAATTGGGCCTGAAGTTGGGCATCGGCAGACGGACCTTCTGCTGGAAAACTGTTTTAAAACTTTTTGTATTCGTGGGTTATAGCCAAATGGCTTTTAATCAGATAAGGATGATTCTCAAACACAGAGAATTTTAGAAAAATGTAGCTTTCCTTTAGCACCATTAACAAACAGCAATCAGAACAGACGCTTTGAAAAGTTACAAGATGTGAGATACAAGAATAATGACTTACATGTGTTTCAAATGATCCCACTTGGACCCAAGAATAACCTTTTAATTTTAGCCCGATTTTACAGATGAGGAGGTTGAAGACCAGGAAAGCTTGAAAGAAGAAAGAACTAGAAGCCTGGGCTGACTTCAAAGTAGGACTTTTGCTACTACCCGGGTGTCCTAAAGCCACATGTTATAAAGAGATACACAAATAAATTTTCAAAGGAAGGGGAGCTAATTACCTGGGCTGCCTGCTGGCCATAACTCCCCCTGAATTGCACTTGCTAAGGCCAGTGCCTTCTCTGGGCATTTGTTGGGGTTTGACCAGCTCCGGGGCACCTCTTGGCTGAGAAACACTTGAGCTTTCTGTGAAATTGCCCACTTTAGGTGGTAACACCTTTTCTTTCTCTCCCCTTTATATAAAAAGTACATGTAATGCTATTTCAAAGCTTTTCTATTAGCTACGCCACCGTACTTGACTTTTTATCCCAGCAATCACACCTCGCTCTCTGCTCTGTGTGATCCAAACCGCCCTGAAAATGGAACTTGCCTTCACACACGACCCTGCCTCCAACACCTCCTGCCAACTACTACTCAAGATATTTTACCCTAAGAGGAAAGGGCAAGGGTTTGCTGCATGACAGAGTGTGGGTTCCCCACCAGCCAACTTCTCTTACCTGCAGCTCCCCCAGCCTCCTCCGTGCTGCACAGGAGAACACACACAGATGTAAGGGCAGGGCTGGGCCCTTCTCCCCTCCCAGCACTGTAAATTGACTGCCAGATTTAAAGCTGAGTCAAAACTAAGAGTTAATCACCAATTCTGGGTAAGGAAAGGGATCCTTCCTATACACACCTGGTACTAAACATTAGCGTTCATCTAAGCACAGACTGAGCTAAGGTTTAATGAGTGAGGCAATTCATTTGTGCTTGATATTTACACTTTTTCAAATATGCTTCAAAATTATATGTGCCCTTATTTATAAAGAGAAAACAGGATATTCAGGTTTATGCTATTGTTTTACTAAAGAATCATAAAATTTTCACAGAAAAGACTGGAAATGTTCAGATGACGAGCCTAGAATTTCTTCCTGCTCTTAATCAAACCCAAGCTGATTCTAATCATTAA